>NW_028274821.1:52123439-52748439 GCF_037043125.1 Eumetopias jubatus | reverse complement strand
AGTCCCACATCGGGCTCCCTGCTCAGCAGGGAGTCTGCTTCTCCCTCTGACCCTCTTCCCTCTCGTGCTCTCTATCTCTCATTCTCTCTCTCTCAAATAAATAAATAAAATCTTAAAAAAAAAAAAAGCCCTTCCCCAAATCTGGCTGAGACTTTATAAAAACTTTAAGTCAGGTCTAGTCTTAGAACAATAGGCTATCTTAAGTAGGGAACTTAGAAGAAGAGAGGCAAGGGAAATTTGGTGAGGTTATTATTTACCTTCCACACATGTAAGAGAATGCTAAGGAGTTTGATTTACTCATAGCTGTTTGGTGGTGTTATGACAAATTTTATTTGGGGCACAGTAATTATCACCAATAACAATTAGTGCTATTTTCAAGTTGTGTTTCCTTCATCCAGGAGCAGCTTCTGTTTTTGATAGAGCTGTCATTGGGGAACCAGGGAACCTTAATACCAGTGCCTATTCTGTAACTCGCAAGCGGGATCTCCTTCTACAAATCACTTTCCCTCTCTGAAGCTTTCTTCGCCTATGAAATAAAGGGACTGAACTAGATAATCTAAAAGATGTTTTTGCATCTATCATCCTACAACTCTATTAAGAAAGCTTGACATCTGACCAGAGCTTTCTAGAATATTTACTAACACACTAATTGAATTCTACATGTGGAGATTTTGGATAATAGAAATCTGATGAGATTTTTCTAAACGGAGACCCTTAATGAAAAGGCAAGATGACATAATTTCCTCTCTTGGCTTTTGAAGAATCATACATTCTTCATTTCCTTCTTCCTTCTTGTCTAAGACAGATTTCTTGACTTTCTTCCAGTCTAGCATTCTTTATTTTAGCCTCTGAATTTAACACCTCTACTTGTGGTTAATAGCAATAGAAGCAGCAATATATAATAATAGGTGCACGCGTGTGTGCGCGCACAAACACACACACTCATATATAATTTACCTTAACCCTCAAAAGAATTCCGTTAGACCTCACTATCCCTATTTTGTCAATGTAAACTGCGGGGTAAAGGAACTTTTTAGGGTCACAGAGTTAGTAGCAAGCCACTACTCCACCCCGGGTCTTGCCAACATCAAACTCTGCACTGAACCGGAAAAATCATGCCAAAGGTGGCACTAAGTATGTAGATGCTAGTTTTATTTCCATGCCAGGGAATTGTTCTCACATATGGCAAAGAACATGGGGACACCCCACCTTGGAGGACTCTTCAAAAGCCAGGCTTTGCATTCCCTAGGCTGGGTAGTTTTGGCTGATCCTACATGAAGTGTCCTGTCTTCTAACTCTGTATTTGTGGCATTCGCACAAGGAGATACCCTTTTGTGCCCTATCTACATGTACTCTCCAAGAAAAGTTCTTCAGGGTAGTATACAGTCCAGCCTATGCAAATCAAGCATTACAGTTGTCAGTTATAAAAGTAGGACTCCTTCTTTTTTCAGTTGGCTGGATTCAAATACCGGTGACAAGAAAATCCAGGCAATATAACTCAGGAATTAAGAGTTAGCTCTGAAATCTGACTGCATGGTTGTGATTCTGGATCTACAGCTCCCTAGCTGCCAAGTACTTATCTCAGTGCCTCACTTTCCTTACCTGTAAAACAGGGATTAAAAATAGTGCCTAGCTCACAGGGTTGTAGTGAGGATGAATGCCCTAATACAGTGCCAGGCACTATGTAATTACTCAATGCATTTTTGCTTAAATTAACGCTTAAAATTGTTCTTTTCCCCGACACATGCTGAGCACCCCTTGGACTGAAATGTTTCCTCACCACATTAATAGTGAAGGAAGTTGGAATAACAATGGAAGTCAGCACTACAAAATAGAAACAACCAGGGTTTGGGAATCTTCTTCAGTTACCTATTGTTGAATAACAAACCTCTCAAAAACTGAGTGGCTTAGAACACCAGTGTCCAGCTTTTACCCCATAATTCAGCAATTTGGGCAAGACTTAATGGGAATAGCTCATCTCTGCCTTATTTAATGTTGTCTGTGGCAGAGTGATTAGGGCTGGTGCCATCTCTAATATTCCAGAACCTCTCTGTTGAAACAGTGCAGTTTTACATAACACAGTCACTGTCTCTGAAGAGTGAAAGCCAGTATGTTAAGAAGCCTTGTAAGTCTTCTTAAGGCTTAGGCTCCACAGTTCTGGAACATCAATTAAACTTTCTCTATTGGCCAAAACTCACAAAGCCATCCCGCATTCAAAGGAAGGGTCATTAATCTCCACTTCCACATGGGAACAGTGGCATGTACATACAGGGAGGAAGGAATTGCTAGTGGCCATCTTTGGAACAGAATTAGACAGAACTGAGCTCCATCTCCACTCCTTGCACTTAATACCCAAGGGAGGACTTGGCGCACCTGGGTGGCTCAGTAGGTTAAGCGTCTGCCTTCGGCTCAGGTCATGATCTCAGGGTCCTGGCATAGAGCCCCATGTCGGGCTCTCTGCTCAGCGGGGAGTGTGCTTCTCCCTCTCCCTCTGCTGCTCCCCCTGCTTGTGCTGTCTCTGTCAAATAAATAAAATCTTAAGGGATTTCTGTGAGCCCCAATTTCCTCATCTTTGTAAAAGAGCTCATTTTAAAACTATGGGGATCACTATAAAAGATGCATGTAAAGTGTCCAACACAATGTTTCACACATAAAAAATGCTAAGTACATACTTACTTTTCTTTTCCCTTAATGTCCTCCTGAAGAACACATCTGTTTTTTCTATCAAGAAGAGTAATATTGAGCTTTCATTCAACTGAGCTGCTCAGTTGAAGAGCTATTAACAAATTTATTTCTTAAGATTTTATTTATTTGACAGCGAGAGAGCACATGAGCACGAGCAAGGGGCAGAGGCAGACTCTCCAATGAGCAGGGAGCCCGATGCAGGGCTCGATCCCAGGACCCTGAGATCATGACCTCAGCCAAAGGCAGACACTTAACAACTGAGCCACGCAGGCACCCTGGAACCAACAAATTCAACACTTGAAAGTGGTGTCACTACCATGAGTTTTTTGTCACTTATATTAAAAACTGATGCTTGCTTTTTCAATGGCTTGTTAATGCATGTGGCCGGTCTCTGCCAACTGATTCACAAGCCTCTAACTATTGTGTGACTGCCTCTTTGAGGCACCCCCAGGGTACCCCACAGTGAACTTAATCTCTGCCAACTAGCCTATAATTTAACTCAAATCATCTCAAACACATAATTCCTATTTGGGAATATCATGAAGCAGGTTTCACATGAATGTGGTAATAAAGGGACAGAGATTCACTCTGAGAAGGTAGAATTCCATAAACCAATCTCAATGCGTTGTAAGTCTCAGTGAACAGTCAGGATGGCTTTTCATTCTTAGAGCTATCATTTTTGGCTATATTCTTATGACTGAACCTCTTCCAAATACCCTGACAGATGGGATTATTCAGTAGTTATGCTAGGTTTCATAGTTCTATGGTGACCATAGCCCATAAAATATAGGTATCTGGTATTTTGAACCTTTAGAAATGATTTTTAATTTTAATACACTTTGTTAAAATAAAACACAATATGATAATGTCACATACTTTGGCTACAAAACAACATGGAAGAATTAACACCACAGACTGTTAAAGAGGAGAGTGATTTTGTTTCTTTCTTTCTGCCACTACAGAGCTGCTTAATATTTAAGCCTCTTCCCATAAGTCAGCCATGCTAAGGTGAATTTGAATGATGTGAATGAGATCCCATTGGTATGGCATCCAGGGGCAGTTTGGTGGGTACTCAATTTTCACTAGAGGGTGTTTATCACAAATGGTGGGATAAGTATGCTGGCAGTTAGAGACATTTGGTGAATGTAAAAACTGAACCTCTGGAATTAGATTTAGAAGTAACTGCTCTGGTCTCAGTGATTGATCAGCTTTAGGCAGTATTATAGTCTTTCATTAATGTTACCATTTAGTTTCATGGATTCGGCCCACACTCTTTGTTTCCACAAAAGAGAAGGTCACTTGATTACTTCCCCTTGATTTCTTGACTTATTTCCCCCAAGTTCTGGGCCTGCAAATCTAAGTGCATCTTAGTGATCTGGAACTGAAACCTCTTCTATCCCAGGGATGAGACAATGAGAAAGTCGTACGGTCTCTAGCATATGTTTGTAAGGTTGGGTCTAATTTGGCTCTAGAAAAATACTAGAGGAACCATAATAACCTAGTTTCAGCATTTGGGCAGACACTGTATCACACTGTTTCCAGAGCACCACTAAAATATTCAACAAGTAAATGTGATAAAAGAAGTTCTTGTATATGTTAACATTTAAGCTGTTGTCTATGGTACCCTCTGAAACAAACACATTTGTAAATAGATAATGCTGAAACAAAGGGATGTCTTAAATCAAGAGTTATTTTTGATTTTGTAATAAACCACATGCCTCTTATTTCCCTTTAAGCCAATGGGTTGTCATGCTTCTCAGGCTTTTGAAAGATCTTAAGAAATGTATTGCCCCACCTTCCCTCTAGTACTGACAAGCTCAAATAGCCAAATAGCCCATGCACACACACATTTTTCTTCCTCTTTATACTTCCTCCAATGGTTCTTGCTGAAAATATATATGTACTTAACTGTATTTTCTGGCTCCAAAGTTATAATGTTCTACCAGAAGCACAACTCTAACACATAAAGATTTGAAACGACACTCAGGAGGCTCCCAGCTGCCAACCTTCATTTTATCTATCTATCTCATCCTATATGTTTAGTGTGAATGATATGCAGTCCTCTGTTTTATGACACAAGGTACCCTCATCTTTTGAGCAGTCATCCCTCATAGTATTTCTGGTATTACTTATATGTATTCACTATAGATTGCTTGACTTGAATGAAAAGCCAGGGCGAGGACCATAGGAGAAAGTACCTGTTTCTTACCCTGCTTTTGCTGGACCTCCTTCTAATAGCTGCTTGGTATTCCAGCACATTGCTAATGAGAGTTAGCAGCTGCCTCACTAGTTCTCCCATTTCTCAGATAGCCAATGGGGTATTACCAATGAGGCTGGTATTTTTCACTCACTAGGGGAAAGAAGTTTGATTTTGGTTGACTCAGAGGTAAATAAAAAATCATATCTGGACCATATGTGTGAAACTATTCAAAAAGGAAGGAAAGAAAAAGATACAGTTTTTCCCTGAGGTCCTTTCTTCTTGTCTCTTAATAGGAGTGTGCAGGTGGTATAATATGCACCAATATAAATGTAATATGTCTGTGCTCAAGAAAAACTTCCTCTCTTTGCAACGGTTTGATTTTTGAGATTACCAATGATAAACAATTGAAGTGCAATTTTCTATGCCTATAAAAAGAAGTAAACTAGATCTTGTTCTTAAACTTTAGTGCATAATTTTAACAGGTTAATTTGAACATAGTTTTTAGAGGAAAAGGATGGAATCAGATTTCTGGAATCCAGTTGGGGTTAGAACTGCCAATTGTGACCAAGGTTAGTGGCTGCCAAGCAATATGGGATCCTTAAGACCATTAACAAAACATGCTTTAAGGAATAAGCCATGTGTCCTTAAAGCCATGCCTTGAGAGAATCCACACTACGGATGACATCTCTATCATAGTGGGAATTGTGTTTCTATTCCAAAATAGACCAAGAAAAGGCCCATCCCATAAGGTAGCCCATAAGATTATTGTGTTTTTTCTATGCCAAGAATTAGATTTATTCTAATGTGAATTTTGGAGAAACAATGGTTAATTGTCCCTCTTTTATAAAGGGCTCCCATTTTGTTTAACCAGAAGGTCAATTACAAAAGTGTTTTGAGTGCCAAGTGTGTGCTAGACACCATATTCTGTGTCATGAGGACCACATTAGATATATGTACTCTTGGATGAAGTTGGGTTCCTTCTGTTTGGAAAAGCTTCCTTAATTCCTGAGAATGCAGCTTTGGGAAGGACATATCTACAGCTGAGAAAAGAGGAGGAAGAAGACATTGAGGACCAGGTAGATTAGCAGAACCAATGCTGGAATTAAATACAGATGGCCTATACATTCACATAGCCAAGTAAATCAAGATGTTTATTGTTTTTGTTCAGCTTCATTGAGATATAATTAACAAAGTTGTAGGATATTTAAAGTATATATCATGGTGATTTGGCCTGCTTATACATTGTGAAATGATCTCCCTGTCTAGTTAACACATCTATCACCTCACATATTTATCTTGATCTGTTTTTGGTGAGATGATTTAGCACTGTATTGTTTAACTGAAACTGGCTTTCAACTATAATCACCATATTTTACATTCAATCCTCTGGCCTTATTCATCTTACACCTGAAAGTTTCTACCCTTTTACCTACTTTTCCTTATTTCCCCTATCAACCCCTGGCAGTCACTTTTCTATTATTTCTCTGATTTTGAGTTTGTTTTTTTTTTTTAATTATACATGTAAGGGCAGGATTTCCTTCTTTAAATGGCTGAATAATATTGCATTATAAAGACTATCCCATTCTGTTCCAAATTTGTTTATCCATTCATCCACTGATGAACACTTAGGTGATTTCCATATCTCAGCTATTGTGAATAATGTTGCAATATTAATCTAAGTTTATAGGACACCTGGGTGGCTTGGTCCATTGAGTGTCCAACTCTTGATTTTGACTCAAGTCACTGTCTCAGGGTCATGAGATCAAGCCCCGCATTGGGCTTCATGCTCAGTGTGGAGTCTGCTCGTCCATCTCCCTCTGCTCTTCCCCCTGCTTGTGCTCTCTTTCTCCCTCTCTCCCTCTCTCTCTCTTTCTCATCAATCAAAGTTTATAGTCTTTTTTTTTTTTAAGGTGTTTTCTTCTCCATATTTTGCTGCATAGATTGACTTCCTTTTGGAAACCTGAATGTGATTCTTGGAGATTCCCTCCTTGAAACTAGGAGAAACATTACTATTCCTTGTTTTAATTTTAAAAAGCCTGAGAATTGTGAAGTGGTCCCTTTCCTCTATTCGGCATTATTCAAGCCTTTTCAACTACTTAGTTCAACTTGGGTTCCAACAAAAAGTAAAAGAGCATAAGAAGGAGAAAAAGAATACTGACAAGTAACACAGTATTTTTCAAATGTTAAGAATTTGACCCAATGAATCACTAAACTCTACCCTGCAACTAATAATACACTATGTTAAATAACTTGAATTTAAGAAAAAAAAAGTTAAAAAAAGAAAATATTTCTATCCTCATGAAAGAACAAAAAAAAATTTGGCCCAAAGATTTAAAAAAAAAAAAAAGGAATATACAAGAAATTCTTTACATGCCATACATACATTCTGACAAATTGGATTATTTCTAATCCTAGCATCAGAAAACAAGTACCAGTGAGGGTACATTCTGTATGCTTGCTTCCCAACAAATTTCACAGAAGAATTACAATAGCTAGAAGTATAATAGAACTCCCAAAAGTATATGGAACAAGATACATAAATTACAAAACATAATATGGTTTTGCTAATGCCATGATGGTAGTGTTGTAATGGAGAAGTCAAGGAAAAGTCTAAGTCAGCATAATTTGGGGATGGCTTGCTTTTGATTCCCAGGGAGGAGTGCAGAAGGAGAAATATTTGCACAGTGTTGACAATGAAACCCATAGAGCTACCCTTCTGTAGCATCATGGGAAAATAAGGTTTAGGAACCAAACATATCTGTTCTAAATCTATATGGGCCTGTGTGACTCTGGACTAGTTAGAAAAACTTGCTAATTCTCTGTTCTCGTATATAAAATAATAATGCTGAAATCAGCACTACAATATGTGAGTTTTGGTGAGATTTTGTATTTGTCTAGCACATAGTGGACACCAAACACTTGTTATTTTCCTTCTAATTCCTGCGTTTGCATACATAGAGTTCGGTTACACTATAAATTCTTAACACATTTTAGTATCACATAGCTTGTGTCTATCTTTCCAAAAATTACTTTGAATGGCTTTTCAAGATAGTTATTTATCCCAAAAGCTGGACACTACAAAAACATAACGCTACTGTGTGTTTTGTTTTCAGCTTCCTTACATACTTTCTCAAGATACTTGAAGATATTGGGGTTAGGAAATAAAGTCAAGAGAATTGTTATTTGCTAGTTTCACACAGGGCAGGAATTATACTTTCTCTTGGCTCTGATTTTTTCCAGACAAGCCAATTCATTTGTTAGCTAATTCTCTCACATACATAAATTAAGACGATGGCATTTATTTTTGGCAATGTTGTGAATCTTTCAGTTTTTAAGAATTTAAAAGAGCATTGGGGCGCCTGGGTGGCTCAGTCGTTAAGCGTCTGCCTTCGGCTCAGGTCATGACCCCAGGGTCCTGGGATCAAGCCCCACATCGGGCTCCCTGCTCTGCGGGAAGCCTGCTTCTCCCTCTCCCACTCCCCCTGCTTGTTTTCCCTCTCTGGCTGTGTCTCTCTCTGTCAAATAAATAAATAAAATTTAAAAAAAAAAAGAATTTAAAAGAGCATTAAATACTACATTTTTACAAGATACCTATTTTAGTAGCACAATGGCTATAGTTTTTGTGCTTATTTTCACTAATTCATATTCTAGTGGAGTAATAATAAAAAATTGGATTTCTTAAGTGCCCAGTTTTTCTTTATTCACTAGTCTTTAGAAGAGCTTCCCTCCCCTCCTTAAATAAAACAATCTTCTCAAAGATAGATTTTGTAAGTCTGAGTATTTCTCTGAGGAACATTCTTGTAAGAGACACGTTTTAGATTCTATTGTCCTATTGTCTTTTGAGGCTTTCTGCCAAGAGACCCAGCTGATTTCATTTAGATTGCCTATCTACAGGCTGCAGTAGCTCCAAGCACAAAAGGGAAGAGGTCCTTTTGTTTTCCTGAAGGTTCCATGGGAGTACTACCAAGTCCAACCAAAAAGAGAAAAGAAAAAAAAAAAAAGAATGTCTTTGATTATCCTTATTTCCTTTTGCAAAGGATAGAAAATTTGAGGCAGTTAAATTCCTTTTTAAGAGCAGGGAAAAAACAAAAGTCCTAAAAGAGCATGTCTGGGTCATGCCCCATCACATAAGTGAGATAAAACCAAAAACATTTACCATATTTAAAAGCTACTTTGACTTTCATTACAAAGTCAAAGAATTTGTCAAAGAATCTGCTGCCAAAAAAGAAACCTCTATATGGAAAGGTAGCATATACACACTCTCTTCTGAGCATTTTTCTCCATTTTTTTCTTTCCTTTTATTCTTACCCCTTTCTTACAGGATTTTTTTTTTCCATGAAAATAGTCCAGATTTTATTTTGGCCAGGAAGCCCAAAAATCCTCCACTAATGTGTCTAAAGTATAATTTTGAGAGAAATAAAAAGTCCAAGTGAAACAGATTCTAAGTAAATCAATGTAGAACAGATTTTTGAGTAGGATGATGTGAGGGTTTTCCTTCCTTCCTTCCTTCCTTCCTTCCTTCCTTCCTTCCTTCCAATGCAAGCAGGTTTGCTTGTTACATTATCTTATATTTTACATGAAATACTATTGTGAGCCATTAAACAGTACATCACAAAAGCACATACATAAAGCTCTCTGGTCTGAGCAAGAAGAACCTTGTAAATTGAAACAGTAGGCTTTTCCTTATAAGCTGGTTTGAGCTGTCAGAAGGATAATTATGTGTTGTTTCCATTAGATTTGAACAGGAACCTATATTCACTACTTCTTTTTTTCCATTTTGAATCTAAAATTGCTGTGAATGATCATCACTATATTGCTGCATCAACTGAAAATTAAACTGCTGTATGGTAGAATATTTGAATGCAGTAGAGTGAAGAGCGGGAGGGGGACTTACAGTTCGACTTTAAATTGTGGGCCCCAGAAGAAGACCCTTTAACACTGAAAATCTCCAACAAATTCCGTGCTACCAAGTATTTTTCCCCCTCTCTATAGTCTGTTTTCTTTGGCATTCAGCCACTAGAAATTAACACCCAGTTTCCCTGGCAACAATAACAGTGCACAAGTCTTCACAAGAGCTCCCTCATTCAGATTGTTAGCTATACAAATAAAGTTCCACAAAGAGATTGCCTCAGAGTAAAAGAATAAAAGAGAGACTGTCCCCATCTATTGTGACAGGCGCTAAGGTATTATTCACAGTACCTCCAATTGGACAATGTGTTTTTGTGATGAACTAAATTACCTTAGATTGGCTTTCCACATCTTTGTGTGCTGGGGATAGCAGCCTACGTTTATATAGTCTATTCAGTTCTCTCCTTACTTCCATTTGCATCAATCCTTTTTCTTTCCAGTGTGGTTTAGGGAAAATTTACTTGCTAAGTTGCCATATTACCTTTTAAGGAGCCACTTCCAACTGAAAGTTAAGTATAGCTCAGAACTTTCAAACTGAAGCTGGCATTTTTTTTAATCCTACCTCCCTGCCATACGTACATGGGAAGAAAGGAAATACAGCATTTTAACCTGTGGTCTGACCTGTAAAATAAGTGAATTGAGGTTCAATTGTTTCAAATTTGACTAGAAATCCTGAGGGATTTTTGTTTTTTTTCCCACAGTACATTTAACCATATTTCTAAAGGTGATTGGTTTTAAATTTACTAAAGACCACTGATAAATATATTTTAGACTTTTAATTAATCAAGTTCTCTATAATGTTTGCCAAAAAGCGACTACACATCAGCAGTCCTTTAAATTAATAAATCCACAGGGGAAGTAACACATCTCCCCAAAAGGAAGAATTAGTTATCAAACACAAGATATGATACAATTGATAAAATTTACCATTCATTGAGTAGCCACAATATTACTTTATTTAGATACCTTAATCAGCACCTTATTAAGTTATCCCATTTCTATGAATTATATATGTATTTTTTTTTAAGATTTTTATTTGTCAGAGAGAGAGAGAGAGCACAAGCCGGGGGAGTGGCAGGCAGAGGGAGAAGCAGGCTCCCCGCTGAGCAAGGAGCCTGATGTGGGAATTGATCCCAGGACTCTGGGATCATGACCTGAGCTGAAGGCAGACACTTAACCACCTGAGCCACCCAGGCATCCCTGAATTATATATGTATTATGATGATGGTAGTGATGATTATTTTAAAAATGAAAAAATAGAGACTTCGATTATATGAACATGCCCAGGGTTACATATGATTCAATTGCAGGCAGTCTAGTTCCAGAGCCTGTGTCTTTAACTAGTTCATTATGACTAAATATCACATTTTAATGTGTTTTTGTTTTTTTGTTTTGTTTTTTTAGTAAAGAAGTGAGATATTTTTCACTGAACCTGTCAGATTCCTTTTAGTTTTCTTTTTTGAGAATGGAACCAACTAGTGACGGTAGATCATAGATGGAAAGAATCTAAGATGAACCAACTTGAGTATAGCTTGAACCCCTAACCCCTGTTCAACATGGGTCTCTAATTCCGAGCCGACACAAGACTACATTTTATACAGACATTTGCTAATGTATGCACATTGGAAGTCCAAGATAGGTCCAGGTGGACTAACTGATAATAAACTGGGAACTGAGACTATGCTGCAGGATTTTCAGTTAATTCCGTTCATTCATTCCACAGGAATTCAACTCATTCAGTCCTAGGAATTCAAATTTGTTGTGTCAATAAATGATTTTTAAGACCTTAATGTGTACAAAGCCTCAGACCTATGGGTATACCGAGATGGCCTAAATATGATTCTGGCATTCAAAGGGTTGACTTTGAATGAGGTTGACTTTGACTGAGTGACATAGAATATTAAGGGAAAAGAACTGCAGTAGGAATGAGGACATGTGGATGCTAAGTCAATCTCTGTTAACTACCTGAGTGAGTTTATGTTATAACTTATGATTTTCTCATCTATAACATGAGGTTTTCTTACCTCTTTATCTCCAACAACTCTGATTCTAGTTTCTAAGATTCTGTTTCCTAGATTGGGAACCCTGACAAGGGTCGTTGGGTTTGGTGGTTTCTGTCTTAGGTGCTTAAACATTTTGACAAACCTGCGGTTCCTTTTCAAGACACAGATTTTGCCAGAATTTATTCACAGTGTGTTTTTCCATTATCATAGACTCAGAAAAGAAAGGAACCTCCTTAAAAAAAACAAAAAAACACTACTTTTTACTTTATTTCCAAAGGTAGAATATTTTAACTGAGATTTTCTTGCACTCAGGCTGGTAAAAATTCAAGAACCAAGGGCAAATCATATGATTAATTCCAAACCCCTCACCATAAATATGTCACCTCAAGATCCATATAAAATGTGATAGACTTCTGATTTTTTTTTTTGCCTTAGGTCACTAAATAGAAGACAGTTATTCTGTAATTAACATTCCAGACTCATGTTAAGGATCATTTTTATCTTATATTTATTTATTGTATGTTTGTATTTTGTTCTCTGAATATGTTAGGTAAAAACTGCATGAGACATTTTAATAGATCTCAAAAGAATGAGCACAAAATAATTGGTACTTATTAAACATAGAGTTAACTTTTATAGTAATACCAACTGTATATACACTTGTGTAGGTGTACTGCAATTAGAATTTACCCCTGTATTGTTCTTTGAAGATTACGTATCAGTTGCTAAGCCTTTCAAAAATCACATCATTATGCCCACTGTCAAGCTCTCTGATTGCTTACATGCACTTTCCTTCTACTTGCCACCCCCACAATTGGATAACTCATGGAATATATTATTGTACTGTTAGAAGCTCTGCTTTATGTTCATTATACTAACATTATGCTTAGAATTTAATTTTGTTAGAAAAAAATCACTAAGGTTTCTGAAAACCTAGGGATAACTTGATATTTTGTGTTATATGTACAGCATCACACCCAAGTAAGTTCAATTCAATCTAAATAAAATCTGCTACTCATTTAGAAAAGTAAGATGTACAGTATTACTCTGTCAGTCCTCCATAATCAGTTCACTCTCCTGTCCTCACTGGACTCTTTTCATGCTTCATGCCTTCATTCTTGGCTTTCCCATTTCTTGTTACTGTTCTAGTCATCAACTTGATCTTACTAATACTTAGCCTGTAAGACGAGGCTTAAATATCACCTTCACATAGGATGACTTCTCTAGAAATTATTTACCTCTCTCCTTATATTCCCCTAAAAATTCCTGTTTATCCTATTTCTAGTAACAAAAGGTAAGTATACTGCATTGAGCAATTAATATGGAAGCCTCTTACATGTTACCTTATTAAATTATGTTGATTGCACTACAATTACTTTCTTCCAGTCTCCCGCATTCTAGTAGGTTTTAAGCTTCTTGAGGAAAGGGGTAGCAGATACTTGTTGAATGAATAAGTGAGTAATTAGAAGAACAATTACTGTGAACTAGTCAAATTCACTCTGATGATTTCCTTCCTTAAACAGGAATATAATTGAATGAGAGAGCTGGTCAGAGTTAAAAGTTCCCTAAAGCCATTTTTGTAATTCTGGTAAGCTCACATAAAGGGAAATTGATAATCTTAGGCTCTTTTACCTCATTTTTAAGTAGCATTGACTAGAAGACAAAGTATAGGCTTAAATCTCAGATGGATCTGGGATGGCTTTGAGGCTCATCTCTATGTATGGACCCCTGCACATTGTATACCTTTGCTGACTCCGTTTCCTCATCTCCAAAATATGGGTAAAATACTTCATAGGGCTAATATATTAAATGGGAGAATCAAACCAAGTGTTCAGAATCATCCTTGAATACTTATTTTCATCATCACTTTGAGACTGATTGCCAACAACTAATAGGCCCATGTTGCATTCTGTACTATTTATTGCCCTTCTTGTTACTAACAAACCTAACAGGAAAAGTAACCTGGGCTGTACTGAGGGGCCTCTAGCTCAAAAAGTTAGGCTCCTGAGTGAAAGTCTAATGCTTCTTTCTCTTCCTTCTCCCCTTGCTATGTTTGATGTTACTCTTAGACCTTTCTAAGTGAGATGAAGGTGCCATAGAGTGTGTATCAAATATCAATGGCCAGTGTAAGGAGAGAGGAATTTTCCACTGCACTCAACTTACATGGAAGTGTACCAGAGCATTAAATAATTGCATCGGTGTGACATGCTGTTTAATAGTTCTAGCACACTTGGCTGCCTAAAGACTCTTCAAAGGTAATTTTACCTAAGAAGAGAGAGTTGGCTTACACCCCTTTCCTCCAGTCTTTTCATAAGGGAAACAACCTAATTACAACTTTGAAGGGACCGCAGAGTCTGTTCCCTTTCAAAGATGGCATTCGGCATTGAGTCACTGGGTATCGTAGCTGTGAGGGAGCTTTCAGAATCTAGTGCAAAGGGAAGACTCATTCAGGTAAAGCTCTAAAGCCTATAACTATACCCATTTGAACAAGGTTCTGGCACTGCTCCAGACTTTTTGCTTGCATTTTTGTCTGAGCATCAGTGAATTTGCACTGCTGTTATTCTATCTGTATTCTTTTAGAAGAACTCTTATAGACTATGCTTCAGGCTCTTTAGTTCTGTCCTGAAACATGAAGTAGCCCTCCAAAATGACTTTCTTTTTCTTAGATAAGTATAGGGGAGGTTTCAGTAGATCTGAATTTTAGGCTTTGATGATTGACCTATTTTTAAAAGTGGTCAAGCATATATGGGATGTTTTATCTTAAAAAAAAAAAAATGCACACAGCGCCCCTAGAAATAAAGCCTGAATGAGGTCAAGCAAACCAACTGAGAGAAGTTTACATTTGAAATTGTGCTGGAGAAGTAGCACTGGTCCTCCTTACTTTGTTCTCTATGTGGTTAGGAAAAGACTTAGCCTTTCAAATTAATATTAAGAAACACACTGTTCTATAACTATTGGGGTAAGTGGAAAACTATTAGAGGTAAAGCAGTAGGAATTATAGAAACAAATAGGGTGACTCAGAAAATTGCAAAGTAGAGATGGTCATAGATTTTTAGAAGTAGAAGAATTCTTAGAGTTACTAACTCAACCCATGATTATAGATTGAAAAAAAAATTAAGCTACAAAGTTGAATTAAAAAAATGGAATTGTTAACACTGAAGAAAAGTGATTAAAGTGAAGGTTTAAAAATTATTAAAATTATTTATATAACTTTTATACACTAAACTATGATGGCTGTTAGGGATAAAATATGGAACAAAACAAATGTAATTCCTGCTCTTTTAGAGGTCTATTGTGTGGAAGATACCAAACACTCATACAAATGGGTATAAAAACACAATTGTGAAATGTACTAAATGTGAGGGGTGCATCGTGCTATGAAAACATACAACCAGGAATCAAGTGAGATTTGAAAAACTACAAACAAATAGAAGAATTAACCAGGAGGAGGAATTAAGGAATGGAGGAGAGGTGCATGGAGCATTTCAGGGAAAGAAACACCACCAAAACATCATGAGAAAGCTCAGAATTTTTTGCTTGTGTAGTGAGTAGTTGCATAAGCATGAAAGATAGCACTAAGAAGAAGGAAAATATAAGTAAATAGCACTCATTTTTTTCATGGACAAGACACTTTGATTTTGTATTGTTTAATCTTCCCAACAGCTCTCTGATACAGCCATTCTTTCCCCTGTTTACAGGTAAGGGAACCAAGGTTTGTACTGTTTAAATAACTTGAGAAGGCTTCATAGCTAGTGAACAGAAATGTTGGAGGTTGACTTTCAGAATACATTGTGGGTTTTCTGGAGATGGCAGGGAGGGGGAGAGAAAGAGAGGGAGTTGGGAAGAGATGCTGAAGGAAGAAGCAAATAAGACAGGAACAATGAATTGGGAATGTGTACATGAATAGAGAATATGTACATCATGGTACAGGCAGGTAGATTCTATAGTAAATTTCTAGGTCAGGAGTGAGAAGAAATAAGGAGTTCAAAATTTCATTCTCTCATGGTGTCCATGTGAGGGAAGGCATGCACTGGGCCAGGAGAAAAAGCAATTTAAAAATTGGAAATTTATAGTAAGAGTAATTGTCAGGCCTAAATAGTTCCTGTCTTTGTATCCAACTTGGGGGGGGAAAGTAAAACAAATTTTCTTAAGATTCTTTTAAAAATTGTGTGAGCTTTTCTCTTGTCTCAGTCTGCTTGAGCTGTCATAATAAGATAACACAGGCTGCATCTTATAAAGCTGAACTCAAAAAAAGTAGAAGGGTGGTTACCAGGGGCGAGAAGGGGGATGGGGGGCAGAAATGGGGAGATGTTGGTCAAAGGGTAAAAACTTGCAGTTACAAAGATAAGTTCTGGGGATCTAATGTACAGTATAGTGATTATCTTAATACTATATTTACATACTTGAAAGTTGTTAAAAGAAGAGATCTTCAATATTTTCCCCACAAAAAAGAAATGGTAATTATATGACTTGATGGAGATGTTTGCTAACACTATGGTGGTAATCATTCTGCAATATATAAGTGTAGCAAATAAGCACATTGTATACTTGCAACTTAAACAGTGTTATATGTCAATTATATATTTTGATAAAGCTGGGAAAAAAAATCAGAGTTTAGGAGGCTTAAACATCAGAAATTTATTTTCTCTTCTCTGGAGGCTAGAAGTCCAAGATCAAGCTTATGGCCTCATACACTTTTCCTCAGTTTGTGCATACGGGGGAAAGAAAATGGAGACACGGAGATCTTTCTTTCTTTTCAGGTAAGTCCACCAATCCTATCAGATTAGGACCCATCCTTCTGACCTCATGTAACTTTAATGACCTTCTAAAGGTCTATCTCCAAATAGAGTCACCTCAGGGGTTAGGGCATATGAATTTGAGGTGGGGGGCAGAAGACACAATTCACCTCAGAGCACCTCTCCCTTTCTCTTTTATTTAATCACTCTATTGAATTCTGAGAGGCAGTTATCACTACTTGGTATTTTTCTTGTTCATATACTTATCTTTGATTTTCATTATTATTATTTCCTCTCCCCAGACTAAATTAAAGCTTCATTGGAACCCTATTTTGCTTTGTTCATCATGATACTCTCAGAGCCTAGAATAGTGCTTAACACAATAAGGACACCAGAGAGTATTGGCTGAATGAAGAAAAGAGCTTATTCTTTGAGAGCTTCACCAGAGAGCACATTTTTTGAACACTTCCTAATAATGCAACTTCTCATTAGTACAAGAAAAAATACCCCCTGATGTTTCAGAATAGTTCTTCAGAGGGAAAACAGAAGTAGAGTATTTTTGTCTTCAGCTGTTCATGCATATTCTTACCTTCTCTCTAGATATCCATTACTGCATACCCGGAGAATAAAGTGTGCCAATCTGACTTCCGAAATCTAATTGCAATCAGGTTGAAATGATGAGTGAGTCTGGGTCCCCATGCTTCAGAGGATGTGCATATGTCAGGCTGATCTTTGCCTAAAGGGGGATGTTTTCAGTTATACAGTGAGCCCAGCAGTTAATAGGAGATTTTAACACATTCCTTTTTGTCCGGGGGCGGGGGGGGGGGGGTGGAGAGAATTCTACCTTTATTTTTACCATACTCAATTTTATCTTTTCATTATAAAGAACATATTTCTTAAAGTAAAATATTTCTTTCATTCCTTTTGGGTAGGAAGTATTGATCAAACTGGCATTATCAAAGAAGGAAGAGCATGAAGCTTAGCAAGGATGAATCAGAGCTAAATCATAGTAAATTCAGGAAGAAGTTGTATACATCTTTGTGGAAAGAGATAATGAGAAAACAGAACTACAGAATGATTGGGATTATTTTTACCACAACAGAGAAGCTAGAGTGTTCTATCTTAATGATAGTGGAACTATAATTGAAAAAATATAAATGAAATGTTTGTTAGAGGAAGTGACCCTTCACTGGGCTCTACATTAGGAGAATGTCTGGAGGAGGAATTGGGATGAGGTTTGTGCCTCAAATCATAAATGAGGTCATAAGAGGGAGAATTTGAATGAATGGTTTAAAACAGTTACTTTGAAGCTTTATACTAGAGGGTGGCTCTGAGAAATGCAGACCCAGCTGCTGGTCAAGTTTGTCATCTCTGTTCTTGCTGTCTGTTGGCTGTGGGGGGGCATGAGGTAAATGAGACTGTGTATCCCTGATCACCCAGCAAACTTATTTGGATTATTTACATGGTGGCTCAGGGCTTTAAGAGATTGAATAGACGCAGGCAAAGCAACTTGGGACCCAGGTCAAACTGCATAGCCTCACTTCTACCACATTCTGCTGGCCAAAGCAAGCTGTGGGTCAACTCTAACTCTCGACTCAGGAGATGGAGATAATAAATTCCACCTCTTGATGAGAGGAGCTGAGAAGAATCATGATCACTCTTGTAACCTGCCGCAGTGCATATAAGTAAAAATGCAGATGCATTTTTCTTCATTTTTTAACTGAATTATGCTTTTCAACTGTCTATAAAAGTTCAAGGAATCTTACGTTATATCTTTATAGGTCACATACCTTCACTTTCAAAAACCTTAACAGGAAATCTGTACTAAGAATTCTTCTTGAACTTAAAGAGAATATATATTTGGAAAAGTGCTAATGGCCTAGATACAAGCATATTTTAGATAGAATCCAGTAGAAAATGTGGCAAGTCAAGCCAAGGAGTATCTTGGATTCGCTATGGATCCTTTGGAGTCAACATTCCAGCTTGGCTTTTCAAGCAGAGATCCTAAGAATAATTACTATGGAACGTGCTGCTTCATTCTCCAGTATCCAAATGCTAGTTCTTCAGTGAATACTGGACTACCAGGCTTCCATGGAAGGACGTCATTCAGTGTTTCCTGTGTCCCGTTTTTAACGTAGTCATGGTGGCTACAAGCTATTGTGAATAAAATCTTGGAATAAAAGCTGATGAATATTTTTTTTCATGCATATGAGAGGTAAGGAGGGATCAGAGTCCTATGCCTCTTGATAGTTTGAGATGCCCAATTTATCACTGATGCTGTGGGTTTTAAGCGTCTGTCAAATTTGAATTGAGCTTATTTTTAAGCTCCTCAATTTAAAAAAAAAAAACAAAACAAAACCCAACCTTCTCCTTCCCAGCTGCAGTCTCACTAATCCTTGTTTTGAAACTAATTAAACACATACAGCATATTTAAAATAAAATTAGTGATCTGTTTGCCCTCTTCTTGCATCTATAATATCTTGCAAATGTTCTTTTGCTTAAGGCAAGTTTGTGTTTTAGGAAATAAAGATCTCTTAAATGAATTCATCCTTTACCTCAATCCTGGCAGCTAGGGATCTCCTTCTCTAATTTGTGTTTTTCAATCAGAATTAATACTTGAATTTAAAATATGATTGTTATTTCCACGATAGCCTTACATGCTGCCAGTTTCCCACATGACTGTTTTGATCTATCACTCAAGCATATATACTGTTTAAAATTGAAAGCTGTCTTTTCCCTTAGTCCCACCAGAAATACTTGATAGAAAAAAATACAACGTTTCCCAGGGCTTCTTCTAAGCTGATTTTAATTGACTGCTTCAGCCCAGGGACAGACCAAAACAGTTGTGATTCCAGCAAGGTCTCTGTGGCAGCCCACTAAAGCATTCAAAACACTCAGTGGGAGGGATCAAGGTGAGTTGGAGGCAAAGCTGATGGAAAATTGGAAGTCATAGGCTTCTATTTGTCACACCAGCCTACGGTGGCATGTTCACCAGGGTTTTTATTCCTGGTGCATACTCCTAAATGTCAAAATAAATTATCCCATAGAAAACAAGTGAGTTATCAAGGCTGACTGTTCTTGACGTCCTGACTTTTCACAAACTCCTTCTCTTCCAAAACTAAATTTATCATTAGTTCAGTTCTGATGGCAGGATAATATAACCTTACTTGGCTTTTGCCGTGTGTGCTGATGAGGCACCATCGCTGAGGGATAGAGCATACACAGAACAATTTTGACAAAAGGGCTACTGAAATAGTTTAACTCTCCCAGAGACAAATAATCCCTTGTCAGTGGGCATTTTTGCAACCACTACCCAGGAGATTTAATTGAAAAGCTTAAAACACATAGAAGCAGTGGGGGAAAGTCCCGGGAATTTGGAAATGATGAAAAAGTTTAATCTTCATCAATGAAAAGTTGTTCTAATTCACTCTTCACACTGTGAGGTAGTAGGCTGTGCAGCATTTACAATAGCAAGCAATTAGAAGCCTTTTTTCTCCCCCTTAGCAATAGCCTTGAAGTGACCTAGTTAAAATCATGTTTATAGTTCTGTGGTGTTTTTTTTTTTTTTTTTTGAAGTGCTATCTTAGTTTAATTTTGTAGACTAACATTTGGTTTCTCTGTTAGTAGAAATACATAGCCTTTGGCAAATTCAGGACTTATTAATCAAAATCCTGAAAAATAGGGTTCTACATTCAAGATTAGCATCTGGGATGATCACCTTGTCAATGGCATGGTCAAGTCAAGATCTAACTAACTATAGAGAGAATGGGTCCAGAGGTGGGGAGAGGGGGACAGTACCGGTGTTGGATTGGAGAGGGAGCCACTGAGGATTTAAAATCCAGCACCAGGAGGAGCACCTGGGTGGCTCAGTCAGTTAAGTGTCTGCCTTCGGCTTAGGTCATGATCACAGGGTCCTGGGATCGAGTCCCGCATTGGGCCCCTTGCTCAGTGGGGAGCCTAGTTTTCCCTCTCTCTCTGCCTGCAGCTCCCCCTGCTTGTGCTCTCTTTCTCTCTCAAATAAAAAATCTTAAAAAAAAAAAAAAAAATCCAGCATCATTCTCCTACTTTCTGTTCTTGCTTCATGGCCTTTGTTTTAAAATGTCTCCAAGTAACTTCTTTCTATTCTTTCTTTAAAAAACATGGGAACATATTACCTCTACCCAACCCCAACTTTTGAAAACTGTATGACTTTAGAAGGTATTCAAGGAGGACAGTCTTTTCCTCAGTTTCCTCTAACCTCCACCCCCAACTACATGTCTTTACTCATTCATATTGAATGATGTAATTACTCTAAAAGACCCTGTCAAATACAATTTTAGGGTGTGGGAAGAGAAAGCAAACTTAAAAGCAGAACTTAGAGTGAACAAAATCATGAACAGAACTCAATCCCAGTAGAGCCCTTAATCTTAGAAGTTAGAAATAAAAAGAGATTATGGGCTAGAAGTTGAATGAATTCAATGAGGACAGAACAGATGAAACTGGAGGATGAGAGATCTTCCCTGAAATGGAGGTCACTTCAGCCTTCATTGCCACGGGGTCCTTTTGCTTCGGTTCTCAATTGTTAAGGAGCCATTAATGGTCACAAACAAGTGTGACAGGAGTGTTGGCTGACAACCATCATCTGAACAATGAATTTGTATTAGTTTTCTTTTTGAGACTCAAATGTGACTCCATTTATATCCTTACAAAAGGGTAAGCTTTTAATTCCTCATTCAGCATGTGTTCATTTCTTTGCAATCCATATGACACTGTTCAAATTTTTGTTAGCATTACTACGTTATATTCTGATTTATCTATTCACTATTCCTTCTGCCTGCACCCCACCAAACTAGGAGTTAGCTCTTTGAAAGCAAGGAGCATTGCTTTATCTTTGTATATCTAGCATCTAGCACACACTGAGGGCCCATAGTAAGAGTCTCTTGTAGCTCTAGACTGGGTGGTCCCACTAGTAGTATAGTGGGAGGGGCTCTCATACGGTATTCTTTCCTGATTTAATTCATTCCCTCGTTTGTTAAATAATTTTTAAACTCCTACTGTGTTTTTGGTACAGTGCTAGGTATGAAATATGAAACAGTGAGTAATGCATTCCTTACCCCTGCGGCTTACAATCTAATGGAAAAACAATGAAGCAAGTTATTTCACAAATGATATTTAGAATTTAGTTGTATTAAATGCTATAAAGAAAAACTGCATTAAATGCTAACAGGAAAAGTAGATGGAGCTGTGGGAGCAGAGAGTATGGTTGGTTCTGGGGGCAAGAACATGTTGCAGAATTGATAGTAGGTTCACACTTGAAGAATGTGCAGTCCTTGGCCAAGTGAAGAAAAAGTGAAGGAACATTTCCAGACAGAGGGAGCAGCATGATGGAAAGGCCTAAGTTGGACTACTAAGAGAGGCTAGCCCATGTTGACTTTGGGGAAGAGTGGTGGAAAATGAAGTTGGAGAAGGTTTGCTAAGACCAGACTCTTCCTGGCCTCAAAAGCCATTTTGTCAATATGAGTGAATATCCCAAGAGTATTCTTAGGGCTTTCAGTGTATTAAGAGATTAGTAGGATCATACTTACATTTTTAAAATCATCCTGGCTTTAATATGAAGAATTGAACAACAAAAAAATGTGCAGTGGCAGGAGGGTATTGGGATGGTTCCGGTGAGCTACAGTGGTGGCTTGGGCGTAGGTGATGGCAGTTACGATGGAGAGAATGGACAGTATCTACATATACTAACAGAATAAATCAGCAGGGCTTATTCACTGATTATATTTAGGAATTAAGGGAGAGGATAAAACCTAGGTTTCTTCTATTTCTTATCCACACGGTATTTAAGCCTCCCTCATAGCATGAACAGTACACTATTAACAAAACAACAAAAAACAGAGGTCAGATGAATTGTGCAGATGTGTTTTTAAAATCTTTTTGTTTATGGATATTTCGTTAGAATAAATGGCCGTTTTATCGTTAGTGCTAGATACTTGGCTCCACTGATAATCTTAGTCAAAGTACATATGATAGGGCCTAGGCTTTTGCATGATAGAGGTGACAAGATAGAAAAAAAAAATCACCTTGAAGAGTCCTTGGTTATTTTGTTAATCTAATCAGTAATACTGTTATTATTGTTACTGCCCTGCCTAGTATACGCTCTTTCTACGGTTTGACCATAATATTTTTTGAATTCAAAGTCAGTGTGACCTATAGCTTCTAAGGTTTGTTTTAAATTTTGGTGCCCACTTGCACCCTTGCAGCATGAAACATTTCAAAGTCAGCCAAAAAGAGTACCCTTAACCTAAAGGTTAGGAAAAATAGTCATCCTCTCCTGCCCAAAATACAAATATACTTGCCATTTCCTCTCATCACAGCATCATCTCACTATCAAAACATTCTATACCCCACGTAAGCTATGGGCCCTTGCCAAGATCGGGGCAAGCTTTGGCAGCTCTACTCTCTCTCTCCCATGTGATATTCCTATCTTCTTGTGAACTCTTGACATCTTGTATAACACCTACCAATTGGCACCCTAAACATCTCCATGTGGAGCTGGGAATTCCTCTTTTAATCCATATGCGCTTTTACCAATCACCAGTCTCTCCACATAAAAATACTTAAGTTATACCAAGGATGTCTAGCACACAGAAGAAAGGAAAAGAATCCATGCCCTGAGGGTATAACTGTGTTATATCAGGAAAGGCTAGTTGCTAAGCAATCTATAATCTGACCCAAAGGCGCTATACAGAGGAACTGAAGTGAGCTGAGTGCAGGCAAACCGTGAGGGTGGGTTGAAGAAATAAACAGTAAAACTGTTTATAAGAAATATAAGTAAAACTCATATCACATAAAGATATGAGTAACGTTACAGATTTTTAAAAATCTGTTACTAGAACAAATGAAGAGAAGCATTGGCCAAAACTCTTTTGTAGACATTCCTTCAACGAGGAGTCCAGCCTATCTCCCCACTTCCTGTCAGCTCCCCTAGTGTTAAGCCTACCTTTATGTCACCTACCACCTGCTTGCCAATGGCAGGGAGGCCAGGACACCTTGGTGTTGAGCAGTTGCGGGGAGAGGGTGGGGATTGTCTTTGTACCAAATGCTAACTGAGTTACAAAGCTAGCAGAACATGTCAGTGGTGGTGGGCCCTGCTGGAGGTTGTATGTATTCTTATGCTGAAGTGTAGATTTTTTTTTGAATGGCTTTTGCAGGTCATACTGAAGGTGTTCTTCTGCCTTTTAGGAGAAAGGTATTTAATTTCTTTCAAAATTCTGAATGGAAAAATATCCTGAGTTCAGACATAGTGCAAATGTTAATTGTAGAATTCTAATTAGATAGCTATTTAATTTTTTAAAATATCCTGTTACTGGTTTAGATATGTATGATTATCTTTTAATTATGTCTGAAATGGTTTTTGTGCCATTCATGTCCACTTAAGGCCTAGCTCCTCTTCCCACTAAAAGGCCACCCATCCAGGCAGCTTGCACTGAGAGGATATCTGCTCTTGCTCCATCAGAGGAACTCCACAGCGAACTTGGAGGGCCTGACAGGTTGAGAAGAACAAGATAGTAGAGAGCGGTCCTCCTCTTTGGCATGGTTTTCACAGGGAGCGAGTATCTCCCCTTCATCTCAAGGTCCTTCCAGCTGGACGAAGAATCAAATTGACAAGGGAAAACAAAATTTAATTTTGTACACACAGGGAATCCCTACAGAGAGGGAAATTCCAAAGACGGGCAAAATATGTACCGATGTGGTCCTGCGCTAGGGAGAAGGAAGTAGGATTCTGGGACCTGAAAGGGAAGGAATACAGTTCACAGGAAGATGAAACAGAGTAAATGTCCCGTAAACAAATGTTTGCGGGGCCTCTCAGACAACGGGATGGGCAGGGCTTAGATCTAACAGGCCTTGCAAGCGTCCTCCCTGACCATGCCTCGTTCGTAGTATAGTGTAGTTACCTGTGGTGATAGCTCTCTTCTTGGAGCAGGTCCTCTATCGAAATTCTATTTAGGCTGGAGAGGGAGAGGTGAAGGGCCTTTCCTGAAGGCACCGGGTTTTTATTGCTTTCTAACTCCAAATAATCTTCATGCCAAAGTGGCCTGCCCTTGCTTGGCTCCTGCAGTTTCACTTCAAATGTCACTAATGAAAGACATGAAAATTGAGTGCTAATCGCATGTGCAACCTATTAAATGTACTGGATGGTCAATGAAAAAAATTCTCAGTATCCACCTGCAGCATACGTAGGACTCCTCTCGTGGGTTACCAAAGGCCTGGGATCATCATAATGCTGTCAGGAGAACATATTTTTCCAGGGTAAGACATACAGGTAAAAGGAAATGTTTATCCTCTTTTTCCTCTTCATTGCTTCATCTTGCAAAATACAGCTAGCTAGATGGGTTTTTTAACCAAATTTAGGGGATATGTTCAAGATGGTCTTTCTTTTTTTTTTTTTACTTTTCTTTTTATTTTTTTATTATGTTAATCACCATACATTACATCATTAGTTCTTGATGTAGTGTTCCATGATTCATTGTTTGTGCATAACACCCAGTGCTCCACGCAGAACGTGCCCTCCTCAATACCCATCACCAGGCTAACCCATCCGCCCACCCCCCTCCCCTCTAGAACCCTCAGTTTGTTTTTCAGAGTCCATCATCTCTCAGGGTTCATCTCCTCCTCCAATTTCACCCCCTTCATTCTTCCCCTCCTGCTATCTTCTTCTTTTTCTTTTTTCTTAACATATGTTGCATTATTTGCTTCAGAGGTACAGATCTGTGATTCAACAGTCTTGCACAATTCACAGCACTCACCATAGTACGTACCCCCCCCCCAGTGTCTATCACCCAGCCCCCCATCCCTCCCACCCCCCACCACTCCAGCAACCCTCAGTTTGTTTCCTGAGATTAAGAATTCCTCATATCAGTGAGGTCATATGATACATGTCTTTCTCTGATTGACTTATTTCACTCAGCATAACACCCTCCAGTTCCAACCACGTTGTTGCAAATGGCAAGATCTCATTCCTTTTGATGGCTGCATAATATTCCATTGTGTATATATACCACCTCTTCTTTATCCATTCACCTGTCGATGGACACAAGATGGTCTTTCTTAAAAGATAAACCATGGCATACTCTGAATTCTCCGGGAGATTCCGGGTTGTGGAGGCGAGCAAGGGATCTTAAAGAGCTGCAGACGAACCACGTCCTGTTCCTTCCTATAGCTGGCTAAAATGTGAGCTGCGGCAGGGATGTATTCATTTGGCAATAACTACCATCCTTCCCAGCCTCTTCTCTGGGGTAGTCTTTTTAATTCAGTGACTCTCCCTCCTTTGGTGGTCAGCTTAAATATCTCACAGCCATTCTCTTCCCTAATTAGGTCACATCCATTATACCAAATTTTGTGAAAATAGTTCTGCTACTCAGGAGATATTTCACACTAATTATAAGGAGAATTTGTCCATTTGGCCTTTTCAAAAAGCTCCTTGTTCAAATCATACTTACTGTGTGCTGACCGTGTGCCAGGTTCTCTGCTGGGTACCAGACCCAACGTGTATTTAGAGGATTCACAATTTGCAAGAAACGTGGCAAGTGACATGATAGTTCTCTTCCTCAAGCATGTACCTTCATTACCAACTCCTAAAAATGTGGCTCTGGCCCCATCTCCAAAGGTGTGCATGATCTCAGAAGGTTGAATAAAAAATGTTTAGCTTCTAGGAAAGGCATTCATGTTTCAAGACCTTCCCAGGACACGGTTAGCAGTGCTGGCTTCCTCATGCCTCAGTCCGCCAACACTGATGCCCCTAGTCGAGAGTCTAAAAATGACCCTCTCGTGGCAAGGGAATTTTTGAGGCTAGTAGCACGCTGCATTTTGAGACTAGAAGCTGGTGCTTTTAAAATGCCATTTTCCAGGAACAAAAGCGTTTCTTGAGTGTTGAAAAGTGTCCTAATGTAACTGACATTAAACATTTAATTGGGAAAATATTAAAAATTTTGGCAAAGCTGACAGTTGAAGGAAACTGATGTTTAATGAGTACTTACTATGTGCTAATTGCCACAATAAACAGAGTCTGTGAATGACTCCCTTTAAGACTGCTGTGACCCTAAGATATTGGTATGCTGCAAGCAAGTTCCATCGCAGTGCCATAGCCTGATTCACCCAAACGCCCATCTTCGTCATTATCAGAACAAAGAAACTTTGCTTCTTGTCAGAGATTGCTGCTAATGCTCCCGGTAATGACCAGGGATCTTTTCCACAGAGGTGTCTGCAGCAGTGTGTCAAGGAAATGAGTCCTTTCATTCTGGAAGAAAAGGTGCTGTATAAATTGCCTCTTACATTCCTCTCTCTTAGGCAGCAGAGTCTTAGAACTAGTCCCAGAATTCGTGTGAAGGCAAAGCCCCGGCCCCACTGAGCAGCGCAGCTAGGGGAACCAGGAGAAAGATAAAGAGCATGGATTTGGAGGTCTGACTACCTGGTTTAAATCCTACCTCTACCACTTGCTCACTCTGTGACCTTGGGCAAGTTACTTAACCTCTCTTGGCATTACTTATCCCTGCCAGAAAACAGAAATGGTGGTAGCACTTAATTCGTGAGGTCGTGATAAGAATTAAAAGCATGTAAAGCATATAAAGCACTTAGTCCAATGCCTGACGCATGATAAGGGCTCAGTAAACTAACTGTTTTTATGGCCTTATAGTATAAAATGTTCACTATCATTAAAGACATGAAATTTTTATTATTGTGCCCACAAATAAGGAAAGAAGCTGCTTGGTCTTGGATAGTGAAAACTGCCTTGGAGTTTTTTCAGGTTTGATCTGAATCCCATGCTAAGGGCTGTTTCTGTGGTTCTCACTGTGTGGCATCTAGATGTTTTTCAACACTCAGAGGACTTGGACTTGAGATAGGCCAGCACGTCATCTGTGCACCCCAAGGTGGAGTGCTGGGTGGGGAAGGAAGCCAGATCTGGACCAAATTGTGACTACTAGGGTGTTTAAGATAGAATTTGGCTTTAAAATTTGGCTTTTATCAAGGTAGCTTGATGATAAAGAACAGAATCGAAGGGGCAAAGCAGTCCCAACCAGGGTCTTAATGTACATCCTAGACGCAGGTCTTGAGTATTGTCTAGAACATATCCGAACTATTGCTATTTATTTAACCTTCAATTGTGCTGAGCCATTTGATAAATACATGGATATGTAGATAAGTAGATAGATGATAGATTCATATATATATTTATTTTCAAGAACATTTTTCATAGGCAATTAATTGATATGGTAGCCTTTTTATTCAGCATTTCATGAATTGGGCAGCATCTAACCCAGCTGACGGAAAGGAGGTTAGAAGAGCTATACAAGGTGAGAGATTTTTATAGACCAAAGCAAGAAGGAACAAGGAAGTCATACAAGGTACCTGCTGATGGATCAAAGCAGGACTACTTTTTTTATATTGTGCAAAGGAAGGTCTTGGGGCCGGGTTAGGTGCTAAGCAGACAAGTGCTGATTTGTGAGCATAGGCCTTTCTCTTTTGGGAAAACCAACATAGAAATTTAAGTTCTGGTTTGCTGACAATGTTTTATATATATATATCTATAAGTATTATATCTATTTCTATAAATATATTTGTCTATAGATATATATATCTAAGTAATGTATCTATATCTCTCTCCCTCCCTCCCTTCCTCCCTCTCTCCCTCTCTCCCTATAAATATATATATAAATGGTTGGGAATGTTGTAACCAAAGTGTTCCTACTGCTACTATTAAAGTCTTACCCTTGCTAGCAGTGTTGGACAGTGGGGCCTGTTGAAGGGTAGCAGCTATGGCTGGTCACTCATGTCGCAGGTCTGGAAGCATGAAAGAATGGGGTGCTATTGCAGATGTGATTATTTCAGGAACTAGGTAAGGGCCTTCAGTGTACTTAGCTCAAAGCTGCTGCCAAGGGCATAGGAGTGGGTGGGGGGTACGAGAAGAGATGGCTGTTGGATACTCTTGGCATATTCCTATGTCTGAGTGCTAAACAGTTCACAAAAGGATCTATTCTATGCTTAATTCAGGAAAAAAATCACCCAAATAGGACCGAGATTGCATGAAGAAGAGTAGGAGCTTACTTTAATTGACAGATAACCTTTCAAATATAGGGAATCCCCCCAAAAAAATTTTCTCATGGATGTAATCATTTCTACTTAGAAGTGCTTCTTTTTTCCTTCAATTGAAACGTTCTTAAAAATGATGATTAGAGGGGAGCCTAGGTGGCTCAGTCAATTTAGTGTCTGAGTCGATTTAAGCTCAGGTCATGATCTCAGGGTTGGGAGATCCAGCCCCGCCTCAGGCTCCGCGTTCGGCGTGGCGCCTGCTTAAGTTTCTCCCTCTCCCTCTCCCTCTCCCTCTGTGCCTCTGCCCCCACTAAAAAAAATAAATAAAAAATAAATGATGATTGGAGAAAATGCTAGTAAGACAGGGTTCCTATTGTACTCTTTTTCTTGTTCCAAGAAGTCACAAGTAACAACCTCCCAACTAAGTGATTTAAAAACAACCACCAGCTATTGTTCATGAGTCTATGGGTCCCCTGGGTAGTTCTCATGATGTAACCTGAGCTCAGTTAATTTCAGTTAATTTCAGCGGCTCTGGCATCTGTCTGTAATCACCCGGCAGATAGATAAGGAGCCAACTGGTTTGGGATGGCCTCAACTGGAATGACTTGGTTCTCCTGTTTTTGTGCTCTCCTGAAGGCTAGCCCAGACTTGTTTTTGTGGCAGAGGTATGAGAGTGACCAAAGCACATAAGGTCATATAAGGCCTTGGGCTTGAAACTGGCACATTGTCACTTGACTACATTTTATTTGCTAAGACAAGTCATGGGCCAGCCCCAATCCACAGGTTGGGAAAATTGATTGTTTTTTTAAATATTTTATTTATTTGACAGAGAGTGCACAAGCAGAGGGAGAAGCAGGCTTCCCGCTGAGCAGGGACCCCGATGCGGAACTCAATTCCAGGACCCTGGGATCATGACCCGAGCCAAAGGCAGACACTTAACTGACTAAGCCACCCCGGCACCCCAAAATAGATTCTTTTAATGGAAGGCACTTCAAAGTTCCATTGCAAGTGTTGTAGATAAAGGGAGAGAAAGAATTGGAGCCATCTTTGCAATCAACCTAGCACATCTGCTATTAAAATTTTCCCTGTACTGAAGGAAACTCCAGTAAGATCAGGGATCTGAGGTAGATGGTAGAAACATTGCCGACAGTGATTGCACTCAAATCTCACAAGTATGCGACCAAGCTGGAACTCAGGGTTCCACTCTGCCAGTCAGTCAGGGTTTGCTGCATTGTGCACGATACCATTTGGCTGTGTTTTTCCCTTTGAAAAATGACCAGTAAACTCAGTTTTGACATACATAGATTCCCAGTTTATAGCTTAGAGATAAAGTATGACTGAACTAGCTCTAAGGTCTCTCTACTCTTTCTGAGGCAGAAGAAATGAGATTGGGACCTTGTGAAGCTCAGCTTGCACGTACTGGAATGTCCGTAAATGTATTCTTCGCTTCCAATGAGAAAAAATAATGGAGGTGTTTGGGAAGGAAAACTGCATTTTAAAGGTAGTTACACTGACTACCTATCTTGTAAAAACTGCATCTGGGGACTCCAGGTTTTGAAAGGAGAGCAATAGAACGCAGGTGGTTTCTATTCTTCCTAGTCTAGTCTTACCCTCTTCTCTTCAGTCTGGACCACCATCATCTGTGCATTCTGGAAATAGTGCAGCATTGCTTCCCAAGTTGTTTGTGTTTTTTTGGTTTTTTTGTTTCTGGGGTTTGTTTTTCTTGTTTTTGTTTTTTCCAACCCAGAAACATCTGTGCATAGATGGATGTTTTATTATCTAAAATACTTATTTTCCAGATATATGCTTGTGGTGTGACATAAAGGGTTTTCAGTGGAAAGTTGGTTTCCCTCACACTGCTGTCCTCCAGCTCCTTGTAAGTGGAATATATTCCTCCAGAGTTGTCCTATGTAAAGATAAGCAGAAGCAAGTATTTTTATACAGCTGTTTACTTCTTTCAGTATAAATATGAACATACAACACATGTGCATTGTTTTTTATTTGTGTTAAAAAACAAAATTCAACCGAGTGTATCTGATGATCTAATGGGCTTTATTAAATGATTCATGAATGGGGCAGCATTCCATCTAGCAAGCAGAGGGGAGCTCTGCTGCACCCCATAAAAGACAGGTTTTCAAAGACAAAGAGGGTATTAGAAAAAGAAGGAATGTATTAGCAAGGAATGAATTGTGGAGGCAAGGTTGCCCTCCTTAGGTGAGCAAAAGGGGTCTGATGCCATTTTGGGCCTGTGGTTTTCTTTTTAACATTTGGTTTACTTAATAATTTACCTTTAGAGATTTCCTAATCTCTGTACATAGAGAGCTGCCTCATTTTACTTGCAAACACATAACATTTTGACAAAATACCTCCCAGCTGCCCCTTACATGGTTTCTCTTTGCCTGTTGGCCGGCCACATACTATTCTTGGGGACTTCCTTTCCCATACTAGGGACTTTGTGTCCCAGATGGGTCCTGCTATCTTGATCCGTCTCATGAGCAAACAAGGCATCCATCCTTATTTCCATGTCCCACTTTCTGGGATAACTGGAATGTTTTCCATGACACAGGGTGCTCTGCCTCAGCTTTACCAATGAGGTCTAAGACTGACCATCACTAGTTCTAATAATCACAGATTAATCACCTTAGACAATCTCACTTCTCAGTTTCTGACTCAGTAGGATTTTTTTGTTTTTTGATGCATCAGAAATAATGTCATCAATGCTAAACAATTTATCTTACCCTGCTGGCATATTCAGTTAAAAACCAGGTGAGGACATCTCTAGTGCCTCCGAGGCCTAAGTTGTAAGAATCATTAAAGGTTGATATGTCAAAGCCTTGCCTTGTCTATCCATTATTGTACCCTGAAGGTTTTGAAGGTGCTTGGAATGAGTCAGTTGGAAGGTACCCATTTTTTTCCTATTGTTTCCATGGTCTGGGAGTTGCAGATAAGACTTTCTAGGGTGTGACTTTTATCTCAGTGAAATCAAATTTATGTCTGACAAGCATTTTATATTGTAGAATATACTATAACATTTAATTGTAAATTATGGTATAATGTTTATGAGCATAAACTCCAGGGCCAGCCAGACTCTGTGACCTTGAGCAAGTTATTTGATCTAAGTTTCTGAATCTTCATCTGTAAAATGGGATTAATAATACTTTGTAGTTTAAGGTGTATTTTTTTTTCAAGGTGTATTTTGAAGTTTAGTTTAAATATTGTGTATAAAATTCCCACAGTATCTGATAAGGTAGTCAATGTTAGCTATAACCTTAAACAGAAGCCCCGTGTACCAGCTCCTACAGAAGATTTTCTTATACCTTCACCCCCCATAGGCCCTCGGCTGTTTCAAATCTATCCCAACCCCTGGCTTTCTCTATTCCCAGGGGAATTATTTATGTAGCCTCTTTAGCCCATGGACCTCTGCAATGCCCAGTAGTACGGGATGAAGCACCTAACATGTGCAAGTCAATGTCTTTGGTATTCCACAACGAAGCAAAAGTGTTTTTTTATTTGTTTTTTGTTTTGTTTTGTTTTTTTCTGAAGTAAAACACCATTAAATAAATGAACAGGATTTGACATCAGAGAGCTCAGTTTCTAGTTCTTTCATCTACTCTGTAGCACTGGGCAAAATGTGTCTCAATTGTCATGTATTACATGAAAAAAGAACACCTCCTTCCTAAGTTTTAACAGAATATCTTGATAAATTTGAGGAATTAGATACAATAATAAGTACCTGACACATGCCATGGGTCTGTACACTGGTCATTTCTTTCCTTCATTGAGCACATGTGCTTGCTATTTATTTAGTTATTTCCTTGGAATAGAGATAGATTCTGTTTTATTACAAACATTTTCTTCTGTCCTTCCATCTTGAGTGGTTATGTGGGGTCCAAGCACCTGAAGGTGTGTAATAGATGTTGAGTAAATGATACTTTTAAATTCTCTTTCAAAGCCAAAGAATATAAAGCGTTTGATTAAAATGATTCTGATGCCAACAGAAGGTGTCCCTGTCAGAAAAATGTAATACTCCAAGCCAAACCAGAACAAATCCTATAAGACTGTGTGCTGTGAGTGCTGTGTGTCTAGCCACTTTCTTTTCTGCCCTTGCTTTTCAGAATGCACCAATTCCCTTTTAATTAATATTTCATCAGAGTGTACTCTAAGGTCCAAGAAGGTCTAGGAAGATACGCACAACACAGTAAAACAACAGCATAATCATTATTAGTTAATTAAAAAAATGGATCCTAATCTTGAAGTGACACACAATGTACAATTACTGGGATATGAATTTTCCAACACATGTCATCTTAACTATTCTTTATTCCTTCCCTTTGACTTCTAGATCAATTCCAGGTTTTGCTGTTATTATAGTTAACATTTCTCAAGAAAAAGTGATCACTATTGATGAATGAATATATCTGATGGCCTCTCAAGGTTAGACATTCATTGGATTTGGTATGAATGCTCCTAATGTGATAACAGTATCCAAAGTTGAGAAAGAACGAGGGTATACCTCAAACTGATTACATACTCTGTGCCAGGCCTTGTGCCTTGCATTTCACATGTGGCATTTTATTTAATCTTCATAGTGGCCAACTATCCTGAAACTATAAAGAGAAGGGGACTCCAGGAAATAAAATTCCTGGCTTTCACTTTGTAATGCAAAGGAAATTTTGTTTATTTAAAGATTTTATTTATTTGAGAGAGAGAGAGTGCGCGTGCATGAGTGGGGGTGAGGGGCAGAGGAAGAGGGACAAACAGACTGCCCACTGAGCAGAGAGCCTGATGCGGGGCTTGATTCCAGGACCCTGAGATCATGACCTGAGCCGAAGGCAGATGCTTAACCACCTGAGCCACCCAGGCGCCCCGCAAAGGAAATCTTAGAATGGGGTGGCATTTATGCCAATTCAATAACGGTCAGTGATAGTCAATCTATTGGGAAGAGGAAGTAGCATTTTTTTTCCTGTAACCTGACCCCTTAGCACAAAAGCATCTTATGGAAGTAGGTTCTAAATAACATCCAGTGGCTCAGCCATATGGGAAGATTGAGCACTCCTTGGAGAACCAGACTTGTTCTGTGGAGTCTAAAGGGGCCAAGGCTAAGGATTTCAGAATTCCACATGGCTATCCTGGGGCAAGTGCTCAGACTTCCTGCCTACAGGGACATCTCTGCTTACCAAAAGCATGACTTGTTTGGGAATCTTGTTCACAGTTAAGATGTTTAGCAGAGCATGTGGGTTTCAGCGTGTAACCCTAATCCTGAAGGAAGGCATTGAAAGCTGAAAGGTGCTTTTAATTTAGGTGGGAAGCAGGCAAGGAAGGAAAGAATTATAATGTCACAGATCAGTACTAAGAGGTTTAAACAGCTGGTGCCATGAGAGTATACCTGGAGGTGGGGACAGTCAATGATTGATATAAGTCATTGAAATAATGCCACAGTGAAAATTGGAACCCACTAATTCAGGCCTTAGAAGGCTGCATGGTTACTAAAAGGACATCTAAAATTTGGTTTCGATTTTCCTGACTGAAGGAGGATGAGATCGCAGGACAATCTAGACAAAAGAGGAAATTTTAATTCAGAAGAATCCACAGTAAGGGAAAGGGATCCAGAGAGAGAAAGAGACAGAACACTTCCTCTCTCAAAGTGGGGCATTCCCCTTTGTGAAGGGGAGAACAGAACTTAGTTTAAAGAAACTAATAAAACTCAGAGAAACTGAAAATAGAGGCTTCAAAAGCCCAGCTTAATGATTTCAAAGCTTCTGTTACTTGCCCAATTATCTACTGCCATTTTCAAAATGTATCTTTGTGAAGCCCTACCCAATGTGGCTAGAGCCATACTTACAGCTTTGTAAGAATGAAAAGGCTTTATTAAAATGGGACTGATTTCCCACTAAGATAGACTGAGAAGTTTGGCCCTAAATCAAACAATCAACAGCAAGATTTTTTTTCTTAATCTGAAATTTTGTAATTGTATTGAAGCTTTTATGTTGAGTTTGGTTGCAGACTGGTTTTTGTGCTCGTGCTGAGATGATGTAACTTTCCATTACCAATTTGAGATGAGGTCTTTCGAAATCAGCAATTAAAGGTCATGGCCCTAAAGTTTCATCTCTTTTAATATGGTTTCAAAGGATAATTTTCTGTTTCATTCACCTTTGATGTGCTTCAAAAACCAAGGTGACATGGGAGCACCCCTACTTCTGGCAGGAAGGCATACCTCAATGAAATGAAATTATTGAATCAAAAGTTGAGAATGTGAGAGCACTTGTCATGCATAAAGATCAGATCTAATTAAGAAGGTTTCTATGATCAAGAAATCCAATGTGTAATCAGAAAGCAGTACCTTAATTGATACTTGACTCCTGTCAAAGTCTCTTTGCATGGAAATAATAGACAGTCCCTCAGTGTTTTCACTGTATATTGATTCTGTATCACTGTGTACATTTGCATTAGCTACTTTTGTGTGACATGAAAAGAAAAAGCACATTTTGACAAAAAAAAAAAAAACTACCATTCAAAGAGAATTGATTCTGCACTACACTCAGCCAGGCCATTTTTTCATGTATTCCTTCATTTAATCTTTATAATACCTCTAAAAAAAATAGGGCTTGCATTTCCCATTGTACAGAGGAGGAAACTGATGTTCAGCTTCATTGAGTAAGTTACCCAAGATCACACACAGTAGCAGAGCTGAGGTTCAAGACTACTGTACATATGTATAGCCCATTCTCTACTCAGAATGCCACAAAACCTCTGAGTTTTGTACTTGAACTTGCCACAAATTGTAATGGAAAAATATACCTTTCTTTTAAAATTCTGAATATTACAATTGGGCCCAAATAAACATTCCCATTATACATAATCATAAAAGCCATAGCCAGCTCTAAAATTAAGGCATTTTTTCCTCTTTTATTTCCTTTTCTGAGGATTTTGCAATGGTTCATCCTAAGAGGTGATTTCTTCCAAATAATTTTGTGTATAAGCTAGATGAAAAAGCCAATGTCAAAAAAAAATTTTTTTATAGTAGTCAATCTCAACCAGAGATGATTTGCCTCTCCTCCTTTCTGGAGATATTTGGCAATATCTAGAGACACTTTTGCTTGTCACAACTGGAAAAATGTGATTGTCTCTGGTGGGCAAAGGCCAGGGATGCAGCTAAATATCCTCCAATGCCTAGAACGGCCACTACAACAAAGAATTATCAGGCCCAAGGTGTCAATAGTGTTGAGTTTGAAAACCCCGATTTACAGTGTTATTCTCAATTAATGAATCCCCCAGAAGGGAAGTTTTGGACTCAAACTATTGAAAATGCAATTTATTCTATTTCCCTGTGGCCCTCCCTCCCCACAAGTAATGTATCCCACTTGCTGTTGTCCAACCACTGATGGCTTTTCCATTTCAGAGGTCCAAAGATGTTCTCCTCATGGCCTCCTCCCATTCAAGCTGAAAGTATCTGCTCTCATTTTTCTTCATTAATGCTACACTTGTGTTGACATTTAAGTACCCATACTTTAAACCTTTCTTTGCTAATTCCATAATCCATGCATTCAACAAATATTGTCTGCTCTGCACCATGCTCTGTTCTAGGCTTTAGGGATGCAGTGGTAGCAATTACAGGTAGGATCCCATTACTGTGCATACTCTTGTGAAGGGGAAATAGGCAATAGAGAAATAAACAAGGTAATTATCACAGAGAGATGCTCGCTTTGAAGACAAACAAATAGGTTGTTCTGATAATAACTGGGTAGGTAAGAGGAGTCATTGAGGAGGTAACATTCAAACTAAGATGCAAATGATAAGAAACCCATTTAAAAATCTGGGACAAAGAATTTCAGACAAGGGGACCAGAAAAATCCAGTCAGATGGTTCAAAAGAATAGAAAGAAAGCCAGCATTATTTGATTCCAGTGAATAAGTGAGAGTAAGAAGAGAAAGGGCTGGAAAAATTACACCAGGCCAGATCAGGTAGGGCTCGTATGCCATAGTAGATATTCAGATAACTCTTTTCATTGGAATAAAATGTCGTTAGAGGGTTTTAAGCAGGGACATGAGAAAATCTGTGGTGTGAAAGATAACTTTGGCCATTACTTGGAGAATGGCCTATGGGGAAGCACAAGTAGAGTTAGGAGTCATGAAGGTGGTTTTGGAAATGATGGGAGATGTTGTGGGCTTAAACTATGGTGGAGCAATGGAGATGGTGGTTATCAAGAGTTATTTTGGAGGTAGAGCTGATAGACTTGATGACGAGCAGGGTGTAAGGGAAAGATAGATCAAATGTGATACCTAAATTTTTTACTTCAGTAACTGGATAGAGAATGATGCTATTCCCTTCGATGTAGCACACTAACAACTGAACAGATGAGAAGGAAATGTCATATGGCCTGTTTGGAGCTGCTATGTTTGATGTGACTTTCAAGTAAAGATGTCAAGGATTCAGGATAGGTGAATCTTGAGATCAGCAAGGAGATCAGAGATGGAGATGTAAATCTAGGTGTTGTCATCATGCAAATAGCATTTTAAACCTTGAAACTGAAGGAGATGGCCTGAGGAGTGTGTATATTTTGTAGAGAAAAGAAAGGCACTTGGGCAGAAACTGGGGGCAATCCAACCTCCAGGAGCTGGCATCTATTCTTGATAAAAGGAATTTTAAGTATCAACAAGTAGACAAGAGGTACCACATGGAACAGAGGCCATCTGAAACATTATTATGCTCATTTAGTGTGCTCTAAACTGAACTGTGTATGTGTGTATAGAGAAAAAGAAGAGGGGAGAAAGAACAAGTTTTAAAATCATGAAGTAGTTGGGTCAGCTGGGTGGCTCAGTTGGTTAAAGACTGAACACTTGATCTCAGCTCAGGTCTCCGACTCAGAGTTGTGAGTTCTAGCCCTATGTTGGGCTCCATACTGGGTGTGGAGCCTACTTAAAAAAAAAAAAATCATGAAGTAGTATAATAAATGTAAAGTAGCATTATTAATTCTTTTAAAGTAACTGACAAGAAGAGTATAAGAAACATACTATAACCTACACTATACTGAAATAAAAATAAATACCCCAAAATGCTTCTGGAGAGGTTAACTTGTGCTGATCAAGTCCTTCCTGGGGTCTTTTTGGTGTAGGCAGTAGAATCCTTGCTTTTTCTCATCACCTTCATACACTGAATATACTCTCCTAAAACCCTAGTGTTTTTACCTGCTAAGTTGTTAAATTTTGTTCAGTCATGTTTATATTCAAATGTTAGACTCTCTAATTACCTGTATTTAAATTTCATCTTTCTAGGCTATTGAGACTCTTTTGAAAACTGACTCTGCTATAAAATGTAATAGTTTTCTTTCTAGTCTCTTCATCACCTCCAAATTTAACCAATACGTCTTAACCAAAGTCAATAAAAATTTTGGTCATATGAAGACCAAGGACCTGAAGGGTTTCCCCATTTTGTTGATGTCACAGTTCACTTTGGGTACCATCAATTAGGCATCCAGGAAATTGTGTAAGAGTTAAACCCTTATTTTCATCTTTGTCTCCATTTTTTAAGTACAAACTAGCTGAAATATGTTCCTACTCTGTCTACAAGAAGTTACTACCAGAGATGTTACCCCAAATCAAGCAAGGTCAGTATGATATAAGTTGTTGCTAGAGAATATATGGGAGCTCCCAGGATTGCCATTTCTTTTTTAATTGCTCACAAATCTCTTTTTATTATAGTCTATTCTAAAGTCATATCTAGAAATGTCTTTACGTTCACTAAGGTGTTTTGAAAAGATACTGTTCTAAGCAGTCTTTAGTGCCTCTTCTGCTCTGGCTATTCCTCACATACCACTGACAGCAATGTTGCAATCTAACCTTCAGTTCCATATGGGTAGGAGACGCCCACTTCCTGAGAGTTAGGTCACCTGATTGGGCTTCAGTATCATCTCACTAGTGTGTGTCTCTCTGACTAGCTTGATCATCCTTCTCACTGGCAGAGATAATGTACTAAAAGTTAGAGGAGTAAAGGAGTTATGTTTTTTCTCTGTCAATACTTCACCAGCATATTTTTAGGCAAGAGCTGTATTTTATTTGTTGTACTTTAAGTTTAAAAAAAAAAAAAGATATTCTTAACCATTGCTTAACTATAACATATGTGGCAGATAAACTATAAATACATCATTCTCTAGAGTTGAAGCCTAATCATCAAATCAGACCTGCCCTTTTCCTTCAAAGGTAGGATAGATCCCTTTTGACAAAGGGAAGTAGCTGCAAGTTGAACATGACTGAGGATGCTTGCTTTCTTCCACTTTAAATTTTTTTTCTGTCTTTTTCATTGTTTTCTTCTTTGGTTTTGGCAACTATATCAAAGAAAAAGTAGAGCTTTTTCAAAATCTCTGGGTAACATTAGAGTGAACTTTGATTATTTGTTTTTGCAACTGTTTGATTCAATTTAGCTGGCATTTCAATGAAAATGTTCTTTCCCAGTAGTGATGAAATAGCACCTTGTGTTGTGATTCCTTCATAGCCTAAATTTTTGCTTTCTTTCTCTGTGGGGAAAAAAAGGCATCAGTTTGAATTCATTTAATTAGATAAAAACATAGGTTCCCAGAATACAGAAGGCCTTAAACAGTATTTTTGAGTGAATGAATGTATCCAGGAGTGAGTAAATATAGCTAATAAAATATGACAAATGTATATCATGCTTGCATATAAGTTGTCAAATTCCTATCCCTTACTATAGGATAGTATGCAAAATATGACCACATTTTAGTAAGGCTCACTTGAGTACATGAAAATATATTTCTTTTTCTTTTTTTTTTAAGATTTTATTTGAGAGAGAGAGCACACACATGTGCACACGCCAACAGAAGATAGAGGGGTAGAGAGAGAGGGAGAGGGAAAGGGAGAGAATCTCAAACAGACTCTGCACTGAGCACAGAGCCCATCACGTGGTGCAATCTCATAACCCTGAGATCATGACCTGAGCCAAAACCAAGAGTCAGATGCTCTTGGTGCCACCCAGGTGCCCCGAAAATAAATTTCAGATGTGATTTTTGGAAATGAATTAATCATACTCAATGCACTCCATCCTTTTATTTTGTCTTATTCAACTCTTACTCCCTGTCAAGCATTTTGATTTATTAAGTTGTGGGCTGAATACTCATTGATTTATTCTACAAACAAGGGGTAAGTGTATAACACTTAATGGGAATATATGCTGGTGTCCCATTGTGTGCTCATATGGTTTCAGACTTTTTTTGGGCCATTTGTCTACATTGTCAAAGTGTTTTTCTCTTAGCGTCACTTACTATGGTTCTATATGAGATAGAAACTTCTTGAGGTATAAAGGCAAACGTGATTCAAACATGTAAAAAATGTTAGTGAAAAGTATCCTTCCTTGCTACTTACACTACACACTTCGGTGTCTTTTGTTGAAGACCAAAACAGAACGAAAAGAACAGGCTTTAGAACTTTGAGGATGAACTCGTTGGTTTAGCTCTTAAAAGCAGCCAGAAGGAAAAGATGGCTCACCTACAAAGAATTAGCAATGTGTTTTTACAGGTAACTTTTCAAAAGCAATTGTGGAATCCAGAAAACAATGGTAGAATGAACCTGAACTGTACTACTGTAAATAGCTGTCAATTTAAAAATTTAAACCTGATGGAACTATGTTTTCAATACCCAAGGTGAGATAAATCCAATCATAAAAAATTTTAAAAACTGAAGTTTGTTAACAGATGACCTTCACTTCTAAAGAATTATTTCAGAGAGAAATAATTGATACCAGAGAAAAATTGGAGATGAAAAAAGGAAAGTGAGCAAAGAAGATAACGTATGTTGATAGATTTAAGCCAATATCCTTTGAAAACAAACATATTAATGTCTAATTTGTAGAAGTACAAATGAGAGAGGAAAAAATAAAAGTTGAAGTAAGCTATTTAAAAGCAATTTAAGCATCTTTTGATGAATAGTTTACAATTTTATGGAGTAAAATTTGTTAATTTTCCCTTATGATTTCTGCTTTTTAGGTCATGTATTACTTTGAGGGAAATACCCATTTTTTTCCCATATGGATTAACAGTTGTTCCAGCAATAACTCCTGAATGGCTCATCTTTCAGGAGGAGGTCAGGATTCAAATATTTAAAGATGCTGTTACTGTTTGAGAGGTGGCTAAAGACACTGATTAACTTGACTTTATTAAGTTTGCATGTTTACACTTCAATGGTATCAAGTAACAGAATGAAATTACTGTATATAAATATCAAACCAGTAGGGGGAAAATTGAGAAAAATTTGATCAATCAAATGGATTTCCAATTAAAATTCTAATGTAATTGTAAGATGTATACAAAAAAGCAAAGCATCAGGGAAAGCCAGTTCCTGAAAAAGAGCATGTGGGGGTAGTTCTGGTACCACATACCAAAAATTGATGAAAAAACTGTTGTAGTTAAGACATGACACACTGGTGAAGGAAGGAATAAACAAATAGACCAGAGAATAATATGAGAGACAAAATATTGCAAATCACTGAAGGCAAGATGAGCCATTTAGGAGTTATTACTGGAACAATTGTTAATCCATACGGGGGAAAAAAATAACTGGGTATTTCCCTCAAAGTAACACATGACATAAAAAGCAGAAATCATAAAGGAAAACTTAACTTGACTACTTAAAATTGTAAACTATTCATCAAAAGATACTAAAAAAAAAGGTAGCCATAAGATAGAAGATACTTAAACCATATAAAAGCAAAAAGGAATTTGTATCCCTAATATATAAAGAACTTCAGTAAGAAAAAAAACAAACTACTTAAAAAACATGAAGGCAAAAGAATAAAGAGGCATTTCACAGAAGAAAAAAATCAACACAGCAATAAATACATGAAAAGATAATTAGTCTCATTTTTAATCAAGGAAATGCAAACTAATACCACAAAAAGCTACTATTATACTCATCAAGTTATACAATTTTTTAAAGTAGAACAAGTAGTCTTGGTGAAGCTGTAGAGAAAGAACATTCATACATTTCTGGGATGTGTGTAAATTATCTAGTAGAATTATTAATGTGCACATTTAATGAACTAGCAATTCTTTTCCTACATGTATAAGCTGGAAACAGTCTTATATATCTACAACAGAATAAATGTACAGCATTGATTATAGTAATAAAAACTGGAAATAACACAAATGTCCAACAGGAGAATGAATAGATAAATTTGGGTTCCATGTTAACTAAACAGCAGTGAAATGAATGAAACAGCTACTTACATCAACATGAATTTCGTAAACATAATGTTGAACAGAAAAAAAGTCATGAGAATAATACATTTGCTTGGATTCTCCTTACATAAAATTCAAAAATATGCAAAACTAAACAATATTTCAGGCTCCATACATATGTATTATAACTATGAAGGAATGCCAGGGAATAAGTTCTGAATGCTGATGACCTATCAGGGGAGAGGAGGGAATGGCTTCATAAGAGGCTGCAGCGGTACATGAATTACTGCAGTGATACATAAATTATTTCTTAATGTAGGTCTTCTGTTAGCACCTTCCATGCATCTTATATATAATACGTTAAATATGATTTCATAAGTATAAAATTTTCTGTAATTTAAAAGAATAAAAAGTTACATTGCTCATTCCCCACTTTCTCATTTATCCTCATATAAAATACTATCAAAATAAAGTGCATTACAGGGCTCCTGGGTGGCTCAGTTGGTTAAGCGACTGCCTTTGGCTCAGGTCATGATCCTGGAGTCCCGGGATCGAGTCCCGCATTGGGCTCCCTGCTCAGCAGGGAGTCTGCTTCTCCCTCTGACCCTCCCCCCCTCTCATGCTCTCTCTCTCTCATTCTCTCTCTCAAATAAATAAAATCTTTTAAAAAATTTTTTAAAAAGTGCATTACAAAGCTTCTTTTAAAGTTTATTAAAATCAACAGTGTTAATCTTTTTTACTAGATAGATTCCTACATTTTTCCAGGAAAAAAAATACATGTATATACAGCACATACACCTGTCATTAATTAGTGCATATATTTGACCTTGAGTAGGCACTCTTCTCTCCAGGACTTAGTTTCTCCACCTGTCAGTTGAAGTGCTTGGATCAACAGACTCAAAACAGTTTTTCCTGTAGTAAGTTTCTGTTGTACCCGTCTGGTATATAACTTGAATGCCCTCTCACCAGGTAGGAGCACACATTACAAAATGTGTTCTGCAAGGCAATTCTGTCTTTCATCACTATACCTGCAGTACCTAGGTGAAGTACCTGGCATATGGAAGACAGTCAAAATAAAGGATTGTGGCATTATATGCTAGTGAATGTTGGGCATGCTAAAATCTCATCATATCCAGAAAGTCATTATAAAAGAAATTGGATGGTTTTATACCACCATGGCAGGGATCATGAGTAATAAAGTATCAAAAAGATGAAATATTAATCAGTTTCAAGATACACATTTTTCACATTTTGTCTTCTCTGAAGTCAAGGTAGGACTTGCACTAGATGAGACCTTCTCAGCTGTTGGCAGGCAGAAGTTGGGACGCAGTAGCCATCACCTGATTATAAGCAAACTAAGTAATTATTCTGAGTGGCATGATAAACAACAGAATTCCCTTGATGCTTCAGTCAAGAAATTATTTAAGGAAAGAATGAGTCCTCCTTGTCCTCTGAAAAGCATCCATTGACATATTCTGATACTATCAAGAAAATCCAGCTTCAAAAATGGTAAAATAGATATCCTGGTATTTTAGAAGAAAATCTTGGAGACATACATTGTAGATCACTCTTTTCTTTTTCTTTTGTAGATTTTATTTATTTATTTGGCAAAGAAAGAGGGATAGCACAAGCAGGGGGAGCAGCAGGCTTCCCACCGAGCAGGGAGCCTGATGTGGGGCTCAATCCCAGGACCCCGGGATCATGATCTGAGCTAAAGGCAGACTGAGTCACCCAGGCGCCCCTGAAGATCACTCTTTTGAGAAAATCTCCACAAGGGGTGCCTGGCTAGCTCAGTCAGTAAAGCATATAACTCTCGATCTCAGGTTTGTAAGTTTTGAGCCCCACGTTGGGTGTAGAGGTTACTTAAAAATAAAATGTTTAAAAAAAAAAAGAAAATCTCCATCAAAAAAATGTTCTTTATGGCACAGAGATGAAGATTGACTGGAAAAACGAGATAAAAAAAAATCTGAGTTGAAAAATAAGTCAGAAGAGTTGGATGCTAAATGTAAATAGACTTGAGGAAAACCTTAACCAAGTATGCAGCTTATATTTTTTATATAGAAACCAGAGGATTTTTTTTTTTAAAAGTCTGTTCTAGTTATTGATACTATCAAGACTTAAAGGGTTAATTCCCACCCAAATCAATTATAGAAACTGGGAGCCAGGAGAGGGCAGCAGAGAACTAACCCAAAGAGTTTTGTTTTGACTATATAAAGGGCACTTCATATATATATGAACTTAAAGCAGCCCCACAGCAAAACTGGGGCAGGCCAGTCGTTTCTATCCTCATTTAATGGACAAGGAAACAAAAGCTCAGGTAAAGTAAGGAGTTTGAGGAAGTCCAGCTAAGGGATGGTCTTTGCCTTCATCTAAGAAGGAGAGCTGGACTTGCATTCTTTTCCTTCAAATGCTGGTAAAACCTTTGAGAAGTCTGGTGGGTGGTCAGGAGGAGAATTGGAGATGGGATCTGTTGAGATCCAGATCAGCTAAGCCCAGGAGCAGGGTGTGTGGTGAAGATGCCATGGATCAGGATGAAGATGTGAACTAAATAGTCAAACCAAAGACCAAGGGAGCTTAAGTAAACACCAAGCGAATCCGTGATCACTAGTGAGCAGGAGACAAGTCTGAACTGAATTTCAATAGGGGCCAGTGAAGAAACCCCAGGTGGCAAGTTGTGCTAGGAGTGGCCTAAAAGCACTGTAAGTCCTGGGAGTGTCTCAGTCCCTGCCCTCTCTGGTCTTTCAGTGGCTTAGCCTCAAACATACTGAAAAACAGAAAAACCCCTGGCCCCTAGGCAATATCTGAGTGAGACTCCAGGGTATTTGGTACTGGTGAAGATATAAATGAAATGAACAAAAAGGATGCTGGCTCTGTTTCTACCTCCCTTCCTAGCAATTAAAAAAAAAAAAAAAAAAATCCAGAGGGAGAGTTTCTGCTTCATTTACTGAGTAGTTATAGTCTAAAATTGAAGTCAGGAAATGGAATATTTTGAAGCCCTACTGGGAAGGCATATATGATTCCTCACTCCACAGAAATTACACTAAACCTTTTGGCCTGATAGGTATAATGTTAAAATAGTCCCCCTCCCAGAAATCACAAAAGAAGGAAAAAAATATAAAAGGACTTAGCATTCTTTATTACTCATTTAAGTATCCTGCTTCATACTAGGTGATGGAAGAGAGGATATTTGTAGGTTAGTTCTTATATGTAGAAAGATGAAGATAGGATTGGCCTTTCTTCTTCCAACAAAACCTATAATTTGCCTAGGCAAGTACATGTACATTTTCTAAGGACTTACACGCATAGAATGGGATACAAATACATTGGCCACTGAATGGTTCAAACTCATGTAATCATTTCATCAATGATCTGTCTTCGACTCTCTTTGTCTTCACTCTGGGGTAACAAATACAATTCCAAAGTGTGTTTTTATATCTATAACTATATTCATATATGCCTTTATATTTATTCTCAGAGTGAAGAGAATACAGTGCAGAAAGAGCTTAAGCTTCAGAAGTAGTTGGACCTGGATATATAATACAGATCCAGTTTTTATCATTCATTTTATTTATTGAATGATTTTGTGGAAGATACAAAATAGCTTTGCACCTTGGTTTCCTTATCTATCAGGGAGAGTATTATAATATATTTAAGGGACTTGCCTGAGTATATATTTTCTGTTTGGTCTTTAGGTTAAAGGCATTAGCCAATCTGTTCTTCTTGGGATAGCTCCCATGGACACACCTTGAGCTTTAGCTCCCCTCCTTCAGGATGCCATCTGTAATATTTCTATGTTTGGAATTATCCTTTGCTAACACAACCAACATTGATAACTTACTATATGTCAATAACTATTCTAGGCACTTAATAGGGACAAAAATCCCTTTCCTCAGGGAACTGATAGTCTGGTGGACACTCTAGTCTCTCCTTTTCTTTCTTGCTTACATCTTCATTCCAATAGTTTTCCAAACTTCACCTCAAGAGCTTCCCCTTATATGAACATTTTTCTGCATTTTATTTGCCAAAAACATTCTGTGTGTCCTCTGAAATTCTGTACCATTTTCCTGCCTTTGCTGCTCAGATGGTTTTTTATTGTTTGCTGCCCTGTACTGTAGGGGTTTTTTTTGCATGGGTTCTTCCTAACTGCCTGTTGCTGGAAGGTAGAAGGTCTAGAATATAAGCTTCAAAAGGGTAGCATGATTCAGTATGTTGTATTCACTGCCTGTTCCCAACAACTGTAGTGGACAGATAGCAGGTTCTCTATAACTAATTTGCATGAATGAATGCCTTTGAATCCCTCACATTATCTTGCTGTGTTATAGAGAGAGAATTGGATTTGCACTCAAAAGTCCTGGATTTAAAACTAAGCTCAAAGCTGACTTTGCTTCTCAGAGACTCAGCTTCCTATAGAAGATGGAAATAAGATTAGTTTTACTTACATTACAGAATTGCTTTTGAAGATCAAAGAAGTGTGATATATATGGAAAAGAACTTGTTTGTACACTGCTAAATGAGTAAAAGTTATTACAACTAAGCCCATAATGATGACTGTTGAATGAATGAATGTATTTTAGGCTGAAGGTTTGTGCCCCCCACCTCACCCCCCAAAAATTCTTATGTTAAAGCCATAATTCCCAATGTGATGGGATTTAGAGGTGGGGCCTTTGGAAGGTACTTAGTAATTGTTAGATGATGTTATGAGGGTGGAGCCTTCCCGATGGGATTAGGACCTCATAAAAAGAATCATGAGAGACAGCTCCTCCCCCCTTCACCTACCTCACTTCATGTGGGGCACAAACAAGTCATATGAGCACACACTGAGACAGTGGCCACCAGCCAGCCAAGAGAAGAGGGTCCAGCATAAAATCTACCTTGCCAGCACCCTGATCCTTAGACTTCCCAGCCTCCAGATCTGTGATAGATCTCTGTTGTTTAAGCCACCCAGTCTATAGTAGTCTGTTAGGGCAGCCTGAGCTAAAGCAACAGTGCCTGTAGGCATAAGAAGGAAAAAATAGGATTTCATGAAGTCTGAGCAATTTAGGGATTCAATCAAGAGGTAAATAAAGGCAATCTGAAGGTGACAGGGCTTCAGTCATTTCAGAGAATTAATTGATGCTTAAAAGTGCTATGCTGTAACTTTATTGAGCCCATTTCCTGAGATCAGCTTTCTCCTAAATTCAGGGCATAATGGAAAGAATTAAACCTTGTATTAAGAGACTGAGGGTCTCAGCAGGTGTCTCTGGGCAAGTCACTTTAACTGTCTGATCCTCTATTGTCTTATCAATGAAATGAAGATTAAAATGCCCAATGCATCTACCTCCTGGCCTTGTTGTGATGATCAGGAAAGTTGGTGTTGATAAGTGACCTGTAAATTATTAATTGCCAATAAAATGTGAGGTATTATTAGTAATAGCATGCTATTAAAGACTCAAGGTTTGTGCCACATCCTTTGCTTCTCAGAATTAACTTTCTTGCTCAAAATGTACGTGTGATCTAGAAATTCCTAGCATCCTGGAATTTAATGAGTGCATTAATTTTTCAGTCCACACAACAATCCTGTGAGCCATGTTTGGCAGGGAAGAAACTGTTCCACAGAGGCAAAGCAAATTGTCCAGGGTCATAGAGTTTGCTGATGGCACAGCTAGGTTTCCAACACACGTTTAGTAACTGCAGATAGGGAGCTCTTTCCATGAAAGCACAAAGATCTGAGCTCTCTTGTTTTCAAATACAATAGGTTTTATTGTCAGTGAGACCTAGTTTCTCTTATCATGTTCAATCCAGTAATGATAACATCTGAGGTTTTATGAAATCTACTACCTTTCAGTGTAAGTTTTAGTAAATGTGTGATATTCTTAGTAGCCTTATTTTCCAGGTGCAATTTAACAATGGGTCCCTGGAGATCAGATTGGCAGGGTACCCATCTTGCTGATAGTTAATTTTTCACAAAGATTTTTAAATGGCCTGTTACTACAAAAATATTTTATGCTTGTTAATCTCAAAAAAAAAAAAGGAGGGGTGTGATCCTGCATCTTTTGAAACTTTGAGTGCTGACATAAAAGAAGAAGCCTGAGCTTCATATTCCTTATCTGTCAATATTAGTTATTAAGTAGATCACAATATAGGTAGTGTCATCTAGATTTAAATCTCTTTAGATCTCTAGAGGAAGGATGGTGATGAGGTGTAGAAGTTTAAAATCAGCTATTGGCTTTTGAATATAGTCTGTAGAAAGCACAGGGTAGAAGTTAAGAAATTACTTCACTAAACACCATTCTTCTGCAGAAGAGGAACAATAGCAAGCAAAGACATTGATGACCTCAGAGAAACATGAATAACACATTATGGCTCAGATTATATTGACAGCCTAACCTGACTCCCAGGAATTGAGAGCAAATTTGGTATTCAGAAGCCAGATGGGTTTCTTTAAGACCCCTTCTATTTTTTAAAGATCTTGTTAAGTTAGCCTTGGAGGAAGAACAGAAGATATTTCTTCCCGGAATGAAATTAATCTTCCTCCTACAGTCTTGTCATTCGATGGAAGTTCAATAAGGGGAGACTAAGCTCAGGACTTCGAGCGTAATGTGTAAAGGGACCTGGCTCAGTCCTCAGGAGCATTCCTATTCTACTAGCTAAGGTTTCCACCTGGGAAGCCCCAAAGGGGCTGACTGAGGTCATGATACAATTTCAGAACCACAAGGAGCAAAAGCTTTTCCTCTAAGCATGAGATCATGGCCTCTTACTGAGATTGCCTCTGTGCCACCCCAGAGCATAGATTGAAATACTTGTGATTAACAAGCATATAAAAGCCAGGGTCCTCGGTATTCCTTTGCCCAAATGAAATACAAGCCAGCCATTTATATTTCTCGGGCTTTGTTCTCTCCTGGATCACAAATATATTGAGAAAATGATACGTGCTTTGCTGATCTGATAATCAAAATTATGGAGAAAATTAAGCCTCTCCCGGTAGTACCCAGTCAGCAAGTTTCATTTGCTTAAAGATTAAGGTAAATTAAGGGAACAGGTGCTGGTTTTGCCACACTGAAGGCCAACAGAGGCTTTGAACAAATCCAACTGCTGCCTCCTGGTACAGAACACACGTCTCAGATGTGCTATTCTGGACATAGTAGGAGCCACAAAAGAACTTCTTTGGCTAGATTTTATTTTTGATAGGTTGTCAAGATCTGTATCCAGAATCTGACTGCACTTAAATGGACATGTGTGCATATGTGTACAATGGAGTCACAGTTCTTTCCTGTACTTGCAAACACTTGAGGATGGCTCTGTTTAATTTTTGAGCTGCTGTGATAATTTTCTTGTTCATCAGATTCAAAACTTTATCATCATCAGTATCATCCTCCTCATCATCATCACTAACAAACTGAGCCCTTTACATGAAGATAAAGGTAGGTAGTAGTAGCCTCATTTTGTAGGTGAGTTAACTGTGGTTTAGGGAGGGTAAGGAGGTTTTAAAGGTTACATGGGAAAATTTTGGCAAAGACCATGTTCAAAATCAGGGTCTATGGATCCACAGGTTCCACAGTTTATCATCACACTTGATTGCATCCAACACATGCCCACCCTTGGAAGACTTGAAATCTGAGAATTAATGGTGGAGTTTTGCTTCAGCTAGTAACCACCACTATCTTTAATCTTACCATCTTGGACCTTCAGAAGCTGTGTAATTTGAAAATAAAAAATAGATATTTTATATCATAAATATAATATATGTAAAGGTGATAAAGACCCTACTGCATCAAATGTAAATCATTGTCCTTTCTATCACCCAGCTCTTAAATAGAGGCTTGTGGGTATTTCCTGCCCACCCCCCTAACACCCTCGTTCACAGTAACCTCTTTTTAGGCCATTCATACCCTTATTCAACAAATATTTTGGGAAGCACTTGATTTGTATCAGACCCTGCTCTAGGAACTGAAGAAATGACAGTGAAAGAACAAATGCAAAGTCGCATCAGAATACAGAAGAAAAGGCAACCCTCTCAGGTTCCCCCCGCCTCTTTGGGAGATTTGTACTATTGCTCAATAAACTTTGCTGCCCACCAAAAAAAAAAAAAAAAAGAAGAATACAGAAGAAAAATGTGATGATTAAAATTGAGCTTGAGACAGTGATTGGTTTATTTTATTTCAAGTCCAGAAAAACCAACAGCTTTCTCTCTCCCCATCTCACTCCGAAGCAAACCACACCCACAGCTGGGGAGGTGCATGTTCAGCATGCAAGCATTATGCTGGGTCCTGTGGAGCCATCAGAAGAAAACAAGTCTTGCTCTCAAGTAGCAAAGGTATGAATGCTGTGCTTCCAAGAATTAGGGTTTTTCTAAGCCTCTATCTAGGGTTCATTCTTTATAATCATTAATACTTTAGCAAATCACTATTTGATATAATCACGAAACTGTGTGTTTTCCACGTGTTCTATGGAGTAAGTCTTCAGGGATTAGTCATTTCCACTTGTCAGTGCCATGCCTAGCAAGATCTGATGCAAAAAGCATTTCCCTAGCAGGCCACTTGGCAAAGGCACGAGGTTAGGTTTTGTTCAGGCAAACAGATTAGCCCTCTAAGGGTTAATTAGGAAGAGAGCCCCTTTCAGGGCCCGGAATTGTTTACTTCAATCGTTTTCTTGCAAACTGCCCTGTTTCACTTGGGTACTAATTGTGCCTGATGGACCCATTATTTTGTAATCAGAGTAGTTCCTTAGCTAGCTCTCTGGGGGTTAATTAAATGGATGTGGTAGTGCCCCGGATATTACTAGCAGACAGGACCACTTGAATTTCTCACCAACCGCATTAGAGAAAGCCCTGTTACTATGAACAGTTGGGTTCCCCAGCACCAGTGGTGCCTTTCACAGCTGGAGTTTATTAGGTTACTATACCAAGACAAGCCCAGCTGATCCATCACTATGGGCCTGCATGGCTTGGCCCTGTTTCAGAGCCGAGGACTTGTGTCAGTGGATTCTGGAAACCCAACCTGCATACAGGCAGCCGTATTGACTGTAGAAGATGATTCCTGCCCCAGGTTAAACATGTACACCTCCTGGAAATGTCAGTGTCTTCAAGCTGAAGACACTTAAAAGCTAGAAGAGTGGCAATCTACCCTGGGACACTATACTAGACCCAGCAAGAGACCACAATGATTGGTAAGGTGATCAGGCATTGCTCTGATGTTGTTAAGCCACTGCTGTGGCCAAAGGGGGCTGACCTTGTAATCTGCCAGTTCTCTTCCCTTCATGTTTTTTCCCCCTCCTGAATTGCTAGCTCAAGACTCTTTGTGTAAAATGATCGCACATTATTTTTTGTCTCATGTTTTTTTTTTTTAATTTTGCAAAAAGCCCACTGGGATATAATAACCAGGAGAGACTATTGTGTATTGAGGCATGAATGAGGAAACCGTAGATTCTAGAGCTCAAATATCTAAGCTCTTCAGCATTTGGGACCACCAGAGAAAGCGGCAACCCAGAAAAGGATTTTTTTTTTCTTCTACACCAGGCTTTATACTGAGACCCACAATAGCAATTATAATGAAGCCTTTCTTTTGCATGTAGAAATGTCTCAACTACAGTCAGAGGTAACTTAGGAAAATGGTCTTAAAGGTTTTTTTTTTTGGAGTTAGCTCTCCCATAGGGTGTTGATATCAGAAGGACTGTGGTGGTTTGCTGGTAGAAAATGTAATATGGGAAGTGCACATGCTGGAGTGTGAAGACCTAAATTCAGTTTCTATTTCTTTTGTGTACTAGTTGCATGACTGGGGGCACTCACTTTACTTTTGAGTCTCAATTTCCTTATCTTTAAAATGGGGATCTTTATACTGACCTACTTTCTGCCACAGAATTATGTAAAAATCAAGCAGAGCAACTGCCATATCTTACATGCCTCCATTAATACTATGTAAATGAAAGACTGGATTGAAAAATATATATATATCCCAGAAAAATGTTCCAGAAGTATTAAGCATTAACAATCATGAGTAATATGTAAGGCTTAAAAACAAAAGAATCTGTAGTGATGAAGGATATTTTATTATATTCCTCCATTTCTATACTCAGAAACAAAAAAGTATGACTTGTTCCTAGCTATCTTCTGCAACTTGTGTATTGTTCCAGAAATGAACTTTATACTGAGGTCTTTTGCCTTGGTTCTACGATAGCCTTCTGTCAGAGCAAGAAAAATGTCAGAGCAAAGTTCTGTCCCCCTGCAGTGGGTAGAATTTCCAGTGTAGCATTAGGAGTGAAGGTAGTACCAGAAATCTATTAGGTATGTAAAATGTCCAGAATAGACAAATCTATAGGGACAGAAAATAGATCAGTGGTTGCCAGGGCTGTGGGTGGGGGGAGGTGGGAATGGAATGACTGCTAATGAGTACAGGACTTTTTGGGGAATTGGTGAAAATATGGTGATGGTTGCACAATTCTATGAACATACTAAAAACCATTGAATTGTACATTTTAAATAGGTGCATTGTATTATATGCAAATTGTGTCAATGAAGCTGTTATTCAAAAATATTTAGAAATTATGTGAAATATATATATGTATATGTGTATATACACGTGTTATATATATTAGGACATATCGTGCTAGAACTGGATATTGATGAATATATGGCTCTGAAATGGAATATACTGATTCCTTAATGAAATTTTTGAATAGGAAAAGAGGAAGAGAATGGAAGATAGTTATCAATCCTGTGGCAATACAGAGTAATACTAGTGAGGAATGCATTCCATGGGAATCTGGCAAGTTGTATCAGCTTCAGACCTGAATCTGTTATCTTACTTCTCTTTCCAGTCTTGGGTCCTTTTTTTCGTCTGCTTTTCTAATGTTTTAAATAGCTGAACTCTGTCAAGCCTGTCTCTCTGAGAAGTTCAAACAAAGCATTGACCTTATGACTTTCTGGCAGTGAGACAGAATACTTTTCATGCCCGACAGCCATCCCATTTATTCCCAGTGCTTAAGAAATATATAACTAATGATATCTATTACTATATATAGTATAGGTATATAATTATTATATATGGGTATATATGCTACATAACTAAGAAAATATAAATGTTTAGTAGTAGATTGCATTAAGGTGAAATAAGCTAATTTTTTTAATGTCTTAGGAATTGGAATGTGTTTATCTCCTCACCAGCTAATCTCAGCTAATCTATTATATTTCAAAAATCAGATTTAAATCCATATTTTAAAACTCCTTGATAAATTTAGAATTTTTTCCCCTAATTAGACTGCTACTGTGTTTACCTTGTAAATTGGCTGAAAGTTTATACTAGGAATTGGAGGAAAGTCTGTTCTGCAGTTTTCTTATAGTTCATTTGTGCTTGTAGAATTTGCATTTTTGCTGTATCTTCAAACTGTGGTTTGCTTGCAGGGTATTTTTAAAAGCCATTTATCTCTTTTGTGACATTTAGTTTAAGTTCAGTAATAGAAACTATCAATTTACTTAAGTGATTGCAGTATGTTGGAAAAACAAGGATTGAATTAGGTCATCGTTTTTATACCTATGTGTGGTAGCATGTCCTCTCTTGCCTAAAACTACCTTGGGTACCTTTGGCAATATTGACCATATATGGGTAACAATGAGTATTTTATATAGCCATAAAGTTCTTCTTCATTAGAAAAAATATATATAAATATAAATTCTTTTTTTTTTTTGGCATGTCACTCCCCATCGCGAGTGAGAGCAACCAATGTTGGAGGCTACTGGAATAGATTTGAGTGATGATAGCATCAAATATTTTGACCCATTAAGCCTTTTACTATCAACTAGCAGCTGGAGTTATTCATTAGCAAACATAAGCAGCTAAGAGGGATGATTTTTGAATTGGCACAACCATTTATTGAGAACTTAGTAAATGTCAGGCTTAATGCTTGCCTCCAGAGATGTAAAAATGATCAAATCATGTTTTTGGCTTTAAGGTAGCTCAAAGCTTAATGGGGGAATCAATCAAAAAGTCATGGTGCACTGTGGTATGTGCTATGATGTAACAATACACAGGAACAAAGAGGACATTAGGGAAGGTGGCAATGATTGAGCTTTCTTTTGAAGAATAAGGAATTAACTTCAGGTAGAATTAGGAGAATAGCCTAGGCAGAGAGATCCTATTTGATCTGCACAAAAAACCTATTGACAATAGTCTTAACAAGTAGTTAGTAATAAGTGGAAGATCTAGATGTATTCACATCTGTGCATTCTTGATCCTCTACCCTGCTGCCTTAGAAAATACATAAAGAAGAGAAATCTCTTTTTTTACTTAGTTCTTTTAATATGCATTGGTAACTGGCAAGCACTGTGTACAAGGCTCATTTTAACAATATGGACTGGAATTTCCCAAAGTGTATCTTATAGAACTGATAATGCTTAATGGCAAATGATTCCAACTTATTCTTAAATAAGTTTAAGAAAGATTGAATACTGTCTCCTTCTTGAAGATGGACAGTACACATTAACATAAATAGAGTTCTGAGAAGTCCTGCAATTAAACAATAAAGAAAAGTTCAACTTTTCTTAGCCTCGTGATTCTGAAATTAGTTAGGCATGGAATATATTTCCTTTGCAGTATATTTCCTTTGGAATAAATACATTGGAAAAAAATAGTGTAGTCAATGCCTTATCAGGACAGACAAGGACAAGTTGGTTTAAGTTAGACTTTTTTGGTAATGGATTACCAGTTATCCCATTTGTAAGTGTTACAGTTGTAACCTCAAAAATAGAACAACATACATTCTATCATCATGTGGGTTTTATCGTATTTCATGGTGCTCTGCAGTCATTTTATATACGGTTCTCTATAGAAAGTGCTTCTGGGATTAACCTAAATTAAGATGGTCTCTTAAAATCGAACAGTATTTTTGTAAAAATTATGTACATTTTAATCTAAGGTCATATCCATTTCTGTCATTCTATTAAAAAAAATGGACTGAGTTTGAATACATCAAAGATACTATGACACTTCACTGTAAAAGAAATGCCAGCATATCAGCCTCTCTCTCTATAGATCTTTGGTGTTGCAAGTGACAAAAATACAACTCACATAAGCTTTAGTCATGGGTCCTGGTTCTTCTCCATACACAAATAGAATGGCCCATGGCAGCTTCAAGATCATTCTTAGAGCAGCGGATCCCAAAATGCATTTTCCTTGATAGACTCTGCTATTGGCTGATTGGTTTGGGCCAATCATTTCACCAGGAACAGAGTTGTCCAGTCAGTTCTGGGTTATATGTAAATCACTGGGGCATCACTGGCTGCGAAGGGCGGGGGTGTGGAGAAGGGGATCAGATGAACCACATGAACTCTGCATATTTACTAAAGAGTGTGGGAAGGCTAATTTTCCCATGGAAAGAGTGCTTAGACAGGGTGAAAACACACACTTTTCACGTTTGCCATATTGTACTCTGAAACCAATACAGGTTGTGACCATATAGACTAAGCAAGACTTATTCTTGTTTTAAATCAAATTATGACCAAAGGCTTCAAATAGGACTAAAGAAAGCTATTTAAAATTTTAAAAGATACAGAATTTTGAGACTCTATCTTTTAAAAAAAGATAAATTTTTAAAGTAACATAGCAGATGGTTAACAAAGAAGAATTCATTTTTTCTTCCATGAAAACTTAACTTACACTCAAAAGCAAACCTGTTTTTTTATGCATGTCCATGCTAGTAATGAAAAGTTAGGAGAAAATGTATCAGAGTGCTTACTATTCCAATAAAGAGTCCAATTCAGTGTGGAAGCCATGAAAGTACTTCACATTTTACTAAAGTTGGGCCTTATTCTGTTTCTTTATAAGTTCTTAATGCATTATTCAAATAGACTTGCTGTAAATGCCTTGAAACCCAACAGAGATGCAGTATTGAAGGTGACAGAAATGGGAAATGCCTACAATGGCTTGTCCACTCAGAGTCCACATCTGCAACTTGTTCCTCTGAGCAGACCTTCCCTACCACTTTTGCCTTCTCTCTCAGGACACCAATAAGCCACTTAAGAACAGAGGAGACCCTATGTCTAAAGGAAAAAGGAAAATAATTTGAGACCTTCTTCTCATTCATAAGGAATTAAATCTGCAAGAATGTAAGAAATTAAGCCAATTCAGACATGAGGAAAAATCACAAGGAGAAGAAGAAGAGTTTTCAGCATTTTGCTTGGAAATGCATTTTGTTAAGTAAAGCATAGTATGGTTGCTGGAAATTGTCGATTAAAATCTAGCTTCCCTCTGGGAGGCTACGAATTTTATTGTAGGTTTGTTGCAGGGGGAGCAGCAGGGAGGGCTTGTTTTAATCAGAAAGCAAATTGAGTTTTGGTAAAACCTGTGCAAAGGATGTTGACATTTTAGAAAAAAAGAAAGGAATATTGTAACATTAGGAACATGGAAAAGACCAAGGAATGTGTGAAAGTAGTGCTCATATAGTTGAAAGGCATCTATATTTCTAAAATAACAGTATAAAAACAAAGGCTGAGATTTAGTGTAAAAACTTAAAGCAGTCAAAATTAAAAATTCTTGGAAATTAATTTATAATATGATCATCTCTTCTTATGATTAGATACCCATGGATAATATCAATATGATGCTTTGGTTTTACTTACAAATCTATTTACTATAATTTTCTATTAATTAGGAGAGTCACTTCACCAAGAGAAAGACAAACTAGAGTCAATGCTATTCCTTGTTTTCTTTAGAGGTAGGAAAAAAAAAAGAGGCAGTGACAAAAATTTCTAAGTTTCCTGTTTCTAAAACTTTGATAAATATTGATTGTAGAACTTCCTACTTCATCCAGTAAATAGAACATATATTCCCTAAAATCAATAGTATATACTAGTCAGTTGAGGTGCAGACAGGAAGAAGGTTGTATGTATGCATGTGGGTGTGGCAGTAATACATAGAGACTAAGGCAGGTCTTACCAAACGTCTGTCTCATTGATCACCTCCTAATGACCTTTTGATACCCTCTGTAGCCTCTAAGTCAAAACGCTAAAAATAGCCAAGCCAACAAAAATGTAAAGTCACAAGGAGAGACTAAGATGCAACCACAGCTCTTCTAGTTCAACTGAGAGAAAGGAAAAGAAGGTGAGAGAAGATCAAGATCCTCCATAAATTCATCTGTCATTCTTTCTTGTGGGAAACATGTCGCTCATCACCCTGATAAGTACATGAAAGGCCAAGGCCCCCAGTGACCCTCTGAGCATGGACACCTTGACTGCTATTACAGGGTCCTCTCATCTCCCATCAGAGCCCCATCCCCACATCACACATCTGCACCCCCCTATTACATTATCAAATCCACTCCCAGGATTTTGTTTCTGCCAGCTGGTCTACAACTTGTTTCTGCTCTGCAGAGGGTCAGTGGGAAAAGGTGAGCTAAGGTTGCCCTGTGTAAAAGGGTGTCTGTAATGAGTATACATTTTTGAGTAGTAACACTGGCTAGTGGAGGGGATAAAATTTTCAGCAGAGTTACAGATCAGACATTTCCCACAGCTCTGAAAGGTAAAGCATCTATAAAGGTTGTTGTCCATAGATTGCCTTTGGACAAATCTCATGAACGTGGTATATTGAAAGAGTTCGCTTTTTTAATGTGATGAGTTTTATCTTTTATCACATAATTATGTAACCCTAGATAAGAAACTTCGAGCTTCATTTTCTTCTCTGCAATAAATTAACTCATTCACTCAGCATATATTTATTAAACACCTTCATTTTGACAAACATGGTACTAAGTACTAAAAATTCAGAGTGCATACGGCAGATCCTCAACAACTAGTAACTGATATTAAGTACAGACTATATAGCACTTAGCCTTTCTTTCCCTCCCATGGCTATTGTTAATCAGTAGTTGTTTATATTTTATTGAATAGCTTTCCTGTGGCTAGCTGTTGAAAATTCTACTGCTACTATTATTGCTGATAATAATAATAGAGTGAGTTCCAGAGTCCCATTTGCAAGCAACTTATGGTCTAGCTGAGAAGACATAATCAGCTGAGAATAGAAAGTAGCTTGGATCCTTACCAGCCTTCAGCATTTAAAAATACCAGTATCCAATATAGAGCTATTAAATCAGAATCTTGGGGTGTAGTCTAGACATGACTTTATTTTAAAATTCTCCAGGTGACCCTAATTCTAGCCAGAGTTGAGAACCACTAGACTAACAGTTTGCAAAGCCTGACGCTGGCCACAATGCCTTGACTATAAAAACTTGGAACCTACAGCAGACTCAGATATCCCAGAAAAGAGCTCAGAACTCAGCCTCATCCGATGAGGCTTTAGACTCTTTAAAGTTGGGGTCAATACTTGTTTAAAAGTTGTAGCAGATTCCATTTCCATACTATTAATTTTTATAAAATGATACATTATTTTACAAAATCTTTATAAAACCTATATTCTATAAAAATACAGATAACTATCATTCATTAAATTGTATTTAATTAAAAGTTCTTTAGAAAATACACGCTCATGAAGTTTTTGCTCTACAGTCACTTACCATCTTGTTTCTCCTTAACACTGTTGTGTCCCTTTTGACCTGCTCCTCACACCCTGAGACCCAGCCACACTGGGACCCAACCACACACGGCTCCCCAGAGTTGGCCACATTCTCTCTCTAGCCCTTTCCTATCTTGCTGCTGCTGCCTGCACCACTCTCTCCACCTCCCTGGCATCTTAATTCTTCTCCATTCTTCAAGACTCAACCTAGGTATCATTTGCTCTGCTAAATCTTTCTCAATCCCACAAAGAAGGAAGAGAGTCTTCCTGCGACTCCCATTATACCTTACAATTCCCATCTTTAGGGCTGATCACATGATCTTGCCTATTTATTACCCTGTATTCTTCTCTGGACTAGAAGTTTCATGAGCACAGGAAATATGCCTGAATTTGTCACCATTTTATCCCCATTTTCTACAGAGTGCCAAGCATATAGTATATGCTCAATAAACACCTATTGAATTGCATTTATTTGAATGCAGATATTTACTTAGGCATATATACAATAAGTGAACTATGATATCAGTTATCTAGTTCGTGCCAACCCAGATAGCTTTCACATAAAATTTCCAAGTAATTGGTATTTTCCTGTGAGGAAACTCTTATGTGCCAAACTCATTGCATTTGAGAACTAATGGATGTCCCTTCTCTCCCACTTACCTGTGACCTCCTTGGGGCTTTAATTCATCATCCGTCATTGTGAGATCCTTTCTATCAGAAAGCTTGGCAGTGAATAGCAGAGGTTTCTTTCTCACCGTGAGAGCTAGGATTTCTCATTCCCATCCTTGAGGACCTGTGCCACAAGTTCACATAAAAGATCCATGCTATAACATTCTCTGAAATTAGGTGTCTAGTGCTAGTGGTGAAGGACTCCCTGGCTGTGTCGTGTCCTCTCTGGCAGATGGTGCTAGAGCCAGCCTTGGCCTGTCTGTGTGAAATGATGTGCTCAGTAGTAAGAACCAGAAGTCCCAGAACTATGCTCTTTGGCCTCATGGAAGCCCCCAAGTCCCCCACAGTGGATACTGCCTCCTATGCCTGAGGTGTGAGCAGTATGCTTTGTGTTGAAGTGGAAATAATGTTGTTCAAATGATAGCCTAATAAACTAGTCATTACTTCTAATTGCTGGTATTAGTACTTTAAATTTCTATTCTCGAGGATTTTTCTATTCGTTATTAAGCAGCTCTCAAACTTGCAGCACTTTCCTACTTTGTCAAAGATCAAGTTGCCAAAGGAATATATTTGGGCTGTCTTTTTCAGAATTCGTAATTTTGTTGTTCAATTCACCGCAGAGAACTGCGTGCTTCTTTAATGAATTAAAATTTAAATTTGGAACACTGGCTGGGCCCAATTCACCCACTGCTGATTCAAAGCTCCTTAGCATATCAAAGTAATGAGAGCACAGTGCAAGAGACAACCCAAACTGTATAATGAGAGACAGGACACATGGAATTTGAAGCAATGCCTACAGTGCCCAGGGCAATTGTGACTTTGAATATTCTATACTTAGTTTTATTGTTCAACACAAAAATCTCAACACTTCACTGTGCAAACTCTTTATCCCAGACTCTTGAGTATTCTTAGAGTGTGTATCCTTTTTGAGGGGGAATGGGGGGGGCAGAGGTTCTATGACAAGTATACCATATCACCTTGCAAATTCTTGAAATTCCAGTGATGTTTTTTCTTGAAAAGGAGGAGGATGATACAGAAGAAAAGCAGTACTTTGGAATTTGAAAGAGTATGATTGGAATGCAACTGCTACAACTAGGCAAGGTTTGAAATCTTTTCAAGACTCCCTTTTAGGTTTATTGTGAAGATTAAATGAGAGAATAAATGAGGTTTGAGTGAGGTCATTGGGATGTAATCAGATCCACGAGGCAGAGATTCGTATCTTTTGCTCCAGTGCCTAGAATAGTGCCTGGTACATAATATCCACTCAATAAATACATTTTGGATAAGTGAATATCATATATGCAAAATATTAGCCAAAGTATTTGCTGCATATGCATATTCAATAAATGGAAGTTGCTGGGATTGTTTCTAGAATTAATGACAGACAGGAAAGTCTACTCCAGACCAGATGTAAGGATGTAGAATGCTGTAGAGAGAGACTTTGAAAATGGATTAACTTGTCTGCAGGACACAGAGGATTTGTCATATGTGTTACGAACTTGTTCCAATAATCTGTCTGAGTGTATCCGTTCATACGGGCTCCATCTTCCCATTGGAGAAAACAAAGTCTATACTGGGTGATGATGCTGGAGTTATGATGATGTCTATTTTTCTGATACCATGACATGGGGCTCACCTAGCTGTCACAGCCAGAAGTCTTCTCAAATGATGATTTTCACACAGCATTATATGTAGAAAAATAAAAGCACGGAGAAAAATCTTAGAGAAAGGGCTTAGCTGAAATCAGAACTCTGCTTCATCCTTTCTTTTATTTCTTCTATACTGTTACGATATCCTACAAATGTTCAAATTGGGTGATTTTACATGAAGGAAGAAAGTAACACAGTGCACATACAATATGCTTCATCTAGACCGAATTTGAATATTTTGCCACAAGCACATGAGTATATATTCACGTATCTATATATGAAATACCTAAATATTTTAAATACCATTAATATTTTTAAATAAGTTACAAACATTTTACCATGTTGCTCCAACTGTTGAACCATTTCAGCATCTATGTGTGAGTGTCTACAACTCTGTTCTATGTAACCACAATAGTATTAGTACACATAAGACATTTGACAGTGATGGTATCCCTTACTTGATTTATGGTCCATGAGCAAATTTTCTCAATTATCATAGTGATGTCCTTTTAACTGTTATCACAGAGTGGGGAGTGTTCATGTTCAGTCAGTGATCACACGTGACATTTAGTTGTCATGCCTCTTCAGTGTCCTTTAGCACTTTCTTTTTTATAAGATTTATTTATTTTAGATGAAACAAGACAAAACCAGAGAGGGAAACAAACCGTAAGAGACTCTTAATCTCAGGAAACAAAATGAGGGTTGCTGGAGTGGAGGGGGGAGGGAGGGCTGGGGTGGCTGGGTGATGGACACTGGGGAGGGTATGTGCTATGGTGAGCGCTGTGAATTATATAAGACTGATGAATCACAGACCTGTACCCCTGAAACATATAATACTTTATATGTTAATAAAAAAATTAAAAAAAATTATTTTAGAGAAAGAAAGTGTGTAGGAAGGAGGGATAGAGGGAGAGGAAGAGAGAGTCCTGAGCAGACACTGCGCTCAGTGCAGAGACTGACACAGGGCTCCATCTCGCAACCCTGAGATCACAACCTGAGCCAAAACCAAGTTTCAGTCACCTAACTGACAGTACCATCCAGGGGCCCCCTCCCATTTTTTAAAAATCTTTCATGATTTTAATACTTTTGAAGAGTCAGATTGTCTTGCAGATGTCCCTTAATTGGGATTTGTCTGATTACTTCCTCGTGATGAGGTATTAAATGGTTTTTATGAATCCTGATAGGTGACCTCACATGACCCAACTGTATTTGACTTGTCTGTGTATTTCTATGTCTTCCCCCTGAGCATGCATGTGAGCTCCTTACAGAGAGGGCCTGTGTCTTACTCATCTGTGTCACCTCAGAACTCGGCATAGTGCCTGGCACCTGTGGTGCCCACTGACTCATCATCTTCCCCCCAACCCATTCCTTCTTTTATTTATCGTTTTAGTTGCTGTACTACCTACCATCCACTCAACCACCCAGACTAGAAAGCAGGTTATCCCTGACACCTCCTCTCCCCTCCTCCCACCTCTAGATAATCCCAAAGCCCTCCCTATTCAACCTGCTGAATATTTCTCCAACCATTTCATCATTTCCATTCCTCTTTGAGGCCTCCATCATCCTCTCCCGAACTATTAAAGCATGTGCTGATTTTCTTACTGCTAGTCTTGGCCGCACCAAATCGAACTTGCAGCCAGTTTTCAGAGTGACACATTTAAAAAGCAAACCTGACTATGTTGCTTCCCTGATTAAAAACCTTCAGAGGTTTCAGTGATTTATGGGATGGGATCCAGGCTCTTTAGCCTGATGAAGTAGCCCTCCATCATCTGACTGTCTGCTACGTCCTGTCTCATCCTGCCTCATACTTTTCATTCCAGTAACATTAAAACCGTTGATACAGCTTTAGTAACCTTCATTTGTTGAGGACTGGCCACATGTCAGGCCTCATAGTGTTTCCTTTACATATATGATCTCATTTCATCCTTATATTAATTTATGAGGTAGGTAGAATTATTTGCATTTTATAGATAATTTGCATTACAAAACTAGTAAGTGATAGAACCAGGACTAAAACATAAACGTGCAGCCCATGACTTTTCCACCCTCCCAAGGTTGTCTCTACTCCCCAGACTATTGGTTACCTTCCTGCCTACCCTCTGCATTTAATGCCTTTCCCCCAACCACTCATCCTCGTTGCCTGGCTAACTCTACTAATCCTGTAGAACTCAGATCTAGTGTCTTGTATTACCTCTTGTGTTGGATTGATACATTTAAAATATCCCCCAGGAAATTCTAGTGCTGTATTTACATAATCGAGTACTTATATAATTTAATGTACATAATGTAACAATCACCTGAAACATCTATATGTCTCTTTCCCACTAGCCTACCAGGGCTGAGGCCATATTGCGTTCTTCTTATATACCCAGAGTAGAGTCAGAGTAACAACTCAGTAAGCATTTGCTGGGTGAGTACATGGATGATGAGAAGGCCACAGAGCTCTTCAAACTGCCATTTTGCACATTGCTGTTGTGGATAAAGACATTGTATTCAGTTATCAAATTTTCAGACACAAATTTTCAGTTAAGAGATAACTAAGTTGTGTGACGCAACTAGAATGCAAAATTCCTTTAAATTTATAATGGTAACAGAGTATAAAACTTAAATCATGTTCAAGTAATGATTTTAAAAGTTAACATAATCCTCCTCTAATAGTACTTTCGCATTTTGCATTATATATGCACACATATTTGCCTTTTTATACTCAGGGTAGCATATAGCCTATAAGGATATAAAATGCAAAAAGAAAAGCACACGAATGCTATTATTTTATTTGGTTATGGTGTTTTAAACATTCTATATATTCATAATTTTAATTACTACATCATATATTCATATAATTATTTTAATTACTATGTCATATATTCATATTATTCATATTTCACTGACTTGATTTTATTGAATCTATTCCTCTAATCTTGGACATTTATACTTTTTTCAGTCTTATGGAATCATAGATAGCTGTTCTGTTGAATTATGTCATTAGAAATTCTAGAGATTAAAATTACTGGATCAGAGTATATACATCTTTATTGTTCTTAAATACTGCTTCCCAAAAGGGGTATATCAAATTAAATGATGACTCTAAACAAACAAACAGATTAACTTTGACAAGCAATGAGAACAATATTTTTAATTTATCAGCTACTTTAATAGGTGATTAAAGGTAAATTCAATGATCTCCAGTCTCCATCAAGGATGGTCTTCTCCCCTGTGTTTCTTTGTGATTGATATTTTGCTTTGTATTCATACCGTGGCTTATTTGGTTCATAGGTCCTTGTGGTTCTTCTTCTGAATTTGAATGAACTCTTCATTCATTATAAATGTTAGTTTGACATTTTCAGTACAAATATTTTTCTTTAAGATTTATTTGGGAGAGAGAGAGAGAAGGAGGGTGCGGTGCAGAGGGGAGGAGGGAGAGAGAGAGAGAAAAGCTCAAGCCGACTCCATGCCGAGTGCAGAGCCCAATCATACGACCCTGAGTTCATTACCTGAGCTGAAACCAAGAGTGGGACACTTAACTGACTGTACCATCCAGGTGCCCCAATACAAATATTTTTCTTAATTATATAAAAAAATTTACATCATTTTTCACTTATAGAATCTTCCAGTTTCTGTATATTCAGTTGTGACAACATGTACCTTTGAGCTTCTGTGGATTCATGGATAAGGCATGGCTCTACTACTTTGGTTTTCTAATTCGTCACAGTTTATCTTATTATATTCTATTAAATAAACCTTCTCTACCCCTTTATTTGGGAAAAGGTACATAACTTTTTACATATGTTTTGGGTTTATTTCTCATTGTTCACTCTTGCCTATTGGCCTGTTTTTCTGTTTGTGCTAGTCCTATACCGTTTCAAGTTCTAATACTTTTTTTTTTAAGTTTAATGTCTGATACAGGAGGATTTCCTTCTCTTTTCAGATTGTCTATTACAGTTTCGTCTTTTATTTCTAAGGAAAATTTTGTGAAAATCTAAAGTCATATTGCCATTTTGATTGAAATTGTACTAAATCTTGAAATTTCCCTGGGGTGAAGAGATTTATAATTTGCCTCACTGAGGCAAAAATTATAATATTTAAATTTTTTTTTTAAAACTTAAGTGTTTGCAGGTTTATGTAAAAAGCTTTTGCTTTTATCTCGTACCTTGGTGTTTTACATTGCTTTTAATAAAATAATAGCTACCACTTACTAAGCATATTAATATGCACCAGACATTATGCTAAGTATTTCATATATATTAACTCATGAAAGCCTTCAGTAAGGGAACTACTGTTATCACTATAATGCCTCTGAAGAAACTGAGGTTTAGGTTGATCACGTACTTGGTCCAGGGCTATGTGGCTGTTAAAAAGTAGCACTCTTTACATCCGGGGCTGTCCCACTTCAAAGGCCATGCTGTTAACCATCATCCTGTACTTAGGAACTCATAATTCCCATTTATTAAGACAATGAAATTTAGCCAGAATAAAAGCAAAATTTTGTGCTAAGGTCAATCTTTCAAATGGATAAGAGAAAGCCAATACCTATTGTAAATATAAAAAATAGTTTAGATCTTCTGTACAGTACAAGCTAATAAAGTGTTTCATTAAAGTAATGAAATCAGTTCCAAATTAATAGTTATGAGATATCCATTTATGGAAGAGCTAATACCAGTGGATCAGTGTGCATCATGATGCATGCTCAAGTTTGAGAACTACTAACCTAATGAACTCTAATGTCCCTTACAACTCTAAAGTTTGACTCTACTAATTATCTGTTATGCAAGGGTGAACTTCTGTATTTGTCAATATAGTGTGCTGCATCTAAGTAAAGTTACTTTTTGAAATAACAAAGTTACCTCATTATAAAGTGATTTCATCCAACAGATTCCTTCATGATGTCATCCCTAAGAAAGTGTTTCAGTTGAACTTCAAGTATCCTAATAAATGGCCAGAGGTCTCCCATATGTATACACCAAGCTGTGTCCATTAGTGAAGGCATGGAGCACCCTCTTTATATGCCTTTTTTTTTTTCAAAGCACACATGTGTAAATGAAAAAATTGAGCAGTCATCCTAGTTTTACTCTTTCACACTAAATTGAAGTCCTCTGGGGGGTGGGTTGGAGAAGATGGTAAGAACTTTGAATTTAATTTCTTATAGCTAGGTCACAGTACATGTTGAATTTCCCTTGCCATATCCCCATCTGTTTCTCCCACCATGCTGTGAGCTCCTTTGGCATTAGGACTATCTCATCCATCTTTATACCTACCATGGTGCTTAGTGCAGTGCCTGTGAAACATCAGTATTTAATCATTGCTTATTAAATGTAATGTATTCAATGTGGTAAATGCTCCAGGTTTAAAAATACATTTTTCATATGAAATGAAAGTATTATGATTAAATAAAACAGAAGAATAGAACCCTTGAATCCCCAAACTAAACATGACCACTATTTACATTTTAGAGTAATGATTCTTGATCTTTTTTCCCATTTTCTAAAGCTTTATTTTACTGGCTATAATCTAATTTGGCATAAAATTTTAGATTATTTTTTTTTCCCTTATGTGTATTGGGGAATCGAATTACATAATACAGCCACATATGCCAAGAGAATACAGCTTTTTAAATTGCTAGAGCTGACTTAATCCTTCTCATCAACCTGGTAGGTAGTTGGAACACTTAAATTTGACAATTGATGCCTTAGTCTTTTCCAGCTAAACAGCCTGTGTCTCTGAAAGACTCAGTAAAGTTCAACCCTCTTCCTCAGGGCTGGGTTAAATAATCCCCTAGATGACTGAATGTATTTCAGATAAGTGCTGCATATTTCCGATTTCCTTCCTTCCCTCTGCTTCTTTACAAGATGGCATCTGGGTGGGGTTTTAATTTTGGGGGGAGGGGACAGGAGGTGAGGTGGCAGTGGTGGCAGTGGACAGATAAATGGCTTATGTGAGATCATGTGATGGGGAGAGAGGCCTCAGGTTTTTCTTTTATTCCAGTGCCTGGCTTCTGCTAGCTCACTCACCTTCTCACAGCCACCACATCCACTCTCCTGAGCTCACTGGGGCCCCAGAAGGGAATGCACATGCAGGATTTGCAGGGAGTCGGAGGAAATGTTTTTATGCTCATCCATTGAGCCATCTTTATCAGCCAGTTTTATACCACCTCTCCTACATTACTATGGAGATCGTCCTGAGTTGAAGGTGAGATTCTTCCAAATGGGAAAAGGAAACAGCCCTGTGCTTTCAGCTTTCTCTTCAACATTTGGAAAAGTCTCCCTACCCCTTAAAACATCAGCTTCATAGGAGAAGTCAAGACACGCAAGCTTCTAACCCTCCCTTCATACATGACCTTTATTATGTTGATGTATGTTCCCTCTAAACCTACTTTGTTAAGGGTTTTTATCATGAATGAATGTTGTACTTTGTCAGGTGTTTTTTCTGGGTCTATTGAAATGATCATGTAACTTTTTATCCTCTTATTGATATGATGTATCACATTGATTTGCAAATATTTATTAAACCAAATTTGCATCCCAGGAATAAATCCCACTTGATCATGATAAATAATTTTTTTAATGTAATGTTGGATTTGGTTTGTGAGTATCTTATTGAGGATTTTTGCATCAATGTTCATCAGAGATATTGGCCTGTAGTTCTCTTATTTAGTGGTATCTTTATCTGGTTTTGGTATCGGTAATGCTGGCCTCATAGAATGAGTTTGGAAGTTTTCCTTCATCTTCTATTTTTTGGAATAGTTTGAGAAGAATAGGTATTAACTCTTCTTTAAATGTTTGGTAGAATTCACTTGGGAAGCCTTCTGTTCTTGAATTTGTTTTTGGATTCTTGATTCAATTTTATTGCCAGTAATCAGTCTGCTGAACTTTGCTATTTCTCCCAAATTCAGTATTGAGAGGTTATATATTTTTAGGAATTTATCCATTTCTTCTAGGTTGATCAATGTGTTGGCATATAATCTTTCATAATAGTCTCTTACAATCCTTTGTATTTCTGTGGTGTCAGTTGTTATTTCTCCTCTTTTATTTCTGACTTTTTTTTTTTTTTGACTCTTCTCTCTTTTTTTGATGAGCCTGGCTAAAGATTTGTCAATTTTGCTGTTTTGGGGTTTTTTTTTTCCAATGAACTAGGTCATGGTTTTATTGATCTGTCTTTTTTTTTTAAGTTTCTATATCATTTATTTCTGCTCTTTATTATTTTCTTCCTTTTGCTGGTTTTAGGTTTTGTTGTTCTTTTTCTAGTTTCTTTAGGTGTAAGGTTAAGTTGTTTGAGATTTTTCTTGCTTCTTGAGGCAGACCTGTATTGCTATAAAGTTTCCTCATAGAACCACTTTTGGTGCATCCCAAAGGTTTTGGACCATTGTGTTTTCATTTTCATTTGTTTCCATGCATTTTATTTCCTCTTAGATTTCTTGGTTGACCCATTCACTGTTTAGTAGCATGTTATTTAGCCTTCATTTTTTTGTGGTCTTTCCAGATTTTTTCTTGTGGTTGACTTCTAGTTTCATAGCATTGTGGTCAGAAAGGATGCATGGTAGGACTTCAATCTTTTCTAATTTGTTGAAACTTGTTTTGTAGCCTAATAAGTGATCCATGCTGGAAAAGACTCCATGTGCACTTGAAAAGAATGTGTATTCTGTTTTAGGATGGAGTATTCTGAATATACCTGAATATACTGGTGGATCCATAGGATGGAGTATTCTGACATGTCATTCACAGTCCCTTCCTTGTTGATTTTCAATCTGTCCATTGATGTAAGTGGGGTGTTAAAGCACCCTACTATTATTGTATAACTGTTGATTACTTCTTTTTTGTTTGTTACTTACTGCTTTACATATTTGGGTGCATAAATATTTACAATTGTTATATCTTCTTATTGGATTGTTCCCTTAATGATTATATAGTATCCTTCTTTATTTCTTGTTACAGTCTTTGTTTTAAAGTCTTATGTCCAATACAGATATTACTACCCCAGCTTTCCTTTCACAGCCATTTGCATGATAAATGTTTTCCCATCCTTTCACTTTCAATCTACATGTGTCTTTAGGTCTGAAATGAGTCTCTTTTAGACAGCATATAGATGAGTCTTGTTATTTTTTATTTATTCAGTTACCTTATGTCTTTTGATTGGAATGTTTAGTCCATTTACATTCAAAGTAATTATTGGTAGATATGTATTTATTGCTATTGTGTTATTTATTTTAGCATTTTTGTAGTTCTCCACTCCTTTCTTCTCTTGCTCTCTTTTCTCATCATAAGCTGGCTTTCTTTAGTGGTATTGCATTCCCTTCACTTTATTTTTTGCATATCCACTGCTGGTTTTTGACTTGTGGTTACCATTTGGGTTGTATATAGTGTCTTCTGCATACAGCAGTCTGTATTAAGTTGATGGTTGTTTAAGGTCGAACCCATTTTTTATTTTTCTCCTCCCCACGTTTTAGGCATATAGTGTCGTACTTCACGTCCTTTTTTTTTTTTTTTTTGTGAGTCCATCGATTTTTACAGATAAACTTATTTTTACTGCTTTTGTGCTTCCTACTTTTCCTACTCTTACTTATGGTCTTTCCTTTCCACTCAGAGATTCTCTTTGAACATTTCTTGTAGGGCTGGTTTAATGGTCATGAATTCCTTCAACTTTGGTTTGTACGGGGAAACTGTTTAACTCTCTTTCTATCCTGAATGATTGCCTTGCTGGATAGAGTGTTCTTGGCTGCAGATTTTTTTTTTCTTTTCAGCACATCAGGCCACTCCCTTCTGGCCTGCAAACTTTCTGTTGTAAAATCCACTGATAGCCTTGTGGGGTTTCCTTTGTATGTGTCTTTTCCCTTGTGGCTTTTAAAACTCTTTATCACTACTTTGTGCCATTTTAATTACTATATGTCTTTGTGTAGACCTTATAAGACCAAACTCTTGACATGAAAGAAGGGGAACTTTGAAATTGGAAACCCTGCTGTCACTTCACAAATGTAGCTTTCAGATAGTCTCTTAGGAAATTCTGTTTTGAGAATTAAGCTGACCCATAATGTCTGAGACTGTGCCCATCCTCTTTTTCCTTGGGGCAGTAACCTCATTGATCTGCTCCAACCTAGCATTTTTATTTGAGAGGGAAATTCAGTATGTCCATTTAAAATGTCTGAGTATCAAACATGTTAAAATTATATCAAAAAACACCCCATCATGTTGTGATATTATTCACTGATCACTGTGATAGAGATGTATGTATTTCAATTTATTTAATCTTCGGGTTTAATTTGTCACTTTCCTCTCATTTTATAAATGATACAGTGAGGCTCAACTTTCCCTAGGTTCCCCAGAGAGGGCATTCTTTCAACTACACTCTGCACAATATTTAACCAAATGCACACACCACTCTTTATTTTACTGTTTCTCCATATTTGGACATTTAAGTTGGCTCAGGTTGTTTTAAAGGAAGATTTACAACTTCTAGTACAAGGAACTGGAGTTTAGAATTCAAAGGCTACTTGAAACCCAATGATGAAAACTTATGGATTGAAAGAAAAGTAAAAGATACATCACCTATCCATGGCAATGTGATGACCTTAGCTGAGTTTTTATGCAAACACAATGTAAAAAATAGAAATTAAAAAAAAAATAGAATCAATTGGGGAAATTTGAACATTGACTAAATGGATATTTGATGATAGTGAGGAAGTATTTTGTAGTTTGTAGCTTTCATTGACTTTTAAAACACTCTTAGAGATATATACTCAATTATATCAGGTCAGGATTGTTTCATTCTAATACAAGAGTGGAGGATTGGATGGAGGTGGGGAAAGTAGATGAAACAAAAGTGGCCATAATTTAATCATTGTTGAAGTTGGTTGATGGGTACATGGGAGTTCATTATCTCATTCTTATGTATATATTTGAAACTTTTCATAAAGAAATGTTTTTTAAAATGGAGTAACTAGAATAGTATTCCCTATGCTTTCTGAGTTTTGAACAAGGAAGTGTTCTTTTTTCTAATATTATTAAGCAAATATACATTTGCATAATTTTGGTTCCCATCTCCAATACTCTGACTCCTCACCCTCAACCACATTTCTTTTACATATTGTATATCACTTGACAGATTCCTTATGGGTGAGCCTTCTTAAATGTAAATTCTTCCTCTATATGGAGTAAAAAGAGTAGTCAATGCTCTTAAGTGGTGTGTGTGTGTGTGTGTGTATGTGTGTGTGTGTGTTGATACATGATCAATGCACTTGGTGAGCAGGATAGTTCTCTGAAACAGGACTTGCCAGAGCCTCGTTATCCCACTCTTACTGCAGTTTTATCGTGTGTCTCAGGAAGTGTTTGCGCTGCCAGGCAGCAAGGAAATTTGAAAAGTGCCAGCTTCAAATGCCCAGGAGGCACACACTGACATCCTCTACTTGTCTGGATGGTGAAGCCAGGCTGTGCTGCAGAGTGTCTCATTAACACCAGGGGCTTGAGCAGGCAAGATGCCCCTATTTGAGCATGCATGCTATCTGGACAGTTTTTATTTGATCCATGAAATGTACTAAAGTTACATTACATTAGACCAAAGGGTACTTACTTTCTATGGAAATGTTTACACTATTTCTGCGCCTTATCCCTCCCCCATGCTACTGAACCTGGCATCTGGCAATTCTAGATACATAAGAGGAAGCAATATTAATTACTTTTCCTCAATATTACTACGAATTGTCATTTATATAATTATTAACATTTGTTAAAGGGAAGAAGGAGGAAAGGTCAAACATAAACATGGGGGAGAAGGGGAAGGAGAGTAAAGATTGTACAGTATTGTTCATTGCAGAATAGGAATGAAGCAAGTACATTATCATCTTGAGATTCTAGTGGGATTCTGAAATGGACACAAAACACTGAAAAATAGATTAAAGATGTGAATTTTTCCATAAGGCACACAATGAAATTTAATGTGTAGAAAAAAAAAATTCCCTTAAACTTTATAGCTTCCTTTCATACCCTGTACAAGCTAATACCAGGATTCAGGATGAAAAATGGTGGCCTTCGGTTAAGTTACCTTCTTTGCCATAGTGTCTCTACAAAATTCAAAGAAACCAGGAGCATGTCATTAAAAATACTCACATGACAGTCAAAGACCTATCTCATCATCAAACTCCTAGTGTATACCAGTGACTTCTTCATATCTTTTTCTACCAGAACATTGTTGGCCTTAACAGTTTTATATAAGTTAATAGTTCAGCTTGGAACACACTGATTTCTGCAGAGTAGAGCAAAAGGGGGCAAGCTGTAGGTGATGATTATGGTGGAGATTAATAGATATTAATGGGGTGAATTTTCTATTCTCATTCTTTCAAAAACAGCTATTCCCCTGACAGGAAGATGTTTCCTGATGCAGTAGGATGGAACATCAGCAATGCAAGGCAAGGGTGACAAGACAAATGTTTTACAGGCAAGAAATGCAGCAAATCTTTATTTAACAATAACATGGTAGCTATTGGGTCCTTGTGAGCCAGTGCCACCCTGGCTTTTGCCATTCCTCATTCTTGAGGGATGGGGGCAATGACCACTCTAGCTACTCCCTCTTAGAGTGGAGCATAGATCAGGATTTAAGGAATGAAACTGCCTTGCATCCAACTGCAGATATTTCCTAGTGCTAAGTTGAGCCCCCATCCATCATAGAGCCATTATTTTGGAACCCTTGTGTATACTCTTAACTCTTATTCCACATAGCATAACGAAGTCAACCAGGTCAGTTCATAACGAAGTAAATTAGGTCACTTGTCCCATTTTAGGACATGGTCCTACAAGTGGGCTTTCAGTCAGGCCTTTAGAGTTTTAAATCAAAAGCAAATGGAAGAGAAGGAAGTGTGAGATGTTCAGAGCCTAACTCACTTGTATCCACCATTTTTACCAGCCTTGGACAGGAACTAATGTTTGTACCAGTACTAAGCTGGGTGTTTCCTACAATTTATTTAATTAAATCCTTAGAAGCATAAGAGCAGTAAATTTTATTCTCCCCACTTCAGAGATGAGGAAACTGAAACTTTAGAGAGGTTGTGTAACTTAGCCAGAATCATGCAGCTAGGAAGTTGAAGTCACAGGGCTAAACTTTTAAACCAGTTCTGTCTGAATTTAACATCTGTTTTCTTTCTACTGCACCTCATTGGCTCTGTTGCTGTAAAGGAGGTAGTACTAGAGTAGTTGGTGGGTTGGGGTTTGTTTTTTGTTTTTTTGTGGTTTTTTTTGAGTAAGATTTTATTGATTTGGGGAGAGAGAGCACACACAAGTGGTGGGGAGGGACAGAGGCAGAGGGAGAGAGAGAATCTCAAGCAGATTCCATGCTGATTGTGGAGCCCCATGTCATGACCCTGAGATCATGACCTGAGACAAAATCAAGAGTCAGACACTTAACCGACTGAGCCACCCATGCACCCCTAGAGTATTTGGTGGGCTTTGAAAGAAGAAATCTTTTTACTTGTGGTCGATGCCTATGTCTACACTCCTTACTCCAGGCATTAAGGAGTTGTAAACATTTCCAAATTTCAATTAATCACAACTACAAACTTGTATGTTGTAAATTACAGTGCCATGAAAAGGAAGAAAATACGTAAATTATAATCTGCCACTAACTATTTATGCAGCCCTGGGAAAATGTCTAAATTCTCTGGGCCCAATTATCTCTGCCAAACATGAAGAAATTTGATTAGATCAAGTCTACATTATACTTTTCTTCTGTGATTCTCATTTTTTGGTTGATGGACTGTAAGCCTCGGTAAATTAGAACTGAGATTTTAAAACATGAACGCCCCTTTGGATTGGATTTAAAAAATCCTCTTCTTAAATTGACCTTCTATTTTAGCCAGTATTTATCATGCTCTCTTACATACTCCCTCTCGTGCACACAGACATCCACCACACCTTCTACCCTACACAATTAGCATTATTATTTTTACTCAAGAAAGAGCAATCCAGAGTGGGTGTCATATGAAAAGCACACACATAAAAGTGGTTTCAGGCAGTTCAGTTATTCAGCACAGTTTGAACATGAAGACACAGCCCAAGTGTTCATCTCACTAACCTCCACCATCCCTTGTGAACTCATGGAGGGTTGTTGATCTGGACCCAAGTCTAGAGCTCTGGCTCCTTTGGTATGAGCCTCTTCTCCCTCCAGATTCTGGGAAAACAGTTAACGAAGTGCCATCTAAAGAGATAGGTGTTAGATTTAGACAGAGCAGGTCTTGGATATCTTTTGAGGGTAGCTTTCTGAGATCTCACTGTATTTAGACCCTGGGTTCTATGGAGGAAATGTTAGCAGCAGTGCTCTGGCATGATTACACCTCGTGAGAGAATAAGACTCTTAGCTCAATGAAGTCTTCCTGCCATTGACACTGTGAGCAAGTGACTGTCTTTCCTTCCAAAGTGATAACTTCTCAAGGGCAGAACATAGAGTGTAGACATTACTTTATTGCTACAGCAGGCACTGTATATCAGTGCCTGATATATAGTGGGCAGGACGTCAAGAAAATAGTGTGTATTTTGTAGTAGAAAAAAAAAACACATTAATTTTGGAGCCAGGCATCCCTGAGTTCAAAGTTCTTGTTCTGCTAATTAGTCTGTGTGTTTTGGGAAATTTTGGTTAAATTTCCTGAGCCTCAGTTGCTTTATCAGAAAAACAGGATTAATACAACTTCCTTGGAATGTTGTTTAAGGTTTGGAGACAGTGTGGGCAAAGTAGCTATTGAATAGTAGGCACTCAATGGGTGATAGCCAACAACTGCAGTATTTGAGGCAGGTGGCGCTAAAATGTTAGAACAATAGGATCTTTGTAAAGAGCTGGATTAGGAACCAACGTGTCATAATAGAAAGACTTTGATGCACCTAGCAAGAAGAATTTTCTTGTTTAAAATGCAAAGAAAAGCATTTTAACAATTAAGAGTGATCTGTCTTATGCTTAAAAAAAAAAAAAAAGACTTCAAGCCTGTTTTCGGTTAAGATTTATTTATTTTAGAGAAAGAGAGCAGTGATGTGGGAGGGGCAGAGGGAGAGAGATTCTTAAGCAGACTCCACACTGAGCACAGGGCCAGACATGGGGCTTGATCTCATGACTCTGAGATCATGACCTGAACCAAAACTAAGAGTCAGAGGCTCAATAGACAGTGCCACCCAGGCACCCTGACTTGAAACCTCTTTGAACAACCATTCAAAGTTGAGAAGAAAGTCACACTGGACCATTGCTAGGAAATTCCCAATTCAGCAGGTTTTGAAATCTGGGTTCATTTTTGGTAGCGAAGGGTCCCCAAACACCAAGCCATATTGTTCAAGACGGATTATTAGTAATTTGCCTTTGCTTCAAATGCATAAATTCTTGGGAGGTGGGGGATTCAAAGAGACCACAACCAACTTTTAATGAATCAATCTGCCTTGCTAACATGGACAGAAAAATAAGAAGGCAAAGTGCAGTGTGTAAGGAAGACAGTGCTAATCATTCAACATTTGATTTATCCTCTAGACGGAGCAAATGTAGCATAATGGTTTTGAAAATTTTCCCAGGACCAAAGTAAAATAGCTCACCTATCTCCTGCTAATTAGCATATGGGCTCAGGCTTGGCATGAATTTTAATAAAGTTTCCCTTTTCAGGGAGTGTGGCAAGTGTGTGAGGAAGGGCAAATTCAGCCCATGTGTGACCCCATGGAGCAAGTGTCCTAGCAGAACACACAAGGCAGTGCTCAGAGAGGGGCATTTTCCGAGAGGAAATATAGCAGAAACTGATCTTCTCATGTGCCCCAACACCAGATAAGTGTGGCACTGGTATTTGTACCTAGTAAGGAACAAAGTTTTAATTAGGAGACTATTAAGAGACTAGATGTGTCTGGTTAAATGACATCAGGAATTTGTGGTTTGTCAAGACTGAGTTAGCCCTCACTCAGGGTACATGTCATAAAGTCACAAGTATTCTCATCCCATTCTCTTCTGAGGGGAATAGCAGGTCTGCCCAAATGTGAGACTATTTACACACAGGGTCCTAAAGGCTTATATGTACTCAATGGAATCCTAAGAGATCCCACTTGTATTGCACACACACACACACACACTCACACACACACATGCACACAGGGACACCTCCTATGCTTCAAGATGGCTCGCTGGCATTTCCTCTGATGAGCTTTCTTAGATTTCTTCTCCCCTTCTCAACCTTAAATTGTTCTTCCTTTTCTAAGTTAGAATGTGTAAACAGTTAAGTGTTACCTTGCATTTTGCGTAAATGAAAATCTAATTCTCTTTGCAGTTAAATTCCTTATGTGAAACTTGAAAAACTTTTTGAAACTACATAGTCAAATCTATTGATACTTAACTTTGTTCGCCTTATTTCTTGAAATTAGGGGCACAGCCTTATTTCTTTGAGAAACACTTACAGAAAATCATACTTCTTGAATGTCTAGTTAATGGAGCCCCATAGGCAGCTTGTGTTTGTTTTTCAATTCTGTGAGTTGGAGGAACAACTGTGAATAGATAGAGGTCCTCTTCTCCTTCCCTGCTAGAAGAAGTCTGGCTATGCCCTTCACTTCTTCTTCTGCCCTGTTCTCTGGGGATGATCTTCCCAAGACAAGATCCTCTTTTGGTATTTCATGGCATGGAATCAAAAAGAAGGGTGGCCCAGGAGGAGGAACTTCAGACAGTTCATTCAGAAGAGATTTAGAGGAATACGCCGGGAAGAAAGCAACTATGGTATCCAAGGGAAGTGAATACAGAAAACAGAGAGAAATTCTAATATATTGTTGTGGTTGGTGAATATCCTTCATGAATGTTTGAAAACTACAAGTAAAAAGAGTGTGTTTTTTTGAAAATGCATTGTTGGAGTGTTTTTCTGTCATCTCCACATGGCAATGGACAACTACATGGATAATAATTTCACAATTAATGCTTCTCAAAATTTATGAAGATGAACATGTGCCCATCTACATAAATTTCTATAATACATGTTCCCAGTAGCTCTGATTCTTGGTTTCCTACATCCTTTTCTTTTTCTCCTTGGATGCCTCTTCTGGTCTCACTGTGGTTTCCTTTTCCCCAGCCACTTAATACAGAGTTACTTAAATGAACCATGATAAATGTCTGTCCTGGCATGGTCTCAAATTAAATTCATTATAAATGTTGGGTTGCTTAGGCTTAAACGCCTCTTACCCTCCCAGAAAATGAAATGGCAGGCTCCTTTTTCAGAAGTAGCTAAGAAGAGCCTACACTCAGAAATCCACTAATCATTAAGGTCGTGTAGCCTGGTGGTTAAGAACTCCGCTCTGAAATCGCTCTCCTGTGGCAGTGCTCATTCAGCTACTGTTACCTGTGTCATCTTGGAAAAGTTACTTGACCTTGCTGTGCCTCTGTTTCCTCACCAAAAAGGAGAATAGGACTAAGGCTCACCTCACAGGGTTGCAATGACATTATAAACGAGTTATTTCATGTAAAGGACTCAGAGTAGCTGGCACCTGACATAATGACTACTCTGCAGAGGAGGTTAGTTTAAGAAGTCAACCCCACAGATGCTACATGCAAAGTTGGTAAAATGGAAGGCAACCATATTTAATGCTCCAGATTGGAGTTCCTGAGTTCTCATTTTATCCATTCACTCATTCAGTGGTGATTCACTGAACCCCTACCGTGGCAGTTCTGGCCTTAGGCCAGCAGTCGTGGCCCAAAAATAAATAAGACACAGTTGCTGCCCCCAAAAGTGTTCATAGACTACAGAAAGAATAAGCATATAACAAACAAAATGCAGTGGGAAAGTGCAAGGAGTAAAAAGTCCGTAAGGTACAAAACCAGTGCAAAGAAAACAGTGAGTAAAACTGTGTAAGGGCTTGGGAAGACTTATGGAATGAGATAAAAGATGATCTGAGTTGTTGAAGTGTGAATAAGCACCTATCAGGCAAACAAGCAGAAGAATTCCAGGCAAGGTAATAGTGTTCAAATTTATGAAACAGCAAGCAATTTAGTCTTATTGGAGTATAAAGTTTGAGTCAAGGAATGGCAGTAGATGGAGCTAGGGCAGTGGCCAGGAGACATGAGGGCCACTGGGCCCTGCTAAGAAGGTAGACCAAAGCCAGGCTGGCTGCTGTTGGTTGTGTAATGAGTGTTTGTGTAACTAGGGGTCCAACTCAGGGTTCCCTCCATACCCTGAGCAGACACTGGTTATGACCAGGCAGTTACTTGGTTCTCCCCATATTCATGTTTCCCTACATGAGCGCAACTTGAATGGAGTGCTTAAGTTTGGAACTTTAGAAGCAAGAACTCAACCAGAAAAAGCCAAGCAGCAATATGGATGAAGTAGATACATCAAGACGTGTGCAGAGACCCTGATATAATGAATTGCAACAAGCATTAATTACACCTTTCTCATTTAAACACCAACTCCTCATTTGCAGAGATTGATAGTTTTCTATATTTTGGGCGTAAGTCTTTTTTAGAACCCCTTGTCCAGACTAAAGTACTCATCACTTCCTGTTTCTATAAATATTCTGGCTTCTCGCCCCTCTTCTGAATTTTTTTTAACTAAGTTGCTAAGGGGCCTTTTCCCCTAACTCATCTTTCTTCTTAAACACGTCAGTTTGCATTTTTCTGTTCATGATATTCCAGGAGGCTGCTGAGAGGAAACCTCTTTCTTCCATCTAAATAAGTACTCAAGAGGCATTTCTAGTTTAGGTTGCACCAATCTGTGGGCTAACGTGTTTTCCCTTTGATTGTCATTCTTTGCAACTTTCCCAAAGCAGCACTTTTTCTTGAGACACTTTTCTAATGAAAGCCATTTTTTTGCCAAAAGATTATTGCCTTCATCGATTACAAACTGCCCTCTAGACAGAGTAATACCCTCGGCCATAGGTCTACTGGAGCGAGATTTCTCACTTCAATCCTTTTGGTTTTCCCGATAACCATGGTTTGGCTAACCAGGAGCCCCAGTAACGCAGCTGGCTTCCCAGTGAAAGCTCGAAAGCTCGTCTCACCCTGGCTGCCATATGCCTCCCTCCTGTTGTGATGGCCCCTCTCCTTTCCCATCATCTGGAACACCCATGTGTCCTTTTGCTTTGGGTAAAAAGAAATCACTAAATCAGTAATTGTTGGTAAGAAGATTGCCTCAGAACAGCACATAATTTCCATGCAGCCTTTGTTTTCCCTTTTAAAAATTTCCCTTTTCACCTACAAAACAAAATAGTCCTGTTTAATATGTGATGCTCTGGCTTCTACTGTAAATGCTGCCTCACCAATAGAAAACCCCCTTTGGGGCTCATTCAAGTTCTTTAACCCTTTCCTGACATTCTGAAGGGAGATTTCCTAAGTCTCAAAGCACTTTACTAAATAAATGAACTGTGTTCCTCTTTGGCACTGTTCCAACCAGAATCAATTTTCAAAACTGAAGGATAGGAATTGAATGACCACATCAGATCAACAGCCTGATGAGTATTAGTATTACAAATTAGTATTATATATGCGTGTGTTACTCTGCTCTTTCCATTTCTTCCTTGTATAGATAATAAAAGATTAAAAGCAAGAGGATCTATGAAAGTTGATAAGCTTTTACATTTATGTAGACCTTTCTCACTAATAAGTAACAATACATTTTCAATATATATACCCCTACTGTGATGTCAGTCCTGTATGTTTGAAAGATTGATTTCAATTGTAATGCCCTGAAACAGTCATAGAATTTTAATAATAATGTTGCCCCTGAAATGCATGTAATTATTAAGGGGAAAGTCAACAAGATACTTAAAAATAAAAGCTTCAACTTGAAGACAGAACTGTATAACATTTATTAATTAGAAGACTATGTAATGGATAATAGCATATGTGGCTAATTATCAAATTACTTTGAATTTAACAAATTCCACAATTCTAGTTCCTCGTTACTAACACTAGATTCTATTTTGCATTGTAGCGTACCAGAAACACTATTATAATTGTCTGAGGTTAGTCCTATTAACTGTGCAGGGCCTTCACAAATGAGACATTGCCCTTGAAATTATTTATTGAATTGTTTTGAGAAAGACATTGATATCCACAGTGAGAACACAGGTTCTGAATTCAAAGTAATGTCATTTAAAATATGTCCTATAAGGTAATTTATGGCTTTATCCATTTTGTGTATACAAATCCCTATGAAGCATAAATCATAAAACAGAGAAAGAACACGTATCAACTGAGCAGCTCTGTGCTGACAAGAACTAGGAAAATCAACTTCAGGCCATTGTACCAAAAGACCCTGAGGGTAGAATTTTCTAGGGTGCAGGTGCTGCAAGCTAATAAATATTTTTTTTTGCTTCTTTAGGAAATATTTGACTATCAAAACAGGCACATTAGTTAATGAGTTGCACGGACGTTAGTTCTGTGGTTTGCAGTATCTGCCCAGTACTCATAGGTCACTAGACTCCTGTACATTCAAAACTCTGCAACTAGTACTTACTACAAATTCCTACCTGATCCACCTGAAGCGATAGTTTGATTCAGCTTCTAAAGACTGGAGCCAAACAAGTAGGAGGAAACAAAGGGTCTCTGAAGAAAAGACAGCAATTATTAGCTTAAATAGTGTTTTTGAACGCATAAGAGAAAAAGGGCAAGTCACTGGCTACGATCCCTGAGAACTTGTTCTCCAAGCCAAGAACGGGATGAATTTTCAGTTTGCTCTGCAGCCTAGAGATACTATCACTGTTTTATAAACTGTCTTGCAAATCCCTATCATTCAAGTACCACACATAAGGACACTAGAGTTCTTTGTGGGTTGCGAAAATTCTAGGCTTCTGGGATACAAAGAAAAGCCAGGCTGAGCTTTCCTAACTGAGATACAGACAAAACTTCCAACTAACTGCTTGAAATAGATAACATTTTGGAAAATGAACAGAAAATGCTCCCTAGCAAAAGCGCTAAATGGAATGGGCTTCTGGGGAAACATTCTAAGTAGAAATAGGATCCCAAAGCAGAATTTCCAAAGGAAAGAAAATGAATAATCAGCTTTCTTCTGCCCTTCACAGCTGCCCCTCTCCATATTCAACAACTGGCAGAGAAGCTGGGTTGTTACGAGATGGGCACTGGGGACCAGAGTTGCAGCTGGTGTACAGGCAGCTGAACGCCCTAGCAAGCCCTGAGTCCGGGAAACAAACACCTCACAGGTTCAAGGTAGAGCGAAGGGGGAACCGAAGCTGGTTCGCTGAGGAGGAGCCTCCTAGACATCAGGGAGGGCCAAAGACCTCCAGAGCAAACGAGGCTCTGCGAAGGCATCTCTGAGAAGGCTGACCTATGGAAGTTCATAAAAACAAACTGCTCCTTCTCAGAGAAAGCAATATTTGAGGTTGTGTTTACAAGAATAGAACTCACAGGGGCCCAGGGGGAAGTGATGGACTGGGGCGGGGCTGAAATCATTATCTGCCAAACAAATGCCTTTCAAGAAGATTCCACCCATGGCCAGGACCAAAATGCACGCCAAGGCCCAAGTCACACAACTCAGCAAAGTTTTCTGCTCTCTTCCTCATAAGTTTACTAGGTGATCCTGATTATTTCTTAATGCTTGCTAGTATTTCACAGATGACAGGAGCTCATTAAGAACAGTATTAATCCTAGGCAGCAGGGAAACAGTTCAAAAAAATTAAGGTGATTATTGGGATTTTGGCAACATGAAAGTAATCCATCCTCAAAATATTAAAAAAGAAAAAAAAATCAGTCCATGATGAAACTATCCAAGTGAAATTTTGATATATTTACTTCCCAGGAGGCCTATTTTATTTTTTTAAAAGATTTTATTTGTCAGAGAGCACAAGCAGGGGAAGCATCAGGCAGAGGCAGAGGGAGAAGCAGGCTCCCTGCTGAGCGAGGAGCCCAGTTCAGGACTTGATCCCAGGACCCTGGGATCATGACCTGAGTGGAAGGCAGATGCTTAACCAACTGAGCCACCCAGGCATCCCCCAGGAGGCTTTTGAAACTGTAACAATGGCAACTTCTACCCCTACCACTAGGCCTCTCCCTATCACCTACTAAAGCTGCCCACCTGGCTTTCAGTCTCGCAGAACAGTGAGCCCGCACAGATGGGCAGGAACGCTTCTCACTGCTACTAGGTGATCCCCACCTCACCCCTAGAGTTGCCACAGTGTCTCCAGCACTCTCCCATTTCAGAAAGCACTGACTCTTTCCCCATCCCCACTCCCCCTCATCATTGAGATTCTTTTCTTTCAACTATTTCTTAATTTAATAAACAGGCTCCCAATTCAGTGAGCATTTGGTACAAGAATTCATGAGTACCTGTTGAGTATTACACCCTGTGCTGGGCCGCGTGCACATGGGCGAAGGAAACAGAAGTCCCCTCTGGCCTCACATACACAATTAACACAACATAAATAATGAGATTGTGGAAGCAAATTGAGAATGGTACAGGCTTTGAATTACTAGTTGCCATTGTACTGGCTTCTGTTTGTGCTGTGTATTCTAGTTTTCTAGCCCGCTGCTCATCTCTGTCAAGAGCTGCAGGAACCCCATTTGGTTAAGTAATCAGAGAAAAGATGGAGCTAAGAAGGCTGCTCTCCTAAAATTTTCAGGTTCAAATCTCTTTCTCAGACAAGAGAAGGCAAAGCCTGGTGAATGGTCCTCATGTTAAAATTGCATCCCTTTGGCTGTACACTGTTCCCTCCATGTCCCTGGCACCCCCGCCTGGATCCGTTATGACTCAGCTAAACCAAAGTCCTTTTGGATGCCGGTGGATCTGCCTGTGTCCATGTGTGTTCAGGTAGATTGAGTTCTCATTCCAGGATTCCAGGTCTGTCACGTCGTTCTAGTGACCTTGGGCAGGTTGCTTGACCACTCTGGGTCTCAGTGTTTTCATCTGTAAAGGGGGCTAAAAAAGATCCATTCTGCCCACCTCAGCACACCAGCTTAAGGCCTGAAGGACAGTGCGTGAAGGACACTGAGAAATGGGAGGTATTTCTCTTACCTGCTAAATCCACAAAGAGTGGCATGCCTGGAATCGTGAGGCATGAGCAGTTAGTTATGTGAATCATATTAAACTGTTGACAAGGGCGGCATCGCCCTCTGTTTCCTCAGCGGGATCCTTTCTGTGCTTAGCAGTCCTGTGGTCCTGGGGGCTGAAGGGGGCTTGGGCAGTGAGAGAGAGGGCAGTGGGTGCACTTTCATCATATAAATAGAGCAATAAACACCTCCTCGAAAGGAGTACGAAGAGAAAACTGCCTGCAACTGGCCCTGGGTTTTTATTATGTTGGGTTTTTTTTGGTGTGTGTGTGTGTGTGTGTGTGTTCTCCCAAAGAACTGGATTAGGCCCTGTGTGGAATTGTGAATGCCCATACACCTACTTCATAACAGGACAGCAGAGCAATCTGTTTTCAAAGGCCAAAGCTGTTTCCCCCCCACCCCAGCTCTGCGGGTTTTTCTCTCCTCTCTTCATCAAAGTGAGGATTTTTTTTTCCTTTCCCATCATTTTGAGTCAGCAGCCTGCCGGTAACAAAGGTACCCAGCTGTTCTCTGAGTTCTAATCTCCAAACAACTTTTAATAGGGACTGCCTGCCTTCCGGGCAGTTGGGCTGTCTCAACAACACACCACATTGCAGGTATTTTAAGGAAGATTCTGAGAATTACGAAGAAGTGTCATCTTGCCCAATAGTTTAAGAATAGAATCACTAATATCTCCCTGCAATGATGTGTTTCCCTTTGATAGGTATGGCTTACTGCAGTCCAGGACAGTGCTGAAAAGGAGCTGGTGGCCTTCTCCCAGAGGTGCCCCCCATCCCCCCGCCCCATCAGCCCTGGACAGTCATCACAGTTAACAATTTACAGAGCAGGTCATGATCATCTCAACGAATCCCACTCCAACAACAACACTGTGTAGCAGCTAGCTCATGGTCCCCATTTTATAGGTGAGGAAACGGAGTTCTTGAGCAGTTAAGTAAGGTCACGTAGCAAGCCGGTGGCCACCCCAAGTTCCGATGAAAACGATCTGCCAACATCCATCCACTTTTATTGAAGTGGGTAGAAGCATAGACTGCCCAGCTTACGCAAACTAAAACATGGGGGGATGGTCCCACTTTATTTAACAAGCATCTCCAAAATCTAACAAAACCCACCACTGGTATTTTGAATGTAACAGAGAAATCACATCCTCTGTATGGTCTGTCTCCAGGAAGAGTTAGTGCTTTTTGAATTTTAAAGATCCGTTAGTAGCCAAAAAGAAGCTTGGACATGGGGAGAACTTGACCTAACCTTATAAAGCCTCAATAAGCCAGACGCTGTTAGTTGTTTTAGAATCAAACTTCAGAATTAGAAAAGTATGGAAGTGATTGTATGGTTTAAATCCTTGTTCTCAGGAAACTTTCTCCCCGCTCCCTACCCACCTTCCTGCTCTGGGTCCCTAACCACCCTCCTGCTCCCTTGTACCCTCAGTGCAGTGTGGCCCTGGGAAGTTCAGCAGCTTGTCAAAGATGAACAAGTAAATACAGGATTCAGAATTTCTGCTGATCAGGACAGGAGGGTGGGCTGAAGTTTAGCTTTGTTCCAACTCAGAAGATAATGTTTGCTAAGCAAATTAATAGGGTAAACGCACTTACAATGGAATACTGAAGCTACTTAAGAGAATAAATTGCTTTCAAGCATCCATTCATAGGCCGGTGGCCACCGGCTTGCTACGTGACCTTACTTAACTGCTCAAGAACTCCGTTTCCTCATCTATAATTAGTGACAGATACACTAATTATAAGTCATTCTTATTTCTTCATTAAAGCCTGCTCCCTGAGGACCTAAATTAGGTACAACTTGAAGTCACCATTCCTGAACATATAGAACAGCATCTCTGTCTTCAGAAAACAAACTATTTTCAGGCTGATTTTTCATTGGATCAGACAGGCATCTGGCCTTCCTACCCCCACACTGAAATTAAAGAAACATATATTGAGCACCTCCTCCACACCAGGTACTGTGTTAGGCCCTGGCAATCCAGGGGTGGGTAAGATAGGATTCCTCTTTAGAAAAGTCCCACAGAAGTTTAATTCTGATCTTGGTTCCCAGGAGGTCATAAGTTTTTCATTCATAAGTGTTTAAGACCACATGGGCAGCACTGAGTAGAAAGAATTAAACACCAATGATATTTAATGTCCTCTGAATAACACGACTCCAGATTAATCTGTACTGTGTAGACCAAATAGGTTTGTGAGCCACCATATAAATGTTAGTATTATTACATATTAAGAAATTGAATTTTAATATCCATGATTGATATTGCAATTCAGTGTGAAGTAGAGAGACCTGGAATGCTCTTCCTTCAGATACTATGACAGCTGCTGGCTCACTCCCTTCAAGTTTTTGTTCAAATGTCATTTCGCAGCGAGGCCCTCCTTGGCCTCCCGTTTCAAATTGCTGCCTCTCTGCCTGGCACTCTCTCTCTTCCTTCCCTGCTTTCTTTCCATGGCACTTATCGCTGACAGACTATAGGTGTGTCTTCATTCTCTGGATTTTCCACACACACCAGAATGTAAGCAAAATGAGGCCAGGGATTTTTGTCTCTCGTGTTCACTGCTCTTGTTCCACCCCCTAGAAGAGTGCCTAGCATGTAGGCACTTCCTAGAAGCCTGTGTGATTAGCCTATGGATTAAGGGGGATTTGTTGTTAACCCTAAGGCCCTACCTTCACCCCAAGATGTCCATATCAGGGTCTCTGAAGGTGTGAAGGAAGCATGTGTAGTTTGCAAACAAATCTATGTCCCATCGGTTCGATTTGTTTCCATCTTTAAAAGACAACATGAGATGAGTTTATAATGTAATAGTAACCAAAATGACTTCACAGGGTTATTTTGAATCCATGTCTGCCTGCCTTTTACAGATTTTCTATTTCCTCCATCATAAATGGACAAGTCCCTATCACTTTCTGCTCTCACCAGTACCACCTTCTCAAACTACATTCTGGTCTGTTGTTTAAAATGTGCGGTAGGGTCCCAACATACTAGAATTTTGCCTCTGATAATATTAGCTTCAGAGAAAAATGTGTGAGTGGCTCACTCCCACAGACTGGGACATTACTGCGGGGTCACTGTCATATGAGGACCCCTTATAGCCACTTAATATCTGCTGTTAGGTACTTAATGCACCTGGCTACTCCGTGCTCCCTTTGTTTGCCATTTCCAGACCATCTTACATATTTGTGATTGCCAGGTATTTCACTCATAAATGAGGTAAGTGTCTCCAGGCCCTTGTGTTTCCCCTCAGGTGCAATAGTAAACTTTTTATATTTCTCAGGAGTTTTGTAAGATTTTTTTTTTTCTAAATCCCTTGAATACCAGTGAGTCTATTCGTTTAGGGTGTCATACTTCTTAGTTGATATGAAATATCAAATGTATCGATTAAATAAAATTCAACTTTTGATCAAAAGAAATTAAGATAAAAAGAAAAAAGTAAATATGCACTTGGTTTTATACTCTTCTGTCTCAGAATCTCAGAAATGGCCTCGCTCAAGGAAGATGTTTTCTCAAGTCCCAGTGTGTGTGGAACGTGAGTAATTCGTGGCCAAGTGCATCTTCCCCAAACTTTGGCTTTGCCTGCAGTTTCAGTGACAGCCACGTATGGCCCAAAGTAGAAGGAGTATTTTACAGGTCAGAATAGCTTCTCCTCAGAGATCGGGTTTACTCCTTATCTTCTCGTTTCTGGTGCCTTGCCTGCATCCTCCTCTCTGGTTTCTGGGATTCCAGATACATTTTCTGGTGCTCATCACTTGAGATCCCTGCCCTCCTTCAGTAGGAGACTTGCTACTTACCTAGGGACTATGGAACGATTGTACCTTTAAAGCTTTTCTCTCTGACCGACAACCTTGATTGAGCCAACAGGAAATGCTTTTGAAGGCATGTAATTGCACATTAATAATTAATAATACTAAATACAATTTGTCGGACAATGTCTAATTGCCAGGAACTATTCTAAGAGCTTCCCACACACTGTTGTATTCAATCTTCACAGCATCTCATGAAATTTATCCTTAGTCTCTCAAATACCTAGCAATTCCCATTAGCCAGTGATGAAACTGATGGGAAACCTATGTCAGCATGCATATGTATGTACATGGGTGAGAAGAAAAGGTTTATTTAGGCAACGGAGAAAAAGCATTTCTATTTTTAAGTAGGAAAATAACCAGAGAAGTTTTAAAAGAAGTAAGAATGTAAAAGCAACCTAATACCTACATGTTAATTATTATAAACTGTTAATATCTCAATATATGCTTTTTAAATTTATCTTTTATTATTGCCTGTCTCAGGACACTTTGCATATCTCCTGACAACCTTTCCTTTATCTCGTTCTTGACTGTTCTTTGTAATATGAGTGTGGTTCCTGTCATAGCTGCCCCAGCTGCTGGTACCCGGAGTGCTAAATTTCCCCGCCTGCCTCTCAATTTCGAAGTGGCTTAGCCATTTCTCCTGCCAAATAGATCAACAAGCTTTGCATCTTCTGTCTTCTGAGTAGTGGTGAGGTGTAGTAGCCTGCCTGTTTTTAATTTACACCTTAGTGATTTTCAGTGTGTTGGCCACAGATGAAAGGCAGCAGAACAGTTGGGATGCTAGTTAAAATTCAGATTCCTAGATCCCATCCTCAAGAAATGATGATTTGGTAGGTCTGACCTTGCATTTTTCTGATAGTGTCTAGTGATAATAATTTGCAATAAAATTTGAAAGTCACTGTTTTAGATGAAAAATGACCATTTTACTTTTAAAGGGGTCTTTTTTGGACATTTTAAAATCATCAGACAAAGTAAGAATTAAACAGATTTCTTCATAGGGAGAAAGACATGGTGCTGGGGTTTCTCTACACAGAAGGCTTTTTATATACTTACTCTCATCTACGCCTGCCGGTCCTATTTCTGAAAGCTTCTGTGAACCTTCCAAGTAAGCATCTAATAAGTACTTGTCTGTGCAGTGTTTGATGGTTGCCTTGGGGCCTGCTGCACCAAAATTAAACTGGTCCCCTACGCCCAAGAGAGGTAAATTTTGGAGTATTACAAATACATGTTGAGAATGTGCGTCTATATACAACGTGTGTATGTATACAGACGCTTTACATATAAGTGTACGTGTACCAATGTGACTTTCAATGATCGTCTGTGTATTGATGGAGTCTTCTCTGAGTGTTATGTATATGCAGTATGTATAGAAACCCAAATCCTACTTCAACCATTTATTTTAAATATAAATACCACGATACCTTCTCAACTCGTGATGCAAAGGTTGTTGTGGCAGGCAGAGTAGCTTGAAAAGCTGAGAAAGTAGAAGACGGGAATGGACGAAGTATAGATTTTATATCATTGCTTCGTACCTGCCTAATTATTGAAAAGCTGTGGTAAGAACCTACCCACCCAAGCCTTCCAGTTTTATTCAAATGTAAGTTCTTTGGTATGTTTTCCATATGAGCCTAAACTCAACCTCAGAATCATTCCTAACACAGTGGTCAAAGAGGTCACTAACAGAAGACCAAATGTAGCATGGGTGAGGAAAACAGTTTGGAGAGAAAAAAGATAAACACTATTGTTTTTTTCTTTGTATTCTTTGTGCATAGCACAGTTTCTAATGCCTAGGTACCGAATAAATAATTAGTAAATAAGTGAATGGTTTAAAAAAAAAAAAAAACTTCCTTGGGAATAGTTTTATGACTCATAAGTTTGATTCCCTCTTTAGTTTGATGTTACTCACCTCTCCTGTACGGCTTTTGGGGGTTACCCTGGACACAAATGGTGTTCTATCTTGGATATATTGAGGCTACTATGGATGTAGCTAAATTTGTAATTCAAGAGGATCACTACCAATTCCTGACTCCTAAACATAAAGAAAACTGCTCAAGTGCAGGGATAAGATGATACTTTCAACTACTGAAGAGGCACTGTGTGTTGGCTATGGTGCTAAATGCTTTACATACGCCCTTCATGTGTAATCCTGGCAGAAACTTGGTGAAATGGAACTTACTTTCTCCCTCTAAAGATGGGGAACAGGACATAGTAACTCAGTGCCTCCATCTATAGTACTAGACTGATTCTTAGGTGCTCTCTCCTATCCATGCCTAATTCCACAGTATGTGTCTTAGGTCCCTACACATAATAAGTACTCAACAGATTATTTTTGTACATAATTATGTGTAACTCACTAAACTGGCACAAATTCTTGGTACTCTACTTAATTTTAGGCATATTTGGGCTACTCCTCGGTCAGTATAGCATGGTAGATAAGATCATGAACTTCAACAGCCAAATTCCTGGCTTTGAATCCTTGAGTGAGACCTTGAACCTGCTACTTAGCTTCTCTGCCTCGGTTTGCTTATCTCTTAAGATGGGGAAATGTGTAGTAAGGATTAAGTAAATTGATACATGTAAAGTACTGAGAAGAAATCTGGCATAGAATAACCCCAGTTCTGTGCTTTCTACGATTATTACTTTTTTGCAGAAGAAAAGACTCACCATTGTTTGGTGACTTTGCTGTCAAGTAATGTTTTATTTTGCAACACTAACAGGTCAGGGTTATGTTAGTTGGACAAGACTGGCATGGTGCTTGCCCCTGTGCAGGTGACAGCCTGTCAGGAAAGATGGACAATTAGTTAAGTGCAAGCTGTGAGGAGTCTCATGTTGAATTAGGGCCATGGGAGCAACACGCATAGCAGGAGGTCCAGGTTGAGAAAAGCCTTGAAAGCTGATATCACCAACAAGATTTTAGATAAGGGCAGGGCATGGTCGCACTGGCCTCCAAGGCACTCAAAACTGGCAATAAAGTACATCAAGGATTCCAGGGGCAGACAGTGGGGACAGAGAGAATGATTAGGATGTGGTTATGGTAGTTGAAATGTGAGGTTATAATGTCCCCATCCAGAAGTAGAGCAGAAGGGAAGGAACAGAGAAGTTCAGGGGATACCACAAAGGAAAAAGCAAAAGGAATTTATTAAGTGACTACAAAGAAAATAGAAGGGATTGTTTAAGGACTTCTGGTTGGTTCATTGCAGAGATGGATCCAAATGCACATCTCCTGACCTGGCATCACCATGGTAAGAGTGCAGTTGTGGAAAGGCTTCCCAGTGTGGGTGGTTCTCAAAGTGTGGTTCCAGCACCATCCAAGAACTCCTTAGAAATGCAATTTTTGGGGTCCCATCCCCATGCATCAGAACTTTGGAAGCCCAACAATCTGTGCCTTAACCAACTGCCTGGAATGTTTGAGAACTGCTCTAATTGATTCACTCAGATAGCAACTACATTATAGACCCTAACAGGATGTATCTGTGAATCAGAGTCTAGGTGCCCCAAAGGAGCTTACTGTTGAGGGCAAGGACAGAAAAATAAAAAATTACATTAACCTAAAAGTTACAGAAGCAAGACAGTGCCTGAGCCCACGTATCAGGAAGACTTAAATTTGCCGGAATAAATAGGAAAATTCCCTGAAGAAGTGGCATTTAGGATGAACTTGGTGGTCAGAGCCAAGAGTTTCTCAGGTGAGAAGACGCAGTTGTGGACAAGTGGGAGACGGCCCTCCTCGCTAGAGCACAGTGAGGAAGGGCGGCAGCAGGCATGACGAGGACGAAGCGTGAGCAGAGCCCTGATCATGCACCCTCCTTGGCCTTCATCCCATGTGAAGTGGAAAAGCCATTGAAGGGGTTTCAGGAGAGGAACAGCTTGATGAGATTTGCATTTTTAAAGACCATTTTGGCTCTATTCGTGTAGATTATACTTAATACCACTGTAAGCTACACAGGTATAAATTCAGCCATCCTTAGCAGCGCCCTCACGCCCGTAACCACAGACGGGTCCAGTCTGGCCCTCTTCCTTCCGGGTGGGAAGCCCAGCCCCAATGGCTCCCTTCACATCTACGTGCTTTCTGACCCTACAGTTCTGCCGGCTAGTTCAAAAGCAGTTAAGTTTGAGTTTTAAACTGGCCTCCAACCATGAAACCATCAAGAGGTTCAATTTAATTTCCCTTTCATGCCCATTCACACCTTGACTCCTTTTGAGAAAAACCCACCATTGATACTGATAATAAGCTCATTTTATGCTTTGGAAGAAAAAAAATACTCAGCTGAATTCACCATTAAATAAACTCATGATGGAGTCTCTACATTTAAGTCAGGCTCCTATTAGCTGAGAAAAAGAGTGTCCACTGAGGTATGAAATGTTTATTGTAGCTAGTTCCTGCAAGCACTGCCAAAAGAGAGATAGTATTTTCAATGGCCAGAAGCCGCAATGCACAGGACATGAATTATGTATGCCTGTCTCTTTAAAACAAATCAGCATAAATTATCCCCTAGCGCAGACTGCAGGAATTGGGGGGCCCCTGAAAGAAATATTTTGTCTTGGTCTTCTTGGCATCAGAAACTTTGGGATGTGAAAGTAGTGACTGAATGAGATTCCAAATCACAACCTTCAATGCTGGAGGGGAAAACAGGGTTAGAATGAGCAGTGACCTGCATTTTTCTGAGCATCATCTGTCAAGGTACCAGTCATCAACATGTGATTATTATTCTCATCAGCCCAAAGCATGAAAGTAAATTGAGTGAAAAAAATCTTCACATTATGTGAAATGATTACTGCCTTGGAACCATAATAAACAATGATCTTGCCCTCGTGCTAGGCAGCAAAACAAATGAGAGCTGCCCGCTGCTGGTGCGGTGCCAGGATCATTACCAGATTCTATAGCCACCAGCCCCTCCCCTCTAGTAAGGGCCTGAGTGCATTGTCAGGGCTGGGAAGATGATGCTTACATCCCCCTGTTCGAGGCAACCTTTGGTTCCACACTGGGGAAACTGGCTGCCTTGCCCAAGCCCTCTCTGCTGAACTCAAGTTCACATTCCCCACTTGGCTCCCCAGAACAATGAGGGTGTCCATGAAGGGGCAGTGATTGTGCAACATGGGGACACACTTGTTGCTTTCAAATGTTAGTTGTCAACCAGCCTCGAGGCAAGCAAGAGGCAGCAGGAGACACAATAGAGGTGAAGGAATGGCCAAGGCAAGCTCTGATCTTCCCAGAGAGTGAGGCTGGGAATGAATGAAGCATCTGAAAGGACCTTCTGCTGGTGGTCCTGTTCTATCAAGTTCCTCAGCAGGGCGGAGAAATTCGAAGGGTGGGTCTGAATGTACTCCACAATCAGGGCTGGGAAGGACCACTGAGAGCTTCCTAGGGTGGCTGCAGTGATTGAGTTCAGGCTTGGATCTCCCCTGCCCCAGCCTGCAAATGAGGGTCAGCAGTCAGCCCACAGGGTACATTTGTACAAGTTAAATGCTATCTCTTCTTGCCTCCTAGGCTGGGTACCCTTGAGTAGAGCACAACCTTCACAATTTAACAGACCTTGAAAACACTTTAAATGTTTAAAATCATATCGTTTTGTTCAAAGGGATCGCCAGATATACCTTATTATAAAAAAGAAGAGGCCACTTCTGGCTCCAGTTCCAACTTTTAGAGAACTAAGAAGCAGGGTCTCCTGTTCTTACAACTAGAAAAAGCTAAATGAAATTAAAATCAATAACTTTTCTTGGACCCATCAAAGAATTGAGGAGACAGGGCCAACTGCCCCCTGAAATCTAGAGAAACAGGATGTTTTAGTTTGGGCTGCTATAACAAAATTCCATAGACTGAGTGGCTTACAAAACATCTGTTGCTCACAATTCTGGAGGCTGGCAAGTCTAAGATGAATGTGGTACAGATTTGGTGTCTATGAGTACCCTCTTCCTGGCTTGCAGATGGGTGCCTTCTTTGTTTATCCTCATGTGGCGGAGAGCACACTTTGGTGTCTCCCTCTTTCCCTCACGTCCTTTCTATAAGGACACAAACATTCAGTCCATAACTGACTCTGAGGGGTCACTGCTGAGATTTGCTTACCTGGACTGAAGCTTCTGGAGCCATAAGCTGGTAGGGAAACTTACATGGTAATTATGGTAAATTGCTGGAGGCAGAATGTGAGCTAGCAGAAGTGTGAGAAATTCTTGGGGTCCACAGTCTTAGGAGGAGCTCCATATTTTGTGGATTTTACCTCCAGAAACCTTACCAGATTCTCACAGTGAAGAGAAAGAGTAACTATTGTCAACTGTGACCAGAATACTTTCCATAGCAAATGTCAACTCTCCAGGAAAAAAAAAAAAAAAAGACTACCAGAGCTTTATCCTTCCAGGGAAAAGGATATTTCTCTGACTCTTGCACCCTCTATCTTTCTACTTAACCTGAAGGTTAGGGAAGCTAAGAAAACATGTGAAGGTCAAAGCCAAGAAGCATAGGCCCACTAAAAGACTAAGATTTGTTCATAAGATGATAGAACATTTCTCCTCCCCACACCTTAAAACTACAGTAAGTATTCCAGTATAATTATAGTGGATTACAGCTAAAAGAGCTGCAAGGCATAGAGTCTATTTAAGGAGAGGCAAAAGCAAGGATACATGAGGAATTTGAAGCTTCTGGTACCTGCATATCCAGTAAACATTAGAAACAATTCAACTTCTAGCCAGAGAAAAATCAAACTCATAGGTAAATGATTATTTACCTCAGTTATTATTACCTGATAAATCATGTCCATCTTTCAACAAAAATTACGAGGCATGTTAAAACTCAAAAAACAAAACCAAACAAAAAACAACAAAAAAAATCTGAAGAAACAAAGTAAGCATCAGAATCAAATTCAGACATCCAAATTTTAGAATTAGAGAATTTAAAATAAATATGTTGAAGGCTTTACTGGAAAATGTAGGAAACCTGCAAAAACAGGTAATGTATTCAGAGAAGTAGGAACCAAGGGAAAAAATCAAAAGGAAATGCTATAAATAAACACATAAAAAATCCTTTGGTGGGCTCATTAGTAGACTAGTCACAGCCAAAGAAAGAACAATGAACTTGAAGACATGAAGTCCATAGTAATATAATTTTTAAATACAACTTATATTGTTTTTGTATTCTTGGAGAAAAAAAAGTTTAGGGAAGGAAATTAAAGTATTGACAAGCAAAATGACTAAATTAGGAATCTACCATAAGTCCACCACTTGAAGATAAACCCTGTTAAATTTTTATGTATGTGACCAAGTTTTCATTTGGCATTTCTTTTGCATCTGTAGATTAAATAGATCTGATTATTTCTCACTTAGAGTATTCCTTGTCATTGCCTTTAGTTTGTTTAATTGGTACAGTTTAGGGGTACCTGGGTGGCTCAGATGGTTAAGCATCTGCCCTCGACTCAGGTCATGATCCCAGGGTCCTGGAATCAAGACTTGCATCGGGCTCCCTGCTCAGCCCGGGGCGGCAGGGGTGGGGGAGGATATGCTTCTCCTGCTCCCCCTGCTTGTGTGTGCTTGCTCTCTCTCTCTCTGTCAAATAAATAAATAAATCTTAAAACTAATAATAATTGATACATTTTGTATTTCTCCAAACAGAGTAAACTGGAAGATCAGATCAAGGTTCTGTTTCTCTTGTGTTGCCTCTCAAAGTACTTTACCCAGTGCTCCCCAGGCATAGTGAGTTTTTAGTGTGTGTTTGCTAATCCATTGATAAATAATGGAAAAAAAATTCCCCTAATTCCCATAAGTGGAAACCTGGTATTTCTCAATATAATGCCTTTTGCCTCTGATCGGAAATGTCCCGTTTGTCAGATACAGATCATGTTTCCCTTCCTATTTCCAGATACCATATCTAAGAATTAAACCCTTCTTCCAGAGCACCAAAGTAATCTAGGGAATGAGAGGGCTTGCAACGTACATTATACCTCCCGTGAACTGGTATAAATGTATCAGGCAGTGGAAATTTCATCAGAAACCTTGGGGATAATGGCAGGTCTCTGTGCAGAGTGCTACCTAATCCCCTGCCATTGTATCTAGCAGCAAGGTTAATGTAATTGTAGGTCCCATTTGGACCTAAAGCAAATAACCTAGATTATCATTTGTAGATATTAGCCAGAATGGTAAAAGGAAATGGAATCTCGAAATGCAGGTTGTTGGTCACAAAATTAAGATCAAATGCCACTTCCCCAAGAAGGCCTTTTTTGAACTTCAGAAATGATACATTTCCCTAAAATATCCCTGATGTATCTTTTTGAGGGGTCAGTTGTAATTTTCCTTCAAAATGGTTAGCACAGTTTTTAATTAAATATTTGTGCCATTATCTGACCCCTTCTTTTGTAAAGTCAGAGTTCAGTTTTCTCACCACTGAATCCTAAACATTTAGCACAGTGCATGGTGTGTAGTAGTATCCAAAATAGACTTGATATATGAACAAACTAACAAATGAATAACTGAGGGCTCACATCCCATCTGCTCTCCTAGCATTCGTGTAAGAGAAGTTGGGATCATCCATCTAAGTGATGCTCCTCTTGAGAGTAGAAAAGGGACAGAAACAACTCCAGCTTTGTGATTATTGCTGTTTCCCAAAATGCATATTCTGACTTAACTGTGTTCATCAAAGCAGGATTACTGTTTTGGTATCTCGGCTCCTTCATGGAAGTGATTTTTGATTCTAAGACCTATTGTCCTAATACAATGAGGGCTTTGAAAATTGCCGATCTCACAAGCCATATTTATTGTTAGAAATTTGCCAGACAGTCTTAAACACTTAGAATTTTAGAGATGAAAGGCTAGTTGTCTGCTTATTTAAAAATCAAACCTCAAAATTCTTAGTGAGCTGCTCTTTATGGACTTGGCTATACAAGTTCTGAGTGTGCAATTGTCAATCCATGATTGTCCCCCTATGGGCTTGTCCTATGCATTTTTATAATTAATTTTTAAAATCTCCATTAAAAAATGTGGACTCCAATTCTGCACGTAGTTCTTGGTGCATGAACACATATAACAAATACCTAGACTTGTAACCACCATCACAGACAGAATTATCTCCCATGACCCTTTGCAATCAGACCCTCTCAGCACATCCAATTACCATGTGACACAACAATCCAATTTCTGGGAATTTATTCTAGAGAAATGAAAACTATGTTCTCATTAAAAAGTAGTACATGAATATTTATAACAGCATTCATAATTGTCAGGAACTTAAAATGTTACCATAAAAGAAATATTACCTTTGTTACATTCTATTTGTTCTGCCCCAGCATAAAACCATTAGCTACTATATCAGTTGGAAGCTGCTTATCATTTCTCATACTCACAGCATTTGCTAATAGGATGGTTGAAAGTGCCATTAAATTGATCTAATTCAAGGCACTTGAGTGCAGTTAGATAATATTCTGATAGTCTTCTGTGCTCTAGTCTCGGTGCCTGCACACATATGCAGTGGCCTAATGGATCAGTGGCAGGAATTATCAAAACCCTAAGTAGCACTTGTACCAAGAGACTATTACGCAATTGTAATTAAAAACCATTAGTCACTGGAATTTTTCTCACTTTTCCCCCTTTGGTTGGTGTTCTTTATTTTCTTCTAGCTCAGTTGGCTAATTCTAAAGAATAATTTAGTTTTCCAAATGCTCAAGAACACCAACTGTGTTCACGTGTTTCTAAGAATGATTTAATAAAACCTTTAAATTAACTTGCTGTAATTTCTGGATGGTAACCACATCCTTCACAGTGGTGGTAAGAAGGCTGTATGTGCTAGAGATGATTATTGACATGTGGGCTTGTAAGATACCAAGGCATGAAGAACTTCACTGCAGAAATATCAGAGCATGTACCTCTTCACTTTAGCAATGTGACTAATTTCAGTGCTTTCTAAGAATTGAAGAAATTACTGAAAAGAAAATAAGGACAATGAATGCCTCATTCTTTAGCTAAAAAATATCCTTACATCTAACAGTCAGAAGATCAGTTAAAACCCTGTCATCAACCAGTTTGCAATGCTAAGAGAATTATGGTAATAAATGAACTTGAAATTGATTTCTAGCTCCAGGTAAAAATCTGGGTACAGAAAAGAATCATAAGTTTATTCTCTGTGGGAACCCTTTATTTCCAATTAGCAAGCTAGAAAGCTTCCATAAAGAAAGGCAAAGACTGGGGCACCTGGGTGGCTCAGTCAGTTGGGCTTCTGCCTTCAGCTCAGGTCATGATCCCAGGGTCCTGGGATCGAGTCCCACATCGGGCTCCCTGCTCCGCGGGAGGCCTGCTTCTCCCTCTCCCACTCCCTCTGCTTGTGTCCCCTTTCTCGCTGTGTCTCTCTCTGTCAAATAAATAAATCTTAAAAAAAAGGCAAAGACTTCAAATAGAAAACCAATGTAGACATTAAGAAACTAATAAAGTTAATTATGTCAGCCTCTGCTGAACTTCTACCCATCTTTTCCACATTCCTCTGGACAGGTGTATTTAATAGTTATAAATACTGATAAAAGGGTCAAGTCAAATGTTTGCAGGATGTTTGGATGATCGATTCCTTGATTGATTTGATTGATTAGTTGATGGATTGATTCCTGAATGATCAGGCAGAAGGACTGACCACACCAGTTTAACAACAGAGCTTTTGCTAAGTATAGCAGATGAGCTGATTAGCTTTACCTTGGTGCTTCTTTCACGCACTACTATTATAAATTCCAATCATCATGAATGTCAAAGCCCTTCTCCTGACTCAGGCTTAGGGCAGAAGAAAGGAAAAAAAAAAGAGAGAATAACACTAAAGAGCCAAAACAAAAACAAACAAACAAACAAAAAAGGAGGAGGAAGATCAGAAAGGTCAAAGCTACCTGAGAACTTGTCAGAAAAGCAAATTCTTAGGTGGGCCCCGCTCCATACTTACACAATCCAAATCAGGGTGGAGCCCAGCAATCTGTTTTAACAAGCCCTACAGGTGATTCTAATGCTTTCCAAAGACTGAGAATCACAGAACAGCAATAGAACCTTAAAGAAATGGTGGGGGTTTTTTTAATAGTTTACTTTAGATTGACAGTTTTTGAATGGAGATATTATAAATGGCGAGAAAAGAAAGTAATCTCCTTGGGGGTATTAATGGGTGTTGTCCAGGTAAGTGGCAGCTGTGAGCAAAAGATCATCTTGGGAAAGCTCTGAAAGCCAGCTGATAAAACTCTGGTCATTGAATGCCAGCAGGCTAGCTCCAAGGATCTGGCAGGGTCCCACAGGACCAGCCAAGAGATTCCTTGGTTGCACGCAAGATCGAAAGGTGAGCCAGCAGGAGGTGAAAGCAAAGATTACTGAAAGTATAGAGAAAATGCAGGTACAGACAGAATGTCTGGGAGTCTTAGAGGGAAAGGAGGAGTCTCATCCTTGCTTATGGTCCAGGGGTCTTTATTGAGGATTATGGCCTGGTGTACATGTCCTCTTAGGCATCCAGGAACTGGTTAGAACAAAGACGAGGACCTAGGTGTTATTCCTTGGAGCCAGGGAGTCTTGGCATGGAGATGCTTAGTGCTGGTAGTCTAGAATACACATATGATAGCTTTGCTGGTCGTTCTTACCTGGTCCTTCCTTAGATGTTCTCTATTCTAAAGAAATCATTAATTCCTTCCCTTACAAGGAGGACATACACTATTTGCATTCTGAGGCATGTGTAAGGTGGGGGTGCAGGTTCTAGCAAGAATAGAAGCAGAAGGAGTAAAAGGCAGATTTTTATGGAGTCCTTCAGTTTCCTTGTCTCAATTGGATATGCGCTGTGGAGTAAAGTGGCTTAGGCTATAGAGAGGGGTGAGCAAGAGATGAGTTGGGGGAAAAAGAGGGGCTGTTGCCCTGGAGGGTTTCTTCCAAGAGCATGAGTTTGGGCTGGGTAAGCATGTGAGATTATATGATCAGCATCACTTTCCATTCACTGCCCTTGAATGGACCTTGGTAAAGGCAGTAGAGAAGGCTAAAAACTAGAAGACCCTGACTTTGACTAACAAATCCTCCATTTTTTTTTTTTACGCTTGAAGGGTAAATTACGAAAAACCTATAACTGTTCTTGTCACACCCAGAAAGCAAGGTAAGCCAGCATTTTACAAACTCTCCATCCTCTCAGAAATAGGAAGGGCAAAAAGTCAACATGAGACTAACTTTTAGCCACCTTCACACCCTCCCCATGAATGAACTCACATATGTGTGAACTCACACATGGGTCTCAAAATTGCCCTTCCCCGCCACTCCTATCCCCACAGTATCCAAAGACAGAGAAGGAAATGTGCTTTATTTCACCGTAATAAGAGGAATCCGATTCCCTGTAGCGAGGTTCTCACTCAACTCATGTAGGAAAAAAGCAGAGTGGAGTTGTATTGACGTTGAGGCTGGTATGAAAGAAAATAATCCACTTCCACTGGCCCCTAGAAGAATTACATTTCCTAATTCTCTCGTCGTAAGAGCTGCAGTGTTCCTATCCTAAAGAAAGATGGGGTTGCCTGGTGAGACCCACATTTTCCTGGACATGCAGGGCAGGTGTTGGTCCATATGAGTTGTGCCTTGGATCCAACTCCAGGTTCTGTCTGTCTTTTTGGCTGTCCATCACAGGAGGCATCTTCAGCAGGCCACTTCTCTTGCTGGAAATACCATCAGAAATGCTTAGTCTGAGGCTTCCCCATAGTTGGTGACTACAGGCAGATAATGTAATCTCTCCTTCAAGATGATGCACAGACCTCCACAAGCTTCTAGCCCACCTACACAGGAAATGAAATTCCATCACTTCTAATGCCAAAGAATAGAAAAATGACCTCTATAACCTTGCCCATCTGCCTCACCTTCTGTTGAATCACCAGGCATTTATGTGTGCAGTAAAGTCAAGATTTGGGGGAGTATTAACTTCACAGGAATGGATACCTTTTCATGTTCTTAAAAGATTTTCACCCAGGGCGTCTGGGTGGCTCAGTTGGTTAAGGGACTGCCTTCAGCTCAGGTCATGATCCTGGAGTCCTGGGATCGAGTCCCGCATTGGGTTCCCTGTTTGGCAGGGAGTCTGCTTCTCCCTCTGACTTTCCCCTCTCTCATGTGCTCGCTCTCTCAAATAAATAAATAAAATCTTAAAAAAAAAAAAAAAAAAGCTTTTCACCTGTCCATCCATGTTCCCAAGTCAGGGATTCTTATTTTCCCTACACACCTGTACCCAATATGGAACAATTTACACAGTATTCATTTCCTTTCTCCAAATATTCATGCCTTCAGGGCTTGATCTTCTACTCCCAAAGGACCTATGAAGGAATTTCTTTCCATCAGAAAATTTCTGGTGCCAGTAGTTAATTTTTGTTTAGTGTCACAAAAATCCAGCCTTTGTTTCTCACTGCTGATCTGAAAATCAGTTTGACCTGGTTCCATACTTTTGACTTTACTCCTTATTCTCTAGCATCCCTCCCTATTCACACCCCAACTCCCTAGATCAGCTTACTGATTTAATGTCCTTGATCTTCACCCAGTTCTTACTGGAAGCATGGGTCACACCTGCTTGTGCTTACAACCCCATGGTGGTAGGCAGTGAACACTGTAATGTTGAGGTTGGAAAGCGTCCTTGAGCCCATTTAGACTGCTTTTGAAACAGTGTTCTGCGGAAAACCATGGTGCCCACAGTGTTACTGAATGCCTGAGGGTGCTGCAGAAGCCAACTGAGAAATAAATCTACATGAGTGGGATCTCCAGTCCTTCATGAACCAGGGAAACTGGGCTCTTCTCTGCTTTATACATTGAGCTTCCATGTTAAGAGTTTATTTAAAAAAAAAAAACTTTATAATGCTTAAAAAACAATCACCTGGAATGATAATGTCGGTGAGGTAACTGAGACTCAGTGTCCAGATTGCAAACGGTAGGGCACGATCTTGCTGAGTGAACATTCTCACAACTCAGACAAACTACCTCCCTATAAATCAGTTATACTTAACTTTTTCCTCAATTAGAATGGTTTTATAGCCAAAATTTGTTGACTACACATATTTTTAAGTGTACAGTTCAATGGTTTTTAGAAAATTCAGAGAGATGTGCAATCTTCTTCACAATCAATTTTAAAACATTTCTCTCTTCCCCCACACCCCCCCCCCAAAAAACCCTGTACCCTTTGGCACTAACCTCTCTATCCACCCCTTCATCACCATGCCTCAGCCCCTAGAAAGCACACGTTTACTTTCTGCCACTGTGGACATTTTATATAAATGGAAGTATGCCATATGTGGTCTTTGGTGACTGCTTTTTTTCACTTGGCATAACGTTTATAAACTCTATCCACATTGTAACATATATCATTATTTCATTTCTTTTTATCACCCCCCAAAATAATTCTTTGTATAGATATATCACATTTTTATTTATTCATTCATCAGTTGATGGATTTTGGGTAGTTTCCACTTTTTTACTATTATGAATAATGGTACTATGAATATTCACATATGAGGGGGTTTTTTGTGGATATATATTGTCATTTCTCTTGGGTGTATTCCTAGGAATGAAATTTCTGGGTTATAGTATAAATCAGTGTTACTATAGCAACTTTTTGAGGAACTGCCAAACTGTTTCCCATAGAGGCTGTGCTGCTTTTTATTCCCACCAACAACGAATGTATGAGAGTTCCCATATTTACACAGAATTGCCAACATGCTTATTGTTTGTCTTTTTTGGTTATAGCTATCCTAGTGGGTGTGAAGTGGCATTTCATTGTGATTTTGATTTGCCTTTCCAGAGGGCTAATGATGTTGAGTGTCCTTCCATGTACTTAGTGGTCATTTTTTTATCTCCTTTGGAAAAGTATCAATTCAAATCCTTTGCCCATTTTTAATTGAGTTATTTATCTTTTTATTACTGCATTGTCAGCATTCTTTATATAGTTTAGATTAAAGCCCCTTTATTAGATATGTATGATTTACAAACGTTTTTCTCCCCTTCTGAGTGTTACCTATTCCCTTTCTTCATGGTATTACTTGCAGCACAAAAGTCTTTAATTTTGATGAAGTCCTATTTATCTTTTCTTTTTTTCACTTGTGCTTTTGGTGTTGTATCTAAGGAAGCTTTACCTAATGCCCAATCATGAAGGTTTACTCATGTTGTTTTGGGGTTTTTTTCTGAGTTTTAGTTTTCACTCTTATACTTAGGCTTATGATTCATTCTGAGTATGCTGGGAAACAAGGATCCAACCACATTCTTTTGCATATGGATATCCACTTATCCCAGGATTACTTGAAAAACTGATTCTCCTTTCAATTTTGATGACACCTTATCAAAAATCTATAACTATAAATTTAAGGATTTATTTTTGGATTGTCAATTCTATTCCTTTGGTCTACATGTCTGTCTTTATGTTATTGTCACAATGTTTTGACTGCTGGTACTTTTTTATTTATTTTATATATTTATTTGGGAGAGACAGAGAGAGAGAGCACACACATGAGAGGAGAGAGGGGCAGAGGGAGAGGGAGAAGCAGACTCCCCGCTGAGCAGGGAGCCCACTGCGAGGCTAGATCCCAGGACCCTGGGATCATGACCTGAGCCGAAGGCAGGTGCTTACCTGGCTGAACCACCCAGGCGCCCTACTGTCACTTTTTAAAAAAAAATTTTTTATTGAAGTATAGTTGATATACGATGTTCCATTAGTTTCTGTTGTACAACATAGCAAATTGCCAATCCTTTATGCAATCAATGCTCACTGTGATAAGGGTAGTTGTTACACTCTTAGTGGTAAGATTTGAAATCGGGAAGTGGAAGTCTTCTGACTTTATCTTTCTTTTTCAAGATTGTTTTGACTACTTATGTCCCTTATTATTCCGTATGAATTTTAAGATCAGCTTTTCCATTTCTCCAAAGCAAGTAATTGGGATTTTGATAGGGATTGAACTGACCCTGTAAATTACTTTGGAGAGTATTGCCATCCTAACAATATTAAATCTTCCAACCCATGAATATAGGGTGTATTTCCATTTATTTAGGTTTTTTAAGATTTCTTTTAGCAATGCTTTATAGTTTTGCATTTTTTTGGTTAAATATAGCCCTATTTTATTCTTGATGCTATTGTAAATAGAATCATTTTCAGAATTTCATTTCCATATTGTTCATTGCCAATGCATATAAATACAACTGATATTTATATATTTATATTGATGGTGTATCATGAGCCACTGATGGACTCATTTATTCTAATTGTTTATCAGTGAATTCCTTTGAATTCTCTATATGCAAGATAACACCAGCAAAAAAAAAGGTAGTTTTGCTTCTTCACAATCTTGATGCCTTTTCTTTTTCTTTCTTAATTATCCTGGGTGCAAACTTCAGTACAATGTTGCATAGATATGGACAGTAGAATTATGCTTAACCTTGATATGTTCATTGTGATTTGGGAGGAGTATAGTTGTTCCTTCCTAATATTATTTGCATCAGTCACATTATATACTATATATAGTGTTTATCATATATGTATAAAATTGATAGATAAATGTATATTTTGTAAGAGCAGTCAATTTAGGGCTATTAGGTGGATAAATACTAGAATGCTGGTAAATGTCATAAGGGAATTAAGTTAAACTTCAGGATTTTCCTTCGGTTTGCACATCAACAACAGAATCTTTGAGTCTCTCCCTACTTTGTCACTTGTCACAGAAAGCCTGCCCACCTTTGCAGGTCTCTCCTGAGAGTGGAGTGGAGTAATTCTTCTGACAGATGTTATAAGCTGGGAGCGGTGTTAGAACATAAAATAAAAACCCCTGATTTCAACAAAAGTTGTCACTGAGTAAACATGCATGGAACATCTACACTGCCCAAGCTCTGTGGAAGAGGCTACTTGAATGTTATCATAAAGCAGAGAAAGAGCTCACCTGCAGAGCCTTTTGGACATTGGGCTTTTTGTGAGTGACTCCATGATACAGTAGAAAGAAGACCAAACCAGGAAGCAGATAACATGGTCTACAATCTTGATTTCTTTTGGCTCTGACCAAGTCACTTAAGTGTTCTCATCAATACACTAGAAATCGGTATAGTTGTCCATCCAACCATCAAAGGGTTGTTATACACATACGATGTGATAATACTTAGGAAGCTATGCCTTGCTCTGCAACGTCAGGAAATGCTATTTCAGGCATACAGACTCTTAATAGGTATCAGTTAATTTGTTGGAAGTTAGCTATTACAAGGGTAAAAAGAAAGATCATTTCCTTTCTATTTTTTTCCAACATTTTGTTCGATTCGTAAGGTCATCTAGTGACTGAGATTTTTTTTTTTAATTAGGAAATCCAAGTTGTCCATGGAATGCAATTTTAATCATGAACTTGATGATGATGCATATTAATTCCAACAAACCCTTTTAACCACAGTGTCTTTTGCTCCAATAGGCCGACAATGAAGTCTCAAGGAAAGCTGAAAACTCTATTAGGGAACACTTCCTACTGTGTGTTCTTTCGTAAGGGCATCCTGCCTGACATGAAAATGTCAAGGCATCAGCCAGTTCGGGAGCTAACTAGTAGATCAAGGAATACTAAAATGATTTATCACAATCAACCCGTACCCTTTGGCACTAACCTCTCTATCCACCCCTTTCATTTTAACTCTCAAAAGACTAATTTCAATACTCCAGAAATACAGATAAGTGGGGTTATCCTTTGGGAAAGAAAAGAACTAAAAGAGCATGTTCATAGTCAGGTTTACTGCTCGTTTTTGGTGTGGCAATCTGAAGGTTCTAGTTGGTACTGGACCATTTCTTTGCTTTTGTCATGCGTGGCTCTTTTTGCCCTTCCTGCCTACCGCTTCTACCCCTGCAATTGTTTTCACTCCTCCAATAAAGCATTCCCTTAGGTTTCAGTTATTATTGTGCATATCACCATTTCCTGGGTTTTAGACTTCCTTGTGATGCAAACTGTAAGGCACTGGACAAATTACTCTAGATTTTGCATTTCTTAAATTAAGGAGTTGGGTTAGATGACCTGCCTCCGAGTTTTGTTCCTATCTAAAATCCTTTCTTTGTGTAAGAGTGTGTTATTCTATGCTTTATAAGTGATTTTGTGTGAAAAAGGAGTTCTTGGCTTTGAAAAAGAATTTAAATACAAACTAACAGACAAGTGAAATACAAGTTTGTATGAGTCACAAAAGGACAGATGTCTTGCCTGTTCACTTCATCATCTGTAGCACTTAGTCCAGTGCCTAACACATACTAGGTATTCAGTAAAAAATTGTGTGAGTGAATGAGTGAATGAAATGAATGAGACTAGCTCATTATATGTGGATTAGCTGCTCCCTCAATTTGTTCAGTCATAAATATTCATTAGGCATTGCTGTTCAGTGTTAGTGGAAGGCATTTCTACATGGAACCATGCAAGTTGATTGTGATAAATCATTTTAGTATTCCTTGATCTACTAGTTAGCTCCCGAACTGGCTGATGCCTTGACATTTTCATGTCAGGCAGGATGCCCTTACGAAAGAACACATAGTAGGAAGTGTTCCCTAATAGAGTTTTCAGCTTTCCTTGAGACTTCATTGTCGGCCTACTGGAGCAAAAGATACTGTGGTTAAAAGGGTTTGTTGGAATTAATATGCATCATCATCAAGTTCATGATTAAAATTGCATTCCATGGACAACTTGGATTTCCTAATAAAAAAAAAAATCTTGCTGAGTCCCTGGAGTTGAGCTTGTGTTCTATTTTTTATAGTTCTGATCTAATGCAAGCCATTTTATACAGTTCCATAAATTTTTCATCTTGCTCTCAATGGCAGAATACGAGCTATATAAATTATTTCAATCTCAAATCATTTGTAAAAGCAATCTCTTCACGATTCCTCCCTCTCCTAGCCCTTCTCTATTTTGATCTCTGGTAAGGACTTTTTTTTTTTTTTTTTTTTTTTTTAATCTTACGTAAGGATTTCTTCCTTTTAATCCTCAGAAGGCCCATGTTTTCTGTGGCTTTTTCCCCCCATTTAAAACTGACTTTGTGATTGTGTTTCAGTTTTGCATTCAGAGTTTCTTGTTTTGATTGATAAATGTTTGCAAGAAATATAATCTCCTCTTATGCTTTTCTCTTCTTTTTTTTCTCCCAGAAGGAGCTTTGCATGGGTAGCAAAGCTCTCCTGATAACACTGGAAATAAATCTTAGTGTCTTTGCCCTGTGATAGGCCTAGACCTTATCATTCTTCTTCTACCCCAGTGATAATTGCTTATCAGTACATACAGTCCTATTCATATGACTCTGATGCCATGGGGGTTTACATCTCCAGGAAGATAGACAGGAAGTGCAGTCTGCTGAATCCATTCTTAATAGCTTTAATAGAAACCAGACAAAGAAGGGATACTGGGCCAGGTTGACTATCTCAAAATGATAAGATCATCTATGCACTTTTGGATGCTTTCTCGTGAAGCTTATTTTTTTCCCTCTGCTCTGAAATGGCTGCCCTGGAGAGGTGAGGGTTTGCAAAATGCATTCCTGTCAAAGCTACAATCAAAATAAAAGATTATATATGAAAAAATAAATCCAAACTCACTGCCATTTTTACTTTCCTTAGCCGCTGAAAAGGGAATCTTAGAAGTCACCCAAACATAACCCACTCAGGATAAACAGGCCCACAGCCCAACAGGACACTTGGGAGCAGCCACATTCTTTGAATAAAACTTGGAGAAAATAAGTAGAGATTGAACTTTCTACAGAGAAAATAAGTATACCAGTTTGTATGTGGAGGATTAGATATAAACTATGGGGAAGAAGGGAGGAGGGAAACTGAACTGGCAAGAAAAAGGGAGGAAGAAGGAGGGAAGAAGGAGGGGGGAAAAGGAGACCTGAGAAAAATGTTGGAATGCAATCTTACTTGTTCCCCCATCCTCTTGAAGGAGTTGGGAAGCACAGATAGAATGATTCCCCCACCAGATCAGGGTAAGAAGCAGGGTAACCAAGTTACCTCAGACTAAAACGGCTCTACATGTTCTAGACTTCTGAAATGTCCATGGTGGGCACAGAACACTCCAGAATAGTGGGCAAGGTCTGACATAACTATGGTGGAGGACCACTGAATTGGTATGGTCTCAGCCGATCCTACCTTCAGCTAATGATACCATTTTTAAAGAAAAAAACCCAGTTGAGAGTTACATGCTATTGGGAAAAAAAGCAGTTAAAGTTTTTCTTTTTCCAGGTTAGGGAGACCACAGTAACCCGCCACTTTCAAAAACCCTGCCAATTTATGTGCATCATGGAAATTTCCTCTTCTTGCATAACAAAGGCAGCCTAACCACAGGTGTCTAAATAAATGCCTTTCATATCTGTGAGTATTGAGTATTACTGGGCTTCTTGATGATTTTATAAATTGTGTCAGATGAAAACAGACCTCTTTCTGGAACTCCTGCTGTATACGTACCTGCTACCAAGACACACAGGAGTCCCTGCTGTATTAAGTGTAGTTCCTTAGGGACTTTCCCCAATATTTCTACCTCTACCCACATCCCCACTTCAAACCATCACCCTATTTGGTGTCCTTTTCTCGTCCTACTAGACCAGTTCTCTCACCTGTCTTCAAAACTCAGCTCAAGTTTTGCTTTCTTTTGGATTTCATTAATTTGTTATCTGCCCTTTCTGAATATCCACTGTGGGCCAGAGACTGTGCCAAACTCTGTAAATAAATGTGCATAAACTCAATGGAATTTAAACAGAATGACTAGAATATAAAAGGCCAGGTGGTCTAAATCTTCCTGGAGTCAGAAATCAGTTAATTGATTTAATCCATGACTGAAATGGCAGTATTACTCAAGGTAATAGCTTTTCAGATTCTAGTGTGTATATTCTGCCAACACCATCGAATGGTCATTGCCCTAAATGACGCCTCTAATAAGTGTCAGGACTTAGGTTACGAACTGGCTTAGATTGATCAGGAAGACGTGTCACCTGGTAACTGATTATGTTGAAGTTAAAATCAATTCATTTTAATGAACTTTTATTGAGCACATACTATGTGTACAATGCTGCATTGCAAGTTGGGGAGGCAAATAAAAATGCATCAGATAAAAATTCCTATCTTTAAAGAGCTAACAGTCTGCTGTCTAGTCACATATATGTTAAATGATACACTTTCTGAGTTGAGGTAGAAAAGAAAAATGCAAATAAAGAGTTCAAGAGCCCATCATAGGAAATAATCCCAATTAGAGAGGATTAGGTAAATACTTCATTTTTAAAAGACAATGTACCATATCAGAAAGCTAAATTAATAAAGAGCTAATGGTTCTGGCATTCCAGGACAGATATCCTACAATTCATACTTCTCATGCTGAAAACTAATTCCTTTATTTCATTGTCCTTAAAAAGAAAAGATGTTACCTTTGGGTTCAATTATCTATTCAATGGGTTCAAATCCACCCTTTAAAAAAAAAATGATGGCCAATTTAAAAAATACTTTGAAGCCAGCAATATCGACATGTCCTCATGTTTGTATACAGTGGTGTTCAAGAGACAGAGAAACTTGATCCCAATCAAGATGACTAGTTTTTGTGTACTTACATCTTTCCATGTACATTGGCTTTGTTTACCTGGACAAAGAGACAAGATAGCAATCTAGACAAAAGCTTACAAAGCAACCAAAATGGAAAGCAAAATTACAGGACACATCATGATTTCAACCATCTTAAAGATAAGAACGTAAACACCAATTGAATGGATAAAGGGAAAGTTATTCGAGGACGAGGATAAATCCATTTATTGTAGTGATTTTTAACAGAAAAATAAATGAATTAGCACAATTAGGAAATCTGCTTTCTCAGGTGTGGTGCCTTCTAATTTAGAACCACTTGCTAATGGATGAGCTGTATAGGAATGAGTATACCATTGTCTTATATATGAATAGAAATTGGAATCCAAACTGTTGTTAAAGATTAGGAAAAAATAGTTTCTGTCCAGTTATGAGTATAAACACATGCATACACATAGATCTATACATGTTTAAACAAGTTGAAGTATGAAAGAGAAAGAAAAAGGAATGGAAGGAGAAGAGGGGAGACAGAATTTGTATCTACTGCACACTGACCGTGTGAGTTCAGGGTGAACAAACACAACACTATACATAAGACTGCTCCACGATACGCCCCCAGGACTCATTTATCTGTGCCTATGGATTCATGCTGGTGGTGTTCATATTGTAATATTCAGTCTGATTGATGGGGCTAACTGTGCCCTAACCTAGCACAGCATCTTGCAAAGCAGTAAGTGCCCACTCCCAAAGTGTATGAAACTTAGGCTGTAGGGAAAAAATCAAGCTTGGAGAAATGTGATTGTCAGATTATGGTCTAAGCGTTAGTTTTTTTAATCTATTTTTTTTAAGATTTCATTTATTTATTTGTTAGAGACAGCACAAGTGGGGGGAGCAGCAGGCAGAGGGAGAAGCAGGCTTCCCACCAAGCAAGGAGCCCAATTCGGGACTCAATCCCAGGACCCTGGGATCATGACCTGAGCCAAAGGCAGACGCTTAATGGACTGAGGCACCCCTAAGTTTTCATTTTTAACCCACTGTGATTATGGGGCTGCAAGTTTTCCTCCTCTATCTGTGCGACTTTCAATTTATGACCAAGATTTTTGGTGACTTCATGTCATCACTTGGAGTTGGTTTTCTTAGAACATCACCAGAGTCATTAACATTCCTTTTGCACCTCATTCTTGTTCTACCGACTAGATTGTGAGCGTCTTGTAACAATGGTTCCATTTCTATGTCTCTTGAACTTAAGAAGAACGAGCAATAGATAGGATCCCCTTGTCCATTCCTTTATCTTCTTGTCTGGTCTTCCTCTTCTCTACTAGATACTTTGTCTGCTTGAATTAATTATTTTCCAGCTGGCCCTGCCATTTTTCCCTGCGCATAATACTTGCAGGAGCGTTGCCTTAAGATAAAAAACAAAAAACAAAAAAAAACCCCACATTTGACTAGAGTCACAGAGTCCTGGTTTTTAGTCACGTGTCTGCCACTAAGTAGCAATGAATGTGACACTAGGGGGATCCTTTGAAACCCTTCTGGGCCCCAGTTTTCTTACCTTTGATTTCAGGGAGGTAAATTAGTTGAGCCCTAAAGTTTTTATGTTCTATATTCCATAATTTGAAATCATTGCTAGGGTATCTTCTGATTTAGAAATTCTATAAGTCTATGGCTCTGTTAGATCACTAGCCATCCAAGATGGCTCCATGGAGCCCTGGGGGTTGTGTGGAGGTGCCCTGGAGGCTGTTGTGGTATGGGGAAGAGAGGGAAGAGGAAGCAAGCAGACCACTTCAATCAGAACAGTTCACTATGATCTATTTTAGATATTGGTCTTCCTGAATAAGATTTCATTTGAAGAAAGGACTCTATGATTTTTTTTTTTAAAGTTTTGAACATCCTCTGTACTAGATTAAGAAACTTCCTTTAACATTATGTAAAAATAAGTTGATGGTGATTATGGGTCCTAAACAGATAATGTCCAAATTAAGAAAGATTGAAATGCTATGTAATGATCAGTTAATCTAAAACATTTTATAAAACTGATTTGCAATTGTCTTGAAAAGGATATCAGCTTTAAGTACTGCTCAACTAAGAATGAGGTTGACATGTCAAAAGGAGACTAGGAAGGTGGGAATATGTTTTATATTAATTTTAGGTACAGCACAGGGTAGTGGCTCCCTTCTGAGAGTCTGGGTTATGTTTCTACCAGGCTACAGTGAAGCATAATTATGAGAATAGATGGCAGTTATTTTCTTTTATGTGTGCTTTCTTGGCGAGTAAAAAAGACTTGTCAACTTTATGGTAGTTTCTGCACTTCTTAAAATTCTGTAAGTCTATGAAATCCAAAAATGTCAGAACTAGTCCTTACAGAATTTAGCACACTGTTAGGTATTCAGGTGGTGCTCAATAAATGCTTATCTGATTGAATAGGGTGTAAAGAATGCAGAGGTTGCATTCTAGCCAATCCAGATTAGAAATCTGATAAACCTAGAACCTGCTAAATCGCCTTTGTCTACAGAGAGAACTGTCCACAATACCTTTATTAAAGAATTCAGTCAAATTCCATTGACTCGGATTTTTAAAATTGAACGAATGAACCAGGAGGAAAATAACACCCAATCTTCCTTCTCATGTTCTTCCTCGTTTCTCTGTTCCTTCTGTTAGGCATGTCCATACTACTGTTTGGCTCTACGCCATAGTGTGCCTGTCTTCTGAAGGCTGCCCAGTAAAGCTAACCATCATTTTTAATGTTTCAGTTAAAAACATATTACAAATTAGAAAAAATTACTTGTTTTTGGAATTGTGCCATTCTGTGATTTGAGCCCTGCTCCTACCTCTCATGTTTTAATATGATCCCCTCCCTAGCACTCCTTCAGTAAATGCATGGTATTTAGGCTCTTCGTCACTCATGTCTGGTCTCCTCATTGAGCTTATCCTTTTAAGTATCCAAAATCAATATCACATCATTGTTGCATATCTGAGAAAAAGATTTTCGAGAATAATCCAATCCCCTCAAAAGCTCATTTCAAGTACCGTAACAACAATTATTTGACCTCACGTATAGAGAATCTGATAATGAATGAGGGAGAATTTTGTCATTTGAAATCTCCTCTGCCCTCTAAGTATTTATGTACAGTTTCCATTATATCTCTGTTAAGTAACATGCGTGAGAGTTTCCAACTCCTAAAAGTCAGCATCTGCCCCCCCCACCCCGCCCCTCGAGCCATAACATTTCTTTGGACAGTCTGTCTTTTGTTGGACTAAGAGATACCCATTATCCTGTCCAGTGACTTCTCTAACATTTCAAAGGAGGACCTGTGGCATGGCCTCCCAGAAGCCAGGGAGACATCAGAGGGAACAAATAGCCCACCATAACTAGATTGCCCTGAGGACAGAAGTTTAACAAGGATCCTTCCCATCCCGTCTTCCACAGCCCACACAGGCATCCACACACAGGTGTATGTGGGCACCATATGGACACCCTCCCACTCTCCCTGTTAGACCCTGTGACTGAGTTGAAGGTGTTTGTGAAGTCACATGTGCACACAAAGCACAATTGCTTTCTCTTTCCACCAGTCTCTCATCTAGGATTCATCCATTATCGTTGATGTGCTTTATGCTTTTGACAATGGCATTCCTAAACTATCTGGTTTCTGTCTTGTTTTTTGTGTTGTTTTGTTTATTGGATTTTCAGGGAGTGAATGCCTTTGTTTCTGCTTGCTCTCTAGACCCAGGTCTGGGGCCATTAGGAGCTTTGTCCAAGGAAGGTGAGATACCAGTTTAGGTTGTCTTCTTTACAAAGAAGCCCTTCACTGGCCTCTCTCGTTCTTTTCAGACTTCCATTCCTCTTCCTTCTAATTACTAAATCATTATGTCTGAATAGCCTGAGGTCCAGGGCCCAACGTGTCTTTGTTCCTCTACATATATTTGAATTTTGGCTCTATGGACCTTTTCCCTCTTGATTCTGCATTCCTGAGTATGCCTAAATTATTCTATTATTCTGCCAAGATTTTTAACCAGCACAAAAAGTAAGTGGGAACTCTGGGCTGACTCTCTACTTTGCACCCTCTAAGTAGAATCTGACATACTTAAGGTATATAAGAAATTTCTACCTACGATGGTCTTTTGAGCTTAGCATATTTTCCATTTACATAGTGTGATAACATATCACCCCCAAAATGTAGTGGCTTAAAATAATAATTTGTTTTTATTTTTTCACACGCTGGTATTTATAGGCCTCAACTGGGCAGTACTTGCTTGGGTCCTGGTACACTTTCAGTCAGAGGAGGCCAAGACTGAAGTTATCTGAAGGCTCGCTGGGCTGGAATGGCTGGAACAGCTGAGGGCTGGTCAGGCATCTCTACATGAAGCTTCTTCACATGGCTAGCTTGGGCTTTCCCAAGCTAGGTGGTCTTAGAACATTTGGGCTTCTTACATGGCAGCTGGCCTCCCCAACGTGGCATTCTGAAAGGCTCAGGTAGAAGCTGGAAAGCTTCATATGACCTAGCCTCAGAAGTTGCACAGCACCATTTTCTTTGTATTCTCTTGGTTGAAGTAATCATTAGCCAGCTCAGATTCAAGTGGGAAGAAGAACGGTCCTTCCCTTTCATGTATATAGTGGGGAAAGGTATTGAAGCTATCATCATCTTGGAGACAAGCTACCATAGTAGGTATCAAGTAAAGCGTATTATAAAGAACTAACGCATTCTAATTTTTTTTGTAGGTTTATTTATTTATTTATTAGAGTAAGCACACGCATGTGCTTGAGAGCAGCGAGAGGGGCAGAAGGAGAGGGAGAAGGAAAGAAGCAGACTCCCCACTGAGCGCAGAGCCTGAGGCAGGACTTGATCCCATGACCCTGAGATCATGACCTGAGCCAAAATCAAGAATCAGACACTCAACAGACTGAGCCATTCAGGAACATCAAAACACATTCTAATTTTTTAATAGCAACTAAACCACACACTAATGTCACTTCAAAAAAAAAAAAAAAGCTTGTATGAACTTATTTCCTGAAACCGATTTAGAATAAATACCTTGGAAGCCTACACTTTGAAAGGAGTATCAACTCCACTGAACACAATTTGGGAATGAATGACTTGCTTGGTGCCTAGAAAATGACAGCAGTAAGGTCGTATGCAACTTGCTTTAGAACCATTAGAATCTAGAGAACGAATGCTGGCTTTATCAGTAGCTTTCAGACAAGGCAAACAGACATATTTTAGCAAAGATATCTTCATTGTGGTTAAACCCAAGCTGGTTTAATTCAGCCTGGTACACAGTGCAAACTCATAAAAGTATATTGCCTGGCATATAGTAGGTGCACAATAAAAATGAGCTTTAAGTATTCAATTAGGGCGCCTGGGTGGCTCAGATGGTTAAGCATCTGCCTTCGGCTCAGGTCATGATCCCAGGGTCCTGGGATCGAGTCCCGCATCGGGCTCCTTGCTCCTTGGGAGCCTGCTTCTCCCTCTGCTTCTCTCTCCCTCTCTCTCTCCCTCTGTCTCTCATGAATAAATAAATAAAACATTAAAAAAAAAAGAATTTTAAGTATTCAATTAAACAATAGAGTATCATAGTCTGAGCCGAAACCATACTTAGTGATGCATTAGAAAAACAACTTTAGGTTTTAAGGCAGGAGTCTGGCACTCAACAAGGGGAAGGGACCTGCCCGAGGTCACACAGTTTTAGGAAAAGAGCCAGACTGGAGTTCATCTGGATTCAAATCCTTTCACTTACTACAGAAGGAATCACATCTCAAAGTGCTTAATGACCTGGGAATTTTACCTCAAAATGAATGCCATTATACTTCAGCTGGAATTTTGCTGAATTCTGCTGAGAACAGCTTGACCCTCAGTTAACGAGTGCATACATATTTCAGTGTTTCACATCTGCCAGGTGGGTGCAAATGTGGATAATTAGCCCTGACCTTGGACAGACAATGTGGTTCACCCAGTTACAGATGTTGCAGAAAGTTGTCCTGGGCTTTGATTAAATTTAGTAGAAAACCAGCAAGAAGCATTATGTGTCAGAAATAACTGATGGTTTTGCAAGGAATCTTGCTGAACATAAGTATGTGAATATTACATTTCTCTTTGGGAGATTAAAAATTCAGTTTGGTATATTCTTACACAAGAGGCTTCTTAATACTCATGTCAGCTAAAGCTGAAAACAATAGATATGTATGTGTTTGCTGTGATAGTATAAATCAGTTGTTTAAGAAAAGTAAGTAAGTATTGAGCTCTTGATGTTTTTCACCCTATGCTACTTACTACAAGTAAGTGGTAAAAGGTAAAATTGCCTCCCTATAAGGAATTTACAATTAAGTATAGGAGGAAGGTCTAGTACACATAAATATTTAGACACTAAGAAATGACTGATTATTTTTTTTTAATATTTTACTTATTTATTTGAGAGGGAGAATGAGCAGAGGGGGAGGGAGAAGCAGGCTCCCCTTGGAGCAGGGAGCCCGACACGGGACTCGATCCCAGGACCCTGGGATCATGACCTGAGCCGAAGGCAGATGCTTAACTGACTGAGCCACCCAGGTGCCCCAATAAGTGACTGATTATTAACCTATGCTTAAAGAGGCAGGAGTGAAGAAAAGGAGAAAAATCATCCATTTAGTGTTTGTTGTTGACAGAAAGACTTCATGGAAGGAGTACAGCTTGAGATGGACTTTTAATGATAAGTAGGACTTGAACAGGAAAAAGTCAGAGATAATACTGATACATTGTTTATGAAGAACCAAGGATAATACTAAAATTATCCACAATCCAGCCTCAAAATGCTAGTTACCAAAAAAGAAAAAATCTATTTCTTATACTGGGATACTTGTGAAATGGAAAAGTTACCAAATATGATGTATAATACTACGAGAACCCCACATTCACTTATACTTCAAACATTGGCATTTTCTCCAGAAAATTAGACAAATGTTGGTATTGTCCATAAATTTAGCATGTTGGTCAGTAAAGCTTTTGTATTATCCATGGTCAAGTGATTAATACCTTTTATCTGGAGAACTAATGATTCTATGGGTGGCCTCCTATCTAATGACAACATATTCTAGTTAATACAAGGAAAAAAGAGTTCCCATCATTCCCACTTGTGGCTGAAAATTGGCACTGAGACTGATCCACACATCAACCTCGTGTGCCAGTTATAGCAAGTCTGTCGGGTTTTTATGCTTCCTCTTATTTAGGCGAGATCCATTTTAGAAAGTGATGCTTCCCACCAGGCTCCATTGACTTAGTTAATGCTTCCTCATTAAATTTCTTATTTATTCCAAAAATTAAAGAGAAAGTAAAATAGAAAAATCAACCAGAAATCTGCCACATTAACCTATCAACTTCCATTGCCTTTTAATGCATCTCTATATGCAACTATGTGTCCATAGTATTAATCCAATTTTATGGATTCACTTTCACTTTACATTATATCGTTAGGCCCTTTTCTAGTTATCACACAAAATTCTATAATTACTAGTTTTCTGTCTGCATTGATCACTCCCTCCTTTGTTCTCTCATAGCATGCTGTTCTCACCTCTATTAAAATATTTACCTTTTTGTAGAACTACTGTAATTTGTAGGGGCTTTTGTTTTTGTTTTTGCCTCTTTTCCCTATCTACCTTCTGTTTCTACCAAGAGATCATTCCTTTGCCTCTGCTTTCGCAATGTGCACAGGATACGGTTCAAAGATTAATGTTGAATAAATTAATGAGGGTGTAGACATTATTTTGAGCCAAAATATCACAATTTATGTAGCTGTTGTTTCTGTGACTGAGATGTAAATCTTATTTTTTCACCTATCTATAGCCCCTCTGAGATTGGTATTCAAGCATTAGAATATATGAGGATTTGAGAAGGTATAGAAAGTGAGTGTTGTCAGTAAGAGGTCAGGGCAAAGGACAGAAGGGGTGTTTGCAGTAAAACTATATGATGAGTGGGCTACAGTCAACTGTGTTGTCATTATCATGTTTGCCAGTAACTTGACAGAAACAAAAAAGTAATTGAAATCAATCTGAATACTCAGGGTGGGAATTTCCCATCATCAGGGCATGGGTTTCGCTGGAGATAGCTGTGAAAGTGATGTATGCTTTTTTTTTTCCTGGCTTCTTTTATTTTATTTATTTATTTATTTAATTTATTTATTTTATTATGTTATGTTAATCACCATACATTACATCATTAGTTTTTGATGTAGTGTTCCATGATTCATTGTTTGTGTGTAACACCTAGTGCTCCACGCAGAATGTGCCCTCTTTAATACCCATCACCAGGCTAACCCATCCCCCCACCCCCCTCCCCTCTAGAACCTTCAGTTTGTTTTTCAGAGTCCATCGTCTCTCATGGTTCATCTCCCCCTCCGATTCCCCCCCCTTCATTCTTCCCCTCTGCTATCTTCTTCCTTTTTTTTTTAACATACAATGTATGATTTGCTTCAGAGGTATAGATCTGTGATTCAACAGTCTTGCACAATTCATAGCGCTCACCATAGCACATACCCTCCCCAATGTCTATCACCCAGCCACCCCATCCCCCCTACCACTCCAGCAACCCTTAGTTTGTTTCCTGAGGAATTCTTAATCTCAGGAGTGTATGCTTTTTTTTTTTTAATTTTTTTAAAGATTTTATTTATTTGAGAGAGAGAGAGAATGAGAGATAGAGAGCATGAGAGGGAAGAGGGTCAGAGGGAGAAGCAGACTCCCCGCTGAGCTGGGAGCCCGATGTGGGACTCGATCCCGGGACTCCAGGATCATGACCTGAGCTGAAGGCAGTCGCTTAACCAACTGAGCCACCCAGGCGCCCTAGGAGTGTATGCTTTTGATAACAACTGGAATCTTGTGAGTGAGAGACAGGTGAAGGAAGACTAGGAACAGAGAGATTTTTTTTTTTAATAGGATATATCTGAGCTGACTTGTGGCAGGAATTGGAATACACAAGATTTTAATATGACTGCCTGTTCCCCACAAAATAATGCAAATACCTAATGGACTTTCTTGGGCATAAAGAAAGTATCTGTCCCCCAGTTTTTGTCTTCAGGAATGCTCTACTCTCCATAGGAGTCCCATGAGGTGGGAGAAACAACTAGTGGAAATGTCTGCCAAATGTGAAGTTACATAATCTCTGTGTTGGCATAATCAATATCTTACTTATGTTCCTAAGTGTTCGAAGTTCCCCTTCAGGTTGTCTGCTCCTCCCTTTCTGTCTGCATCCTTTTCCAGGGCAACTGACTCCAGTGTTCTAAAAATAAGGCTGCTCTCACACCTGGCATCTGCCCAACCTTGAAAGAACTGTACTAATTACGGTTGCCAGTGAAGAAGAATGCAAGTGAAGCTCTGAACTATCTTGTTTTGATTTATCATGTGAGCACAGATCTTGAGGGCTTATGGGACAACCTCAGAGGTCACCTAGTCCATATGCTTGCTCTGAGGTAAAAAGACCAAAGCTGCAAATGAATCATCCTGGAGAGAAAAATTAACCTCCCTCTAAGCCCTTCAGAGGAAGCTGTAGGCAAGCTCAGTAACCTCAGTGTGGAGAAGCCCTTCTATTTGTTTTCTGGTGTTTAACCCAAGTCCTTATGCATGGTGTGAGTACCTGCACATGCATACTAGAAGAAAGAAAAGCAGAGCTTAGAATAAGTAGGAGTTGCATTCTTATTCATCAAGATTTGATGCTTTGTTGGCTCTGCCATGTAGTGTGAGGTTTCCTGTGATGGCCCTGACCTGCCTGATTGTATTTAGTGAGAAGCAGGCTGAGAGAGGCTACTTATCCATGGAGAGTGGCTCTTGACACCAGTGCCCCTGAACTCCTTGGCTTCTTCAGCAAATCAAAATCAGTTCTCAGTTTTGAGGCCCAGTGGGGAAAAGGGATGCCAGACAGCAGAGTGAGTGTGTGAGGCTTGTTTCTATGACACCCTGAATGGCTCATGCCTATAGGGAGCAAAGTGCCTGATGCATCTTGTCACAGATGACATAGTATATCAGACTGGTTAAGCACACGGACTCTGTGTCAGACAGACCTGAGTTTTAATTCTGACTCTGCCGCTTACTAGCCCTATTACATTGGTCAACTTACTCAAACATGGAATGCTTTAATCTCCTCATCTTTGAAATGGGGATATTATATCTTCTCACAGGATTGTGACAAAGACTCATTGTAATATACACACGAAGTGCTTAGTATAGTGGGTAGCTATTACGAGTTTTTTCTTTTTATTAGTGTTCTAACTTTTTAAATTGGCTACTATGGAGGGGAAGGGACACTGGAAGTTTCAGTGGGTGAGATTCTCTATTGAAGTAAAAGAATTAAAGAGGTCAATGCCATCGATGTGGTGCCTGGCAAAAGTACTAAAGCCCAGTAACACTTATAAAATATACTCAGTGTGCTGAAAAACATAGGCCATTGTGTCTGTCCTCCATCTGTTTCTATGAGGGTCATTGTATATCCACTATTATCAATCATAGATACTACCCAGTCAGAAACTAGTAGAGGCAAAGAGACATGAGATGTGATTCCTGCCTTCAAGGAATGCTCATCCTATTAGGTTCAATCATACTGAATTGCTATTTTTGTAGGTTAAAAGCAATAGAATAGTAGTGATATCATAACATTTAGGTTAATAATTGCACAATGTATATGATGAGTAAGAACGGAAGGAAATATGTGCTGTGTACTAAATGAGAGTTATTGACAGTTCAGGCAAAGGAACGACTGCTTAATACATTCTGGGGCATCAGGAGTGGACTTAAGCAGAAATGGGCCTTGGCTGAGGCATCTAAAGCTGGGACTCCTTTTCATTCTTCCTGTCATCTCTTCTCTTTCATTCTATTGAGCTTTCCTAACATTGGTAGCAATATAGAAGCAACAGGATGAGGGGAGAAACCTTAAACTTGAAGTCAGAAAACCTAAGTTCAAATCCCAGCTTCACCACTTTCTTGTATGACCTTGAAGTGATTTTACCTTTTCATGTCTCTATTTCCTCATCTGGCCTAAATGAGAAAAATATCAGTCTCACTAGGGTGAGAACGAAATGAGACAGTGTATATGCAAGTGCGCAGTATAGTGTTTGACCCATAGTGACCTTTTTGTTCTGGTCATGGGTCTTTGATTCCAGCTGCACATAATGGTGATGCATTTGCTGCATAAACAATGATGATGCTGGCCTTTTGGAATGATGTCATGCCTGCCCAACACATTTCATCACCCAGTACCTGCCAGAACCTTCCACCCATGGTATAGTTCCTGCTATAGTTCCTGTATACATACACACTCCCAGGTCAGTCTGTCATTCATTCAGCAAGTACTTATTAAAAACACTCTGCATACTTTGAAAATGAAGCAATGGATAGGATAAAGTCCCCCCCTAAATGGAACTTACATTCTATTGGGAAACTCGCTGGTCAAAAGTAAACAATCATATAATACAGCTTCAGGGAGGGAGAGAGGCTTTGGACAATAATAAATCAGGGTGAGTGCAAAGGATAGTAGGAGGACCCTTAATGGGAGTCCTGAACTTAGTAAAGGAGAAAGCCAAGCAAAGATCTGGGAAGGCTTTCCAAGGAGAAGGAAGAGAGATGGCAAATGTCTCAAGGTGGGAAACATCTGGCAGCATTCAAAAGGATTAAAACGCCATTGTAGCTACCAAAGAAGGATTAAAGGAAGAAGATAAACCTGAATTTAAAAAATATTTGAGTTTCTTTTCTTTTTTAAAAAAAGATTTTATTTATTTGAGAGCCAGACAGAGGTAGTGAGAGAGAGAGAGAGCACGAGCAGGGATGAGAGGGAGAAGCAGACTCCCCACTGAGCCAGGAGCCCAATGTGGGGCTCTATCCCAGGACCCTGGGATCCTGGCCTGAGCCGAAGGCAGCGGGCTTAACTGACTGAGCCACCCAGGCGCTCCTAAAAATAGGTAAGAGTTTCTTATGTGTACTTGGAAACAGTGAGGTTGAAGAGTGACCTGATTGCCTTGACTGTTGCATGGAAATGAGAAGGGCTGGTTGATGAGCAACTATAGAGGCAGGGTATAAAGAGGCTATGGTAGTCTTAAGGGGAAGAGAGAATTATGGCTTCAACTAGGGTGATGGTGGAAGTGGGATAAAATAGTGTCTCCATTTTTATTTTTTTTAAAGATACCACAGTCAAGTTGCTGATGAATTGGTGGGGGTGGGTGGGGCAGTGTGAGAAAGAGAGGAATCAAGATAGCTCTTGATTTTTACCTGGAGCAACTGGATGCTTGGTGGTGCCATTGACAGAAATGAGAAGAGCTGTGGAAGATCAGGTCTGTGGGGAGGTCAGTTGAATTTTTTTTTCTCTCTTTTGAGTAAGAGTCATAAATGAAGCTGGACACCTCATTCCATTGTAAATTGAACTTTATAGCTCCACATGACTTTGTGATATTTTTCTAAGGCTGTAGTCTGAGCAATAGATAATATCATTCATGTATAAAGCCAAGGGTTGCCTGCACATGTAATCTCATTTCTCCCGTGACCGAATGACTTTTTGACATTCAAAGTAAACAATTTCAAAATAAATATCTTGTTTATTTATTATAACAGTGATATAGACCTATTATCTCTGCTGTTGGGGGCATGAAACTTACAAAGCTAAAGTTGCAATTCTAACCTAGACTTAAACCAGTTAGTTTTTAAAGAAACTGTTCTGTGACTATAGACATATTTAGCCATCTTGAAAATATAATCATTTAGATTCCAAACTGATAACTACTTACTAAGAAAATCTCATGTGACAGAAATTTGGCTTAAAGGTCACCTCATTTATCCTCATAAAGACTCTTTCAGGTGGTCTTTGAAATCTATTAGGTAGGAGACCGAGATGTAGAAATATGTACACAAACTCACAAAACAAGGTGCTCATAAGTGAGATGGAATGAGAAAGTGGCAATTCATTCTTCCCACCCTCATCACATAGAAAACAGCCCCATGGTAGGGCTTCCTGAGTCTGAGTTGAGAAAATGATCTACAAGGAGCTCTCGTCATGTCCTTTATCATCTTGGACGGTAGTAGAGCATCCCAAAAAAGGTGCCTTAGATTTTCTTCCTTTGTGTGTATCTCACCATTTTTAGCTCCTTTCACCATGGTCTGAAATATCATCCTGTCACATACTTACCTTGAAAATGTTGATTTTAGAATATATGATTTTGCATCATTTAGTTTTAGAGCCTTTGGGGAGAAAGTACTCAAAGGGGAAGTTCTCCTTGTTCCAGTCACGGTCTCCTTTCCCCAACCCTCCCCTGAAAGTCAGATCTCTTTCCCTTTTCCTTCATTTGCATTCTTGTGCTAAACCAGAGAGGTCCTCAGCCCTTCTGGCTCATCAGAGGCTCTCAGTAAATATTGTAGAATGAATGAACACTGCCAAGAAGCCACACTCCTAAACACTCTGGTTAAATTGTGCCCAAACACCCAATACATAGCAGGCCTGAGAGTATTAAACTCATTCCCATAATGGCTACAAATGGCCAACTTCCTCATGCTTCTCTTGCCTTGCCACATACGCCCATGGGTCATGGGTGCTACTTCAAAAGTACTCTGCCCCTTTGCCCCCAATCATTTCTTAGTGGTTAGTGGTTTTATCCCTTTTTTTCCCCTATTTTTTGGAGGATGTAGGGAAGATAGTGGGGCGGGGAGAGGGGGAGACAGTGGTGGGCTGTCAGACCAGGCAGTGGGCTATCTTCAGTCCTTTCCTTCTGCCTTCTCATGCTACTTCCCCCTTCTCTCTCCCTTTCCCAAAGCCAGTAACAACCTAAAGCTTGTAATAATAATTCTGCCCAAACCAGGCTCCGTAATGTCTCAACATCTAACACCCAGCCAAATACTTTCCCCCACAATGCAATTCCCTTTCTAAGAGGAATTTCTGAGAACATTGTCTCTCCTCTGTTATAAATATGATGTGAAAGTTTCCCAGTGAGAAGAAATTTCTCAAACTACAGAGGGAATTGAAAATCCTCAGTTCCAGTCAATGACAAAAGGACATGTTCAGTTTGATTTTTACCATCAACCTCTCACCATCGCAATTTTTACCTTACTATAATCTGTTTCCACCTGATATGTTATCTACCTTTCTTCTGCTCTGTTAACTGAAATATTCCGGAAGGTGTTAGGAAATTGCAAGATGATTTTGCATATACAGACTATCTTCTCTCAGCCAATAGAATGATAGTAAAATAATAAAAATTATAAGAGTAATAACAATAATAAAGACTAATTGAGAACCATAAATTTTACCCAGTGCTAAATGCTTTATACTGAGCTAAAGTATTTTCAGCTTTTTTTCACTTAATACCAGTAATACTCCTGAGAGTTGAGTATTATCATCCTCAATTACAGATGAGGAAACAAAGACTCAGGGAGTTGTTATCATTACAAAAAATGCGAAGATGCACAACCGACTGTTAAGACCAGGGTTCAAGTCAAGGACTTCCAGAATCTGATCGCAGTGTCTTGTCTGTATCTAAGAACAAGAGGGAAGAACTGGGGGTATCCTAACTTTTTATGTTGGATGTATACTGTGAACCATATGCCTGATTCCTTGCCGTGGAGCTGCTTATTTTTGTTTCTAAGAGGAAAATAGGATCACATTTATTTACTTATTGTTCCAGCTTTATTGAAGTATAATTGTCATACAAAAAACTGCATATAATTTACACAATTTGTTGTTTGAACATATGTATACACTCGTGTTACCATCACCACAACCCAGGTACTAAACATCTCCTTCACCTCGGAAAGTTTTCTTCTGTTTTTGCTTGATCTTTGTTTGTTTTGTGGTAAGAACACTTATGATGAGATCTAGTCTCTTCACAAATGTTTACACAAGAACGTTAACTAGAGGTACTATCTTGTACAGCAGATCTCTGGGAACTTACTCCTCCTGTACAACTGTAAATTTTGAAATACTATTTTGACTAACTAAAATGATCACACATTCACATCAAAGCAGATTCAGAACCAAAAAGTGGGACAAAAAATAAATACATGTTGTATACACGATGCACATAGCTGATATGTTATGACACCCATCTCGGGGAGTGAGAAGCTACAGTTAGACACGCCCTCTCTTCTCATTCAGAAAGAAGAATGTCATAACAGTTCTGTTGTCTCATTTCCATGTATTTATATCACACCTAAACTGTCAAACTAAAATAATTCAGAGTCAAGACACACATGTGCCTAATTTCTTTTTTTTAAATAGAAATGCTTGCTTCAGTTAAAACTCTCCCCCAAAACACCCTTGTTTACAGCTTTTATCTTATAATTAAATACCTCATTGTCTTCTCCTCAATGTCTACCATGATAATTATAACTTGAGCAAGTCATTTAGGCTCTCTAAGTCTTTCCCCAGTTGTAAAAGGGGAATACTATTAATACCACCACATGGGGTGTTGCAGTGATTTTAAAAAGTAAGAGAGGATGAATCTAAACTAGTAGATCTCAGTAAATGCCAATCTCCTATCCTACTCTGCTTCTAGAATGTAACATTTTTAAGGGTAAGAGCTAGCTGTGGTGTCTCCTTCAGGGCTAGAAGCACGTAAAGTGGATTAAATATTACGCTGATTTTGTCAGTGCCCTCAAATTTCATCTCCTTAGCCCAGAAAAGACCAAAGCTCTTTCTGTAATTTTCCCAGACCTTAATCTAGAGCCCAAAGCTCAGGCCTACTGACGGTTAGTTTCAGCCACCGGGTAGCATGATAATGAAAGGCTAGACTGTAAGTGTGTCTTCCTTCTAACTCAGCTTTGAAGGAAGTGTTGAAGTAGGTATTTGTACTTAAAAAGACAAATGTTCAGAAGACCTGATTCCATTTGCTGATACCATTTCCCCTGGTAGATTTCAGCCAGTTGTGCTACAGCTCATTGCTCACCTATTAAAGCCTGGTTGGTTCTCACATTCAAGATGCATTGGGCAGGTCCACATGTAGCCTTCCACTGCCAATAAGATGAAGTCAGTGGTTGCTGTAAGGCTCATAAACCTGTGACCCTCATAGATCAATTTCAGAGCAGTATTGCACTTAAAAGAACAGTCCCAGCAACCAAGAATATTTTTTAAAAATATTTTATCTATTTATTTGACAGAGAGAGAGAGAGAGAGAGAACACAAGCAGGGGGGAACAGCAGAGGGAGAGGGAGAAGCAGGCTCTCCGTTGATCAGGGAGCCCAATGCCAGGCTTGATCCCAGGACCCTGGGATCATGACCTGAGCTGAAGGTAGTTAGATGCTTAACCGACTGAGCCACCCAAGTGTCCCAACCAAGAATTATTTTAAAACAACTCAATCTAGCATTACTTATTGTAACGGGGACAGGAAATACCCCAGCAATAAATTTTAAAATCCCCTTTTAGGTTCTTCCCAATCTACTGCTCCACACAAGTTCAGCTACCCTTCCCAGACCTAGGAAAACTCCTGCAGCCCTTGATTTTGCTTTCTCCTGTCACCCTCTCTCTTGCCCCTTTTTCTATCACTTCCCCACCACACAGCCCAGGAACTGGCCCAGACTACACCCATTTTGGGGAAGAAAGAGGGGGAGGCTCTGATGCAGACCTTGCCAGAAATTTCTAGTGGGTAAGAAGAGAAAAAAAAAAAAAAAGAATCTGACAAAACTCAACAATTAATCATTTAGAGTTCTTTATAAATGGGATTAAAGCCCTTTGTCAGATATATATTTGCAAAAATATACCCAGTCTGTGGCTTATCTTAACTATTTTTTTAAAAAGAGCAATCATTTCTAGTCTTGGAAAAAAAGAAAACATTGGCAATGAAAAGTAAACCCTAGCAGAATGTGAACAAAAACTAATTACCTATATCTTAGCATATTGTAGCCAAATTTAAGCAAATGCAGCAAGCTCTGCTACAGATAGCAGAAGGAATGATGAACTCCGTCGTGGAAAGCACTGGATTGAAAGTCTGAAGCGTTCATTCCAGTGCTTGTTGGGGACACCAGTGAGCTGTATGAACTTTGAAAGGTGACTTTACCTCTCTGACTCTTCATTTGCTCCCTTTCACTGGTATGGACACCAAGGCTTTTCTTAGTAAGACGAATGACTGACATAAGGCCACCTACCTACTGGGGAGCAGGAAAGCCCCAGGCATGTACAAACCAGGTCTTTATATGCTTTGGTAGCTCTCGTACCCAGCTGACAGGGCCTGGCACATAGTAAGCATCCATGACTTTGGGATGGATGCCAGAGATGAATCTGGTTTTCTGAATGCAGTGGTAAGACCCCGTGACCTGGGACGCCTGGGTGGCTCAGTCAGTTAAGCGGCTGCCTTCAGCCCGGGTCATGATCCCAGGGTCCTGGGATGGAGTCCCACATCAGGCTCCTTGCTCAGCAGGGAGCCTGCTTCTCCCCCTCTCTCCCTCTGCTTGCGCTCACTCTGTCAAATAAATAAAATCTTAAAAAAAAAAAAATACCCTGTGACCTATCCCCCATGGTGTCTTACCTCCTCACTGAGCCCCTTTGCTGCTAAGGTCACACTGACTTCAAATGACTGATGAGCCCTTGTAGTCCTTGCACTTACGGTACAGAGTGCCGTCCTTCACCAGTTTCATGGTTTTGATGAGGACAGGATCTCTACTGTTAACTAATATTTTTCAAGTTAGCATTGAGACTTATAGAGCTTCTAAGTAACATGTATTTTCCATAACTGGATGGCAAAAAAATTGTTCCCATTGCTCTGAAATTAGTTCCCCACTTTCCTGAGACATAAAATGATATATTCACACACTTACTGCTAGCATCATGATTTATGAAGAGGTTTCCAGAATTGCTTGGACATAATTAGAAATTGTTAAGTGTTAGGTGTTTTATGTGTCCAGTCCATTATGGGATCGCATCAGGGTCACAGAGGTGAACAAAGTAGGAAAGATGCAGTATGTGTTGTGTGCACAACTAGTTGATGCCATGTGTATAGCACTTTACAGTTTACACAACACCCTTATGTTCTGATTACGTCCTCTCAACTATCATGTGGGGTTGATATTATTGTTAACCACAGTTTATAGATAGGAAACTGAGACTGAGCATCATTAAGTGACTCCTCCAAGATCACAAAGCTGGGTCTGAGATTCACATCTAGGTTCTCTGCTCTCAGAACAAATCTTAAACCAGGACAGTAGACAAGTGAGGAATACATCCTCTTTACCTGGATTGCTATTTATTAGGCTGGTGAGTGAAATAAAGCAAGTCACCTAACCTTGTCATGCCTCAGTTACCCATCTCAGAGTGGGAACAAAATAGAACCAACCGTACTGGGGTGTTAGGGGAACTGAGTTATTGCTTATAATGTTCTTAAAACAGAACCAGCACTGAATTAAGTGTGAGTGTGAGTGTGTGCGTCTGTGCCTGTGGGTGTGCAGGTGCATGCATGTGCATCTGTGTGTTCATTTGTATGCCAGTGTGTGTTTTCAGTAGTTTGAGCGGTTTCTCACATTTCTGGAAATGCCTCACGTGTTAGCTGCTGAAGTACTTTGCCTTTCCTTTATACAAAAGAGCTGATTCCTGGCAGTCGCCTGATTATAAATTATGTGTAGGATATTTATGAGGAGACTGTGAATATGCATCAGACCACGCATGTGGGAACAAGGTCCCAACGTGCGGAAGAGGACCAGAGATGAGACTCTGACCCCTAATGTAATCTTCGTTAAGACGCTCCTCAGATAAAACCCCTGCGCTTCGAGAGCGGATTGCCACAGTAACCCCCACAGCCCACAACACAAGCTGTAATTTAAAATTGCATGCGGGAAGGAAAAGTTGGGAGTTTTCACAGAGTCTGTAGATCAAGCGCAAGATGAGAACGAAGTGTCTTGCCTGTGTATCAAGCATGGAAGCAGGCAATGGGGCTTTTGAGTTCCTTCCTGGTTAGTTTTATTGATTAAACCTCACAGTATCTAACCTGGTGCCTGTTGCTTGGATGCCTAAAGCCGGCTTTTGAACAAAGTGAGGAGACTCAGTGAAAACAGTCAGGGGGTAAAAATCCTGTGCGAAATACTGTTGTATTTGCTTTATAGCCTCTAAAAACCAAGGGACCAAACTGAATCTCGAAAGGTTTTAGGGTCGCGTGTGCTAAATTCTATTAGTTGAGTTGGAGGGGCCACGTCTGACTTGTTGGCCCTTCACTAATCTAGATGGACATGAAGCTCTGTTCTCTGCACGAGGCAGGAGTAGCACCCCCAGGGCCCTCCCCGGGGCGGGGGTTAAGATGGTTTGGAGGCTCACCGGTCTGGGTGCCTTTCCTGTCTGCCTCAACAGTTATCATTCCCCATCTTCTGCACTCAAGGAAGACCATGCTACAAAATGACCCTCCTTCTCCCTCTGGGAGATAGTATGGGGTGGCAGAAATGACATGAACTTCGGGGCCAGAGAAAACCAGGTCTGCCTGAGTTCATGTTTTGTTTTTTATTTCCTGTGGGATAAGGGGCAAGTTACTTAGCCTTGTTCTGCCTCAGTTCCCTTATCTGTAAATGGAGATGACGATGATATTATCTTACAATGTTTTTAGGAGGACTGAGTGAGATAGGAAAGGGAAAGCTGTTAGCCCGTATCAGATACTCAAATGTTGGTTCAGGGAGCCAGGGATTGGGGTGGAGGGAGAGAAACAGACGGCAGTAGTATGAACTGGCTTTTCGAGGGAACTTCTGGAAAAACACAGATGGGTGTCTGACTTGTTAATAAAATTTTAATTTGACTGAGATCAATGAAAAGCTCCATGTGTTGACTACAAATACATACTCATCAGCAATTTCAAGGGAAATCTATCAGGGTTATTTCCTTTCATTAAAGAGTGATATATATATTGATCAACTTGCCTAATTGACCTGAGGTTTGCTTTCATACATTATAAACTTCTGTTCGGCACTGAGGGCACAAATCTTCCAATTACTTTTAGTTCATAATTCATTATGTCACATTAGAAGCTAAACACGAACACGGAGTCCTCATCCAGAAAATACCACTTAAGAACACTTCTTTTGCCCTCTTCTCCCCCCCCAGCTGCCGAAGCCTCTTCACAGAGGACACGTGCCAGGGCTGAGGGAATATCTTCACCCAGCCCAAGTAGGCCAACCTCTTCTATCTGACAGCAAGGCAACTGCGTGGCAAGGCCAAGAAGCAGCCCCCTCACACAGGATGAGAAATGAGCAACACACCAACTAATGAAGAACAAATATTAGGCTTGAGGACAGAGGGAGGGCTGGAAAGATGCCAAGGCAAACATCTGTTGTTTCATAAAGATGGCTATAGGCATGCTAATCATCTTGTCAATGGTGGTCAAAACACTGAAGATGTTTTCTTTAAAGGCAGTGGCAATACATTCTGTCTCTTGAACTTAGAAAGAAACAAAATAACGTGCAATACTGGATGGCCAGCATCCGGGACCGTGTGTCTCCAAGGGCTGTGCCCTGCAAGGTTTTTCTGGAAAGGCCATTCCATTGGAGGGCCTCAGATTTAACCTGCAACATGGATTATTAATAAAATTTTCTTGCTCATTCAGTTCCGGGTAAATGAATAAGTGATGGCATAAAAAGGCACTTGGCATACTGCAGGTTTGAGGACTTTAGAGCTAGAGTCAGGCCTTTCTCTTCCTGTGCTTTCGACTGGCTTCATGACGACTTACTATTTTGTTCCTTGTGACTACACAGCAATCCTTCCTTTGCACCTTTGCCTTTCAGTATCAAGACAAAACTTCTTGCCCCCCAGTGCGGTAGAAGCTGAAGCACTCTGCTAGGGATGGAAATAGGCAGGATGTACGTCCGGCTCTGTCCCTTTTGTATGGTAACACAGGATGGAACTGGAATCCAGCCTTCTGAATTAGTGACGAAGACTACCCACCTGAAATGGGATTTCTCCTTTGAGGAACCACACTCTTATGGACATAAAACAACACTGGTTTTCATCAGTTCTCATGTATAGTAAGGGTTTGGTTTCTTAAATCTGAGACCGAGTTGGTTTTAGTTTTGTTTTTTTTTTCCTTTATAAGCCTTTGTCCTTTAATATGTGATAACAGAAGTTTTTTTACATATTCTAACCAGGAAACATTTCATTTCACTGTTGTCATGAATATCAAAGGATCACAGTAGAAGACTCTTCCAAATTTTTGTGGCATTGCAGAGGTGAGCTAGAGGGGAAGTAAATGCAAAATTCTGCTTTATGTAGAAATGACATATTTTATTGTACTTTTTTTTTTTTAAAGATTTTATTTATTTATTTTGACAGAGAGAGACAGGGAGACAGTGAGAGAGGGAACACAAGCAGGGGGAGCGGGAGAGGGAGAAGCAGGCTTCCTGCCGAGCAGGGAGCCCCATGCGGGGCTCGATCCCAGGACCCTGGGATCATGACCTGAGCCGAAGGCAGACGCTTAACGACTGAGCCACCCAGGCGCCCCTATTTTATTGTACTTCTGTATTCTCTTTTAAGTAGATTACTACCAGAAGGAGACTCTAAAACAATATAAAACAAAATTCACAAGACAATTTAAAAATTACTCAGTTGGTATGATCATTTTAAAAGATGTATTTACACATAAAGCCTTTAATAGCAAAGACTATCCAATTTTTTTTCAAATCCTATATAAGAAACAGACTCAGTGACTACCCCGAAGATCACCAAGTAAGACGCAGGCCAGTAAGATACCAACCACAGGTCTTCTCACCTACTGCATTTCCTTTTCACGGTGTGAAACTCACGAGAAACTGACATAGGACACAGGGATTAGTGACTGAGGGACAGTAAAATGAAGTAAGGATGGCAAATCCAGGCACAGGAGTTGCTGCTTACCTTGCACTGCTGATGGGTCTGATTCTCTTCCTTGGCGATTCCATGTACTCAGCCCCAGAAGCCATCTCGACCCAGTACTTCAGGGGGTCATTCCCACAGATTCGCATTATTCACAATGCAAAGTGTATTTCCTATGTCTGGTTCAGCAATTAAGTGCATGGAGTTTAGAACAGAATTGACCATTCAAGTTCCAGTCCCACTACTTATTAGCTGCGTGACCTTGAGCAAGTGACTTCACTTCTAGGCTTGTTTAAAATCGGGATACTGCCATTTTTCTCTTAGGGTTGTTAGCTGATGCGCAAAGCGCTTAGCACAGTGTATGGATGTAGTAAGTATACATATAGTAAGCTCTCGATCATACCAATTGTTAAGTCCAAAAGAATCGAATACTCTTCTTGATTTTCTACTTTTCAACTTTGCCTCACTAGGTTTAGTAAAATGTGTATGCGAGAGTTTTATAGAGCTACCTGACAGTGTCTTAGCCCTTGCTGCTAGATGTTGTATTAAAGAAAATTATAAATCAGTCTAGGAGACACTTGATTAAGAAAATCTAGCTGTTAGGACCTGCTTAGTCCACTTTCAGCCACATGCTCAATGTCCAAGGTATCTGTTGCATTGAATTGCAGTTCAGCTAAAGAAGGCTCATTTTAGAGTCTAAAGAAGCCTGAAAAGTTCTAGAATTCAGGACAGAGTCAGTGCTCAAGCTAAATCTGGAGATGAAGAGCTCTTAAATCCCATCCCAGGAGCAAAGGGTGCAAGGGACAAACAACACACCCTGTGTAGCCAGATCGGAGGGGCTCTTTTATGAGATGTTCTTTCCAGTGACCCTATCAAGAAGAGGGAGCTAAAAGCAGTCAAGCACACACTGACTGAAACAAAAATGACGTTTTCAGAGAAGCCTACTGGGGCTTGTTTGCAGAGCCTGAATCTGGGGCAAACAGCTTGCTGCATCTCTTAATGCCTAGGCTCAGCATTTACTTAATTTGAGATTAGTTCTTTCCTATTAAAAATAAAAACAGTCGCATTCACTCTTTGGCATGAATTGTTTTCTGGAAAGCATTGTGGCCGCGTGAGATTGTCAGGCAGTTGGATCAGATGGTGACATATTCACGCTCCCCTGTGACAGTGGAGGTGGGATGGGGAGAGCAGTTCAGATAATCACTTTAAATATTTCACTAACCCAGTAGTAAATATTTAAGAAGTGTATAGTGATAACGCTGCTGTTTATCATACTCCCATTCCTTTATTTCCAAGAAAGCTTGTCTTCTGAGGATATGCAGTCAAGAGCTCTCCCTAGAATGTTATCATTTGTAATGGATGCTCCTGAATAGTTTATTTTTATTTATACTGGTAGCTAGGGAGTCATGGTAACCTGGGGAAGTGCCAAAGCAAAAAATAATTTTCTATTGAGGAGATGAGGAAGCCCCGCAAGAAAACTGTGGGGTGCCCATGGAGTTCTCGACCTCCTGAAGTAATGAATTAGTCAGCCAGAAGGGCGTGAATATTCCCAACACTGAAGCTTGCCCAGCAAGGTTTAATTCTCAGATTCTTACCAGTAGGAGTGAGGGTAAAGAGTCTCTTCCTGCCTTGCCTCTAGGGTGTGAGGGTGAGCATCTTCCCTCCCTTCGGGTCTTCCACTTTGTGAAAATGTAGACAAAGTCCAAATTTTATCCTGATGCCTAGTGACTATATCCATGAATATTGCATAATTATTGAGAGAGCTCATCTTAAGAATTTTCAGGTATTTGCTTCCAGTTCATTTTTTTCCCACATTTACATAAAAAGTCACTTGGAACAGGCATCTTTGTTGCTGCCTTAGTGGGATCTTCTCACGGGATTTCTCAGAGATTTATGTGCTTGGAACCAAACTTAGATCCAAAAAGTCTACAGAAGGTTCTGTAAAATATCATGGGAGTGATGGAATTCATAGTATATTACTGTCACACAAATACTTCTTTCCTGGCTAGGCTGACTGCTGGCCTAGCATGTATTCACTTGGGAACTCTATAAAGGGTACAAAATTTAAATTTGTACCTTCCTACAACCTAGTGAATGTCCTTCCTGCAACTTCATCCCTTTCAAAAATGAAAGTAAAAGTCTTGACTCACGTCTCCTTTTAGAAAGAAGGCTCCATACATAGTGCAGTGGATAAAAGTAAAGATGATAGAGCCAGACCCATTGCTAGTCTGTCGTCAGGCACATTTCTGAAGGGCTCTGAGAATCAGTTGTTGCCTGTGTCAAAAGGGGTAACAGTGGTTCCTCCTTCATAGAGAGGCAATGAGTAAATCTGATGACATGGGCAAAGAACCTAGCACAGTGTCTGGCATATAGATTATAGCTCTTATTTTATTATCAAGGGGTTTTCTTGGTTGAGGCCATTTGATCTCAAAAACTATTCTATGGAAAAGCAAACACTGGACCTACCTAAGTAGAAAGGAGTCGTTTAATTTAAATCGTCAGGCAACCGTTCTGGTGCAAAGAAGAGTGGGCTCTGCTTTGAGACTGCAGGGGTGCCTGGGTGACTCGGTTGATTGATCGTCTGATTCTTGATCTCTACTCAAGTCTTGATCTCAGGGTCTTGAGTGCAAGCCCTGAGATGGGCTCCACCTACTTAAAAAAAAAAAAAAAAACTGGAGAAGAACTTAATGTCTGGTGAGAATGAGTTCACCTGTATTTGAGGCGGAGGTGTTGAGGGCTGTGTCCTTCATGAGGAGGCCAAGCAGCTTCTATATAGTACTAGACGGATGCTAGCTTCATCTGCTGCAGCAAAGGACAGGGAGGTAGGCTGTGTGCTAGGAAGGAAAAACACCTAGCCTGCACTTTATTCCATGCTCAAGCCCATCACTTCATCCACTTCCACCTCATGTTTGGGCAGGTTTATACGTGGCAATTTTAGAGCCTGTGGGAAGCTAATTAATAATAATTCAGATAAAGTGAATGTTTTTCTTTTGGCAAGGGCATTGTAGATCAACTTAAGTCAAATATGTCCAGTTCTGTTGGAATAATAAACTCTTTCATAGTAATAAAGCTACTATAAAATCCACATACTTTGTACAAGCTGAATGGGATTTAAGACAGGCAATTAATCTTCTCTGCATTTTCTCAGCGGGAGAAATAGATTTTTAGACATAAGTTTTGTAGAATTTTTATATTATTTAGAAACTTCTGTCCCATTTTTTTCTACAAGGGATTTCTGCTCCAACTTAGATTCTGAATGTTATTAAAATGTCAATAATGTGCAATCAATCAATCAATTACCTTTTACATTTAACTTTGTACTTTAGAAACTGTGTCAGATCTAGTCTCATGTGACCCAGTGATGTCCATAGAAGTTTTTAATGCCACCATTTGATAGATGAGGAAACTTAGGGATGGAAAAGGTAAGGGTGTTACCAGTTCTCCAGTTAGTGGCAGGGCTACATTAGAACCCATGAAAGGCTTCCCAAGTGATGCAAGACGTAAGAATGTCTTCCATCTATCACACATGGAGACGCCTCCTTTTGTCCATTGATCTAGTGAAGAGAGCAATCCATGAAACATCAAACCTCTAGCATGGCTGGAACTTGACCACGGTGGGAGTTTTTACACAATTAAGGGAAATTAGCAATGGGTAGGTTTCTGCCCATGTGTTACCATGATAACCAAGGCAACTACATGGAGATTCTGGAAATATCCCACAGGGATTCTGATCTGGCAGGTTCTATTCTGGGTTCTAATTTAATATGCTCTGGGTAAAACCCACACATTTATATATTTATAATATGATTATAGATCTATTAACTTCAGTAGTTAATTTTTAAAAATTGTGTATCATTTAAAATTCAAAAGAGGAGTAGAGGACAAAATATTTTTCTCCTACCTCTGCCTCTCATCTACTGAGCTTCCTCCCCTGGAGCCAATATCATCTTTATATTCTTCAAGAGCTATTTTATTCACATACATACAAAGACATAGTTAAGTATTTTCTCATAATTTGGATCATTTTAAGCAAGCTCTGCCAGTGATTCTGGTGCAGGTAATCTTCAGATGATCAGTCAACTCCTCTGGAAAGAATACTGACTCTTCTAGAACACAGGAATTCCTGATGGTAAATTCCAACAGTGGTCCTTGCACTCCAGTGCGTATGGGAATTACCTGCGGGGCTTGTACACAGACGGCTGACCACTCTACTTGGAGCACCAGTGATCCAAAGCAATACTGATTAAGCTCGACACTCCTACCTTAAGCGCCTTCCCAAAATAAAACCTAAAATGCCCATAAAAACAGCAATATGTGGTTCTTACTAGGTTGCAGGGTCTGTTTCAAGCACTTAGGTATCCTAAATGGTTTAAGCCTACAAATAGTTATATGAGGGCGATACTATTATCCCAGTTTACAGAGGGAAAATTGAGGCAGGCAGGTTTAGTAACTTCCCCAACTTGATTCATTTGGGTGGTTAGTGGTAGAACCAGCCTAACTCCAGAAGCCATGGACTTAACCCCCAGTCTGTGCTATCGTTCAAATCCTCAGCACCAGATTTGATTGAGAGCCTCTCTCACTTCCTACATAGCTCCTAGATGGGAAAGGTAGTAACACAAAAGAAATACGTATTTTTTTTTTTTGACAAGAAATTTTCATTTTAAGAAACACAAATAAAAGTCCTTTTGTTAGTTTCTCTGGTAATCAATTTGAGAAATTTTCAAATCACTTGCAGCTGTAGAGAAAGTTTTGTAAAATGAGGCACAGCAGTCTTTGGTACCCAAGAACAATTTTTTTTTAAAGATTTTATTTATTTATTTGACAGAAAGAGACACACAGAGAGAGGGAACACAAGCAGGGGGAGTGGGAGAGGGAGAAGCAGGCTTCCCACGGACCAGAGAGCCCGATGCGGGGCTCGATCCCAGGACCCTGGGATCATGACCTGAGCCGAAGGCAGACGCTTAGTGACTGAGCCACCCAGGCGCTCCCCCAAGAACAATTTTTTAAAAATGTATTGTTTATTTAAGTAATCTCTACACCCAACATGGAGCTTGAACTCATGACCCCAAGATCAGGAGTCATATGCTCTTCTGACTGAGCCAACCAGGCACCCCTCTACCCAATAACAATTTTTTAAAAGTATAGTGGATCACATAAAATTGATACAGAAAATTGTATACAACATTATAAAATATTGCCCTAGTTAATATATATGGAACTATTTAGTTCAAAGCCGTCGGGTTCACTTACTGTGTGTGATGGATCCAAGCCCAGCTTTGCGAGAGTCCATTGTTAATTTTTCACATATTATATAAATGTGCTGATAACACGTTGTCAACTGGAAATTGGCCCTGGTGGGAGTTTTTACACCATGAAAATCAGCAAAAAGTAAAAAACAGATTTTTTTCTTTGGAGAACATGTTGTTAAACACTTACCAGCATACCACTGTCCCAGTAGGTCTTACACCCCAAACCAAAAGCACACGTTTTTCTTTAATAGAAACTTTTAAGAAGATATTTTAAGTAGTACATTACTAAGACTGGCACATTAACTAGAATGTTAGTCACAGTATTGACTTCTTAACTTTAATCACTGAATTCTTGCCAGTAACCAAAAATGTGGATTAGACACACAGAATTTATCTCTCATCCCTTTGCTATTAAGTATCTAAATAATTATTTCTCTAGTCAACATCCCTAAAGCTAAACACACAAATAGGAAAGGGTGCCCTAAGGTCCTCATTCTTAGAGCCCTAGAATGCCAGTCAGAAGTTATGATTTGTAATAACTCCTCTGGCAAAAGAATGAAGAATAGGGAGTGTGTCTGGTGTAGGTTTGATAAGTTAATGTAGTGCTTCTAAGTTTCCTGTCTTTGACTCCTGCAGCATTTCCTAAAATCAAGTCCCATTTTGGAATTTTCTAGCATTAAATAGGTTTGGAATTCCCCCACACAATTAGGGCAAATGTATAAATAATCTCAACCTATTGATCCTTTCTTTCCCTAAAATGATGAGCAAAGAACTTTCTCTTTACTCACATTAGTGATGGCTGCAGTTTCAATTTTTGAGTAAATTAAATGCATTTAATAGTATTTGAATGACTTACTGCCTATTTTTTTTTAAATTCCAGTGTCGTTAACATAGAGTGTGCTATTAAATGGCAGGTGTACAGTATAGCGGCAGCAATTCCATACATTACTTAGTGTTCATCAAGATGTGTCCTCTGAATCCCTTTACTTATTCCTCACCCATCTTCCCACTGGGAACCAACCACCTGTTTGTTGTCTATATTTAAGAGTCTGTTTTTTGGTTTGTCTCTTTTTTGTATTTTATCTTAATTTGTTTTGTGAAATTCCACAAATGAGTCAAATCATATGGTATTTGTCTTTCTCTGGCTTATTTCGCTTAGCATGATACCCTTTAAATCCATCCATGTTGTTGCAAATGGCAAGATTTCATTCCTATTTATGGCTGAATGATATTCCAGTGTGTGTGTGTGACCTCTTCTTTATCCATTCATCAGTTAATAGACCACTTGGGCTGCTTCCATAATTAGGCTATTGTAAATAATGCTGCAATAAACATAGGGATGCATGTATCTCTTTGAATTAGTGTTTCTGTATTCTTTGAGTAAAAACCCAGTAGTGCAATTACTGGATCGTATGGTAGTTCTATTTTTAATTTTTTGAGGAAACTCCATACTATCTTCCGGAATGGCTGAACCAGTTTGCATTCCCACCAACAGTGCAAGAGGGTTCCTTTTTCCTCCACATCCTTGCCAACGCTTGTTGTTTCTTGTGTTTTTTTTATTTCAGCCATTTTGATAGGTGTGAGGTGATACGTCATGTAGTTTTGATTTGCATTTTCCTGATTATGAGTGAATTTGAGCCTCTTTTCATGTGTCTGTTGTCCCAAGATATGTTGTCTTTGGAGAAATGTCTGTTCATGTCTTCCGCCCATTTTTTAATTGGATTGTTTTTTTGGGTGTTGAGTTGTTATAAGTTCTTTATATATTTTGGATATTAACCCTTTATGTTAGTAACCTACTCCCTGTTTGTTAACCCCAACTATTGATGGTCAAGAATTCAATTGGTCCTTAGAAAAATAGTGTTTTTACCCTGGGAACTTTTAGTGCCGAGATAATCCCTCGATAAAAGCGTGCAATACCATGTGGCAATGAACACAATTATGGTGACTAGCAGTGCATGCATGGTGTTGAAGGTTTTTCGGGGGCTTTCATGTTGTCCCTGTAGTACCAACAGGCCTTTGGTGACACAACAGGAAGTTAACTCTGCTCTATGTTTTCACACACTGCTATCATTCTACAAAACTATACTGACCCCCACCCCCTGAAAGACCCTGAAAAGCTTTCTCTAAAGATCTGTGAAACTCCTACTTGAAAAGTGCAAAGAAATAAAAGCTCTCCCAGTTAGAATGGAGAGGGACCCAGATGGGGCACATCATTGAGGGCTGCAGCTCTGGGAGCATCTCTCCTAAATTCCCATTATGGCAGCCTGGGACCTTGGTCCTTGCAGGACCAGAAAGTACAAAACCAACTCTCTCCCCGGGAATACCAAGATTTCCATTTGCATGAAAAAGACAGTAGAGTCTTTCATTCTTTAAATTGGCCTCACTGGTGAAAAGAGGAGCGGTAGGAGCCGTAGTGGTGAATCAGGTTCAAATCACAAGGTTTCCATCCTGTCTGGGTGTGTTACCCCACGCCATGGATTTTTATGACAGACGAGTTGTTAGAAGATTTTCAGGAGGATTTTTGAATGGATAGGGAGAGGAGGAGGAGTGTTTGAGATGAGGAGGGGGAATGTTCCCTTGTTAAATAGACTTGCAGAAAGTCTTTCTTGTGTCCCAGGTTTCTCAAATGTAGCTGTTCCTTCAGGCAATTTTATCTAATTAACATCTATTTTTCACTTCTTTACACAGTAATCAGCGTTCAATTACTGGAACCCAGCTGCTGATACTAAAATGTACTGAAAAATCAAATTCATACAATAAATCCTTAAATGCCCTCGTCATCTCCTAAACTAAGACAAAGGAATTTGATTCTTTGACTACCCCCTCTTTCTTTTACCTACATACCTTCACATTCCCTTTTTATAAATCCTTTTGTGACTTTGGTTCTATTCCAAGACCCATTACTGAAGGCCACAGGGCAAGGGTCAAAAAAAAAAAAAAGAAAAACAAACATGAACACTAACACAGAAGTTTCCATCTAAGGATAATAAGGGACTTAAAAATTTACATGTCTTAAAATTTATTTGCTTTTAAGGAATCAAACTAATTTTGAAGAGCATTTTATCTAAAGTTAATATTCATGTGTGTATTCGCTATAGAGAATTTTATCCTCCAGAGGAAAAAAATGTTGTTGCCCATTTGCACAAAGGTATTACAAACATGACTCATGCTTAATTAAATGGCTAATTAATGAAATTGGCTAATGATTGATTTTTTAAAGGTCAAATTTCCAATTTTGTCAAATTATTCGTGTACAATTTTATAACATGTTGGCTACCTTAAATCTTTAAATAAGAAGGGAAGTAGGGAGAGGTGGTAGAGAAGGAAGAAAATGGAAAAACAAAAAGGAAAAGGGGGAGGGTAGAGAAAAGAAAGATAGTGACATTTTATGTGATTGATGTGAAAAATGCAATTATACAGTGTAGTTATAAAACTTAGGGGGTGACTTTGCTATTCTAAGTAAAAAGAAAGGGAGAACCAAGATTTGCTAAGGACTTCCCACATGCCGAATATTATATGTGCTTCGACTCATTTAAAAATCTCAACAAATAGCTGAAAAATATGTATTATCCTTGACCTTAGGAAACAGGCTCCCTGAGTTTAAATGCCATGATTAACATAGTTAATCAGCAGTTGCAAGATCAAGCATTGGAGGCTTTCCATGCTGTTTCCATGATGTGTCTCTGTTTCCATGGCATACCAGTATGTCTATGATTTGTTGATAATTGGTTGTGAATTCCAAGGCTTTGGGCATGAACTCAGCCCCTAATTATACCATGGTTGATATGAAAATAGCACAGCCCACTATACAAAAGTTTTCACGTTGGACTTCAGAACAACAATTGAGAGTCAAAGGCAACACATTTCCTCAAGGGTTAACAGAATTCATAAGTATCACTCTTGTCACAGCAAAAACAAAACACAAAAATCAGTGATGTTCTATTGAGGTTAAATGCAAACTCCTTACTGTCATAGTCTTCTGGCTGTAAAGATAGCATAGTTCTCAAAAGACAAGAGAATTTGCTGGATTCTAACCCCAGATCTCTTGCTTGATCTCAATTTTTTCCTAAAACTGTATTAATCAAGATCAAAGAAATCGTTTGTTTCAGATTTACATTGAAAGTACTCAATTAGTTTTGAGGTCAGCATCAAGTAGAAAAATTGTTATAGCAGAAACCTGGAACCCAGGGAATATACCAGCATAAGACTCTACGGGGGGGAAAATCAACATGCTCCCAGGACAGTGGTCATATATCCTCCTTTGGTATAGTCTGTGTTTTTCACATGTTGTCCAGCATTATTCTGAATCGTGTCCCCACCCCTTCACTGAAGTGTCCCAGTTGGGGTGGTATATTCTGTGGTCATTCTACCGGTAGGAAACCTAGATCACCAGAGCAGACACAAATGTATCTCCCACCTTGAGTTTTGCCATGCTGAGAATATGCAATATTAATCCAACATAATGAGACATTAGTAAAGCCAAAAGCAATACATTACATAATGAATTACTTATTTAATCTATATGACATGTTGACAGAGAGGGGTTCTTTGTTCCTCTGCTATCCAAATTCTATGTGCAGAGATGGGTAGAGGAAGTTCAGCTAGGCTACAGAGTCAGTGACGTAGGCTTGAATCCTAGCCCTACCAGTTTGACGTGAATGGACTTGATACAGTTGCTCAGACTTCCCTAAGTCCCAATTGCATATTCTGTTAAGGACACAGAAAATATACTACCCGTCACCCGGAGTTGTTTTTAACAGAATAACTCGGGCTTTAGAGCCAGAAAGACCTTAGTTTAAGTCCTGCTTCTACAGCTTCTTTGCTCCATAACCTTGCACAAGTAAATTCATCTAGAGACTCAGTTTCCCCATCTATGTAAAATGGTAACGAAAACAGGTCCTATGCAGAGGAGGTTGCTTTGAGGACTGAATAATATAATGCATATTAAAGTAAGCAGGTCATAAATTTTTTATCATTATTTTGAAATATAGAATGGGATAATACTTAATAAGGCCCTATAAGGAATTTGTACCAGAAATTTAGTTAATGCTGCCTTTTTTTTTTTTCTGGCCACACATTCTTAGGTACTAATGGGCCTAGTTTAAATCAGTTTTCTTACCTAAAAACCAAACTAAGATTTCACTTGGTTCTAAATACTCAAGATTTCAAATAAATACTCAGGGTTTCACATATAAATTATACCCTTGAAGTGGCTGAGCTAAAACCTCAAATGACATTGTTTTCCATAAACAAAGTTAGAATTGCTAGAATTCATTACCTTATGTAAGCTCTTTTATATGCTGAGCTCTTTCATACTTGTTTTTGACTAATTTTTTGTCATGAAAATCTGTTTGCTAAGCTATTTATTAGTTTTCTTTCAAGACAATTTATCCAGATGAGGATAATTAGCATGTATATTGCATGAGGGTAAATATATTTAAGATAATGTGATTCCCTATGATTCTAGAAATGTTTACCAAAATACAAATAAACTGGCAAATACATAGAAGCTTCCCTAATATGTGTGACTACACATAGTGTATATCTGTATATACACACACACTACACTATATACAGTATATACCATGGATAGTGTGTGTATATATAGCATGTGTGTGTATATAATCTCCAAAGAGACACAGTTATCAGTAACAAATGCACACACGTATTCATGTATATATAAACTTCTCATCTCTTTGTATGTATTTTCAACTGAAAGAAACCAAGAAATCAAATAAGATGCAATTTCTCTGTTCCCTCATTAGAAATACACGAAAGAAGAATATTCACTAATACTCTCTCTGTCGCAAAGGATGCCGAGCAATAGTATGTAAAGAGACACCCAGAACTGCACCGGGAGGAAGACAGGAGAGTAGAAGGCTGAGAGTGCAGACAGAGGGCTGAGAGCGAGTGTCTATTCCAGAATTTGGTAGACGTTTGACTCTCTTACTGCTCTTACAGAATCCTGACAAATGAAATATTAGAAGTGAGAAGCCTGTTTCATTTAAGTCTTTCATGTATTTCCCAAAGTGTGGGATGCATTCCAATGTGGGACAGTGATTTTAGGTGGCACAAAATGGTTAGTAACGCTGCATCAATGGGCATAAAGTTATTCCCTTTTAAGTTTACTGTCTTTCCTCTGATTACAGCGAGGAGACTCAGTTTGAACAGCTCTCGAACCCCGCATTTCCAAATGGAAGGCAGGTCTCTAGTGCAGAGCTTTGGAAGACAAGCAATTTTAGCTAGAACAATGTTTTGCTTCCATTGTAGGTATTTTTAATGCCTTTCCATTTAGTAATTTCCATTCTGATTCTCCATTTAAAGTTGTACGTAAATAGGACAAGTGACACACAGAGTCAACAAAAGTGATGACAGTGTCATAGGAGTGACATTTGGAAACATGGTGCTACTGATCTCACCGATCAGCAGAGGCTGACTGCCTCCCCCTTTCTTCCTTCGGGAGACTGACAGGCAATAAAAACACGTTTATACAAGAAAAGAGCTACTGCCCAGATCCGGCTGAGGCTCTTATGTAGTTCCCTTTTGAGTATCCTTGAATCTGAGTCCTTTCTTTCTCACTAACTAACTTACTCTACACCTGCAGTCTGGGGATTCCCTGGTCAAGAACTGCTGTTCCAAGAAGGCACACAGGTGCAACTCCAAGAATGTAGATTCTACTAGAGCAGATGGGACATGCACATACACATACTTAATACATGGTGGGAAAGCCTAAGGTAGCAACAGAGCACTACAATATTCATGGCAAAAATAGAAACAGGAACCCCAAAGGGGACTTACATTCTGCCCTAACTTTAGAGGGTGGCTATTTAAATAACTGATGAAGGGCATGGCAAGTCATGTCTATAGATCAGTTATCCACCAGCACAGAGGTTTACTGTGATTGAATTTCATTTCAAAGGGTTGGCATCATGCTTTTATGTTCTTTTCAAAATTAGAATTGACAGACTGTGCTACAAATACTGGATATTCTGACACTTAACATTTTGGTGTATTTCTTTACAATCTTTCAGTGCATAAGGGTATTTTCCCCTCCATTATATTCATAGTACAGCTATAAATTCACGTCCCACTTTTTTCAGCTTACATTTTCTATGTAAAAATCGTCCAAGTTAAATATCTCCTTACTGTAACAATAGTTTTAATGCCTGCATAGTCAACTTAAAAAGATGAATCACAGATAAGCAAATTATTTCTCCCTGATGTGGTTTTATGTGACATTTCAATTTATTTTTAAATAACGTAATAAAATGTATCTTTGATATTTAAAGTTATAATTTGATTCCAGTTTGGGAGAATGATGTTAATATCATTAATTTGTTTACGGGACAGTATCTCCCAACTACACTACCAGCCGTTTGAAAACAAGAATTGCATTTACTCCTCTCTGTGTCCCCGGCTCTGCCTTGCGCATAGCAGGTACCTAGCATGTGTTTATTGAGTTGGATTAAATACACTTTTTGCTTTGATAGTTTCCCACTCTTTCGTAGAGGGATTTTAAGCAATTACTTGGCAGTCATTCGTTGCTAAAATAAGGGAAAGTCTACAAATATCTACTTAGAAGCTAAAATCTGTTGGTATAAAAAAATTACATGTTCTTGCTTAGTCTGTTTACTATATAGCTTTTTTTTAATTTTCTCATCTAAAAAGTAGCTAGAAAAATAAAATTCCTATACCTAGGAACCTAATAATGATTTAGTATGAATTAAGAATAGGTAAATGGGAATTTTAGATGCAATTCTCTGACAAAGATGGGTACATCAATAAAAGCTTACTGTGGCAAGACATGATTATGTTTGTTTCTCTAATGTGTAAAAAAAAAAACACCAGCCGAATGCAAAATTGCATCAATGATACTTTAGATAGATGATAGAAACTTTAATATATCCTTAAATACCAGATTGATACTTAATATCAGTTTCTATTTGTTTTCAGGAGAGAATGGCTGGCTGCTTACCGAAGCAATTTGCCAGCCTCCCGGGTGGTCAGGTGTACCCACATGCCTGAGTTCTGGCTAATGAAATGTGAGCAGAAATTATGAGTGCTATTGTCAGGTCAAGCTCTCTTACCCATAGTCCTCTTCCTTTCTCCATATGGAATGGAAAGGACTTCCACGATCTAGAAGAGGGGGAATACATAAAATATACAGGCACAAGTCCCTCAGTATTTGAGTGGAGCAGAACTCATAAACTACTGGTTTAAGCCCCTGAGATTGCAGGATTTATCTCTTACAAAAGCCAGCAGAAATTTATATTTGTTCATTTCCAGAATGTTCCAGATGGGATTTAAGATGGCTATCTTGTCTGAACAGCTTTAAATAAGAAAGAAAATGTCTAGGTGCCTTCAGTACCAACTAATTAAAACCAGGTAATCTCCAGTCAGACTCCCCTTCAGTCATGAATACCCATACTTCAAAAGAGTCCAGGTTTTCATAGAACAGACAGGATTCAAGAATCTGAACTCCCTAAGAGAATGCTCCTCCATTTGATTTTATTTTCCCAAGTAAAATGTAATAATCTTACGCAAGAGAAGTAGTGGTCCTCAGTGGTCACACTTTTCACTGAGATTGGCCTGAGTGGATCTTGAGGACTGAGCAATCACGGCAGAAAGGCAGGCAACCTTCTCTTTTTTTTAACTCCCAAGTGAGGCACACATTTCATAGCTTTTTCTAACTCTACCTTCAGACAGATTTAAGTGACGTGTTAGCAGGAATGTTTGCCCGGGATCATGGTTACCTGAGTTTTCTCATTTGTGCTACGAGATACTTAACAGCCCTAAATATCTACCTTAATAGGCTACTCCAGAGCCTGCAGATAGGCTCTCCCTGGAGGTGACTGTGTCCATCAGGAAAGTAGTGCTCCCTTCAACTGAGAAATTTTGTATGTCTAAAGATATCTGCAATATTTCCCTTTCTCCAAATCAATAACAATAGTAATAGCCAACACATATGGAACTCTGACTTTATATGCATGCACTATGGCATTCTGCTCTCACAAGGAGTCTGTAGGATAGTTACTATAATTCCCATTTTAAAGATAAGACTGAGAATGAGAGTTAGGACTTACTTAAACACATTTTTATTTTGCAGACCTATCCTCTTGGCCATTCCCTTATTCCCGATTTGAAGCTTCACGTATCACGTTTGTGAGGCCCTCAGCATCTCAAGCCAACTACCCTTTAATAATATTAATTTCAAAGAGAGATCTCAAAGGCAGACAAAAAGCACTTTCATCTTTAAAAGGTTTAAGTAGAATGTGCATATTCTGTATGTCCAAGTATTTCTATGTAGGCCAAAAGACTCAGAACTGTGGGAGAGGAGCAAATAATTTGCATTTCAAAGGGATGAAAATAATCACAAGAACAGAGGGCTCTCCAATTTGAGAAAAGATTAAACAAACTATTAATTAATGACTTAGGACAAGCTCTGCTAATTGTTTACTAGTCACTTGAATACAAAATGAACTCATGTTTTGAAATAGATATAGTCCAGTGGAGAGCAGATTCAGAACCATGAAAAGAGATACCAAAGCATAGTGCGGGGGGGGGGGGGGGGGGCGGGGAGTGGGGAGATTTTAAAAGGAAGCATTACTTTTTAGTTGCTTAAGTAGTTGCTATCTGAGATGAGTTGTATTTAGTGATACTATATGAGAAAGGATGGAAGAAACACAGATGAGGGTTAAGAGGTCTGCCCGTGAAGCTAAACAATCCTGCATAGAAATAGGGGCTCCGTTATTGACTACGGCTATATGACCTTTGGCAAATGAATCAAGAAGCAAGAAGGGTGCTTCCCCTGAAATGGAGACAAAAGTGCTTCAAACAGGATGTGTGGAACCCTTCCTACTCTTCCACTGTAGTTAAGGGCACATCATGACTTCGACCTTCTTCCTGGGAAATCCAGAGAATAAATGTTAGGCTAGACAGCCTTTTTTTGTGGCAGAGTAGAGGAAGTTGCTTCTGTATTGGGATTATTCTGCACTGACAGGGTTTTTCTGGGCAACTTTTCCCCATGCAAAATGAGGGCAACATGCATGAGGGCACCAGTACAGGGCTTGTCTTAGGACCCTTCAAAAATGCCACCTGGGGGAGGGTACCGGGGCCTCTGCAAAAAGTAGCTGGAGGTGACCATTCCTAGGGATGGTGGCAAGACTATTCCACCAGCACAGAATAGAAATTCACACATCCAAATCAAGGGCACCACATCAGAGATGTCCTTTGATCGTGTGAGTCCCAAAGAGCCCCAGATTTTGCCCCATAAAAGGAACCAGTTTTAAAATCTGCCAGTTCCAGCAGATACTAAGTTATCTATGAAAGCTCCAGTTAAAAAAGAAGTTTCCTGATCTCTTTACCTCTCTTGAATCAATTATAAAGGGACAATAGGGGGAAAAAAATTAAGATGCTATCGGACTAGATCTAAATCCTGCCTGTTCAATTTACTAGTTGAATGACCATTTTATATTAATCTCACTGCATTAAATCATATTAACAGCTAATTTCCATACAGATAGATACTTGCAATTATCATTTGGTTTGAAGCCTGTATAGATAATGTGAGATTCTAACAGTCTCTATCCTGGCAACTGGAGATCAAAATGCTATCCTCAGCTATTTACAGAACTGGCAATCTGCATGTAATTAATTGAGAGGTATCTACAATGTTGGGTAACTGTTCGCCTATCTGCATGAGACACTGATTATCATTACATCTGTGATTTTTGCTTAAAAAAGAGTTATCTTGTCACATAAAACACCATGGATCCTCTCCAAATCTGGCTTTCATGTTGGCCCTTCTCATTTCCACCTTGAACACTCTTCAGGTTGAGCCTCAATATTCAAAGTTTCTATTTACACCCTACCAAAACTGAGTCAGGAGAAAAAGGTAAAAATACAATGCTTTGGAGGGTAATTGGAGATCATGTAGAAGGACAAATTTTATTCTGTAGAAAGTTCAAATCCAATTTTTCCTGCCAGGTTAGGGGTTTGATTGAACCTTGGGGTTCAATCTCAAGTTCACCTGGGGTCCTTCAAAGGACTTAGGTAACCCTGGTGAATTTCAAGACTTACACTAAAATTGATTTCTTAGTTCTCAAATGTTTTAAACAACTTTCACAACTCTTCAGGATCTGATTTTAGCCCAGACCAGTATTTCTGAATTTACAGTTCTAGACACCTTGAAATTATCACCTCAGGTGTATTTTGGACTCCTTTATTCGTTACATCTTTCCCTTTTCTTCCCCACCTCCCTCATTACCCACCTCTCCCTATGGGAAAATAGCTTTCGTGAAAAAAAGAAAAATCCTACCATTAGCTAGTGTGAAGGTTTAAAGAGATTTCTGTGCTCCCCATTTATTGTTTTGTTCCCTTACTCGGTTGCCAGTTAGAAAACGAAATTTATCATAGAATTCCCAGCATAAGCAATTTATCATTAACATCTATCAATGTAGCTGTTTCTCTCCTAAACTTCCTTTTTAAGCAGCATACAACTCTCACCTCTTCCCTTTATAGCTGGTTTTTGTTTTGTTTTTTAATGAAGGCTGCTTAAAGCTTTCCATTTCTCCTTATCACTGTGTCATCTGTTTGAGGACCTTTTTCTCCAATATTCTCCTAATCTGTACTCAGGAAATCCATGTCTTTCTTTGGCATGCTTTCTCAACAAACCAAACCATTATCTCTTTAAAAAAAAATCGGTAATGACCACTATTATTTATGCGTTAGGCACCTTACATGGACCATCTTTAATCCTCATGTTTATTCTGCTTTATTATCACAAATTAACAGAGGAGTTAAGAATCATAGTCATCATCAGCCTACCTATGTTCCACAGCTAACAAATATCTAACTTAGACTTGGAGCCAGGTATTTCTGGGTCCAAATTTTTGCTATTCCTATTCTTCCTTCTTTAAGTCTACTTCCTGATGTTTTGGTTTGTTTCTTACATTAATAGGACAAGCTGTAAAATAAATACCCAGCACACAAAAAGTATGAAAATATCCAACTTCACATACTAGGTTTAGAAAGGTATAATCATTGTACCTGAGAGGCCCTTTGATCAGAATTAATAGAAAGGCCCTAGTTGGGCGCCTGGGTGGCTCAGTCGTTAAGCGTCTGCCTTCAGCTCAGGTCATGATCCCGGGGTCCTGGGATCGAGTCCCGCATCGGGCTCCCTGCTCTGCGGGAAGCCTGCTTCTCCCTCTCCCACTCCCCCTGCTTGTGTTCCCTCTCTCGCTGTCTCTCTCTCTCTCTCTGTTGAAAAATAAATAAAATCTTTAAAAAAAAAAAGAAAAGAAAAAAAGGCCCTAGTCAGCTCCCTACAGATTTTAGTTCCTGCTTTATTCTTAATGAAACGAAGTTCATCTTATCAAACCTTGGTCACAGTCAGATATGACAAGAAAGCTTTGATTGTAAGGCTTCTGCTGACACTGAAAGCTAAAGGGAGTCAGCAGTTGGCCCTTCTAAGACTACAACTGAAAAATATTTGTGATGAGAACAATAAAGCACAACTTGCCTACACAGTTTCTGAAGTGCATCAAAGAACTCTGATGAGATACGGCCACAAAGTATCTACTTCTGCTTCATTGAAAGACAGTAGAACAGGAAAGGTATTCTAGATCTGAAGGGAGCTTGTCTGCTGCCTGCTTGCTAAGTACTTACCCATCCTTCGTTGTGGTGGTCCTTTACTTTGAAACAAACAAATTTTTTAAGGAAAAAATTCCAGATACTATCCATCTTAGTCCAGCTCCTTTCTGGTTAAATTGCAGCTATGGCCGAATTAGATACTGTCATTCCATATGTTAAGACACACTCAGCCAGATTAAGGGATCCAAGCAATAAAATAAACTTTCCCTAAAGTATTACCGAAATAAATCAGAAATAGGATGCCAGTTATCTCCTTACCTAGCTGGTGATATGCAGATTGGACAAACTCTGCCTGAGAAGATTAAACTCTCCAGGAGAATTTATAAAAATAAATAAATAAATAAATAACTCACTCTTTATCATCAATTCAAAATAAATTCAAGAGTACAGAGTATGTAATCAAACTTTTATCTTGAACATAAAGAGTCCTGTAAGTGTAACGGAAAATACATTTTCCCTGTTCTGCCAAAGAAATACTTTAAAAGTATTTGAAAGATACTATTTGCAAGGAGTAAAAACATTAAGTTGCCCAATGAACCCACACATGTTGGCCCACTGAGGGACAGACACATCGGAGGAGACCAGGAATTGCTCATCCTGTACCTGCCCTTAAGCTTGCCCTCTCAGTGAATGACACCAAGTCTTAGCCAGCTGACAAAAGGGTAGGAATCATCTTGTCATCTTCCTCTCCTACATCCCTCACCGCCCATCCATAACTAAAGCATTTCTCTATTCAGCTTCAGAACACATTTTCAATCTGTCCATTTACCCAAGCCTATTCCTATGACCCTAATTGAGACCACTTCTATTCTGGCTTGAATTAATTCAACAGCTTCAGGAGTTCCAACTTTTTCCCTCCTGCAAGTCTATTTTTCATGCCACAGTCAGATTAATCTTCCCAAAAATATAAATCTGATCATGTTACTCTTTTGCATAAAACACTTTAGTAGCTTGCTGTTGCCCTCAGGCTAGAGTGAAAACAGCTTATCATGGTTTACAAGCCTCTTGTAAATCATTCCTCTAATTACCTCTTCGACCTCTTTTCTGTTTCTCTCCTATATTTGCTTCAGCCCGTCTGAATGACTTTAACTCTCCAATCACAGAGGGTTTCCATTGCTTCCATGCCTTTGTACTCCCTATTTTCTTTGCCTAGAACTCTCTCTTTCTCTCTCTCCATGAAGGATGACGGTGGGGGCTAGGGAGTGAGAATGGAAATAAACTGTTGCTGGGTTTACTATGTATTTTACCTGAAGCAATTTGATGACACCTCTAAGTAGACTGTGATAAATTAAAGATGTATACTATAATCTTTTGAACAAATAAAAATAATGTACATAAACATACACAGAAGGGCTAAAGAATTGAAATGCAATACTGAAAGATTAAAATAGAAAAAGACAAAAAAGAAAGGAACAAAAAATTCAAATGGTGACAGATAGACAACAAATAGCAAAATGGCACCCCAAAATGCAATCATTTTAGTTAACTATATTTGGTATAAGTGGACAAAACAATCTAACAAAAGGCAGAGATTGCAGAGATCGTGAGATCGATTGAAAAGCCAGAACCAACCACATGCTGGCTATAAAAGAAACTCTTAACTACAGAGACACAAATAGGTTGAGAGTTAAGGATGGAAAAAGATATACCATGAGAACATTAAGCTCAAAGCTAGAGTGGCTACAGTAATCCTTCAAAATGAGTTGAAGACAAATATTACTAGAGACAAAGATGAACTCTTTCTAATGATAAAAGATCCGTAAAACAATCTCAGTAGGTTTCGAAGGATGGAAATGTTGCAGAGCAGTTCTCTGACCACAACAGAATTAAATACATAAAATACAGTAAGATTCTAGAAAAGATCTAACTACATCCTTGGAATAAGGTAACTCTATCCTAAACAATCCATCAGCAAAAAAGAAGCATAAAGTAAACTAAAAAAAAAAAAAAAATGTTGTCACTGAATAAGTTTTATATATATATATATATATTAAAACTTCTGAAATGCAAGTAAGCATTTTAAAAGCTTATATTAGAAATGAAGGTCCAAAATCAATGATCTAGGGTTCCACCTTAGGAAGATAAGAAAACCAGACGAGCCAGCCCAAACCTGATGAACCTGTACCAAACATCTGTGCACACTAAATTATTTCCTTATGATATATCGTCAGAAAAAAAAATATGGCTCATCAGATCAATCCTCTTCTGGAAGCAGTAGCTATGTTTATGGCAAAGATTGTGGTGATAGATTCACAGATGTCTACTTACCTCCCAACTCCTCAACTTGTATACATTAAATATATAATTTTTTGTATGTCCATCATCCCTCAATGAAGTGGCTTTTAAAAATTCAAAGTTGGGGGAAAAATGGTTCAAAGGGATGCACATATTGAACTTAGATATATTTAAGTTTAATGTATCCAGTAACCTCACTGTTGCCCCTGAACCTCCTGAAGGCTCTACCTGTTTTCTATTCCATCAGTTCCTTCTACTCTTGTTAATTCTGGGTAAAAATAGGGATTGAACTTAGGTAAAAATGATATGTTCCTGTTGTTTAACCTGCATTTCTTTGCCTACTAGTGAGGTTGGTCATCTTTTCATATATTGATTAGCTGTTTTTAGTGTTTATTACATTCATTGCCTCATTTTCTATTGACATTTACCTCTTTTCCTTGTTGATTAATAAGAGCTGTTTAATACCAAGTTGATCATGGTCTTTGGGTGTTCAATGTGCATGTTGTTTACTTGTTATGCTATTATTTTTTAGATGCATACAAATAGACCATTTTCTTTCATGGTGTCTGGCTTTATTCATAGAAAATGCTTTTCAATTCTATTATAAAATTATTGAATTTTCTTCTAATACATTATCTGTTCATGCATTCTAGTTCTTAATTCATCTGGAATTTATTTTATTGGACCAAATGAAGTTGTGTATCTTTTCCCACTAAATATCTAGCCAATCATTTATATCTTTCTCACTGAATTAAAATGCCCACTTTCACCTATACTAACTTTTCAAATATACTTTAATTCCTTACTTTGTTTCATTGACTGTATTTTCATGTAGTGTACTGCTTTATTTTTGATATCTGGTAGGGTCTGTTGCCATTACTACTGTTTAATATTTCTGATTACTCTCATATTTATCTTCTTTCAAATGAACTTTCAAATTTCTCAATATATACATAGATCACAGAGATATATTTGGATTTGAAAAACAATGTCTTTATAATATTGAATCTATTAAAATAAATAGTATATGTCTCTTTTTTCTAAGTTTTGTTTTCTTAGTAGGGCTGAGTGTTTGTCATAGTCTGTATTTCTCATTAAATTATTCTAAGGAATATAATTTTTTCAGAGATGCTGTGACTAATCCTTTGTGACGATATTTTCTAAATGTTTTTATTTTGTACCATGTTAATTTATTCTCCTATTCTCATCACTTTTCAGGTAATTTAGACATTAATTTGATCTACAAACAATGCTAGTTTTACCCCATCTTTTCCAATAATACCAACTCCTATGTTCCTAGATAATGGATTTTGGAGCACTGTCTGAATCTTTGCCTTATTCTTACATTCAGAGGCACTTCTCTAGTAATTCACCATTAGGGTTGATCCTAGTTATTTTTTTTATGGATATATTTATTTAGATGTAGACATACCTTTACATGGAGATATAGACATACATGTGAACACTGTGAATGGAGAATTGTACTTTCAATTGCTCTTTTAGGAGTGAATACTGAAGTTGATCAAATATCTTTTTATCTAAAAATACTGTTTTACACTACTGAGACTTGTGTAAAATATGGTGTTTGTGGATGAAGTGTACCCCACAGGATCTCATGTGGAGAAGCAAAGCTCAACAACACACGTCTTGCTATTCAGTTGAGCAGTAAGTTCAGTGTCTGCTTAAATATCTACAGTTAAATAGGTATCAAATGATATTGGAAAGGAGTATGCTTTAAGTTCAGTTTAATATGTTCACTGGGTTTGAAATTGAATATGAAATGATAGTTCATTTATTATTTAAAAACTTTTTTTTCCTTAAAATTACGACTCTTCCCACTCTTAAAGCATTTTCATCATCAGAGCCCTTATGGTGCCTTGATTCCGTCTCTTCCCTACAACAAACACAAAGCATACAAAGAGATTTTGAGGATCTTTTCACTTACCTCAAAAAAGAAAACCCCTTCATAAATGAAGACTTACTGAATGCTGAAGGATGTATACCTTCTAAGGGGCAGTTTTTAATAGAAAGCTTATATCTGAAGGAAATAAAGCCTCAACCTCTTGTATTGAATGTAACTTTTTGTTTGTACTTTGAACCTAAGAGCCTGATATCAAATGAAGCTTCTATTAGCTTCATTTTGAGCAGAGGATGATATCCCAACATTACAGATGCAGACACTGATTCAAGCTGAATAGGTTTCCTCTTAGCCATTGACCTCTGTTGCTTGAGTTTGAGTTCAACATGGAGCCTTTTGTGAAATGCATGCTTTTGTGCCTCACATCCTGTGCCAGACGGTGTATTAGTCTCCTTATAATTGTTCAATACTGACATTGTCCTAATTCTAGGAAGCTATTACTATCATCATCCTCATTTTACAGCCAAGAAAACCAACGCACAGAGAGGTGCATCAACTTACCCCCTGTGGCTAAAAAGGGTAGCCCTCGGGTTCAATCCCAGATCAGTGTGATTCCCAATCCAGGGTCCTTTCCATCGTACTTGCTGCCTTCTTGATGTCCCTTTACCTATCCATGTCCTAACTCAACTTCTCTTCCTGCCTCCTCCTGCAGGCCCGTGACCAAGGTGTAGACTAAGAGGTGGAGTCATGCTTCACACGGCCATATCATGTTGGCAGCCATTCCTGGGTCTGGCTGTGGTGTTCGTCTTCATGGGTTCCACCATTGGCTGCCCCGCTCGCTGTGAATGCTCTGCCCAGAACAAATCCGTTAGCTGCCACAGAAGGCGGCTCATCGCCATCCCCGAGGGCATTCCCATCGAGACCAAAATCTTGGACCTCAGCAAGAACAGGCTGAAGAGTGTCAACCCTGAGGAGTTCACATCCTATCCTCTGCTGGAGGAGATAGATTTGAGTGACAACATCATTGCCAATGTGGAGCCAGGAGCTTTTAACAATCTCTTTAACCTTCGTTCCCTCCGCCTCAAAGGTAACCGCCTGAAACTGGTCCCCTTAGGGGTCTTCACGGGGCTATCCAACCTCACCAAGCTGGACATTAGTGAGAATAAGATTGTCATTTTACTGGACTACATGTTCCAGGACCTGCACAACCTGAAGTCTCTAGAGGTGGGGGACAATGATTTGGTTTATATATCACACAGGGCCTTCAGTGGGCTCCTGAGCTTGGAGCAGCTCACCCTGGAGAAATGCAACCTCACAGCTGTACCAACAGAAGCCCTTTCCCACCTCCACAGCCTCATTAGCCTGCATCTGAAGCATCTCAATATCAACACTATGCCCGTGTATGCCTTTAAAAGACTGTTCCACCTGAAGCATCTAGAGATTGACTATTGGCCTTTACTGGATATGATGCCTGCCAATAGCCTCTATGGTCTCAACCTCACGTCCCTCTCGATCACCAATACCAACCTGTCCACGGTCCCCTTCCTTGCCTTTAAACACCTGGTATATCTGACCCACCTTAACCTCTCCTACAATCCTATCAGCACAATCGAAGCTGGCATGTTCTCGGAACTGATCCGCCTTCAGGAGCTTCATATAGTGGGGGCCCAGCTCCGCACCATTGAGCCTCACTCCTTCCAAGGGCTCCGCTTCCTTCGTGTGCTCAATGTGTCTCAGAACCTACTGGAAACTCTGGAAGAGAATGTCTTCTCCTCCCCTAGGGCTTTGGAGGTCCTGAGCATCAATAACAATCCACTAACCTGTGACTGCCGTCTCCTCTGGATCCTGCAGCGGCACCCCACACTGCAGTTCGGGGGCCAGCAGCCCATGTGTGCTGGCCCCGACACCATCCGTGAGAGATCATTCAAGGATTTCCACAGCACTGCCCTTTCTTTTTACTTTACCTGCAAAAAACCGAAAATCCGTGAAAAGAAGCTGCAGCATCTGCTAGTGGATGAAGGGCAGACGGTCCAGCTCGAATGCAGTGCTGACGGAGACCCTCAGCCTGTCATTTCCTGGGTGACACCGCGCAGGCGTTTTATCACCACCAAGTCCAATGGAAGAGCCACCGTGTTGGGCGATGGCACCCTGGAAATCCGCTTTGCCCAGGATCAAGACAGCGGGATGTATGTCTGCATCGCTAGCAATGCAGCAGGGAACGACACCTTCACGGCCTCTTTAACTGTGAAAGGCTTCACCTCAGACCGCTTCCTTTATGCCAACAGGACCCCTATGTACATGACGGACGCCAACGACACCATGTCCAATGGCACCAATGCCAATACGTTTTCCCTGGACCTTAAAACAATACTGGTGTCTACAGCCATGGGCTGTTTCACATTCCTGGGAGTGGTTTTATTTTGTTTTCTCCTCCTCTTTGTGTGGAGCCGAGGGAAAGGCAAGCACAAAAACAGCATTGACCTCGAGTATGTGCCCCGAAAAAACAATGGTGCTGTTGTGGAAGGGGAGGTGGCTGGACCCAGGAGGTTCAACATGAAAATGATCTGAGGGGCTAGCGCTCACACTGTTGTTTCCAGGTCAGTGTCGGTCACCAGTGAGATAGCTGGCACAGTCAATTACTAGGCGAAAAGGTGGCCTCGGGCGGCTGCCCCTGTGTCCAAGCAGGGTCCACAGAGGCAGGACTTCGTCTGGAGACTCTCCACCGAGAGGCAGGCAGACACGTGTCAGAGCCCTTCACAGTGGGATTCTAATTGTTTGCATTGCAAATATTGGCATTCTGGGGATCTCAGTAATGAACCTAAACCTTCAGCTCATGCTCACGGACAGTTACTCAACCTTTTCTACCACGGCAAAAACAAAAGGAAAAAAAAAAAAAGGAACAACCTACAATGTAGGATTTACGTATTAAAAAGACACATTTGTCTAAAACATACTCTACAGAAAAATTTGTATCTATGATTCTCATTTGTTAAAGCCTTGCATCATACCGTATTGTTGATTCAGCACCACAAAGAAATCAATATATTCTTTACTTTTTTTTTGAAACATATATGCTGTATATGTTTTAAAGCAATATGAATGAGAGGTTGTGCTTTTAGTTACTCACCACTATAGATCCAAGTGTGATATCACCTTCCTTTCCATACAGATGACCCTGAGACTAGATCCCTGGAGTTATGGGCGGAGAGATGCGGAATGATGCGTTTGTCTGATGTAGGATGCCAAGAAATAGAGCCCAAGGCAAAACTGCTCAACTCTGTTAACTTCTGTTACTATAAATAAAGGCATGTGCCTAGTTTTGATACAGAATGGAATATTTTTTATACTTGTGATATCACCCTGGACCAGTTTACTGTAACAAAGCCCTTGGTTTCTCCGGAAGGTTGTATGCCACTAGTTGTACCTGTAAAATGCAAGGTAGGTGTTCATGATGAAGATGATCCATTTAAACACAACTTGATTTTACTTTCATCAGTTACTACTACTGGGTTAACAGGAAGAGCATGTAGTTGTTATCTATACTCATAGGGTAATATTTACCTTGTAGAGGAGATCAAGAATTTGGAATATGCAAAACCTCGGTGGATAAAAGGGAGTTCTTCTCAGATGCCAGCACAAACCAGGGTGATCCAGGCATCACGTGATGTTAACGCAACTAAAGATCTCTTACAATGATAGCTGTCTGAAGGCTGGATTGCTGTCAGTCAAAGGAAATATCCAGCTACCACTACTGTTTTCTATTCAAATATTTACTGTACGTATAGTATTACCTTGAATGGATAACTTCAGGGCTTTTCCCTGCTTCCTTTTAGCTTGAGAATTATCTTGTGTACACAAGAGGAATCTGTCTCATTGTTAAAGACGGGAGGAGAAACAAGGTGAATTAAAAAGCACTTAGTTTTTTCCTCTACTCTGTAGAGGAAAAAACTAAGTTCAAGAGCCCTACCGATAGGTTAAATTGTGCAGATACTTTTACCCCTCTGACCCAAGGATCTCAGTCCAGTTCAGTTTGTATTAATGATTGTTACTGAGAGTTAAAACATTATAACGTTTGTTTGTTTTTTAATGGCATCCTGCCCCTACCACCAGTGATCTGGTTCCAATGAGACATAATTCCATTTGGCTAAATATTCAGTGAATGCCTTTCAAGGCATATATTCATATGACCCAAGAAAGCACTGAATACAGAGTGGATTCATGAAATGTGATCTATTTAATCAGCAAAGGGGAGATAGGAAATGGCTATACTTTGTACATTTTGAGAGGGACCTGAAAGTGAGCCCCCTTTTGGACAGTGAATAAGAAGTTTCTGAGGTTTGTTTCTTGACATATCCTCCTGGGGGGTTGACTTTCAAAAAGCTGGGTTTTGTTTGTTTGTTTGTTTGGTGGCATTTGAAATTTTGAGGAGCTTCGATAAAATTAAATTGACCCCAATAAAGAAGTGACAGGTCCAGAAATTGTTTTGCCGATTGGATAGTAGCACAGTTAAACCCCTTTCTCCCTTAATAAAGGGTGGAAATGAGACAGAAAGATTGAAGAATTGCCTGTTGAAGTCATTTTTCATTTGACTTTCCTAATGGCCATCATAGATCTTTTAGAAATTCATTTTCCACTTTTGGAAATTACTTTATATTACATATCCAATAATACAAGTCAAGACTTTTTTGCAATTTCTATTTCCTGTGTGCAGGTGGAATGGGGTCTTTCAAACTGAAAAGAAAAAGTGGAGAGTTACTCCTCCACAACTTAATAGGAAATACTTCATCTTAATTTTGCAACATCATAATTGCAACCCATTGTCCAACAACAAGAGACACATGGAGCAATTAATAAAAGGGCCTTGTGATTGTAACTGCTATTTTCTGTTAAAATAAAAGTGGACCAAAAACAGCTTAGTCAAATGAAATTGAATTAAAGTTAACCCATCCACGAAAAGATTAAGTGAAAAGATTTTGTGATTATTCCACTGGAAGAAGAGAGACTGTACTCTTTCAGGGGCTTCCATACTCTCATCTGTGGAACAATGGTGTTTAAGATATCAGAAAGCACCCTTCCAAAAAAGAGACTGGACAGACTACTAAATTGGGAAAATGCTGCATTCTTTAACCACCTCTTGACGTTCAAAATATACATGAGCCTACTAAATCCTCTGCAAGTCCTGTAAAAAACAATTCTGTTTAATATTGCTCACCTTATGGTTTCTCTATTTATTTGAGCACAAAGCTCTTCCTTTTCTGATTTGACTGTTAACATCTTGAAAAACAAGTTCCGTCAAACCCAGTTTGGTCAACAGTGAACTAAAGTAGTGCTCTTCCGAAGTAGTCCTAAACTCAGTGTTACCACTAAGAGTAAAATTGCTAGTTGAAGTGGACTCCAACAGATAACAAAAAAATCTATCACCTGCACATGTGATCTGATCATAAGAACGTATTGGCCAGGTATTTCTATGAGAATCTACTTTCCACCAGAAACATCACAGTAATGGATTTGTAGTTAATTGAAAGGCTACTTAATTTTCTCTATTTTCACTAGCGGTGCAGATCTTGGGCTCCTTTGTATATCTGTAAAGCTCCGACCATGGGTTCCACTAACTAGCTCTGGGGCTTAGCATGGAGTTACGCACAAGGAATCTTCCCTTATGGCTTTAAATTACCTCTTTGTTAGAGCAAAGTAGACCATGGTAGAGAGTAACAGCTCAGAGAGCACATGGGCCAAATTCTCTCCTAAGTAGACCTCTCTGAGTCAACCTCTTTCCAGAGGATTTGTCTTGAAGTGTCCCAAGAACAAATATAGTTGGTTTGGCTCACCACTAAGTTTTGGGTTGACTCATTCAGTTGTGTGTGTTGATATCATTTTCGGATAAATGTTTATTTTCTCTAAGCATTAAATCTCTAGAAGAACAAATTCTCTGACTAGAGCCCTAGTAGTCTGAGAGAATTGATCCATGTCCCTATCTGAAATTCATATTACCATAGTAAGGTAATTCACCAATCGAGCTTAATGTGTTCCTGATGAGGGATTTCTACTTGTCCAAATTCTCCTAGTACTCACTTTTTTTAAACCTCATTTCATTTTCATTGTATTTATAGCTATGAGCTTTTCAAATATTCTCAAAATCTGAAAATGTAAACCAAGAATTGCCAAGATTTACACATCCTAGTTCCTGAGGACGTGGGTCAGATTTCTAGTTTTGCTCAAGCTTCCAAGAAATTTTGCTTCTCACCAGCAACTCCCCAGTAGTATGAAGGCATTCAGGATTTGCCCTACACAGTCAAGGGTGGATTCTTTTTTCATTGTTCTGCCAAATATTTTGCTCTCCTCAGTTCTCAGAAAAGCCCAGAGGTTATATAATCTTCTATGACTTTTTTTTTAAAGGATTTAAATCTCACCTGCATTGAAGCCTGACTTTCGTCACTTTCCACGACTCAAGTAGGAACAAATATATTTATATTTTAGAAAGTACAAAAGAGAGGATGTGATCTTGGAGAAGAAAAATTGAGTACAGCCCCATGTAAATTAACTTACCCTTCCAGGTCCTCCTTTCATCTCTGGGTCGAGACATTTGTTTTAATTTCAGGGACTGTGCTCAGAAGCTGTTCAGCAACATGCAATGTGTCTTGAGGCTTTCTAGGAAAGAAAAAAAATACATCATTTTCAGTGTAGAAGGCTAAGACTTAACAAAAAGACATTATTGAGGATTTAAAGAAAGGTTAGGAGATACTTGGATCCATTTTAATTCTATTTCCTCTACTGCTAAGATTTATAGTTACTATCTTCTGAGAAAGAACCCTAAATTATCTTCTTTAAATGTAGTTTCTGCTTTATCCCTGTTTCCTACATCCCAGTCACCTTTATGTAGCTCATACGATCTATTCCAAATGGATTTTGTGGCATATGAATCTAGTAATAAAACCTTTGGGGTCGAAGCCATTCATTCTACTTGGTACTTAGGTAAAGATACAACATTCTTTATTACTAGGATTAGGTTCTAGCAACATTCCCCATTGGACTTGTACATCCTGTGCCTGGTTATTTCCATGGACTTTCCACCATTGTCTCTGTCCTTTCTGCTAAAATCCTTGGTACTTTCTGTTCCAGGAGTTTTAGAGTTACTTTGCCTTTGTGTGTGGGAAGCCTTGAAGAATGCAGTATCATGATTTGTTGATTTCAGAATTACATGCATTGGTTAGGCACCAGAGGGTGCTTCCTGATATGTCGGCAAACACTTGATGAGTCTCTGTTGCTGTCCCCTTAGCTCCTTCAAAAGCCATCCCTAAGAGAGCACTCTCTTTCTCCCTGTAGTGAAAGTATGGCGACAGGGAAAGGGCAGCTTCATGACTTAAGTCTCCAAGATCAAAATGACAGCTGATTTGCTACAGTATTTACCTATGTCATGTAACAAAAACTGGGTCTCGGGGCCATAAAAGTCTAGATTTGCAAGGTTTAACCAAGTCAGCTATGGTTTAAATCAACAATGACAGGTTTTCAAACCCGAAATTGGTTCATCTGTTTTGGGAGCAGTAAATGTGGCTGTATTTCTCAAAAAAAAAAAAAAAAAAGAGAATGAAAACTGCTTATCTTGTGTTAGCTTTGCCTATGATAAAATGTTTGCAGCAAATATATATATATATATGTATATGTATATGTATATGTATGTATATATTATATATAGAAGATTAAGAGGTTTGTAAAAGGTTTATTTTTCTAAAACAGGCCTGGAGCTGATGTTTCTCTTTCAAAATACGGGAATCTGATCAAGTCACACTTGCATGTGCCTCAGACGGCCTGTCTCAGTTGGCCAAGACCTTTAATGCCACTTTCCCTCCCCTGCCCCCATCTCCCTGGAGAAGATCTGGAATGGGAAGGAGGAAGAGAGCGGGGACTACGCAGTCCCCAGAGCAGAAAGCTCTGGCCTCCCCCACTTTCCCGCCTCCTTTCCTGAGACCACAGTTGAAATGCCCCCTCATCCTCCAGCTCTGCCCTCCACGGCAGTGTCATCGCCCTGCTGCTGTCACACCTCACCAATGAATGCTCTCTCCATGGATAAGTCTGCTTTCACTGGTACTCAGAAATTTTAGGGTAACTGTTAAACTGGAAATTGCTTAAAAAAAAAAAAAAAAAGCTCTAGCCTATCTCCCATAACACTTTAAAAGTTAAGACTTACCATTCACATAATCACAAGCTGACAGCACTCTGCAGGTGGAGCGATTCTGATTTTTTTTTCTCTTCTAGAAGCAGGTGGGTTGATATAATGCCAGCCCTAAATAGAAGCTTTATTTATAGCCTTAGCAGAATGAGAAAAGAGCTGGCATAATCAAGAGGGTACTGCATATTTTAAGGAAGGCTTTACCTTTAATATGCAAAGTAGCCATTAGAAGACAACAAAAATGCAAATTTCCATTCTATTAAAATTGGTTAACTGTATTACTAAAGTTCTAAAGATAACTTTCTATGCTGAAAATGGGTAAAAAATTTTGTGTACAGGACCAAAAAAAAAAAAAAATCCAGAAATTTGATTGCCATTGTTAACTCTCTTCATTTTGGTGCACACCTCCTATTCTAAATTGCTTTAATATCTTTAATCTCCACTACAATATAATCAGTACAGTCTATAATATCACATAATAATGATTAAGCAGGAGATTAACTTGCAAAAAAAAACCTTTCATGCTATTTATAGAAACTATATGTGTTTAGCAAGGCCTGACTCATATACAAACATATGTGATAGCAAGAGATGGGAACTGAGTCACAATCTTTGTTTAGAGGCTATTTGGAAGAAAACATACTCTTTTCCTCCCTAGTTATAAAATCAGGTGTATTACACACAGGGGTTGCTTGATAAGCAAGTCAACTGTCTTATGTTTTTTCCATACAGTTTGGAATGCCCCAGATCATAATTTAAAAGCTATTGTTTATATATACATATATAAATATGTGGGAGAGGGTGGTTTGATTTTTTAAGTGTTTAAAATGTAACTGTTTTAAAGACTGCTGTGCTTGAGCAGGAGGGAAAAGAAAAAAAAAAACGTGTGTCTGTGCTCTTCTTTGATTTTTTATCAAAATCTTATTCTGGGAACATCCCATGAACCTACAGAACTTATTTTTGTTTTGTTTTTAGATGCCTGTTTTTGTTCTCAGAAAATTAGTGCTGATGACAAAAGTATCTTGGTTTAGGTTTGTGTCTCATTGACTATTACTGATTCATTGTTGTAGGCATGTTTTTTTAACATGTAAAACCAGGTTAACTTATTTTATTAATATGTAAAATAAGTTAAGAAAACATGTTTTCTTTACATATGTAAAGGGCTTAAGCATCTGACATCTCAGTTAAATCCACTGGGGTATTATTAAGAAATGAAATGTAATAAAAGGCGATTGGAATCATACATCAGAAGATACTTCCTTCCTGAGAGAGGCAAGGTTCTATGAGCCTTACCAGGAACATGAGGTTGCTTACATATCTTTAGCACTGTTACTAGATTGAATAATCTAATAATCTTCAGTCAGGGAAGAAGCCGATCCAGTGAAATCTGATTCTAATGCCAGGGTAGGTGGAGACCACTCAGAGCAGAAATCAGAAACCAAGCTATTAGGTTCTTTCTACACAAAATTACCAAGGGGCCATAGTTTGGTCTGCTGGATACCCAAATCTAGGTAATATTAACCCACTATAAAGATAATCTGTTTTAGTGAAGATAAATCCTGTATCACTTGAAAAATTATCCCAAATTCAATTGACTTGGTTACATGAGCAAGGAATGGGCATGACTTCAGGCATGAAGAGTTCAGCCAGCCATACACATAACATCTAGTTTTCCTCAGTTACTTTTCACTCAGCCAACTATCAGTGATTCAAGACATCCTTTAAGAGAGGAAGGCACAACAAATTTTAAGAAAGATCGCTCGTCTTCAGGCAAACTGGTAACAAGGGGAAGAGAAGGCTGTCCAGCATTAAAGAGTGAAAGAATTAAAAATGTAGAAACTGCACCTGTGCACTCTTTCTGCTGAACATGAAGGTGCGCTCTCTTCACTTTTGGTCCTGAAGGGAATGGGCTTCAGGGAGCCGTGCTCGTGCTCGGGGAGCTCTCATCCCATGATACCATCTTCCTGCCCTGTGGCTTGTTAGATGCCTTCCAGGGAAGAAGGAGGCACCAAGCCGATAGGAAGTCTTGATATAGGACAAGAAAGCCGGGGATTCACCTCTACGCAGCAGCAAACACTCGAACTCTGAGCCTGCTGCCTTCTTTAATTGCAAAATGAAGAGCTTGTCACCAGAGAGGGATTTCCTTCTCCCTGAAGATTCTCTAGTAATGCCAGAGCTGCTTGGGTAAGAGTCCCATCTCTGACTATGTGACTTTCATTTTATACTACTGAACTCACATGACTAACACAGATGATCCATGAAGGGAGTTTCGAATGTGTTGAGTATATCCCTCTGCAGACGAATACATCGCAAGTTGGGCTAGCCAGTAAACACACTGATCAGGGAGATGGTTCTAGTACTTCAGGACTTGTTTTTAACACTGGGAAGGTAACATCACTAAGTCAGATTTTTTAATGAAAGCTAAATGTACTTTTAACTCAGCCTATCTTCAGACTCTACTTACAAAAGACACTCTGGCCACATCCTGCCTCGTAAATTTGGAAGCCCATCATACTTTGTTTCTGGGGTTGCCCCCCCCAACTTATTTTCCTCAGTTTTGAGCATACTGCGCCAGTGGACTGGCTGTTAATTTTTGTGTCATTTAATATAGTCAAAATAAATATTTTGAGTTCCTGCCTACTCCTAAGGCAGATAAGTTTATTATAGAACCCGATATTCTTTTCTTAATTACCTCACTGTCAGAACTAAAACCTAGGACATGAAGATTTGTTTATGTGACATGAAGCCAAGTTAAGGAGGAAACCTCAGTGGAATTTCTAGAGGGAAATTCACCTAGAAATTCTGCCAGTGACTGGCGGAAAACCTGAAAACACTGGCTTCTAGGGTTTGTCACTACAGCGCTTCTCATCAACCCTTATAAACAACAAAATGCAAAAATTATAACCTTCTATCAAAAAATGTGGACTGAGAAGGAAATCCGCTGGTATAGCTATATAGGCATTTTTCATCCAACAATACTCTGAACCAGGTAAGTCAGAATGTTGGGACATGTCAATAAATCTAAGTAGTATGTGTATTTTACTGCCAGATACATACACCTATAACTAAGAACCATCTAGAGAAATAATAAAAGGCAGATGGAAAACATGTATCATATCTGAGGATTCTCACTGTTCTACTTGACCACTAATCAGGAAAACTAAGAACAGAACTCAATCACTAAGGAGTCAGGGTCCGAGAAATGAAAATCCAAGCAGCGTCTCCATAAAAAAACAAACTACTCCTCTATAGGTTACGTCTTTGCTTGGAAGACCCAAATCTTATATGTGATTGCAAAAGTGACATCTATATTGAATATAGTGACTAATTTTGTTCATTGTCACATTCAGAAATAAATATATTTACCAGACTCCCCTCCCCCATATCTGAGGCAGAGGTAGCATTTATATGAGCCTTTTCTAATTGCAGCCTCACCGGTCATATTCTTCCTAAGCACAGAAGCTCAAGCATGCTAGTACCATAGCACAGAGGCAATTCACTACATTTAATCTATTCCTTTAGCCCTGGGCTATTAGCTGGGTGTACAAAAGACTAATAGATTACATCTGTTATATACATTCAGGACTCTCATGAAAGTGAAACACTTCCTTAAACACATACACAGATCCATATCATAGCATCCAGAGTTTCTTAAGCCTCAATGTGTATCAAACATCCTCCTGGAAATGAATTCACGGAGCCCAGAACAAATGTGTGATGCAAAGTGACTACCCAGTCAGCTCCACCATCTTGATTTATATGAGCTCTTCCATCTTAGCAACACCTGCAAGATCGGTTGCCTCTGCTTTAGTGGTCTCAAGATCTTTCCACGGCACTGAATATGAAATTTGCTGGTATTAATGCAGGGCTGGTTTCAATACATGGAAGCTCTTTATAATCCTGAGTCTTCTGGAGTAAAAAAAAAAAAAAAAGTTTGCAGAAACAAAGTTCAATGTATTTTAAGAATAGCATGTGACAGGAACTGGGTAGCACAAGCTTTTCACAATGAGAAAATAGGTATATACAAGATAATTTCACTTCAAAGGAAAATGGATCATGTTTATGTATGTGTCACTGCCTCTAATATTGGTCTTCGTAGTTCAGGTTCCAAACCAATAAGTACACAAATTCTTTATTAAAAATTACCTTTATATTTATATTTATATCCTTTTAAATGTTGCCAGTATTAGCTCAAATACATGCCCACAGGAAATTCAGGAATCTGCTTAACTCTTTCCTTTTTATCCTTTATTAGAAATTGCAAATCAGATTTCTCCAGCTTGTTTTAAAATATGTAGAAATTTTAATTTTCCATTTATCCAAGCACAATCTCCTTTCATTCATTCATCCATCCATCTATCCATTCATTTAATCAGGCAACATCTACTGAGTATTCATTATCCTAGTAACTTAATAGCACATTGATGAGTAAAGTCATTATCAAATTGTGGTCCAAACTTTATTCCTGCATTTCTCCACTTTAACTTCTTTGATGTCCAAGGTGATCACAACTTATTTCTCATTCTATCATCCAAATCATGTGGTTTAGAGATGGGCCTTAGTGTCCAACTAGCCAGGTACTAATCTGGTTTTAAGGACCTACCTGCTTTAATGATCCATTCTCAGGGAGTCAGAATAGTTAAGTACTGAAAAAACAAAGATCTGGGGTAAGAGTCCCCAGGGCTCTGTCACTGGACTCACGTTTCTTTATGAACAAGCTACTTAACATCTCTGCATCCCCATCTCTCAAAAGGACCATAACACTACCTACCTCACAAGGGTGCTGTGAGGCTTACCATGAAAGCATGAGGGAATGGTACGTAGAATTGGGGGCCTATTACAAAGGTGCTACAGGATGTAGAGCTGGTTGGATAAAGTTATTGAGTATGAGCCCCTCTCCCCCTGGGAGTCCCAGGTCTGCCAGGTTATATCAACTCCCTTTACAACTAGAATCTAAAATGGCATTGACCATCAATTGGCTTGGTTGATCTTTACTACAACCTCTACAAGATTTACCACAAACCCCACTCTCTTTGAGAGATGTTGGCTTGGGAAAATTATTAAACTCATGTTAACAAAGGATAATAAAATGATTCACTTCCAGGTGCTGGGGGTGGGGGAACAGTTATTTATTTCAATATGATTCAAGAGTTTGAATGGATATATTCAAGGGGATGCATTTTATTGGAGAAATTTATTGCCTAGGGCTTTCTGTTGTTTTCAGTCTGACTCCCCAGCTTTCTGTACCATTGTTTAAACATACATCCCCTTTTCCCTTTCAGTGGAAGGGAAGCTATAATCCTCGTTTCATGATGATTCTTTTAATGAAGTCTGTTTTGCTCAAAGGACAAATTCTTTTCAACAACTATTGTAATTATTTTCTTAGAGGGCCATTTTTAATTGCCATATTGTTTAGCTAAGCCCTATTGTCCTGGTGTCCTTCATAACTGTCAGTTGCTTTAAAATAAAGGGGTGGGGGGAGCTGATAAGCACATTGTTGTAATTGATTTGTATGTTTGAATTGTCTTATCAGAAAACAAGGTTATGAATTTCATCTGTTGAGACACAAAAATAAAATAATTTCCTAAAAAAATTGTATTTGGTTTTTGAATATTCTAAAGGAACATTCATTCTTCATCTTTTAATGTTTCATTAATAGTGTTTTGTTACTAATCATATATAATGAAGCTTAGCCTTCTATATTCATTGGTATTGCTCAATTCTTTTTTTATATATAGTTGGGAAAGAATCAAATAAAATTGTTCAAGATTTAGAATTGAAAGAAATCAAGAAGAGCCCATTCTCAGGGATCTGCAATTCAAGGTTGACGGTGGAATTACCCAAGACAAACAGGTATGAAGAAAGAGCTTTCAAGCTATATAGTAATATCATCTCTCTTTTTTTTCACCAGTGCAAAATGTTTCTCCAAGTAAAGGAAAATGACCAGGAGATATTATTTTTATCAGTCAGGAAACTCTAAAAAATGAGGTGAAAATAACTGAGCTTGATTTAAAAAAAAAAATCTCTGGGCCAAGATTCTGCCACAATAATTTAGAGTAATTCTGCCCCCTCTGCCCCCACCCCACCCCGGCCCCGGGCAAAATCCAAAAACCACATTGGTATCTGAGCTTGGGTTGCCACAACAAAATACCATAGACTGGGCAGTTTAAACAACCAATTTCTTTCTCACAGTTCTGGAAGCTGGGAAGTCCAAAATCAAGGTGTTGGCAGGGTCAGTATGGTGAGAGCGCTTGGGTTGCGTCAGCTACTTTCTCACTGTGTCCTCATGTAACCTGCCTTTCCTTGGTGCATGCACATGAAGAGAGGGAGATAGCTTCTTCTCTCCCTCTTTTCATAAGGCCCACCAATCCTATCAGATTAGGACCCCACCCCTGTGACCTCAATGAACATTAATTTCCTCCTGGAAGTCCTACCTCCAAATACAAACACATTGCGGGTTAGGGCTTCAACATATAATGGGGGGGGGACACAATTCAGTCCACAGAAGTTGGTTTCTGCACATTTATCAAAATACTACGTCACCCTTCTTGATCATGAGCATGAGAGATGGTATATAATATTAGGAAGGCTAATTAGGAAAGTCGATACAAAAGAGCCAAGATGCATTGAAAAAGCATTTCAACAACTAGCAAAGATTCCTCTCCTTGTTTCACTTCCTTTACTACTCTTCGACTCTTCAGGACTCTGGCCTAGTTGTTATTTTCTGCAATTACATATGACGTTTCATTCTGCGGCACCCAAATTTTTAAAGAGCTTCTGTGTCTTCTGATTTCTCACAACACCTCCAGAGTTCTATTACCATTTCTCAAAAATCTTAACCTCTTAAATTTCTTTCTTATTCAATACCATTAGTTAACTTCTTTCTGGAATACCCATCCCTTGTCTGATGCTCCTTTCAAACACTTCAAGTTCTATTTTGACTCTGACCCCCTCTCCATCTACTAAACAAAGCCTTATACAGATTCCATGTCAAGGAAAAAGACAGGACAATATTCTCCTCATGATCCAAAATTTACTCAAACTCCAGGTCACCTGTACCATTTTCCGGATAAGATTGGCTGACCCATGGGAGCCAAGTTATGGGCTATTTGCATGTTCTCCATGGTTATTTTAGTGTGGAAAAGGTAACTGAAGTGCTCTTGTCTAAACAAGCAGAACAGCACTTGCTGTGACCATTTGCTTGACCTGAAGAGTCCTGGTGAATAAAATGTAGAAACGTCAACTGTGTGTTTGAAGAAGAGAAGTTCCCAAGCTAAAAGCTGCTCAGATGCCCACCTGTCCTCCCGCGGCTGTGTCTGTTGGGTTTGCAGATATTAAGAAGCAAGGTGCCAGGCTCAGGGTGATAAGCCAACATCTGTCCAATATACTCATGCTCGCTGATGCTCCCAGTGAACCAAAACGCTGTGTCCAAGGCCAGGCTGAAAGGACTTTGTCCCCTACTGGAATACAAAATTTCCAGAAATCAGAAAGACATCAGGGGAAAAGAGTAAACTCCTCCTGTGAAACAATTTTACTTTCTCAAAGATCAGACTTGTGCTTACTAGGCTAGACACCCTCACAGGAAACACCGTGCCCTTTGCCTCTTGTGAGCACTAAAGGGGTCAAGGCCGTGGTGGTTTCTTAGTCCCTCCCATTCTATTTGTGTTCATCTGACCATTAGTTAGTGAGCCTCCTCAAACATCACTCTTTCAAAGTTCCAGAACAAGACACAGGACACCGAGGTAATTCACAAGGGGTCATTTTGTTTTTCCTAATTATGAAGTAATAGATACTTGCTCACTGTAGAAAAGTGGGAAAATAAAGAGGTTGGAAAAAAAAAAATCTTATATTCCCATCTTTCAAAAGCACAGCTATTATCATAGTATCATTCCTTTCGATCTTTCCCAAGGGATAAGCTAGGTTTGAAAATAGCAATTTAACATGTTTCCTTGCTACCACCATAAGTCCCTTCTCTCCTCCACCTCCTTCCTTCTCTTCCCCCTGCTCCCTCTCTCCATTATGTATTTCAGGGCCTCTTGTGATGTGGCAACAGAACAGCTCCCAAAGCAGAAACAACCTGCCTACTTGCTCAGTCAGGACCTCAGGAAAGGGTTCTGAGAAAATCCTCAGTAGTGATCATAATGGGAGCTGAATCTTCAAAGGTTCATTTTCTTAAAGAAAGTTACTCCCAGCCCAGTCAATATGATCCTCTGAGAAATTTGCAGAGTCAAAAACGAGAGGCAATACTGGATACCATTTACACCCACCAATTACCTGGTGCCCACCACCTACCTGGAACATGACAAAAATAAGCTCATTCATCCTCCCCAAAGTCCTAGAGGCCGGCCATCTCTTTCTTGTTTCATAAAATTTTCACCTGATTCCAATTCCAAAATCCCTCTTCTTTCTGTTCTGCCACGCTGCCCCCAACTCTGAAACTCTAAGTAAAACAAAATTTTAGTCATTTCACAAGGAAGCCCTCTGATGATCATTGCAGCTGTACACAGGACATTCAGCTTCCCCAACTCTCTTTGCTTTCAGTTGAGATTTGTTTCCTTTCACTGCTGCACCCCTCACCCCCTGCAGCCGCCCTGGATTGGATCCCTTACTCATTCCCCTGATGTTCATTGCAACAACATCCATTCCAGGTGAACTCTCTTCCTACTAATGCGGATCTAACAAGAGATGCTCTGAAAATGTTATTGTAATTTGGAATTAATTGCAGTGATAGTACAGATGCCACTGGAAATTCTTCGCTGCCTACTTCTAAAAGCTTGACTGTCTTAATGGGCAAAGGAGCATTTTGGTTCCTCTGAAGTTACCATCCCGTGTTACTGATCACAGCCACCACAGGGAAAAATATTGTTGCTCCTCACCTTCAAACATCTTCTGCCCTCAGGTTAATAAAGCCTCTTTTGGGAAGTTGGTTATGTAACCCAAAGAAAAGAATAGAATAGAATGGAATGGAATGGAATGGAATGGAATGGAATGGAATGGAATAGAATGGAATAGAATGGAATAGAATAGAATAGAATAGAAAAGAAAAAAGAAATAAAAGGTAAGTTGTGCCACCCACTGGTAGAGGAAACCCATCTGCTTTTTATAGGAAATCATCTTTGTTCTACAGAACTTCAATTTTTTAATGGAAGGAAGCTACATCTTAGGGTAAATGAAATACTGAGGCATCCTGGCCTCATTTGGGAACACTGGGTGTTGTGTAAGGCTGGAAACTTCTGCTAATTGGGGAAGGAGAGAGAGAGGTTAATGATGCAGATGGACACTTTGTGGCACCTCTGCCCCACACATCACAACCATCTCCCCCAGGAGAATGAAAACCATCTTTCAAGTACCAGGAAAGATCATTAACAGTGAGTGGTTGCCTGCTAGTGTTGAATGAAGCAAGGTAAGCCTGCCGCTGGAAATTCATCTCATTCAGGGACAGATAAGCAGAATGACAGAGGGATTCCAACACAGAAACCTTAATATATTATTTAGGTTTCCAGTTAAACACCTGCATGTTAACCAGGGACAAGGCCGACTGCCCGTGTGTGCTTCTGCAATCTTTGCAATGCAACCCAGACTATTTGCTGTCGGAGTTATTGCAAGCATAGTACAAAGTCCTTATATTGTCACATGTTTAGAGAAGGGACTCTGCCCTCTTGAACGCTTTCAGTGAGATGAGGAACACGGGAGCTGCTATCTGGTCTCTTGGTAAATCATTCACTAGGGTAGTTACTGAGAACCTACTCTCTGGCAGCTACGATTAGAGGCTCTGCATTACAGCCAGCACCTAGAAAGGGAGATAACTGGTCAGGGCCTGTTCTGGAGCTACCAGTCTGTCTGAAAGTCTTTCAGCAGGCTGGCTTTTAGTCCTGCCTTTGTCCACCTTCTCAGGTGGAAAACAATGTGTATCAGCTCTTCACGGGAAGCTGGGCCAGTGATCCAGGGAGGGGAAGACCTCAGCAAAAACTGCTGCAGGCCACAGGTTCAAGTTCACTTTCAAGGAGCTGCTTTCCTGGGCAAAAAAAAAAAAGGCTCCTGAAGAGTGGACTATCCCAAAATGAAAAGCCCTGGAATCAGGCTAATGCACACACTTCCCATTTTAGAAATATCTTCAAGAAAAAAAAAAAAAAGATAAAGTGATATGTGAAAGTCTCTTCTCTGTCCCAGGGAAAATCTTACAAAGGTGGTGAAGGACTGTTGGAAGTCAGCAGCCCCATGGTAGAGGGATAGCCTGCTAGGGAGTTTGGCATACAGTAGGTGCTCAGTAAATGCATGTCACATAAATGGGTACATAGCCTAAAAAGACAGGACACATAATGCAGAAGCATATTCACAGACATGCTTACCTGCATGAAGCTTTTTAACAAATCATTCACTTCTTACGGGGGTTATAGGTGTGTATTTTTAATTACATAAATAACAAATGCCCATTTTAGGACCATTAAAAAACAGAAATTAGAAAACTTAAAATTTCCAGTAACTTAAACTGAGATAATCCACTGTTAACATTTATGTGGTTAAATCAACATAAGCCTAAACCAATTTTTCTATATAGTACATATGGATTTTTAATGGGCATCTCTTGTTTTATAAACTTTTTTACTTAGCATTTAAATTTTACTTTTACTTTAAGATTTTATTTATTGGGGCACCTGGGTGGCTCAGTTGGTTGGGTGACTGCCTTTGACTCAAGTCATGATGCTAGAGTCCCAGGATCCAGTCCCGCATCAGGCTCCCTGCTCAGCAGGGAGTCTGCTTCTCCCTCTCCCTCTGCCTCCCCCCTCTGCTCATGCTCTCTCTCTCTCTCTCTCTCTAGAGAGCATGAGCAGAGGGGGGAGGCAGAGGGAGAGGGAGAAGCAGACTCCCCGCCCAGCAGGGAGCCCCATGTGGAGCTCCATCCCAGGACCCTGAGATCATGACCTGAGCCAAGGCAGACACTTAACTGACTGAGCCACCCAGGTGCTTCACTTAGCATTTTATTGTGACTCTCTTCCCATCATAAATGGCTGCACAGAATTCCACTGTCTAATTTTACTATAATTCTTCAGCAGGTATAAATACCTGTTGTAGGGTATTTAGGTTACCTCCAATTTTTTTCCTATTACAAATGACTGTATTAGAGGTCTTTGGAGATAAGTATTTACTCATGTTCATTATTTCTTCATGCTAATTTATCTGGAATAGAATCACTGAGCCAAAAAGTAATGCAACTTTCTGAGGCTTTTGATAGGCACTGATACCAGAGAGGGGCTGATTTAGGGTTTGAACAGTAAGGTAGAAGAGGACTCTTTTCCCTGAAACCTCATGAAATACTCCAGGTTTTGATGAAAGCATCTATAACAAAGATTGTCACTCTGTCCTTTTCTATCAAATACACTTAGATTCCACCCGACCCTACATCATTATACAATACTACCAGACTCTTTGTTTACAATATTTTTTATTGTCCTGTGTAATTTCCTCTCAAGTTTTTGCATTAAAAGGCACATGCCCAATAGTTTCTTTCAAGTGTAGGGTGGTAACTGGTTAAATCCAAATACCAGTATTCATTTGACTATAGGCAAGAAGATTCACTCATTCATTTACTCAGTAATCACATGTGAACAATTTTAATGTACCAGGCACTCTTCAGACTGGTGCTATAAAAACCCCGAACCAGACAGACAAAACCTCTAACCACAAGGAACTTGAATGTGTTCTAACTCAGGTAGTCAGAGAAGTCCCTTCTGAGAAGACACCTGGGTGAATGGACTGATCAAACCGTGCTTACATCTGAGGCAAGTGACTGTCGGAGAAAAGGAAGAGCATGTGCAAAGGTCCTGATCAGGAAGTGAGCTGAACATGCTCTGAGAACAAAGAAATGCCAGTATGATGAGAGCAAAGCAGAAAAGACAGGGTAAGAAATTGAGATCGCAGAAGGGGCCAAATCAAGTAGGGCCTGGTAGACCATTTAGAGGACTTGGAATTTTCTTCTCAATGATGGGAAGCATTTGAAGGTTTTACAAAGGTGTACAACATGATCGAATTTACATTTTCCAAATCTCATTTGGACCACTGAGTGGAGAATAAGTTACAGGCCAATAGTGAGAGTAGGTAGACAAGTTGAACAGCTCTTGTGATAGTATAGGCAACTGGGGAATTTCAAGGTCCTGAATCCTGTTTTGGAAGGAAGCAAGAAACTAAGAAGTGATATGAATATTCATAGTTAAAAGCAGGATCTAATCATTCTATTGCCTGGCACAGCAACTCAAATGAAAAGCCTTGGGATGCCTGGTCATCTCTGTATTACTACTTCTACTTCTCTCAGATTGGTTTCCACGTGAAGATGTCCACAGAGCAACTTCTGAGGATCGCTAATGCACAAGAACCCTGCAAGCACAGATGATACACACTCCAGGAGTGTGAAGCCCCAACCTTCACAAAAAGCCTACATCAATGTAGCCTCCTGAAGAAGAAGTCAAATAATCAGGTGGGACTACCAGAAAATTCTGAGCTGCTCTTTCCCCGGACCCTCGGCCTGTCTCACTAATGACCAAGCTGGGATCTGGAGTAAGACCTGAATTGAAAGCAAAGCATTACAAATATGAGTCTAGTTATTGAGCTATTTATAATCGAATGCCTATTAGGAAATATTAACAAAGAGCTAAATTAAAAACTTGTTTCCATTTCTAGAAACCTGCTCACTGAATATTATTTAAGCTTTTGATGGAGTAAAAGTGGGATTAACTTAATCATCTTAAGGATCATTGGATTTTTGAAGTACGTCAAAACAGGACTCAGTACTTTTCATTTAAAACCACACACAAAATTAAAAGGACTTCTGAATCCACAAGGACATACACTCAGCGCAAGTCATGGGAAAACCACGGTGTCTTGTTCTCTGTATGTACATCGTTTTAAGTTTCTCCTTTTAATTCCCTCTGACATGAATGTGTAATGCTGAGAATCTATGCTAATGAAGAATGTGTCCACAAGATGTATAATGCATGCCTTTTAATTAGTTCTGCTGCTATAATTGATTAACATTTTGCCTGTGCAGTACTATTACAAAGAATGAGCAGTGAAACACTGTATGCATCTAGTCCCTGTAGAAAAAAAAAAAAAAAGCACCGAACACTGCCATTGCAGAACATCTGCACCACCAAAGCGATCCTCCGAACTCCAATTGAAAGTCTGGTGGGAGGCGCTTGAAGCAGTCTGGCAAGAAGCAGCAGAAATAAAAGACAAAATGAAAGGGCGAAAGGCCCAGAGGAATGAATATGAGAAATGTTAAAGGGGGAGGGAAAGAGATCAAGATGAATATGAAGAGTCTGAAAACAGCCCTAACTCCATGGCATCTGGGGCAGATGGAGGAGATAGAAGTCAAAGCAGAGAAAGGAGAGAATACAAATTGTGGGCACATCTGTGTGTATAGACAGCTGCATACATTCAGGGATGCACGTGTGGGTACAGGCATAATTGTATGTAGGATAACAATGGCAGAAACCAACTGTAGAAATGCAAGGCTCCAGCACCAGCACAGAGCCTGCTGATTCAGCGACTTCATCCCAGGGCCCAACCCCCCTGATGGAGCACCCCTAGCAGTCATGCACTTCCCCTCCCCTGCCCGATGTGAGCACAAGACCCCTGCCTCCCAGCCACTCACAGAGTGTGTACTATGTATGAACCCTGTGCTCAGTGCCTGGGAGACATGCTCAAGAAGGCAAATCTCCTTACCTCGAGTTGCTTACCGTCCAGTGGGGGAGAGTATAAGCACACAGGGAGTTAGGATGCTAGGACCTGAGAACAGGAGCACAGACTAAATACACACAGCTGACACAAGGCTTGGGCAATTCTAAGAAGGATTTCTGGCCTAAGAGATTTTTTAAGATTTTATTTATCTGAGAGAGCAAGAGCGGGGCGGGGGGCGGGGGGGGTTGAGAGAATGAGTCAGGAGACCCGCAGAGGGAGAAGCAGACTCCCTGCAGAGCATGAGACCTGGGATCATGACCTGAGCCAAAGGCAAACACCTAACCAACTGAGTCACCCAGGTGCCCTGGCTTAGATTTCTATCCCAAGACAGTCATACGAAAAGTGGGTAGCAAAAAGGATGTTCCAGGCTAAGGGACCATTCTGGGCAAAGAACATGAGAAATGAACGGTTGGGCTTTTAAAGATATGTGAGTATCCAAGAGAATGGGGAGGGAGGCAGCGGGCTGGGAGATGCCAAGTGGCAAGGTCATCAGGCACAAGCCAGATCCTGAAGACCTCTCTTGGGGGGAGCTGGTTTAAGCAAAGTTTAGCAAGTTTACTCACTTCAAGATTTTCACAGACCATGCAGCACACTCAAGTACATTGTGAATTTCCCAGTGAGAGAGAGAGTAGGCAGAACTCCTTAAGGTTTTTCCCCCCATTTTTTTAAGCAAAATATGTATTCACATCTTAAGTATTCAACGTAAGACCTGCTAGACACAGTCTGAGAATCACAAACCTAGATACATACATTTGAACTTAGCTCTGGATCCTCCATAATCTACCCCTCCATAATCTACCTGTTCAGATGCCCGACCATCCTTCTATGTTTCCTTTTTTGCTTTTAGGATCATCTCACTTTTCCATCCTCTCTAATAGCAATTTCAAAACTCCTCCCAAATCTCCCATCCTCTACCCATTTGTCTTCACTCTTAGCAGATAACCTCTACTTGGAATTAGAAGCCACCAAATGGGAACTCCTTGGTTTCCCGATACCAAACTCCCATCATCCCCGCATCTAAGGCACCTGTCTTGTCAGAACAGAGGAGCTGTCCAACCCCTCCTTATTTAAATCCTATCCTTCCAGGGTTTTAGTCAAATTAGACTATCAAATACCCTTTCTCACAGATGTCTCCTGTTAAGACAACACCACTATCCACTAACCCACACCCACCCCCACCAGCAACTAATCTCCTTCTTCCTCTTCCTCCTCACAGAATTCCTCAAATAAATTGTTGCGATCCCTTTGTCTCTATTTCCTCACATCCCACTCTTTCTTCCACCCGCATCTCTCCACCAAAACAGCTCTTGCTGAGGATCACCAGTGCCCCCCTGACGCTAATTTTTCAGTACGCATTTTCCTTTACTTCTCTCACGGGCGTTTCACACCGTTGACCACGCCCATCACTTCAACCATTTCCGTCTCTTGGCTTCCACGACAGAAGTCTCTCCAACCTGTCTATGATCTCTGTATCAGCCTCCTCTCCAGTTTTATCCTCCTCCATCTCACTATCAAGTCTCCAAGCCTCGCAAGTCCCAAACTTAGCCCTTGGGTCCTCTCTCTATTCTCCGTGTTTGGATAACTGTGTCTATTTCCATGTCGTCAATCATATTCTAAAAATCCCATGGATTCCAGAGAATTCTTGAATTTCAGAGTATTCCAGAGAACACTCATCCCAGTCTTTGTTGCCACCAATTTCACTTACAGTGTGCTCTCCCTTCCATAGCAACAACGACCATTTTTTAGAGCAAATTTGATTTCAAACCTTTTCCCCTTCTGTGTGCACATGCGCACACAACAAGAACATTTTTTATCGCTCCCTACCATTCTTAGAATAAATGCCAAAAAAATGTAACATGATTTTTAAGGCTCTGAATGCTCTGGCCCTTGCCTCTCTCTTGTTTCTTACTTCTCTTTTGTTCAATCTCTGTGCTTCACTCTACTCTTATCCCCTTAGAGGTTTCTCAAATACACTACCCTTTCTCTCATCACAAGTTTTTTGCATATTCTATTTCCTCTGCCTAAAACACTTGTCCCTTCCTCCCTTCATCTGGCAAATGTCTTCCCATGGCTTAACGCTCAACTCAGTTGTAAATTCTTTTTATTTTATTTTTAAAATTTTATCTTATGTTAGTCACCATACAGTACATCATTAGTTTTTTTTTCTTTAAATTTTTCTATTGTTATGTTAGTCACCACCATACATTACATCATTAGATCTTGATGTAGTGTTCCATGATTCATTGTTTGTGCATAACACCCAGTGCTCCATGCCGTACGTGCCCTCTTTAATACCCATCACCAGGCTAACCCATCCCCCACCCCCCTCCCCTCTAGAACCCTCAGTTTGTTTCTCAGAGTCCATAGTCTCTCATGGTTCATCTCCCTTCATTTTTCCCTTCCTTCTTCTAATATCCTCCCTGCTGTTCCTTATGTTCCACAAATAAGTGAAACCATATGATAATTGACTTTCTCTGCTTGACTTATTTCACTTAGCATCATCTCTTCCAGTCCCATCCATGTTGATGTAAAAGTTGGGTATTCAACCTTTCTGATGGCCGAGTAATATTCCATTGTATATATGGACCACATCTTCTTTAACCATTCATCTGTTGAAGGGCATCTCGGCTCTTTCCACAGTTTGGCTATTGCGGACATTGCTGCTATGAACATTGGGGTGCATAGAGCCCTTCTTTTCACTACATCTGTGTCTTTGGGGTAAATACCCAGGAGTGCAATTGCTGGGTCATAGCACAGCTCTATTTTTAATTTTTTGAGGAACCTCCACACTGTTTTCCAAAATGGCTGTACCAACTTGCATTCCCACCAACAGTGTAGGAGGGTTCCCCTTTCTCCACAACCTCTCCAACATTTGTTGTTTCTTGCCTTGTCAATTTTTGCCATTCTAACTGGTGTAAGGTGGTATCTCAATGTGGTTTTGATTTGAATTTCCCTGATGGCTAATGAGGATGATCATTTTTTCATGTGTCTGTTAGCCATTTGTATGTCTTCTTTCGATACTGTCTGTTCATATCCTCTGCCCATTTTTTGACTTGATTGTTTTTTGGGTGTTGAGTTTGAGAAGTTCTTTATAGATCTTGGATATCAGCCCTTTGTCTGGAGTGTCATTTACAAATATCTTCTCCCATTCTGTGGGTTGCCTCTTTGTTTTGTTGACTGTTTCCTTTGCTGTGCAGATGCTCTTTATCTTGATGAAGTCCCAAACGTTCATTTTTGCTTTTGTTTCTCTTGCCTTTGGAGATGTTATCTTGAAAAAAGTTGCTGTGGCCGATGTCAAAGAGGTTACTGCCTATGTTCTCCTCTAAGATTTTGATAGATTCCTGTCTCACATTGAGGTCTTTCATCCATTTTGAGTTTATCTTTGTGCATGGTGTTAGAGAATGGTCGCGTTTCATTCTTCTGTATATAGCTGTCCAATTTTGCCAGCAGTTGTAAATTCTGTAGAGGAATCTTTTATGACACCTAGGCTCTCCATCCTAAACCCTGTGTAAAGCCAGAGATCTTATTGTGTACCTCATCATCTAAAAGTAGCTGACATTGAAGGATATTAAAATAGATCACTGAATGTGGATATAGTCCTAGCTGGGAGAAAAATTTTCTAAGGTTAGAGTGATGTCTTGTAACATATGTATATACCTGAACTAATGGCCAAGACAGCATGTCTTTTACCCACAACCAAAGTAACACATCTGAGAACAAAACAGTAAAAGTGTGGGTGGTACCTCTTGATGATACACTTAATGGTCCACATTCAAAATGTTTGCAGCTTGATCCCATGCTCAGCCCTCTACAAGCCACAGGTTTAACACCTATGCGCACAGAAAATACTGCCATTAAATGAAAGCTGAGTCTCAGTATAAACATTTGGAAACTATAAAACTTATGCAAAAAAGGTCATGAGGTTGGCTGGGGTGACGAATACTAAACATTATAGCAAATATTTTTGTTGCTACACAGTGAGGGCCACAAGGATTTTCAGCCCAGAGGATACCCTAAACCATCTCCTCTATCACTCTGCTAATGTTAAAGGGAGACTCTCTCAAACTACACCTAAGTAGGACCACCACAAACTTTGTCTTTCAGAAATAATATTTAGATTACCCTAGCAGGCAAGGAACCTTAACTATCTGAAATACTAGATAGAGAAAAGGAGAATGTGGAAGGGTTAATAATGCAAAATAAAAATAGCTAACAGCAGTTGTGGCTTCATGACTCACTCCAGAAACTAGGTGGTGCATTTACTTATGTGTCGTTGCATATGTCTCTTCCCTCTTCCTTCCCCTTACTACTTACATCAGAAATATGGGCAGTGGTTATCTTTCCCATTTAGTCCATAAGTTGCCCAATATGGAGGTGGATTCATAACAGAACAAAATGGGAAAGAGACATACACAGAAATCCTGGATGTAAAGAACACAGATACCCTCTTACTTCTGCATGAGTTTTGGAGATGGACACCTCTGGCTCTTACTCATTTACTCATTGATTCAGTGACATACACGTAAAATAAATACAAATCTATCTGTGGCAGTTCACAAAGTGCTATGTCAGGAAAGGGGGTTTTCAAGTTTGATTCTTAAGATCTCTTCAACAAGTTACAGCAACACTTTGTATTCCCTAGGGTATGGCAACTTTATATTTACTGTGCCCTTGCATAAGCAAGGACAAGAACTTCAGCAGCACATAATTACATTTCCTGTCTCTTAAATCACAACCATCTTTATATGAGTGTCATACACTCTGTTTCAATCCTTGCATGTTTTATAGTTTGTGATTATTTTTGTAAAGGAGGGTAGGCTAGTAAGCCCTTGATAAATTCCAACATAATTTCCTGCATTTTTTAATGGACAGCAGAATCTGAACAGCAGATGAAGGCACATGAGGGACCAATTCATATTTCCCTGGACATGCTGCTATGCCCCGCCATGGGTGCAGAGAAAATGCCATTTGGGTTACAAGATTTTCTGCATGAAAGTTTCATCCTTGCAATCCAAATGTGGGTGGTTTTATTGCTATTCCATATGAAGTTCTGAGGTTCCAAAGGGAAAAACATACATCCTGGTGGACAGATTCCAGTGTCGCTACATTTCCCAAAGAAGCTAGACATTGGAGCTTAGGAAAAAAATGACTTTGTAAGCACATTTTTTTGGTAAACCTTTGTTAACCAAAGAAAAATGAGAAACTTTTATTCTCACTCAGGCCAAAGAGTTACTCAAAAATGTCTGGGGACAAAAATCAATGGCATGTATTTATTGAGCACCTGTTATCAACCAGACAACACCCTGGGAATTTATCTCCAAAAATATAACAAAACCAAAGAGCTACACATTTGAAAATGTCAATTGTACATTGTGGCAAGAAGCTGAAAACAATCTTTATGCCCGACAGTAAGAAAATGAAACAGTAATGATGGCCTATTAACAAACTAGAAAATTATGCAACCAACAAAAATAATAATTTTGAAGATTATATAGATATATGGAGTTATTCAGGATGATATAGGAGAGTGGGACAAGTAGAATTCAGAATGCTACAAACAATGAAAATCTGCAGTGAAATCAGCAACCAAAGAAAGGTAATACCATTAAGGAAAATAAAAAATAGTTCTTGGCAGGGTTAGTGAAATTAAAATTTTACTTTTCAATTATTAATATCACTGATTCATAACCTGTTCAATTATAAAATTATAAACTACGCAGTAATCCTAGAGTATTTCCTGAGCAACAGAACACTCTGATCTGTTAGCAGAGGAGAGGAAGGTAAGAAGTACAAATAAAATCCTGTCCCCAAAGTGTTTTTGGTCTGCAATAAATTAATGCAAACACATGAGAAACATTAGTGAACAATACAAGACTCATTGTTATAAAGTTCTATACTCACAGAAGCAAGACGACAAGTGTTGGCAATCAAGAATGGCTTCAAGGAGGGGCACTTGGGTGGCTCAGTTGGTTAAGTGTCTGCCTTCAGCTCTGGTCATGATCCCACATCAGGCTCCTTGCTCAGCGGGGAGCTCCTTGCTCTCTCCCTCTCCCTCTGCCTCTGCCTGCCGTGCTCCCCCGGCTTGTGCGCATGCTCTCTGTCAAATGAATAAATAAAATCTAAAAAAAAAAGAAAAAAGTAAAAGAAAGGCTTCAAGGAAGAGAGAGGACATGACCTGGGGGCCTGGAAGACGATGAGAAGTCTGGACAGGGAGAAGTGGAGGTGGCTCCAACAGGGTGGTTACTCACACAAAACAACAGCACTGACACAAGAATGATGGCAGCCTTGTCTTATCTTGATGTGCTCTGACAAAGCACAGGCATAGATAATGGGAGAAGAAAGAGTACCCTGATCAGAGGAGAAGATCCTCTGATAGAGATTAGACTTTGTTTCTATTTCCACCTCAGACACATAAATAACTGAATGAACTAGGGTTTCTGGTGGGTGTGTGTTCATTTATTATCTGCATAGCAACCAAGACCAAAGTATTCGTACCCTACAGTTCCTTCAGGATCACTAATACCCATATAGGTGCTCAATTGATATTGGCTGTAGGAGAGTCAGGATTTATTGCAAAAATGATCCCTCTTGTGCAAAATTAGCTTGCTGGGGGGACTGTGGATGTAGGGGTGTGTGTGCTTGTTGAGGCTGGCACATTTGCTGAGGCCCCTGTCTTCTCTGTACCCAGGAGTGTTTGTGGAAGGCTGGTGTAGCCCCTATGAAAATAACCACTAGCTAGTGGACAAAGATGCCACAAGCTGGTTCATCCTGCTAAGGTCAAAACACCACATGAAATAAGTCTTAAAACGTATGGATTCCACAACAAACAAAAACCAACCTATGGATTCCACTTGCAGCCATTAAAAACAGGGCAAAACTCCAGAAAAGTAGCCCATTGCCCAGGATAAGGCCACATCAATCTGCCAAGGTAAAAACCTAAATGGTCCCTTTCATCCCCGGAATTCATTCCTTTTACATCTCTCAAGGCTTATCCTCTTTGTCCCAAGCTAGTTCTCAACCGAATAAAAGAGAGACACTGAAGACTAAGCCATACAGAGGCCAAAATGCTGCTTTCATCACTATAAAGCTGGTATTGGAGAATATGGCTTAAAACGGTCTGCAGCAGAGCTTTCTAATAATTTAACCCAGAATTAGAAGATTTACCCACCCAGTAAGAGTTACTCCCCTACACACACATTCTCCAGAACTACTACATGGAGAGGCAGAGTGTGGAATGTGTGTTCCTTGCAGGCAGGCAGCTTCTAAACAAAGGGAGAAAGGATGAGGCAGAACCACCTATGTCTGTCTCTGCTTCCAAACTCACAAATCAGGTCATCCACCTCCCATCAGGAGTCAATGAGGGAGCAAAAACAAGGCCAGTCCGATGTTGGTGGAAGTCCCTCTGACATAGGAGAAAATGTCAGGAGTATAGAAGAAAGGATTCCCACTCTCTTAGATTTATTTAGATAGATTTCTGCAATGGCTTTGCAAGCATATCCATAGAATAAATTCCTAACAAAGGGACTTCTAGGTCATTTTTAGCTTCATAGATATTGCTCAATTTCCCTCCCGAAAGGTTATACACCTTTTCTCCCAGCCACCAAGTATGAGGATTCCCATTATCTACCCTCTCACCACTAAATATATATATATATATATTTTACCATCTGGATACCATTAAACATTAATTTTTTCCCATCTGATGGGAAGGAAGGGGAATAGTATCTCATTGCTTTGATGTGCATTTTCTTAATTATGAATGAAGTTGAGCTTCATTTCATGTTTTGGGTTGTTTTTGTTTTTTTTACTATTTGCATTTGTTTTTTTCCACAAACTTGTCTTTTATGTGCTTTGCCTTATTTTTTTTTAAGGTTTCCCATCACTTAATTACTGATTTGTATGAACACTTAGTGAACTAAGGGAGTTAATCATTTGTCTTCTATGTTGAAAATCTGTATCCTAGATTGTTATTCCCTTTATTTTTTTTTTTGCCACCACACAATTTTCAACTTTTATGTAGGTAAATTTATCAGTCTTTTCTGTTATGTTCCTAGGAATATAATGCTTGTTTTACAGTGGCTTATCCAGCTAAGTGAACATAGCACAGTGTAAGTTTAACTAGATTTCTTTCCCAACCTTGGCAATAAATTATCTTTGCTAACCTTTGAGATTGTGAGGAAGGCTACCACACAGGGTAAGGAGTACATCTCTAAGCCATTTACTTGCTTTTGCAGAGCAGGTCAGATTTTATCTATTAATGTTTTATAGAAAATTTCATTTGAAAAAAGTATACATCTAAATTAGGGGAGAAAAACTGAAACTCATTTCTCTGTTAAACTCTAATTTAGAAAACCAGACATTGACACCCCCAACCCACACTATAGCCAAAGTGACTTATAAGAACTATGTACACTGAAGGCTCTTCTCCATTTACCTTCTCCCAACCTCCTACTTCCAGATCTAGCTAATGCTCACTCCTCTGATAGAGGAGGGCACACTAACCTAAGCTTGTGCTTTACACATTCATACACACACTACATTTTACCATGTGTTTGAGGAAATGGTAGAGACTTTGGGGAACAGGACTAGGATGGAGAGCGAGTGAAATGGTCATCTTTTAGCACCTGCCATTGGAGACCCTGCCTGGCAGGCAAAAAAGGCTGCAGGCACTCACAGATGTCAGACACATGGATTAGAAATCTCCCAGAACAGGAATGTCCAGCTGCTGAGGACACCATTCCTAACCTTCTGGTGGCCACTGACAGAAAAGTACCTCCTGAAATGGCTACATTTCAGGGATTCCTAAAAAGAACTACATTTTATAGTCACTTGTGTGGAGCTTGATAGTGAACACAGCAGTCCCATATGCACAATTTCCCCATGGTATAGTAACAGTATCCCTGGACTTATCATCAGAAAATGTGGCTTCTGCTCTAACACCTGTGCGCCACTTGGAGAGAGGCAAATGTTTCTTTAACAAGACACAGGGAACAATAAGCATAAAAGGGGAAAAAATTATGTATTTCATTCAATTTAGAAACTTCCAATAAAAAAAATTAACTTTTCCTTTACTTTCTTTAAATGCACATGACTGTTTAAAGTAAAGACTATAACAGAGTATCATGGGAGTAAAGTGGGTTTCCTGTGGAATACAGTTGGGCCTTTTCTATCACGTCTGACAATCTCTTTCAATTGGAATGTTCAACCATGTACATTTAATATAATTATCAATATTATTGGGCTTAAATCTATTATCTTGTTATTTGTGCTTTATTTCACCCTTCTGGTTTCTGGTTCCTTTTTTCCTTTCTTACTGCCTTCCTTTGGGTTAACTGAGTATTTCATACAGTTCTGTCTTTCTCCATTGGCTAACTGGCTTTACCTCTATTTTATGTTTCAATGGTTATGCTATGCTTCATAATACGCATCTTTAATATATCTTAATCTGACTTCAAATTATAATATTTCATGTAAAATGTCTGACCTCTATAAAATATAAAAAAATACACTCTATCCTTTGAACTATTGTCATCTATTTTAACTCTACATTATCATAAACTTCATGACAGGTTATTATTTTTTAATGATTCAATTATTTTAAAGGAGTTTTTAAAATGAGAAAAAACTATTTTATATTTTATAGGAACACAAAAATCTTCAATAATCTATTTTCAAATCACCTATGGAAATATATACAAACAGAACTGGATCATCACCAAGAAGGATTTGCCCCAGAAACACTTTGTAGGTTTAACATACAAAACCCAATCATGTAATTCACGATATAAATAGAAAAAAGGGTGAGAATCCAAATAATCATCTCAAAAGGTAAGGGTATAACATCTGACAAAATTTCATGTCCATTCATAACAGAGCATCTCAACACTTAGGAATATAAGAAATATAAGAGAACTTCCTAAATTGCATAAAGGGCATCTGTGAAAAACCTGGAGCTAAAATCATACTTAAGGATGAAATATTTAAGGTTTTCTTCTTAAATCTTAGAACAAAGCAAAGATATCTATTTTTGACACATTTATTCAACATTTTACTGGATGTACTATCAGTGCAATAAGGCCAGACAAAAAAAGACCATAAAAGAAGAGGTCAGCTCTCTTTATTCACAGTTTACATATGATTGCTGTCATGAAAATTCTAAGGAATCTCCAACTACCATAATTAATAAGTAAATTTAGCAAGATTGCAGAATATAAGGTCAATATTTAAAGTCAATTATATTTTTTATATACTGTGGCACCAAATGGAAAATAAAAGAACAATTTCATTTTAGAGGCATCAAAAAATGTAACATACATACTAAGGAACAAATTTAACAGAAGACCTTTAAGACTTCACTACAAGGAAGACTACAAAACTTTGCTGAGAGTGAATAAAAAAAAAACTTAATAAATGGAGAGATATATCATACTTACGGATTAGGATATTCAATATTGCTTAGATGTCAGTTCTCCACAAAATGATCTACAAAACCAATGCAACCATAATTGTAATTCCACTAGGCTTTTTTTTTTTTTTTTACAGAAATTGACAAGCCAATTTTAAACTTGACACAGAAATGGCAATGACCTAGGATAGCAAAAGCAACCTTGAAAAGAAGAATAAAGTTGGAGTACAAATACTGCTTGATACAAACTTTCTATAGAAGTATAGTATAGTATTAACCTAAGAGTTGACAAAATGGTCAGTAGAACAAAATAACTTGCAATTATAGGATCATTTGATTTTTTTTCAAAGGCACTAAAGAAATCCATGAGGAAATCAAAATCTTTACAACATATGTTAGAAGAACTAGATATACATATGGAATAAATAAATGTTGACCTCTACCTCACACCATACACAGAAATTTAGTTGAGCTGGATTATAGACCTAAATATGAATGCTAAAATTAGAAAGCTTCTAAAAGGAAACAGAACTACCACTTGGAGGTAGGAAATGTTTCTTCAACAGTACACACAAAGTAATTACCATAAAAGAAAAAAAAGGTGGTATATTAGACTTCATCAAAATTATACATTTGTACTTATCAAAAGACACCCTTAAGTAAATAGACAAGTGACAGAATGGGAAATATTCACAAAACACCTACCTGACAGAGAATTGGCATTGAAGATACATGAGGAAATTCCCTAACTCAGTAATAAAAGACAAAGAACCCAACTCAAAAACTGGACAAAAGTCTTTAACAGACACTTTGGGGAAAAAAAAAAAAGATCTAACATGGCCAATATGCACATTAAAAAGTACTTAATATTATCATCCAATAGAAATTCATATTAAACCATAATGAGATACTACTACACATCTACTGGAATGGCTAAAAATAAAAAGACAACTCCAATTGTTGAAGAGGAAGTGCAGCAACTATGAGTCTTATAAATTATAGGCATTAACCAAAGAGACATGAAAGCATATGTTCACAAAAAGTCTTGTAGAAGAATTTTCATGGATTTATTCATCCCAGCCAAAAAGTAGAAACAGCCCAGATGTTTATCAACAGCAAATATTTTTAGACAGGGGTATATTCATATACAATGAAACACTACTCTGTAATAAATAATAAATCTCAGAAATATTATGCTGAATGACAGAATCCTGTCACAAAGAGTACACACTTTAGGCTTCCATTGATAAGAGGTTCTAGAAGAGGGCAAACTAAAATATGATGAACAAAGTATCAGGACAAAGATGGCCTATGGGGGAAATCCCATGACTAGGAAGGGGAAGGAGAGAACTTTCTGGGGTAAAGGAAATGTTCCATATCTTGACTGGTGGAAGCTACACAAGTGTATGCATTTGTCAGAAACTGTAGAATAGTGCACTTAAGATTTCACATTTCAGTGTGTTTAAATTTTGTCTAAATAAAAGTACTGTAAAAAAAATATTGAACTATAATTAATAATATAGATACTGACATATTTAGGTATATGGGTACTAATATCTGTAACTTAGTTTAAAATGCACCAAAAATTGATAGATGTATAAATAGATGGATATGTGATGGGGTAAGTATAGTAAAATATTGATGGCAGAATGTGGTGCTCACTGTACAATTCTTTCAAATCATCGATGTTTGAAATGTTAGAAAAAACACTGCATATAAAAACCTTCTATCAAATCCAAAGTGCTAGACAACAAAACATGTTCTTTCTATCTCACGTAATTCTTAACACTTTCTAACTGAAAGTTTAGGTGGCTAACTCTTCCCAAAAAATCTTTATTAGCCAAGTAGTGACATGGTACTACCATGGGTTCTTAGAAGAAACTTTCGAGATAGGATAATGAAAGTCAATATCAGAAAGATAATTATTTCCTAAAAGAACAGCAGAGTGTTACAGTAGGATGAAAGACTTTAAGATGCTTAAACCAGACTCTTTCTACAATATCTGTAATAGGTGGCCCTAACAATTGCAGTTCAGGCTCCTACTACGTGTCACTTTACAAGGAGCCTTATTTACTTTGTTTTATTTAATATTCACAATTACATTGTGAGGTAGGTATTACTGTCCCTGTTTTACCGATGAGAGGGTTGACTTTCCTGAGGAGAACAATTTGCCCAAGTCACACAGCTGTCATGGGGTGAAGCCAAAGTTTTAAACCAGGGCAGTCTGTCTCCAAAATCCATGTTGTCAACAGCTATGCTTCACTTACTCTGTCTGAACATCCCAAGAATGGGAGAACTCACAATCATCCACAATACCCTGTTCCACTGCTGGACAGCTCTGCTTGATACATTTTTTTTCCTTGGTCTACAACTGGACTCTAAAACATCTACCAAATATACAGTTCACATTTTTGCCAGGTATCCTTGTCAAAAATCAAGCAAATTTGTCCTTTCAAAGTCCTTGCTCTCTAGGGACATCCAAGGAGAAAACCTTCAAGAAAAAGTGAAGACAGAGAAGAGAACACACACACATGCATAAACACACACACACACACACACACACACACACACAGAGGTGATCCTAATGTTGGGAGAAAGCAGGTGTCTAACAGTTGGCCAAAACGTTAAATTACTAGAGCAATTCAGTTTCCCCATTTGCCATGATGCCAGCTACCCAGAATTAACAAAGACCTGCATATATCAGCAAACAGCTGAAGATAATTTTCAGCAACACTGTGCCCAAAGCAAAGAAAGGCATTTTAAAGATCTCATTAAACCTTTAGAGCCTGAATGATCAACTGATTTCATTGTAAGCCACAGAATCTGCCTCCTGCACTCTCCAAAGTATCTCTCGAATCAACATTTTTCTGGGAAAATGATGTGTCACAGTGAGCAAGCCTACTTGCCAGGTCTTGCAAAATTGATCTGTACTAGTCCTCTCTCAGGGACTTAGGAAACATTTCCTTTTGTTTGTCCTGTTTGAGGTTTGGTATTGTGCATTGTAGGGTCTGCCCTTCTCAAGATGGCCAAACTATAAAAGACAGTTCTTTGGATATCATTTGCTTCTTGTCTTCTCAGAAATGAGTGCAGCTTCTGAGATGGCTTGTCCATCAAGGCAATCAGTGACAAAGAAGGTTCCCATCCTTTGTGTACATCAGTGTCCCACCTCTATTATTAGGAAATCAATAAATTTTCAGAGTGTTTTAAGGTTTTAGGGAACCAACATGACCCAGAGGGTAAAAAAAAAAAAAAAAAGAAAGAAAAGGAAAGAAAAGAAAAAGAGAAATTGTTCACAAGTGTTTGGGCTGGCTAAGTACTGTTCAGTAAATGGTAACTATGAAGCTATATTTTAAGGGGCTTGGTGGTATCCATTTCCAAAACTCCTTCACTACATATCATAAAACACAAATACAGACACACACACACTTCAGCAATTCCTAATCCCTAAGTAACTGGGTTTAATGACATGAAATATTCCTCCTAATTCCATCCCTCCTACTGAGTGAGCTCAAAGAAAGCAGTTAGTCAGACCTGAGGGCACTTGTTTCCATGACTTCTCAGACTCTAAAATTGATGAAATCATCTTTTACCCCCTCATTCTGAATAGTTCAAATGGGATATAGGTCAATCCTAAAGCTATTGTACTTTTATTCCAAATAATGGTACTCAGAAAATGGTGGGATTAGAGAAACAGGAGAGGGGTCAAGAAACTACATGTGGGACTGAGTTATCTGTGAAGTGAAAGTACACCTTGATCTAAAATGTAGCTCTCAGTTCAACAACCTAACACATCAGCAACATGTCTAGGTCTAGGTTTGCCCAGCTAATGACTGCAAGTCTGGGTAAATTGAATGAATCCCCAGTTAACTGTTACCAGCCAACTGCCAGCTCTCAAGTGTCACATCAAACTCAGAAGGTAAAATTTACATATTAGATCAGAAAGAATAAAGCCACTCCTATCAAAACCAAATCCATTCAAAATAGAACGGCCTCAGCTATGTTTTAAAAACAGTGACTAGTAAACCAATTATCCATCTTCAAAAGAATTCAAATGGCTTTGAAATAAATAGCAGAAGCTTTATTTACAAATGTATACGAAAAATTCTTATAATGAAAACCATTTCTTGCCTTCCATCAACCATACATGGGATGGGAAATAGAAGTTCTTAATTAAAATCAGAATTTTTGTTTCGTATGTTCATTTTATTGTGATTCTTTTTTGCATAGGGCACTCCTAGTGAATTCAGAGGCAACTGACTCATTTCAACCCTAGTGCCATCTTGACACCACCTTGAAGATTATGATATTGTAAGGGCAGAACGGTAGCAGGAAATGCTCTAACTGCAACCTTAGCTGTTGGCTTGAACAAACTCAAGCACTATCAAAGACAAATTCACTTTAATATTCCAAATGCCTCCCAACCATTCATAGATCATAAATCCAGCAGCAAGAATCCTCAGCAATACTTATCTCCAAGTCAAGGCCAACTTTTTCAGACTGAATACTTTTCTTCTTGAGATGGCTTGCTGGCAGCCTGAAATTATGAAACCAATATTTATATAAGAATATGACCATGCAGAAAAACCAAAGACTTGTTTTAATTATGCCTCAGATGTCTTTTACCTAGAGGATAGTATCTTGTGTTTTCCTAAATTTAGAATTAGACCATTAAACATAATGGTCATACTCTCATCAAAGTAAGTGCTTTGGAATTTCTTTGGAAATTCCAAGGGAGAGTTTTCAAAGTCTTCATATTAGAAGAAAGATTAAACATTGGATTTTTAAAAATTTATTTAGGTAGAAGGAAGCACATCCTCTCAATTTATAATAGCTGCCATAGACTTGGCAAAGTGAGTGCTCTGTATATTCCACCTAAGAATTATTTACAAGGTATCCTATCAAAGCTCAACCTTATTTCTGACAGGACATACATCGAAAAATAAAAGACATTTTTAAATTCCTTCTGAATCTGTCAATCTATTACCTTCTATGTCAAGAGCATGAGCAATTGGGAACTTTATTCTGTGTATGACACAAGAAAGTTGATATACTCAGTGAATGCAAAATGAACATAAAGCAAGATGGAAAATGGTCAGCTCCCCAAATGGGGACTGTAACAATCCCCTTCTAAAGAGGAAGGGTGTGAACTGGAAAGAGCTCTGGATTGGAAGGATTCAGTTTTAGATTCTGACCCAGGGTTATGAACCTGAAGCAAATCACATTACTTTTCTGGGTCTTAGTTCCTTTGTATAAATAACAAATATATAAACCAGACCTATTTTGCCTGCAAGTGATAGAAACCCCATTAACAATTTTTTAAATGAAGAAAAATTTGAGTTATCTCATGTAATCAAAATGTCTAGGTAGTAGATCTTAGGAAAGGCTCAATCTAGGTGCTTAAGGGGTCTAACAGTTTACTGTCTCTCCTTTGCTCAGTGTTCCTATCTATTGGCTTCATTCTCAGAAAGGCCCTCCTCAAGGAGAGACAAACAAGGCCTTTGGAAACTCCAGGCTTATATATTCTATCTGCTGGGTAACAATAGTGGGAGAAGAGAACACATTTCTCAACGGTTTCAGCAAAACTCCTAGAACTAGTATTCATAAGCTTTAATTGACCTGATGAGCTCACACAAACTCCTGAACCCATAAATGTGACCAAGATAATATATATTCACTTTGGCTTGAGACTAAGTCACATGCTCACCAAACAAAGGAAGTCCATGTGCTATTATCCAAACAGATGTTAGTAGGAAGAAAACAACATTTATCAATTATATAAAGGAAATGAATTAGAAGACATCAAAGCTCCCCTCACACTCTAATAATCTAAGACTTGTGGCTAGCTTATAACAATAAAAAAAGTAGAAATATGTATGTAAAACATGTATGTAAAACATTGTGAACAAAATTGAAAAGAAATTTCAAGATTCATTGTAGAATTCTACTTTTGAAATACTCAAAAATAATGGAGACATGAAAACTTTAACTTCATTATTTGTCCAAATCAGCTTTAATCTCTTAATATAAATTACATAAATTATTCTAAGCAAAAATAAATGAAATATAGTACCCCAAATGGAGTGGTTGTGAGTTTTATGATTTAAAAAAAAGTAATTTGCTAGAATTTGTCAGAACTGTTTCCATAAATCTTCCCCCCAGAGAAACATGTCATCACCATGAAAGGTCATTTGTGTACCTAAAGAATAGCTTATTTGATTCAAAATGTTAAGCTACTGAAACAATATTAAAGATACTAGTATATGAAAATCATTTATTCTCAGATGGATTAGGAAAACTCTAACAATGATAGGAATATTCTTAATAATTGTGGAAAAATTCATTGGATTATGGTTGGAGCATGTGAACCAAATTCATGTATAGAAAGAATGATGAGAGTAGCTAATAGAGAGTACACTATAGCTGACAATATAATCTCTGGATTGAAGGAGACAAGAGAAGACACTAATGTTGATACAAATTAAAAATGGCAGCCTCATAGGAATGGATCTGACAATTAGAATTTTAAGGAATGGTGTTTAATAGTGGCTAATTTTATGTATTGCCTTGACCTAACTAAGGGATGCCCACACAGCTGGTAAGACATGATTTTTGGAAGTCTGTGAGTGTGTTTCTAAAAGAGATTGGCACTTGAATCTGTAGACTGAGTAAAGAAGATATGCCCTCACCATTGTGGGTGGGCATCACCCAATCTGTTGAGACCCAAATACAAAAGGCAGAGGAAGGGCAAATTCTTATTCTACATGAGCTAGAATGCCCATCTTCTCCTGCCCTCTGACATTTGCTCTGGCTTTTAGGCCTTTCGACTCTGTGACTTACACCAGGGGCCTGCCCCAACCCTTCTTAGGCCTTCAGCTTTCCAGTGGGAGTTACATCATCAGCTCCCCTGGTCTTCAGGCCTTTGAAATTGGACTAAATTTTATCACTAGCTTTCCTGTTTCTCCAGATTGCACACAGCAGATTGCATCATGGCTTATCCCAGCCTCCAGGATCACATGAGCCAAGTCCCTTGGTAAATCTCTTCTTCTACACCTGTATCTAAAATCTGTCCCTGTTGGTTCATCTTCTCTGGAGAGCCCTAACACAGTATTCATGTTTGACTTGCAATTGGTGTTTACGTAAATGAAGTTTCCACAGGCTTTTCTGTTGCTACTTTTAAATTAAAAATCATTCCATGAATTATATGCAATCAGCATTAGCCTTTTTTTCCCTTTACTTACTAGTCTTGGTCGGGTTTCTTCCATTTACTTTGCAAATTCCTAACCTTTTTGAAGTATTCACTACACCCTTGAAATTCTCTATCGGGGTCATATTTGTTGTAAGCATCAGCTCTGTAGAGTGCAAGACTTCTTCCTCCCAAAAGAGGCAATCATCTTAGTACCTCAATGATGTCATTGATGCATAATAGGATGATTTTTCAGTACTTTGAGGATGTCTAAAGTAATAGAGAAGACAGGTTAGTAAGAAACAGCTGCAAGATTTTATAAGGGCCAAGATGATTGGAGGGTCTTTGAAATTCCTTTCAATGTTGTTCATAATGTGTTACATATATATGTAATCCACTTTTTTGTTGTTACAAGATAGCCACGACCAGTGGCTATAGCAGAGGTTCATTTATTTATGTGAAACAGAGAATAGCAGTACCCGGAAGGTTTTCCAAGGAATGGGAGAGTCTTCTCCCATAGAAAACACTCAATCCATACATTTTTCCTTTATCACTTACAGATCATCAAGGCCTACAAAACATGCCATTAAAGCTATGGAATTTTGAAGAGGCATTATTTTAAAGGGCAATACGTGGTCTCACTCATACAGCTAGCATTTTGTGAATCTGTATAATTTGTACAATGGTACATAGTAACAAATCCTTGAGCAATAAAATTCATTTAGTAGGTTGATATTTAGTCTGAGCACAAAGTTTCTGTACTTTGAAGGCTGAACTTCAAACAAGAACAGCAGAGATTAAGAATACCTCATAAGTATATACATGTTTAGCTATCTGAAAAGAAACAGTGTCCAGTAGTATAAAAGGTAAACCTCCATAGATATTAGTCAAGAAAGACTAGATTGTGTTTCAGTAATCATCTCTCCACTCTTAATGGCTTAAAGAGAATTATTCTTATTCACACTACACACTCCTCATGGATCTGCAAGGAGACTCAACACCAAGGGAAACAGTCTGATGAAGAAATCACCATATTGAGTGTTGCCAATCCAACAGCCACCCCAAAGAGAAAAGGACACTTCGCGGAACTGCCCACAGGTAATTAGAAACTCCTCCTGGAAGTTGCACATGTCACTTCTACTTAAAACGCCTTCAAAAGAATTGGCAATATCATCCCTATCAGAGTTATTACATACCTAGCAGCCACAAGGAAGCCAAACAGTACAATTCTATCATGTGTCTGGAAGATAGAAAGCTGGATATATTCGGTGACAAATATTGATGACTACCACAGATCAGTTTGCAATGGAATAAAAGCAACAAAAACCAGGACTGAAATAGTGATTCTATCATAGTTTGCATAAAAATAGAAGATCACTTGAATCTGGTAAGAAGGAATTGGAAATGAATAGTGGACCATGCAATTGCACACTATAACCGTATTTATTATCTGCTTAACATGCACTGTTCAGTTCATTCTGTGGGTTCTACTCCTTCCACGTTATTTTGCTCTCTTTACAAAATCTTGAGCAAAGAAAAAATTGGGAGGGGAGATAATATTAAGGAAATGCATCTGAATTCCTGAACTAGCTAATATCCGTTTGCACAAGGAGATTAAAAAAGGTTAATAACATCTCATACCCAGTGATATTGAATAACAAATATTCCTATGTAAATGGGCACCCCTTATCCAGGTGCACGTAAATCATATTATTGCTTCCTTTCTTGGTGTACAAATTACGAAATTTAAGTTAGTTAATTTAGTGTTAATAAATGTCTAAAGCATCATAGGAATGTATTTTAAGAACTTCTTGGATTGACATCTCAGACCCTACCCCTGACTTTAAAGATTTCACTGTGAAGCTGATCCAGCTTGCTGCCTCCTCAGACCCATAGAACCCCAATCTCTGGACTGATGGTGTATGTGGCATTCTCACAGTTCATGCGTAGAAATGGTTTTGATCAGTATATGCCTCTTACTTTATGTAGCTCTAAAACCTTGCCACATTTACACCATTTGGGGAATATAGGAAAACTTCTCTATTAGCCACTCCCTCTTCTTACAGATACTTTCACCATATCATTATCTAGCCCTTGATGTGATTATTTGATGGTGCTAATTTTAGGACTGCAGAGAAAATGTTTTGGTCCATGGAGTAAGGTTGCTCTTATGTGACCAATTTTATAGAACCTATTACTAAAAACGGTTTTAAAAAATAATTATGTATCCCAGTAAAATTTATAAAGAGAGACAAACAATAAATATAAAATGATGTAATGGTCCTCTTTGCTTCCTGGCTCCCTACTTGAGTTGGAATATCTCATCTCATCTTCTCTGGACTTCAGAATAGGATTTAAACAACTGGCTCCAAATCTGCTTCTCAGGCCTTCAGACTTGGACTAAATTATAACCACTGGCTTTCTGGGGTCTCCAGCTTGCAGATGGAAAACCATGGGACTTCTTAATCCCCATAATCTCCTTCCTCTATGATTGAAGGTCATTTTTGTGTATTCCCTGTCCACCATGCCCTTCTTATCTGATGGCTTCTTGTGAAATTTAAAGTGGTTAATTATTTTAAAGTGCTTCAAATAGAGTCTAGCAGGGACAAAGATGGAGATATTGGAGGCTCCTGAAGTTCCCTCCTCCTATGGATGCACAAAATTTACAGCTACACATGAAGCAATTCCCTCTGGCAGAAATCCAGAAACTAGTTGTGTGACTCCTACCCATTGGACAACTGGGAAAATATCAAAACTGGCAGAGTGTGCTGAGTATGAGCACAGTGCCATACAATCAGGAGGGAACTCCCAACTCCCAGGTTCCCCCTAAGGAGTGAAGGGTTTGGACCACATACCTAGCAACTCAGCTTTTAAAGCTGCCACTCAAGGGACCTAGTTCTGAAAGCCAATGGGTTTACATTCAAGAGTCACAAATGACTATAGCGAAGAAAGAAGCAGCTGTTAACAGGTACATGAACACTTGCACAGCTACTCCCCAGTGCTCAGTGCAGAGGGACCAAGCAAAAATGTTTATCTCCCAGTCTTTCCCTGGAAGGGGTTTGATTGCATTCTCTAGAAGCTGCTGCTTGAGGGTCCAGCTTCATTAGCGAACATTTACATGCTGACATAAATACTTGCCAGAGGCTGTTTGTTTCTTGTTGTTGCGTCTTAGGAATTTTCTATATATTCCAGATGTTAACCCCTTATCAGATACATGATTTGCAGATATTTTCTCCTGTTTTGTAGATTACCTTTTTATTCTGTTAATATTATTTTTGATGCACAAAAGTTTTTAATTTTCATGAAATCCAATGTGTCTATTTTTTTATTGTCTGTACCTTTGGTGTCATATCCAAGAAAACACTGCCAAATCCAATGTTGTGAAGCTTTTGTCTTATGTTTTCTTCTAAGCATTTTATAGTTTTAACTCTTATATTTAGGACTTTCATTCATTTTGAGTTAATTTTTGTACATGGTATTGGGTAAGGGTCCACCGTCTTTTACATGTCGATATCCAGTTTTCCTAAAACCATTTGTTGAAAAGACTGCCTTCTCCCCACACTGAATCATCTTGGCACCCTTGTCAAAAATCACTTGATCACTTATGTGAGAATTTATATCTGGGCTCTCCACCCTGTTCCACTGGTCTACATATCTGTCTTTATGCCAGTACCTCCTTTTTTTTGATTCCTATAAATTTGTAGTAAGTTTTGAAATCAGGAAATATAAGCCCTCCAACTTTGTTTTTCTTTTTCAAGATTGTTTTAGCTATCCAGGGTTTCTTGAGATTCCATATAAGTTTTAGGACTTTTTTTTTTTCTATTTCTGCAAAAATATTGACATTTTAGTAAAGATTATATGGATTTTGTAGCTCTGACATCTAAATAAGATTAAGTCTTCCAATCCATGAATATATGATGTCTTCATTTACTTATGCCTTTAATTTCTTTCAGCAATGTGTTATAGTTTTCACTGTATAAATCTTTTGCCTCCTTTATTATTCCTGATGCTATTTTAAGTGGAATCATTTCTTTAATTTCCTTTTCAGATTGTTCATTGTTAGCTTATAGAAATGCAATTGGTTTTTTGGGGATGATTTTATATCCTGCTTTGTTAAATTCATTTATTATTTCTAACAGGGGTTTTCTGTTCAGTCAAATGGGTATTCTATGTATAATACTGTATCATTTGCAAACAGATAATTTTACTTCTGCCTTTCCAGTTTGGATGCCTTTCATTTCTTTTTCTTGCCTAACTGCTCTGCTTAGAACCTCTAGTACTATGTTGAACACAAGTGGCAAAAGTGGGCATCCTTGTTTTGTTCCTGATTTTGGAAGAACATCTCTTAGTGTTTCTCCATTGACTATGATTTTTTTCAATTGTTTTTTCATATATGGTTTATTTTCTTTTTTTAATTTTTAATTTTTATGTTAATCATCATACATTACATCATTAGTTTTTGATGTAGTGTTCCATTGTTCCATGATTCATTGTTTGTGCATAACACCCAGTGCTCCATGCAGAACGTGCCCTCTTTAATACCCATCACCAGGCTAACCCATCCCTCCACCCCCCTCCCCTCTAGAACCCTCAGTTTGTTTTTCAGAGTCCATCGTCTCTCATGGTTCATCTCCCTCTCTGATTTCCCCCCCTTCATTCTTCCCCTCCTGCTATCTTCTTCTTTTTTTCTTAACATATATTACATTATTTGTTTCAGAGGTACAGATCTGTGATTCAACAGTCTTGCACACTTCACAGCGTTCACCACAGCACATACCCTCCCCAATGTCTATCACTCAGCCACCCCATCCCTCCCACCCACCCCCAACCAGCAACCCTCAGTTTGTTTCTGAGATTAAGAATTCCTCATATCAGTGAGGTCATATGATACATGTCTTTCTCTGATTGACTTATTTTGGTCAGCATAACACCCTCCAGTTCTATCCATGTCGTTGCAAATGGCAAGATCTCATTCCTTTTGATGGCTACATAATATTCCATTGTATATATATATATACCACATCTTCTTTATCCATTTGTCTGTCGATGGACATCTTGGCTCTTCCCACAGTTTGGGTATTGTGGACATTGCTGCTATAAACATTGGGGTGCACGTACCCCTTCGGATCCCTACATTTGTATCTTTGGGGTAAATACCCAGCAGTGCAATTGCTGAATCATATAGCAGCTCTATTTTCAACTTTTTGAGGAACCTCCACACTGTTCTCCAGAGTGGCTCCACCAGCTTGCATTCCCACCAACAGTGTAGGAGGGTTCTCCTTTATCTGCATCCCCACCAATATCTGTCATTTCCTGACTTGTTAATTTTAGCCATTCTGATTGGTGTGAGGTGGTATCTCATTGAGGTTTTGATTTGGACTTCCCTGATGCCAAGCGATGTTGAGCACTTTTTGATGTGTCTGTTGGCCATTTGGATGTCTTCTTTGGAAAAATGTCTGTTCATGTCTTCTGCCCATTTCTTGATTGGATCATTTGTTCTTTGAGTGTTGAGTTTGATAAGTGCTTTATAGATTTTGCATACTAGCCCTTTATCTGATATGTCATTTGCAAATATCTTCTCCCATTCTGTTGGTTGTCTTTTGGTTTTGTGGACTGTTTCTTTTGCTGTGCAAAAGCTTTTTATCTTGATGAAGTCCCAATAGTTCATTTTTGCCTTGCTTCCCTTGCCTTTGGTGATGTTTCTAGGAAGAAGTTGCTGCGGCTGAGGTGGAAGAGGTTGCTGCCTGTGTTCTCCTTTAGGATGTTGATGGACTCCTGTCTCACATTTAGGTCTTTCAAACATTTGGAATCCATTTTTGTGTGTGCCATAAGGAAATGGTCCAGTTTCATTCTTCTGCATGTGGCTGTCCAATTTTCCCAACACCATTTGTTGAAGAGACTGTCTTTTTTCCATTGGACATCCTTTCCTGCTTTGTCAAAGATGAGTTGACCATAGAGTTGAGGGTCCATTTCTGGGCTCTCGATTCTGTTCCATTGATCTATGTGTCTGTTTTTGTGCCAGTACCATACTGTCTTGATGATGACAGCTTTGTAATAGAGCTGGAAGTCCGGAATTGTGATGCCACCAGCTTTCCTTTGCTTTTTCAACATTCCTTTGGCTATTCGGGGTCTTTTCTGGTTCCATACAAATTTTAAGATTAGTTGTTCCATTTTTTTGAAAAAAGTGGATGGTATTTTGATGGGGATTGCATTGAATGTGTAGATTGGTCTAGGTAGCATTGACATCTTCACAATATTTGTTCTTCCAATCCATGAGTATGGAACGTTTTTCCATTTCTTTGTGTCTTCTTCAATTTCTTTCATGAGTATTTTATAGTTTCCTTAGTACAGATCCTTTGTCTCTTTGGTTAGATTTATTCCTAGGTATCTTATGGTTTTGGGTGCAATTGTAAATGGGATCGACTCCTTAATTTCTCTCTCTTCTGTCTTGTTGTTGGTGTATAGGAATGCCACGGATTTCTGCACATTGATTTTATATCCTGCCATTTTACTGAATTCCTGTATGAGTTCTAGCAGTTTTGGGGTGGTGTCTTTTGGGTTTTCGACATAAAGTATCATATCACCTGCAAACAGTGAGTTTGACTTCTTTGCCAATTTGGATGCCTTTGATTTCTTTTTGTTTTCTGATTGCTGTGACTAGGACTTCTAATACTATGTTGAATAGCAGTGGTGAGAGTGGACATCCCTGCCGCATTCCTGACCTTAGGGGGAAAGCTCTCAGCTTTTCCCCATTGAGAATGATATTCGCTGTAGATTTTTCATAGATGGCTTTTATGATATTGAGGTATGTCCCCTCTATCCCTATACTCTGAAGAGTTTTGATCAAGAAAGGATGCTATACTTTGTCAAATGCTTTTTCTGCATCTATTGAGAGGATCATATGATTCTTGTTCTTTCTTTTGTTAATGTATTGTATCATGTTGATTGATTTGTGGATGTTGAACCAACCTTGCAGCCCAGGGATAAATCTCACGTGGTCATGGTGGATATCCTTTTAATGTACTATTGGATCCTATCGGCTAGTATTTTGGTGAGCATTTTTGCATCCATGTTCATCAAGGATGGGGTTTTTTGATGGGGTTTTTGTCTGGTTTTGGGATCAAGGTAATGGTGGCCTCATAAAACGTGTTTGGAAGTTTTCCTTCCATTTCTATATTTTGGAACAGTTTCAGAAGAATAGGTATTAATTCATCTTTAAATGTTTGGTAGAATTCCCCTGGGAAGCCATCTGGCCCTGGGCTTTTGTTTGTTGGGAGATTTTTGATGACTGTTTCAATTTCCTTAGTGGTTATAGCTCTGTTCAGGTTTTCTATTTCTTCCTAATTCAGTTTTGGTAGTTGATACATCTCTAGGAATGCATCCATTTCTTCCAGGTTATCTAATTTGCTGGCATAGAGTTGCTCATAATATGTTCTTATAATTGTTTGTATTTCTTTGGTGTTGGTTGTGATCTCTCCTCTTTCATTCATGATTTTGTTGATTTGGGTCATTTCTCTTTTCTTTTTAATCAGTCTGGCCAGGCGGTTCTCAATCTTGTTAATTCTTTCAAAGAACCAGCTCCTAGTTTCACTGATCTGTTCTACTGTTCTTTTGGTTTCTATTTCATTGATTTCTGCTCTGATCTTTATTATTTCTCTTCTCCTGCTGGGTTTAGGCTTTATTTGCTGTTTTTTCTCTAGCTCCTTTACGTGTAGGGTTAGATTGTGTATTTGAGACCTTTCTTGTCTCTTGAGAAAGGCTTGTATTGCTATATATTTTCCTCTTAGGACTGCCTTTGCTGCTTCCCAAAGATTTTGAACAGTTGTGTTTTCATTTTCATTGGTTTCCATGAATTTTTTTAATTCTTCTTTAATTTCCTGGTTGACCCATTCATTCTTTAGTAGGATGCTCTTTAGCCTCCATGTATTTGAGTTCTTTCTGACTTTCCTCTTGTGATTGAGTTCTAGTTTCAAAGCATTGTGGTCTGAAAATATGCAGGGAATAATCGCAATCTTTTGGTACCGGTTGAGACCTGATTTGTGACCTAGGATGTGATCTATTCTGGAGAATGTTCCATGGGCACTAGAGAAGAATGTGTATTCCGTTGCTTTGGGATGGAATGTTCTGAATATGTCTGTGAAGTCCATTTGGTCTAGTGTGTCATTTAAAGTCTTTATTTCCTTCTTGATCTTTTGCTTAGATGATCTGTCCATTTCAGTGAGGGGGGTGTTAAAGACCCCACTATTATTGTATTGTTGTCGATGTGTTTCTTTGCTTTTGTTATTAATTGCCTTATATAATTGGCTGCTTCCATGTTAGGGGCATAGATATTTACAATTATTAGATCTTCTTGTTGGATAGACCCTTTAAGTAGGATAGAGTGTCCTTCCTCATCTCTTATTACAGTCTTTGGTTTAAAATCTAATTTGTCTCATAGAAGGAGTGCCACCCCAGCTTTCTTTTGGTGTCCATTAGCATGGTAAATTGTTTTCCACCCCATCACTTGCAATCTGGGGGTGTATTTGGGTCTAAAACGAGTCTCTTGCAGACAGCATATCAATGGGTCTTGTTTTTTAATCCAATCAGATAGCCTGTGTCTTTTGATTGGGGCATGTAGCCCATTTACATTCAGGGTAACTATTAAAAGATATGAATTTAGTGCCATTGTATTGCCTGTAAGGTGACTGTTACTGTCTATTGTCTGTGTTCCTTTCTCGTCTATGTTGCTTTTCGGCTCTCTCTTTGCTTAGAGGACCCCTCTCAATATTTCTTGTAGGGCTGGTTTCGTGTTTGCAAATTCCTTTAGTTTTTGTTTGTCCTGGAAGCTTTTTATCTCTCCTTCTCTTTTCAGTGACAGCCTAGCTGGATATCGTATTCTTGGCTACATATTTTTCTCGTTTAGTGCTCTGAAGATATCATGCCAGTCCTTTCTGGCCTGCCAGGTCTCTGTGGATAGGTCTATTGCCAATCTAATGTTTCTACCATTGTAGGTTACATATCTCTTCTCCTGAGCTGCTTTCAAGATTTTCTCTTTGTCTCTGAGACTTGTAAGTTTTACTACTAGATGTTGGGGTGTTGACCTATTTTTACTGATTTTGAGAGGGGTTCTCTGTGCCTCCTGGATTTTGTTGCCTTTTTCCTTCCCCAAATTAGGGAAGTTCTCTGCTATAATTTGCTCCAATATACCTTCTGCCCCTTTCTCTCTTTTTTCTTCTTCTGGGATTCCAATTATTCTAATGTTGTTTTGTCTTATGGTATGGCTTATCTCTCGAATTCTGTCCTCATGATCCAGTAGTTGTTTATCTCTTTTTCTCAGCTTCTTTATTTTCCATCATTTGGTCTTCTATATCACTGATTCTCTCTTCTGCCTCATTTATCCTAACAGTTAGTGCCCCCATTTTTGAATACATCTTATTAATAGCCTTTTTGATTTCAACTTGGTTAGATTTTAGTTCGTTTATTTCTCCAGAAGGGGTTTCTCTCTTCCATGCTTTTTTCAAGCCCAGCTAGTATTTTAAAATCATGATTCTGAACTCTAGGTCCAACATCATACTAATGTCCATATTGAGTAGGTCCCCAGCAGTCAGTACTACCTCTTATTCTTTTTGTTGAGGTGATTTTTTCCATCTTCTCATCTTGTCCAGAGGAGAACAGATGAATGAGAGAACAAAATGCTAACAGGCTAACAATGTCCCCAGAAAGTATACTCTAAACAAATCAGAAAAGACGTGAAACCGGGGGAAAAGAAAGGGAAAGAAAGAAAAAAGAAAAAGAAAAAGACAAAAACAAACAAAAACAGAACAAAAAAAAAACACATTATGATGAAATATGATCAGAATGGTGCCACACACTAGATTTTGGGTGTATTTTGGTCTGTTAGAAGAAAGGGCCTCCCCATATTTTAAAGAAAGAAAAACTTATATATGTACAAAAATAAGGGTTGATACGATGAAGGGATGGAATATGACTGTAAAGATGAAAATTATACAAAATTTTATAAAAGGAATTGATAAGAAGTTGTTTGAAAAAAGGCGAGGATTTAAAAAAGAAAAAGAAAAAAAAGGGAGAGAATGTGATCAGGCAGGAGACTAGAACAAAGCCATACACTAGAGATTTAGGGTATAATTCAATCTGTTAGAAGAAACTGTATCTCAAAATTTTAAAGAGAGAACAACTTACACATATATGCCAAAAATAAGGGTAACTACTATGAAGGGATAGATTATGACTAAAAATGAAAAATAAAAATGTTTTTTTAAAAAAAGGGATTGAGGGTGCCTGGGTGGCTCAGAAGGTTAAGCGTCTGCCTTTGGTTCGGGTCATGATCCCAGGGTCCTGGGATCGAGTCCCGCATCGGGCTCCCTGCTCAGTGGGGAGCCTGCTTCTCCCTCTGCCTCTCTGTCTCTGATGAATAAATAAAATCTTTAAAAAAAAAGGGGGGATTGATAAGATGTTGGTTGAAAAAGGGTAAAAGAAAAATTCATAAAAAGAAAGTTAAAAAAATTAACTTTGAAAGACTAAAGAATCATGGTTAAAAAAAGCCATGGATTCTATGTGCAGTATTCCCCTAGCGTTGGAGTTCTGCCGTTATTGATCAGTAAACTTGGTCTTGGCTGACTGTTCTTGCTGATCTTCTGGGGGAGGGACCTGTTGCCATGGTTCCCAAATGTCTTTGCTGGAGGTCGAATTGCCCTGCCCTTGCCGGGTCCAGGCTAAGTAATCTGCTCAGGTTTGCTCTCAGGAGCTTTTGTTCCCTGCAAGCTTTCCATACAGCTTTGGGGGATGAGAGTGAAAATGGCGCCCTCCCAATCTCCGCCCCAGAGCAGCCGAGAACTTGGAGCCCCACTCCTCAGTGCAGTCCCAGAGAAAAGCAGTCAATCACTCCCGTCTCCCCGGTCTCCAGCAGCACTCCATGCTCACCCGGCCTGTGACCGACCATTTCTATCTCTGGCACCCGAGTCGGTGTGGAGTCTCCAAACCCAGCAGATCCCTGTGGTGTGCTCCCACGCCGCTCCTCTAGGGGAGGAAGGGGAGTCTCCCCGGATCTGCCACTTGTTGTGTCCCTGCTGGAAGATCAGTGGCCCGACTGTGCCACGGATCACGGTTTATGGCAACCCTGAGCTGAGAGCCCGCGCCTCGGCTCCATCTCTGCAGCCAGCTTCCCCGCTCTGATACTTCGGAGCTCTGCCGCACTCAGGCACCCCCGGTCTTTCTGTGACCCCAAGGGTTCTGAGGCCACACTGTCCCACAAGTGTTCCACCCCCCGCTTAGCCACTGGAGCGATGTCCTCAGCGGAGCCGACTTCTAAAAGTTCTGATTCTGTGCTCCGCTGCTCTATCACTTGACAGAAGCAGCAGACAGAGGCCCCCTCCCCCGCCATCTATCCTCCTATCACCTCAGATTCACTTCTCCACACGTCCTACCTTCCAGTAAGTGGTTGCTTTTCTGTTCAGAGAGTTGTTGCTATTCTTCTCTTTGATCTCCTGTTGAGTTTGTAGGTGTTCAGAATGGTTTGATCCCTATGCAGCTGAATTCCTGAGACCAGACGAAATCCAGGTCTCCTACTCCTCCATCTTGCTCCGCCCCCCTTCATATATGGTTTTATTATGTTGAGTTAGTTTCCTTCTATTCCTAGTTTATTGTTATCATGAAGGTCTACTGAATTTTGTCAAATGCTTTTTATGCATCAATTGAGATGATCATATTGCTTTAAACTTCATTCTATTAATGTAGTATATTAAACTCACTGATTTTCATATTTGAACCATCCTTGCATTCCAAAAATAAATCTAATTGGTCATGGTAATACTTTTAATATCCTGAATTTGGTTTGCTAGCATTTTAAAGATTTTTATATTAATGTTCATAAGGGAAACTGCCCTGTAGTTTTCTTACAGTGTTCTTGTCTGGCTTTGGATCAAGGCAATGCTGGCCTCATAGAAAGAGTTAGGGAACATTCTCTACTCTACTCTTCTGGAAAAATTTGAGAAAGATTGGTGTTAGTTGTTGTTGTTTGAATGTTTGGTAGAATTAACCAGTGAGGCCATCAGGCCCAGAGATCTTCTTTATTGGGTGATTTTTTATTACAGGTTTAATCTCATTACTAATTATAGGTCTATTCATATTTATTTGTGATTCAGTCTTAGTAGGTTTTGTATTTCTAGGAATTTACCCATTTTATCTTGATTATCCAATTTTTGGTATACAGTTGTTTACAGTACTCTCTCATAATCCTTTCTATTTCTAAAGCATCAGTAGTAATGTCCTCATTTCATTTTTTTTCCCTCCCTCAGTATAAACTGATTTTTGTTTTTATTTTACACAAAGAATCTGGAATAGGTGAGGCACACTGTAAGATGATACTGTGTAACCATTTAAGGCTTTGCTTCTTTAAATATAGATGCTGAGAGAAAAGATGAACTAAATGCAATCTACTTTTTCCTTAGTTGACTGATATTTTTGAGAATTGTAAACTATAAAACTAAACCAAGGAAATGTTGAAAGTTTATTATAAGCAACATCATAACTTATAGTTATACCAGCACATCTAACAGCCCCCAAAGAAGTTTGGAAAATATTTCTGAATTCCTGAAATCACTTTTTTGAAAGCTATGGTTAGATACTCTCCTCTTTTTATATATTCTATAGCTTGGTAGCTTGGTAGGAAGCGCACCAATGTATCACTGTCCCCAGTGGAGCTGAGGTTGTCCCTGTAGCATCATCCGCATGGGTTCCAGCTCCAGATACTTGACGAATCTCCTTTCAACCATGTATTTTGAATTTTATACTATTTGTAGATATAACAGTAGCTGTAAATCCTATCTTATGGATTTTCCAAATTCATCAGGACTTTCCTCAAAGCCTACAGTGCCATCACAGTGCTCTGTCCCACACATACCAAAACCAATCTCAGCCTCATCCAGAATAAAACCTTCAGATATTTATGTTCTCCACACTGCTGCAGTTACATTCTTAAAACACCAAGTCTTAAGGACAAAAGAAGGCTTGAGCTGTGCACCAAGGCCAGGCTGAGGAGGAAGAGCATGATAAGCAGAGGCAGCCTCAACTTCTGTACCATGGCTGTATGCCAGAAGGTCAAGCTTCAGAAAAGTCACAGGCCCATGCAACTGGCACAGACCTAACTGTTGGTCCTTACTTTGGCTTCTGATTTTAGTAATTGAAGATTATGTCTTTTTTTTTCTTAGTCCATCTAGCTAAATTTCAATTTTCTTGATCTTTTTGAAGAACCGATTTTTTATTTTATTGATTTTTCTCTATGTTTTTTTCTGTTCTATATTTCATTTATCTGCCCTAATCTTTATTATTTCCTTCTCTCTGCTAGCTTTAGGTTTAGTTTGCTCTTTTCCTAGTTCCCTAAGTTATAAAGTTACATTGTTGGTTTAAAATCTTTCTTCTTTTTTTAACCTAAGGATTTTAGTTATAAATTTTCCCCATGGCACTGCTTTCACTGTGTCCCATAAGTTTTTGGTATGTTTTTGCTGTCATTTCTCTCAAAATATTTCTTAATTTCTCTTGTGATTTTTTTTCTTTGATTCATTGGCAATTTAAGAGAATGTTGCTTAATTTCCACAAAACTGTTCATTTTCCAGTTTTCCTTTTGTTATTGATTTCTAACTTTATCCATTGTGGTCAGAAAAGATAGTATTATATCTATCTTTTAAAATCCATTGAGACTTAATCTGTGGCCTAATATATCGTCTATCCTGGAGAATGTCCCATGTGTACTTGAGAAGAATGTGCATTTTGTTGCAGTCGGGTTGGGTAGTATGTCCCTTAAAAGTTAGATCTAACTGGCTTATATGTTGTTCAAGTTCTCTATTTCCTTACTTATCTTTCATTTGGCTTTTCTATCCTTATTGAGAATCAGATACTGAAAATTTCAACTCTTATTATACAACTGTCTATTTTACCCTTTAATTCTGTCAATTTTTGCTTTATATTTTTGATGGTCTGTATATTATGTGCATAAATGTTTGTAATTGTTCTATCTTCTTACTGTATGCAACTTTCATTAATATACAATGTCCTTTCTCCCTTGTAATCTTTTGATTTAAATAGGCTTTTGCTTTAAAGTCTATTTTGTCTGATATTAGTATAGCCATCCCTGTTCTCTCTTGGTTACTATTTGCATGAAATCTGTTTTTCCATCCTCTCACTTTCAACCTATTTGTGTGAGACCCTTAACAAACAGATGGAAAACATAAAAAAGAACCAATCAGAGATGAAGAACACAATAAATGAAATTAAAAACCACTTGATAGAATAAATAGCAAGCTAGAGGAAGCAGAGGAATGAATTAGTGACCAAGAAGACAGAATAATGGAAGTTAATCAAGCTGAGCAAATGAGAGAAAAAAGAATCATGCAAAATGAGAAAAGAATAGGGGACTCAGTGACTTCATCAAGTGTAATGACATTAGAATTAAAAGGATCCCAGAAGAAAAAGAGAGAGAAAGGAGGGCAGAAGGTTTATTTGAAGAAATAATAGGTGGAAGCTTCCCTAATCTGGGGAAGAAAACAGACATCCAGTCACACAGATCCCTTAACAAAATCAACCTAAGGAGGTTCATACCAAGACATAAAATGGCAAAAAGTGAAGAAAAAGAAAAAATTTTTAAAGCAGCAAGAGTAAAGACCATTATATACAAGGGAATCCCCAGAAGGCTATCAGTGGATTTTTCAGCAGACACTTTGCAGGCCAGAAAGGAGTGGCATTACATATTCAAAGCACTGAAAGGGAAAATCTGCAGCCAAGAATACTCTATGCAGCAAGGCTATCATTCAGAATAGAATGAGATAAAGAGTTTCTCAGATTAACAGAAACTAAAGGAGTTCATGACCACTAAACTCTCCCTACAAAAAAATATTAAAGGGGACCCTTTAGATGAAAAGTAAAGACCATAAATGAGAGTATGAAAAATAAGTATATCCCTAAAAATCAGTTAAAAGATGCACAAAATAATGTAAAATAGGCCACCATATACCTAAAACATGAGGAAAGGAGTAAAGAATGGGTTAAAACTTAAGTGACCACCAACTTAATATAGATTGCTATATACAGGAGAGGTTAATATGCAAACCTCATGATAACCATAAATCAAAAATCAAGTAATAGTATGCAAAGAATAAAGAGAAAGGAATCTAAGTTCATCACTAAAGAAAACCAGCAATCCATGAAAGAGATCAAGGGAAGAAAGCATCAAAGAAAACCACAAAACAAGTTACAAAATGGCAATAAATACATATCAATTACTTTGAATGTAAATGGACTAAACACTCCAATCAAAGGACCTAGAGTGACAGAGTGGATTAAAAAAACAAGATCCAACTATATGCAGCCCACAAGGGACAAGTTTCAGACCTAAAGACACCTACAGATTGAAAGTGAGGGGATAGAGAAACATCTATCATGCAAATGGATGTCAAAAGAAAGCCAGGGTAACAATACTTATATTGGAAAAAATAGACTCTAAAACAAACTTGTAACGAGACAAAGAAGGACACTATCCAATAATAAAAGGGACACTCCAGCAAGAAGATATAACAATTATAAGTATTTATGCACCCAACAGGAGAGCACCCAAATACATAAAACAGTTAATAACAAACATAAAGGAACTAATTAATAATAATAATACAACAACAGTAGGGGGCTTTAATACCACATTTACATCAATGCAGATCATCCAAACCAGGAAATCAAAAAGCAAATAGCGGCTTTGATGACACAATGGACCAGATGGACTTAAAATATATATTCAAAAGATTCTATCCTAAAACAGCAGAATGTACATTCTTTTCAAGTGCACATGTAACACTATTCAGAACAGATCAGATATTAGGCCACAAAACAAGTCTTAACAAATTTAAAAAGATCAAAATCATACCATGTGTCTTTTTTGAGGACCACATCATGAAAATAGAAATCATCCACAAGAAAAAATCTGGAAAGACCACAAATACATAGAGGTTAAATAACATGCTACTAAACAATGAATGGGTCAACCAAGAAATCAAAGAAGAAATCAAAAATTACATGGAAACAAATGAAAATACAACAGTTCAAAATCTTCAGAATGCAGCAAAAGTGGTTCTAACTTGGAAGTTTGGAGCAATACAGGTCTACCTCAAGAAGAAAAATCTCAAATAAACAACATAACCTTATACCTAAAGGAGCTAGAAAAAGAACAAACAAGAACCAAATCCAGCAGAAGGAAGGAAATAATAAAGTTTAGAGCAGAAATAAATGACATAGAAACTAAGATACCTAACTAACTAACTAAAGAGATCAGTGAAGCCAGGAACTGATTCTTTGAAAAAATTAATAAAATTGATAAACCTGTACACAGATTTATCAAGAAAAAAGAGAAAGGACTCGAAATTATAAATAAGAAAGGAGAAATAATAACCAATGCCATAGAAATACAAATAATAAGAGAATATTATTAAAAACTATATGACAACAAATTGGACAACCTGGAAGAAAAGGATAAATTCCTAGAAACATATAACCTACAAAACAAACAGAAAGAAATAGTAAACTTGAACAAAGCAATTACTAGCAAAGAATCAGTAATCAAAAATGTCCCAACCAACAGAAGTCCAGGACCACATGGCTTCCCAGGAAATTCTACCAAACATCTACAGAAGATTTAATACCTGTTCTTCTCAAAGTATTCCAAAAAAGAGAAAAGGAAGGAAAACTTCCAAATTCATATGATAAATGAATTCAGTAAGGTGGCAGGATACAAAATCAAATTCCAGATAAACATACCACTAACAAAAGAACTATAGGCTAATATCTCTGATGTACATAGATGTGAAAATCCTCAACAAACTACTAGCAAACCAAATCCAACAATACATTTAAAAAATCATTTACTACAGTTAAGTGGGATTTATTTCTGGGAAGCAAGTATGGTTCAATACTCACAAATCAATCAATACGATACATCTCATCAATAAGAGAAAGGATAAAAACTACACGATCATTTCAGTAGATGCAGAAAAAACACTGGACAAAGTACAATGTCCATTTACGATAAAAACCCTCAACAAGTAGGTTTAGAGGGAGCAGACTTCAACATAATAAAGGTCATATATGAAAAACCCACAGTGAATATCACACTCAATGGGGGAAAAATTGAGAGCTTTTCCTCTAAGGTCAGGAAAAAAACAAGGATGTCTACTCTCACCACCTTTATTCAACCTAATACTGAAGTCCAAGCTACAATTAGACAACAAAGAGAAATAAAAGGCAACCAAATTGGTAAGGAAGAAGTAAAACTCACTATTAGCAGATGACATGACACTATATGTAGAAAACCCTAGAGACTCCCCCAAAAATCTATGACAACAGATAAATGAATTCAGTAGTGTGGCAGAATACAAAATCAATGTACAGAAATCTGTTGCATTTCTATGCAGTAATAATGAAGCATCAGAAAGAGAATTTAAGAAAATAACCCAATTTACAATTACACCAAGAATAATAAAGTACCTAGGAACTTAACCAAAGTAAAAGACCTGTACTATAAAACACTGATGAAAGAAATTGAAGAGGACAAAAAGAAATGGAAAGACATCTCCTGTTCATGGATTGGGAGAACAAATATTGTTTCAATGTCTATACTAGGGGCACCTGGGTGGCTCAGATGGTTAAGCATCTGCCTTCAGCTCAGGTCATGATCCCAGGGTCCTGGAATCGAGCCCCACATCAGGCTCCTGGCTCAGAGAGGAGCCTGCTTCTCCCTCTCCCTCTGCCTCTCTCCCTGCTCATGCTTTCTCTCTCTCTGTGTGTGTATCAAATGAATAAAATCTTTAAAAAAATTTTTTTAAATAAATGTCTATACTACCCAAAGTGATCTACACAATTAATAAAATCTCTATCAAAATACCAACAGTATTTTTCACAGAACTGGAACAAACAATCCTAAAATTTGTATGGAACTACAAAGGACCCCTAATAGCCAAAGCAATCTTGGAGAAAAGCAAAGCTGAAGGTATCACAATTCTAGATTTCAAGTTATACTACAAAACTGGAGTAATCAAAACAGTACGGTGCTGTCATGAAAACAGACACATAGATCAATGGGACAGAATAGTAAACCCAGAAACAAACCTACAATTATCTGATAAATCCATCTTCAACAAAGGAAAAAAGAATATGCAATGGGAAAAAGACAGTCTAACAAATAGTGTTAGGAAAACTGGACAGTTACATACACAAGAATAAAACTGGACCACTTCCTTACACCATACACAAAAATAAATTCAAAATGGATTAAAGACCTAACTGTGAGACCTGAAACCATAAAAGTCCTAAAAGAGAGTACAGGCAGTAATTTCTTTGACATTGGCCATAGCAACATTTTTCTAGATATGCCTCCTGAAGCAAGGAAATAAAAGCAAAAATGAACTTTTGGGCTACCTCAAAAAGGTTCTGGGGCACCTGGGTAGTTCAGTCAGGTAAGCATCTGCCTTCAGCTCAGGTCATGATCTTTGAGTCCTGCCTGGGATTGAGCCCCCCGTCAGGCTCCCTGTTCAGCAGGAAGTCTGTTTCTCTCTCTGCCTCTGCCCCTTTTCCTACTTGTGCTCACTCTCTCTCACTCTCAAATAAATAAAATTGTAAAGATTTTTAAATTAAAAAGCTTCTGCATAGTGAAGAAAATGAACTAAAAGACAACCTACTGAATGGGAGAAGATATTTGCAAATGACATATCTGATAAAGGGTTAGTATCCAAAATATATAAAGTACACAATCAACACCCAAAAAACAAATAATCCAATTAAAAAATGGGCAGAAGACATGAACAGATATTTCTCCAAAGAAGACATCCAGATGGCCAACAGACACACAGAAACGATGCTCAACATCACTCATCATCAGGGAAATACAAATCAAAATGACAAGGAGATACCACCTCACACCTGTCAGAATGGCTAACATCAAATCACAAAGAACACCAGGTGTTGATGAGGACGCAGAGAAAGGGTAACCCTCTTACACTGTTGGTGGGAATGCAAACTGTGCAGCCACTCTGGAAAACAGTATGGAGGTTCCTCAAAAAGTTGAAAATAGAGTTACCATACGATCCAGCAATTGCACTACTGGGTATTTACCCCAAAGATACAAAAACACTAATTCAAAGTGATACATACACATCTATGTTTGTAGCAGCATTATTTACAATAACCAAATTATAGAAGCAGCCCAAGTGTCCATTGATTGATGAATGGACAGAGAAGAGGTGATACACACACACACACACACACACACACACTGGAATATTATTCAGCCATAAAAAGAATGAAATCTTCACATTTGCAAGGACATAGATGGAGCTACAGAGTATAATGGTAAGTGAAATAAGTCAATCAGAGAAAGACAAGTACCATATAATTTCTTTCATATGTGAAATTTAGGAAACAAAACAACTGAGGAAAGGGGAAAAAAAAAAAAAGAGAGAGCGAAACAAACCAAGAAACAGACTCATAACTATAGAGAACAAACTGATGGTTGCCAGACGGGAGACAGGTGAAGGGATGGGTGAAATAGAAGATGCGGATTAAGGAGTGTACTTGTCATGAGGAGCACTAGTTGATGTATGGAACTATTGAATCATTATATTGTACACCTGAAACTAATATAACACTGTAAGTTAACTGGAATTAAAATAAAAACTTAATTAAAAAATATCATACATAGCATGCTTTTTCTTTGACTACTTTTTACCCTATTATTTTTTTGAAATCTATCTGCACTGATGACTTTCTCTCCTTATAATTTCTGTATACTACTCCACCATGTGGATTTATCACCCATCATTTTTCATTCCATTTTGACATTTAGGTTGCTGTTATTTTCCTTTCAAAAATATTGCTTTATTTAAAACAATGAGTCCAGAGGGTGCCTGGGTAGCTCAGTCCGGCTCCCCCACGGGAAGTGGTTTTCTCCCTCTCCCTCTGCCACTTCCCCCACTCATGCTCTCTCTCAAATAAATAAGTAAAATAAAATAAAAACAATGAGTCCATGATTTCTTGTGTACAAGTAGAAGGGTGTCATTAGAGACTACTCTTATAAGTAGTGTTGCCCTGTCATAATATATGAACATTTTCAAGTGTCCAACATATCCAATCTTGAACCATACAAAAAAAATAAAGACATACTAAAAAGAACAAAATTTTAAAGTTAGAAGAAAATTTTGGAGACTTTCACAGTGTTTATTTAAACAATAGATAAAATTTTGTTTACTACCTCTTTATTAAAGAGCTAAATGTTTTAAAAAAATTAACAAGACATAGAAAGCAAAGGAGGAAAAGGAAAATGAAAGGGAAAAAGGACTCGTGAATTTGATCATATTAAAACTAAAAACTTCTGTCCTACAAAGAGGACCATAATCAAAATTAAAAAGCAAACAGACTGAGAAATGATATTTGTAATATATTTAAAAGAAAAGATTATAATCAAAATAAAAAGGAATTCTTTAAAGCAAGTAAGATAATTTTTTAAAGGCCAGGATATGAAAGACAAATCAATTACTGAAGATGAAATCTGAATTAAAAATCAATAGATAAAAAGATCTTTAGCCTCACTAGTAATAAAGGTCATTCAAATTAAAATAATGAATGCTATCAGGCCTCACCCATCAGGTTGACAATAATCAAAAAAACTCCATTCATTTCAACTGCTTGAGAAAATATAGAGAAACAATTTTCACACCCACTGTAGAGGTATAAATTGGTATGGCCCCTTTGAAAAAGAGTTTGGATGTAAATTTGAAAATGTGCATATTTTAAAAACAATATTTTTAAAAATGTGTTATTAATAGATATATCTATGAAAATTGAAGGGCCAGATATATATATGTCTTTTTTTAGAAAAATGTACATTAATATAAAAGTGGCCTTCTGAATAAGTGAGGAAAAGATGAGTAAATTTACCCTGGGCACCACGATTTCTTTTTAACAGACATCTTTTTGCTGTACTCCCATAGTAGTTCTGTGCAAGAGAAGTCGGTAGCAAAAATTTTTCATTTCAGGGTAAATAACTTGAGGGCTGACCTTGTCCAAAGAGCATAGCACAATATTACAGTAGTTTCTTAGCAAGGAAAGATACAATATGGGTGCATACATGACAAAGACTATGGTTGAAGAGAGGCAAACCCAGGGTTGACAATCCCAGAGGAAACATCCTTCCAGCAAAAGGGGAATACAGGTTATATTGGCATACCCTGTGGATGAAAAGTATGCTATGAAAACAATCTTCTATTCAGAAATGCAAGTCATTTTACACTTTAATCCATTTATGAGCAAGACACACTCTAGGACTTCGGGTTTCTGAGGGTCAATAATACTTCCTACATTTACAGATCTTTTCTTACATTTAAATAGATGAACTGTCTCACACTTTAGGTCCTGTGTACTTTTGAGGCATGGAGTTAGTGTGGGTTTATTATACTCTATGTTGAGAGATTTTTCTCAAGTGGAAATTTGAGCCAAGACATGTATGACAACTCCACAAGAAGATCGTAGCAATTCAGAAGACCTGTTTTCCCATACACAGGTCATACCTCAACATGGCTGCTAAGGCAAATGTACTGAAAAGGTCAAGTTGCGGTTCCCTTAAGAACATGTCCAACTTATAAACAAATTAAGATCTAATATTTCTTCTCAGTAATAGCTTAAAACTGAATGTTCCTTTCCTCCTATACTATAATGAAGAAGATAATACAGTTTGCCAGGATAACATCTTCAACAAACTGTGCAAATGAAAATGCTTCTGGAGGACACCTTTCTTACCCATCATTACAGCCATCTCCCAGTCTAGGTCAAGTACTTCTCCACTCCACAGCACCTGGGACATCGCCAGTTGTTGCAATTTTAACACCCTATCATAATTGTCTGCTCAGTGTACCCTACCCTAGTATACTCTTGTGTTCTAGTCACTAGACCACAAATCCCTTGAAGAGTATTTGTCCAGTTTCTGGCTCTACTTTCTGGACTTAGGATAGTGCCTGGCATAGTTTTTACCCATTAAATATTTACTGAATGCCAACTAGTTAATATAGTAGGCACCTATTCACACTGTGTAGTCTTGCATATGGTTATGTGGGCTATTATCCACTTAAAAAATACAGGGTGCCTGGGTGGCTTGGTCGGTTGAGCAACTGCGTTTGGCTCGGGCCCTGGTCCCAGGGTCATGGGATCAAGTCCCGCTCTGTGGGAGCGGGCTCCCTGCTCTGTGGGAGGTCTGCTCTCCCTCTGCCCCTCCTCTCACTCATTCTCTCAATCTCTCTCTCTCTCTCTCAAATAAATAAAAATCTTTTAAAAAAATGAAAAAATAGACCATGCTGATAAAGTGATGTGGTCCAGGGACTAGGTGATGAACTGTACTCAATTTCTCTTGTTTCTATGTTTGGTGCCTAGAGAGGGGATGGAAGAGGAGTTGTATGAAGATGAGCGGAAGGGAGGAGAGAGGGGAAAGAAATAGGAGGGATTTGAAAGTAACGTCTGTACTGATTCTGCCAGATACTGAACTGATTACACATATTTGAGGTTCAAGTAGTTGAATATGTGCTAATGACCCCTTGCATGAATCTCTCTCTCCTGGGAAGCTATTTGTTTCTCCCTAGCAGTGGCTGTTTCTCCTAAGTCATTCTTCAATGTCTGCAGTGGTCATAATAGCAATCTGTCAGCCCCCAAAACCTTTACCAAGCATGCAGAATAAAAGGCTGAGGAAATTCATTTGGCAAAAATAGAAGTTTAACTCATAGCAGTAGGAACCGAGTTTGACCCTGCACATTCTTATACCAATACTGTTTTGACAAAGGAAATATATATATAATTTAATGTAGTATATTACCTTCCACAGTGAGTGTTTAATATATTACTGTTCTTCCAAAGAACTGCAAGTATTTCTCAAGTTGTTTTGGCTCCCGGTATTCTTTATGTTAATAAAGAAAATCATTCCATATATGAAACTGTGAAACATGTAATGTATTTTAAATTACATTTATGATAACCAGTTATCAAACCATGTTAATGCTTATAATGAAATTCATTGCTAATTCAAGAGCTAATTATGTAGATAATGGTCCCTACTTCTACTTGTTTTTTAACTACCTTCCAACTTCCAACTTTCTCTACTTAGTGCTTGGAATAATGTAGGAATGACAGAACACAAAACAAATGCATTAACAATAGCTTTAATTATATACAATATTTGTATAACAGTTTATAAGTCACTAGTACCTATATATTCTCTATTATAATACCTTTAAGAAACCTGAAAATATTACTGCCATTGTAGAGATAAGAAAACAGATTAAAACTCTTAAAGAATTTGCTGAGGTATTATAGCTAGCAAGTGATGAATGTAGAGATTAAACAAAAGCTAATTCCTAATCAGTATTTTCCACTGTCTAGAAAAACCTGTGTGTTTTTATGGCTGTATGATTTGCCTCTTTTTTTTAAATTTTTTATTGTTATGTTAATCACCATACATTACATCATTAGTTCTTGATGTAGTGTTCCATGATTCATTGTTTGTGCGTGACACCCAGTGCTCCATGCACACTGTGCCCTCTTTACTACCCATCACCAGGCTAACCCATCCCCCCACCCTCCTCCCCTCTAGAACCCTCAGTTTGTTTTTCAGAGTCCATCGTCTCTCATGGTTCGTCTCCCCCTCCGACTTACTCTCCTTCATTCTTCCCCTCCTGCTATCTTCTTTTTTTTTCCTTAACATATGTTGCATTATTTGTTTCAGAGGTACAGATCTGTGATTCAACAGTCTTGCACAATTCACAGCGCTCACCATGATTTGCCTATCTCTTAAAAATCTACCAGTGTTATGGGTTGAATTGTATTCTCCAAAAAGGTGATGGAGTCCCATCTCCCAGGACCTGTGAATATGACCTTACTTGGAAATAGGGTCTTTATAGAGAAGATAATCAAGTTAAGATGAGGTCATTAGGGTGCACCCTATCCAATGCAATTGGCATCCTAATAGAAAGAACTTTGGACAGAGAGAGAGAGAGAGAGAAGGAAGACGATGTGACAACACAAACAGAATGTTGTCTACAAGTTGAAGGACACCTGAGGCTATCAGACACTAGGAAATAGTCATGGAACAGATTTTCACTCACACCCTTCAGAAGGAATGAACCCCGCTAATGCCTTGACTCTAGAGTACTAGCCTCCAGAAATATGGGCAAACAATTTTCTGTTTCTGAGGCCACCTACCTTTTGGTACTTCATTAAGGCAACCCTAGAAATCTAATACAATCAGTGAAAACCATTGATCAGTTTGTGCTCTATGTGCAAACTTGGAGTGAGAACCACTAGGGATTAAAAAAAAAAAATGAATACAACACTACACTGCTTCCCACTTAAGGAATTCAGAAGTTAATTAAAGAAGCTCTTTTATTTTCATTGAGCCTCATCATATACAGTTATTGAAGCCAGTTCTAAGCAAAACAAAAAGTTCATCAGGAAGCTGATCACCATCAGCAAAATTAGTTTTATTGCTATAGGCCTGGCGTGACAAAGAAGTCGGAATGCTAACTTATCCCATCCACCAGGATGTTTATCTTTAATAAACCCTCATCTGGCCTCAAAACTCTTCTCATCATTCCAGAAATCCCCTACCAAGAAGATTGGTAGGTTCCATTTCCTATAAGAAATGGAACCAAAGATGACACTCACCTGCCATCCCTTTCCGAGGCTCTATATCGCATGCATGTATGTTTGTAGGGGGAGGATGAAACCTGGCTTTGCACACCTATGCATAGCCATCTCTCAAACCTCCACACTTTGCTATGTTGGTCTCACCTCTAAATTTGAGTTTCTGGCTCCGTTTTCTCCCCTGTATTCCATCCCTGGTGGAAATTAAGAGTTTTCTCTTAGCCTAAGCCCACATTCCTAGACTCCTGATTCCCAACCTGCTTTTGCCAATCTCCTCCCCAAAGAGATTGGATGCTACTACTAGATGAAATTCTATTCCAAATGTGATATAGACCAAAGATCTTGATGGTATTGTTTTCCGTATAGCTACTGTTCTTGAAAATCTCAGTGCTGTGCTGCACTCACCCTTAGGTAAGACTGCCCACCTACATTAAGTCCAAGTTCATCATGTAACAGTTACCACTTACTGAAAGGTTCTTACCATTACTATGATTGATGCATTACTCCTGTATATTTCACAATAATCCTAAGAGATAGGCACTCTATTATCCAATTTTTACAGAGAAAGAAACTGAAGCTCAACAAAGTGAGGAAAGTCTTGTCACTCACCCATCTCTAATTTTACTATGTTTCATTGCCCCAATTCTAACAGTTTCCAGGATGTCAAACAAATGGATGATTTAAATATTGGTATTAGTATTGAGAAAATGAATGACTCCAATGACTGGATTTTTTAAAATTCTTTTGTAAGTCAAAGAGTTTCCAATTCTTTGCATGCAAGATTGATTGAAGAACTTACCAGTTGACAGCTATTCATAAAAAGTATTTTTGAGGGGCACCTGGGTGGCTCAGTCATTAAGCGTCTGCCTTCAGCTCAGGTCATGATCCCAGAGTCCTAGGATCGAGCCCCGCATCGGGTTCCCTGCTCCGCGGGAAGCCTGCTTCTCCCTCTCCCAATCCCCCTGCTTGTGTTCCCTCTCTCGCTGTCTCTCTCTCTCTGTCAAAAAATAAATAAAAATCTTTAAAATAAAAAAAATTTTAAAAAGTATTTTTGATGATTCTCATGTGATTTTTGTCATATATCTCAAAAGGATTTTAAAGTGAGTGACGCTGTTAAAACAAAACTTCCATTCCCATCCCCTTTTCAATAAATATTTCTTAGACATGAAATAGGAATAGAATTGATGTTGATCCTTATCTCATTTAGCAATAATATGAATACATGAACTAATTGGAAACAAAAGAGGTTCCAATCCATCCCACTGAAAGATGCATATCCAAAAAAAAAAATAATAACCCTGGTAGAGATGCTGATCAAGAAATCAAAGAGCTAGACTAGCTCTCATTTACCGACATCATTTTGGATGACTCAAATACCAAACTTGGAAATCAACATTCAAGTTCTGAACTTGAGAATTTTATATCTTTTAACTAACTTCACAGAGAACAGCCATCCTAATCAATAAGAAAAGCATTTGATCAAATTTGAATAACTGACAGCTTATGAGATCAATCTGATGATTTCCATCTACTTAAAGAAGCCCTAAAGAGGTTAACAATGATCATTATTTCTTTCCCACTAAAGTTCAATAGACATGGAGTGATAAAGAATTACTTGATGAACCCATTGAAGAGCTTTCATAATCTGCGTTAAAACAGTCTACTCAGATATGCCAGTTCAGTGGTGCCCCATAGTTTTCCAATCTAGCAACCATATCAAGAATGGAAATTGGGACAAATAATTTAATTTCTGAGGATATAGTTCAATATCTCAATAATGGGCCAAATTACAGGCTGGTAGGAGAATTAAATTACTTCAGACATATAAAGTACCCACTATTTAAACACTGAATACTAATATTCAGTCTCAAGGTACTCAAAGCTTAACCTCAGCACTAATTTTTTTTTCACCTTGACAGTCAAATTGAGAGAATTTTGAACCATTTGAAATTAATTAGGAGCAGCCACTCAAAAAATATGAGTACCAAGAGATGTTGTTCCCTCAAAGGGCCAGCAATGACCAGTTTGAAATACTTCATCATAAAGAAGATGGAGAAGGGCTCTCTTTTCTTCCCCATGGTGACAACGTTCAGATTTAAACAACACTGGCCTCAAAAAAAGATATCTTACCGTTAGCCAATACAAAGCAGAGTGCTGCAAATATGATGCATTTTCCACATATCTGAGACTCTTTTGGATGTAAATACACTACTTCCAAGGCTGAGATAAACCGACAATTTTTGTTGGCACGTTATTCTTTTTAATAAAAATGCACTTTGATATTGAAGGATACATCAATTATTTTTTAAAATAATTTTAGCACTATATTAAAATGCTAAAATATTTAAGATAGCTAGCTCAGAGGTAATTGCCAAGTATTTCTCAGCAAAAAATGAAAAGTGGGATGAGACATGTGTACACGGGCAGGAAGGGCTGTGTCAAGGTCTGGGACACCAGCCACCCCGGGGCAACAAGAGCCCCGTCTCTCAGCTCGACTGTCTGAACAGGGATAACTACATCCGTTCCTGCAAATTGCTCCCTGACGGTTGCACCCTTATCGTGGGAGGGGAGGCCAGTACTCTGTCCATCTGGGACCTGGCGGCTCCGACCCCGCGCATCAAGGCAGAGCTGACGTCCTCAGCCCCCGCATGCTACGCCCTGGCCATCAGCCCCGACTCCAAGGTCTGCTTCTCATGCTGCAGTGATGGTAACATCGCCGTCTGGGACCTGCACAACCAGACGCTGGTGAGGCAATTCCAGGGCCACACAGACGGGGCCAGCTGTATTGACATTTCTAATGATGGCACCAAGCTCTGGACGGGCGGCCTGGACAACAAGGTCAGGCCTTGGGACCTGCGCGAGGGGCGGCAGCACAACTTTACCTCCCAGATCTTCTCCCTTGGATACTGCCCAACTGGGGAGTGGCTGGCCGTGGTAATGGACAGTAGCAATGTGGAAGTTCTTCAGGTAAATTAGCCTGACAAGTACCAGCTGCATCTCCACGAGAGCTGCGTGCTGTCCCTAAAATTTGCTTATTGTGGTAAGTGGTTTGTAAGTACTGGCAAAGGCAACCTCCTCAACGCTTGGCGGACCCCCCACGGAGCCAGTATATTCCAGTCCAAAGAGTCCTCGTCCGTGCTGAGCTGTGACATCTCTGTGGATGATAAGTACATCGTCACTGGCTCAGGGGACAAGAAGGCTACAGTCTACGAAGTCATCTACTGAAAACATGATGTGGTTTAACGTTTAGAGTTGAATCGGGCCAAAATGTTTTGAATTTGTAGAAATAGAAAAGTTGTAACTTTAAAAGAAAAAAAAAAACCATGAAAACCTGTTTCCAAAACCTTGACACAAAACTACTTTGAGTCTACAAAGAGGAGGCAACGAATCCATCCACTGAAGGTCACCCATCTACCTAGACCAAACGGAGCACCAAGGCGGAGTGGACAGAGGGGCCGAGGCGAGTAGGCAGAGCCTCTTCTTTCCTGTGTGTGTGGTCTGCCGAGATGACCTTCCTGTTCCTTGCAGTTCCCCTCACCTTCTGTGCTTGGTAGAGCAGTGGTGTCTCCAATGAACTTGTTTCCTGGTTTTGCATCTTGTGAAATGTTTTTTTGTATTTTTGTTGAAGGTTAAACATTTGTATAAATTGTAAATATATTTGGTTTATTACAGTAAAGGCTTTAGTACCAAAAAAAAAAGAAAGAAAAGTGGGAGATAAGAGGAAGACAAAAGATGGACCAAGGAGAACACTGTGTGACACACGTTTAAGTAAAGGACACACTCAAGCATGTTTCTTTTGTTGGAGCAGCCAGGTTGGCAGACTGCTGGAAGACAAATAGGAGACTCAGGTATGGAGATTCACGTGGCTATACTATGAAGCGGCACCCACAGTCTCAGTGATGCAGTCAAGCTTTAAATGCTTGTTAGCAAAGAAGGAAAGTAAAAACTGAGGCTAAGCACAGAAACTAATGAAAGGCCAAAAAAAAAAAAAAAAGAATTAAGATAATCAACAAAACTAACAGTTGGTTATTTGAGAAAAAAGCCAGTAGAAGTTTCTGAAGGATATGAATATCAATTGCCCACTAATTAATCATTAAATTCAACTCAATTCCAATCAAAATCCTGACAAGGACCTCTATGGAATTTGACAAGCCTACTATGAAATTTATATGGAACCGTGAAGGGCCAAGAATTGCCAACGGACTCAAAGAGGAGTGTGGTGTGAACTTGTCCTACTATAAAATGAGAACAGAAAAGGACAGGAGAAAAGAGCAGAGAGAAGAATAAATCACATGAGTATGGGCACGTGTGTTCTATGCATTATGAAATGTATTTCACACTGATTTGTGATACAAAATAAAAATGAAAGAACTCCATAGGAGAAAATTTTATTTTTATTTTTATTTATTTATTTCAGTAATCTCTATACCTAACATGGGGCTTGAACTCAAGACCCTGAGATAGAGTCTCATGCTCTTCAGACTGAGCCAGCCAGGTGCTTCTCCACAGGTGAAATTCTTGAACATGTGGACAGATATGTTCAAGAATGTCCAAAGCAGCACTACTGGAATAACAACAAAAAATGTCCACCAATAACAAAATGGATATAATGTATTTATAAAGTAGAATACCATTCAATAGAACAAAAAAAGGTAAAACTAATCACATGAATAAATCTCATCAACATGTTAAATGAACAAAAAAAATCAAGCTGAATATGCACATTGCAACTGCATTCATATATAGATATGAAACCAGCAAAGGTAAATAATTTATCATTTATAGATGCAACTTTTATAGTAAAGTTATGAAGAAAAAGTACTAACTCTATGTGAGGGGAAGAGGAAATAACATCAAAATACTAATGAGAAAGTTACATAAAGGGCTTCAGTAATATTAGTCATCTTTTCTTAAACTAGGTAGTAAATATAATCAGGTTTGATCTTCAAAATATGCAATCATATGAATGGTCTGACTACTCAGCAAAGCTCAAAGGACAACTGCTATAGTAATTATCAGACTCCAAGCCTTCCCAGGCATTCTGTCTTTAGGAAATGAATCTTGGAGAGTTTGAGTTCCAAACAGCTGGGCAGTGGGGGAGGGAGGGGCACCTGGAGGTTCAGATCAGTAGCTACCCACCAGCCAGTATGACTACATTTCAACAATCTATACGTGCCATCACACTAGTGGTTCCCCCTGAATAACAAATAGCCCGAGATATATGAGTGACCTTTTATTCCTTATAACAGAGTATATATTATTTTTTGTACACCTATAACAGCACTTCCAAATAGTAATATAATGCAAGCCACAAATGTGAGTCACTTATGTAATTTTGAATTTTCTGTTAGCTTCATTTAAAAAAATGAAATGAAATATTTTAATAACATTTTGTGTAACTCAATATATCCAAAATATCATTTCAATAGGTAATCAATATGTAAAAATTTCTAATAAAGTATTTATATATTTTCATACTAAAGCTTTCCAATCTAGTATGTATTTTATACATATAGCCCATCTCAAGCTGAACTAGCCACATTTCAAGTACTTACGTAGCTAGTGGCTAAAGTACCAAACACCACAACTATAGAATATTTCATAAATGTAAATGATAGAATAAGAATTTTCATATGTATTGATATGGAAAGATATCAGACATATTAATGTAAAAAAGGAAGATGTAAAAGAGTACATACAGATCACCTGATCCAATGTGTGTAAGGATATGGGAAGCCCATATTTTTTGTTTCACAAAACTTTTAAAGCTATAACAGTGTTTCTTGAAGAGAACTGGAGATTGAGGACCCAGTAATATTTTTTCTGCACTTTTACACTTTTGTGAACTTCTTAAAGCATGTATATCTATTCATTTTTAGAGAATAGAAACGAATAGCTAATAAATGAAGCATGTAGCAGTCAAGAAAATATTATGAAATGGAACTAATCTAAAGGGAGCCTCACTCACATTTCCTACCAAAGATGCCAGAACTACTGATTTGATAATTATGTAATCATTTGTACTTTTCTGTTTTGGCAAACAGGCATATTAAATAGGCCACAATGATCACTTGTCCTGTGAACATTCTACTTTTCTCAACATTGCAACCCCTGATCTAACTGAAGATGGATGGAAGACTAGGGAACTGAAATAAACCAAGACAGAAAGATGTCTAAAACTTCTATGGACTATGACTTTTAAGACTTTAATTCAAAGGCATTGGCACATGAAATCTAGATCTACACTCCCTCAGACACTAATTTAGTAGTCTTATAAAAGAAGAAAGTGAACTTATATCTGACCTAAATTTTTCCCAACACACTCATGGTTTATGATCATCACTTCCTTTTAAGTGGATCTCAAACAACTTTTAAGTTGTTTCTTATTGAAGTTCTTAAGTTCTTATTAAAGTTCTTATTGAAGCTTTTCCTAGGGCTCCACCAGCATTACTAGATCATATTCCAGAGTCTTCTATATTTATTTTTTGGAAAATCAGGAGTACATGATCCCATCTTTACTCCTGACTCCTTTCTTGTTTCCATCTATCTTCAGGAGCGACAGCACTGTTTTGGAATCTCTCTTCAAAGTTCTATCAATGTTCTTAGATTATTTAATATTGATCAGGAAAGTTGAACCCTTTCAGGGTGATCCTGTTCTACTCCATTTTTTAAATACTGTTAGTTATGCAATCTTTTCTGTGATGCACTTTTTATGGAGGAAAAAAAAAAGATCTAGGATTAGAGTGACAAGGCCTCCATCTCATCACAGGTTCTTATACCACCAGCTCCAAACAGTAAGCCTATTACTCTTTCTTCTCTCTCCAAAACAAAATCAGAATTTATTCACAGCTTTATTACCTTAGTCCAATTCTTCAGTCTCTTGACCAGTTTCCTCCCCACAGTGAGGATGTGTACAGTACTGCACCTGGCCATGAGAGGGCAGCAAAGACCTGGAGCCAGGTGGTCATGTGGTCTATAGAGGCTGTGACCCAGGGAAAATAAGGCAGAACTTATTTCTCTAACCACAAAGCCCCAGAAAAACTGAGAGTGTACAAAGCATGGCTTGAGCAGGAGAGCTTCGGTGGTTCAATTCATTCAACATTTGATGAGTAAACTGAAAAATCAGTTTCCCCTTTTTAACCTTATTTTTTGCTATATTCCAGTGTCTTTTAAATATATAATGTAGACCATTATCATCAATTGTTCCATTCCAATAGTTTCTGATTGAGCAGGTCTGGAGTCAGGACCAGGACTTTGTATTTGATCAAACAAGACAGTCTGACTCTCATTTACATTGAAGTTTGAGAACCATGTCTAATCCCTTAATGAAATCCATGTAGTTACTTAATCTTATCTTTATGCTGTATTATTATTGTTCTTCATAGTTGCTCACATTGTCAACTTTTATCTTCCATTAAACTTTTTCCCCTTAAGGCTCTCAGAATCTTATTCTCTCTCATTTCCAAACCTACATATTAAGCTACAAAGTATTTTAGAGGCAATACAGTGTAATGGAAAAAACAATGTGCTTGGAAATCAGATACCCTCCCCCAGCCTCAGTTTTTCCCAGTAATATTGAGATAATACAGAATATACTTGAGATGGGGATTAATGAAATATGTTAATAACTTAGAATAGTGACAGGATAAATGTGAACTCAATAAATGTTAATTTTACTCCTTTTATTCTTTACAGTAACCAGAGATATGTAATCCACAGCCCTCCCTAGTGCCCACCTCCAGCAGTTCTACTCTGAAGAATGAGGACACAGACCATCTTGCTTAGTATAGGATGACAAGTAGAGGAAGGAAGAACAGGCCTGAGAAAAGATATGGGTCTGAATGCAAAGGCCAGGGCAAGAAAGAAGTGAGTGGCATATCCCCTCCTATTGCAAAATACTGAGCTCCAGTAAAAGAGAAAGACACAGGTGAACTGTAGACTTTGATTTAATACTTAAGAACTGCATTAAATAGTAAACATAAAATGATGTAACACTTTAACCCCAAAAGTTATTCTTTCTTGGGCCTAAATTGAATGTTGTCTATACAAAATGTTTCTAGAAATTACTATGGTTTATTATCTATATGTGAAAATACAAGAACAAAATCAAAATGAATAACTTATTTTTGACAGATATTGATTATTAAAATAACAGGCAAACCATCAGTATTTGTCATGGAGTCAACCACGAAAGCAAATAACCACAAGTTTATATCAATATTGTATGTGAAAAATAAACACAGTTCAAATCAATAAGAAACAAGGAAATACATATAGAAAAAGATCAGAAATCAGAACCAAATTTTCAATTTGTTATTCCATGTAGTTTAGTGGAACATTTCAAATGAAAGTAAAATTATTAATTCAAAACCTTAAAGCTATAGAGACCCTTACCAAATTTATCAATACTTCCCTTCACTCTGCAGACCTCTACTTGCAACGACCAAAAGAGTGAATAAAAGCCCCAGATCACTGCAGAAACAGTTTTATCTATTTTATTTCAAACTCAAAGTTGTTTTTTTCAAATAACTCTTCCAGATAGAAAGGCAATTCAGTTTTCTCCACAGCAGCTGGATACAATGCAGTGAGAGGACATCTGTGCTATGAGCCTCAGCTTCCCCATCTGTAAAGTGACTCTAAAAATTCAACCCTCACTGAACAAACAGAAAGCACATCACATAGTAACTCTAGCCAATTGTAAATCTACAATGGTTCTCCTCCCCACCTTCCTTACATTACATAGCAACCCTTGGAATGTAATATCCAAGTGCTTATGTTGGTGTTCATAATCCTGTTTTCTTCTGCAGTTTCTAAATAACAGATGGCAGGAGTGATTCATTTGTTTTTTACACTTCTTAACATACTACTGGAAAGAGAGTATAGATAGGCATTAGTAGCTATTGAATTCTATCCATAAAGAGATTTCTAGGGGCGCCTGGGTGGCTCAGTCGTTAAGCGTCTGCCTTCGGCTCAGGTCATGATCCCAGGGTCCTGGGATCAAGCCCCGCATTGGGCTCCCTGCTCAGTGGGAAGCCTGCTTCTCCCTCTTCCACTCCCCCTGCTTGCGTTCCCTCTCTCCCTGTGTCTCTCTGTCAAATAAATAAATAAAATCTTTTTAAAAAAAGATATTTCTAGTAATTTTCCTCTTGTTATTTCATCATACTCACCCCTTGCTGAGTACCTGTGGCTGGTTAGTTCAGCTGACTGGATCAAAGCACAGGGAGTTCAAAATCATAGAACTCATTAGGCATAAAAAAGGGCTCCTGGGATGTGGAGAAAGGGGAATCCATAATGCACTATTGCTGAGAATGTAAACTGGTAAATCTGCTACGGAAAACAGTCTGGAAATTCTTCAAAAATTTAAAAGTAGAAGTACTATATGATCCAATTTCACTTCTGAGTATATATCCAAAAGAACTGAATCAAGATCTTAAGGAGATATCTGCACTCCCATGTTCACTGCAGCATTATTCCCTATAGTCAAGATTGAGAAACAACACAAGTGCCCATTAAGACACGAATGAAAAAAGAAAATGTGCTATGTGCATGCAGTGAAATAGTATTTGGCCTTAAAAAAACAAGGGAACCTTGACATTGCAAAAGCATGGGTAGATCTAAAGGGCATTATGCTAAATGAAATAATCCAGACACAGAAAGTCAAATACTCGATTTTCTCATTTACAAGTGAAATCTAAAATAGACTCATAGAAGCAGTGAGTAGAACGGTGGTTGCCAGGGGAGGAGGGAGGTACCAAGTTTCAATTACACAAGATAAGTAAGTTCTGGAGATCTACTATACAGCACAGTGCCTAGAGCTAACAATACTATATGGTATACTCAAAGTTTGCTAAAAGAGTAAATCTTATATTACATGTCCTCACCCCCCAAAATAACAATAATAATAAAGACAGGAGGAAACTTTGGGAGATCATGGATATGTTTATAGCCTTGATGGTAGTTTCAAGGGTCTCACTTATTCACAAACTTAATTTACGTACATTAAATATGTAAAGTGTTGTATATGTAAATCACACCTCAGTACACTTAAAAATAAAGTAAAACACTTCCTATGCCCTGAAAATACCTACTATTGATTACAGGCTATTGGCACCTGGTTTGCAGTCTTTCTATTCATTTCATCTTATGTCTCACCACCATCTTAAGTAATATCCACGTGCATGTAGACAGTTCACCAAACAGGCCGGCCTCACAAAAATCAATGACAACCTCATCTACCAACAGATACTTGGCTCTTCACTTCTTGACCTCACCGCCAGCTGTCCCACCTCTGAAATCTTAAACTGTAGTTTCCTACACTCAGTCTGTGTGCCCTCACTTCTCTCCTTCTGTCGCTTCTATTATACCTATTCTTTACCTTAGTATAACTTCTAGCACCTTGAGCTCTTTTTTCTCTCAAACTCTGAGCCCCAGAGTGAACCAATTTCCTCACATATTTAGCCTAGACCTCATTGACCATTCAAAATCATCAATTCCTACAATTTCATTATTGTTGTGCTTTCTAGCATACCAACTTTTTTAGATTTTTTTTTTTTTTAGATTTATTTGAGAGCAAGAGAATGAGCGAGAGTGAGGGTAGGGGTAGAGGGAGAGAATCTTCAAGCAGACTTCCCACTGAGCACAGATCCTGACGTGGGGCTCAATCTCACACCCCATGAGATCGTGACCTGAGCTGAAAACAAGAGTTGCACACTAAACAGACTGAGTCACCCAAGTGCCCCTAGCACGCCAACCTTGTATCAGCCTAATCATCTGGCTACCCTTCCCTTCATCCAAACGGCTAAGCACTACTGAAGAGAAGGGTACAACAGGTAGAACAACATTACCACAAACTTAATGTCTCCATCCTCAGGTGGACCCTATGGGAGGCAACCTTCTTCTCCCTTCCCATTCCCCTTGATGTCTTTTTCAAACAGTCCCCAGAAGATTAATTCACTTCTCAGCAGATGAACTGTAAACAGAATTCCAAATTCACAGAGAAAAGAGAGACCATCATGGCCTTCTTACCGCTTTTCTTCTTCTTTGTCAGCTTTTCTTTGTAGGGGGAGAGTGAGAAGAGGCAAATCAGGCTGAGTACTTCTAATATTCCATTTTATCTAATCTATTGGCTTATTAGCTTTACAACTTAATGTTTTTATTTTCAGTCATTTCTCTAGGACTTATAATATGCATTCTGAACTCCCTACAATCTTCCTTCACTAATGTTGTATCACTTCACATAAACGGAAGAACCCTTTAATAGCATATTCCATAACCCAACCCCACCACCATTCGTGTTGTTATACTTTTTATTTTTACATGTTATGAACCCCACAATACACTCTTGGTGACTTAAATAATTATAATTTAAAGAAACAAAAAATTGGAAAGAAAAATACTTTTCTATTTATCCACATATTAATCATTTTAGTACTTTTCATCTCTGGTAGATCCAGCTATTCATCTCATATATTTTCCTTTAATGTTTCTTGTAGTACAGGTCTGCCAGCGATAAGTTCTCTCAGATTTTGCTTGTCTAAAAATGTCTCCCTTTTTTGCTTTCCTTTATATATTTTTACCGAGTATGGAATTCTAGTTTGTCTTTTTCCTTTCTTTCAGGCCTGTGGAGAAGCCATTCCATTGTTTTCTGGCTTGTATGGCTTCTAATGAGAAGTCAACAATATTTCCTATCTTCCCCCTGCCCCGATAAAAAGTGTCTCCCACCCCCTTTGACTGCTTTTAATATTTTCTCTTTATCACTGCATTTCAGCAATTTGATCATTTTGGTGTGGGGGGGTGGTCCTTCCTTAGATTCTCTTTAGCTTCAGAGAACTCTAGGTATACAGTTTTAATCAAGAAGGAAATTTTTTCGATTCATTGTCAGAGAAGGAAAGATGGCGGAGGAGTAGGGGACCCTATTTCAAGTGATTCCCGGAACTGAGCTGGATATCTACCAGACCACTCTGAGCACCCATGAAACCAGCGTGAGATGTAAGAAGATCTGGATCTCTACAAACAGAATATCGCAGATGGTTGGTTTTGAAGTACGAAGTGGGGAGCCCTGATACTGTGGGCAGATATCAGAGGATAAACGGCAGCGGGAGCGAGCCTGTCCATGGGGATCCTACACCGCCGGTGAGCAACAGCCTCGCTTGCTGGGGACAGGGCACAGACCCACAGACTGGTAGCGGTGGGGAAAGGACTTTAGGGCAGCCCCCGGGTCAGACACCCAGAGCGGCGGGGTCACGTGTGCGAACTGGGAGCGGCTGGCAGTTTTAGAAGCACAGAGGGCAGAGACGTGCCCCGACCTGGAGGCAGGACTGGGGGCACTGCAGAGGGGTGCACAAGCCAGGACACTGCAGTTTATAGCAGCATGGACAGAAACACAGGCAGTGTGGCCTGGAGAGCTCACTGAAGAACAGACTGCGGTCTCTCTGCTCTGAGACAGAGGGTTGGAAATGGTGTCTTCTGCTCTGACTCACGGAAGAGACGCAGAAAGCCGCCAGGGAAAACTGGCAGGGAAAGCCACAAGGGAAAGCCACCAGGAAGCAAAAGTCCCAAAAACTGATTCCTGCTGAGGACATCCCCCACCACAGGGGGGCAGGGCAACTCCTCCCAAACACAGTTGCCTGAGTAACAGCGTGGCAGGCCCCTCCCCCAGAAGACAGGCTGGGAAAACAAGAGGCCAGCAACCCTAAGGTCCCAAGGAAACAGGTGCATCTTGCTTGGGGTTCTGGTCAATAATTTGGACTCTATACATTCCCTCAAACACCCATCAACAGAATGACTAGGAGGAAGAACCCCCAAAATAGAAAAGACTCAAAGATTATGACTTATGCTGCAGATTTACAAATGGATGCCGATATAACCAAGATGTCAGAGATGGAATTCAGGCTAGCAATTGTGAAGACAATGGCTAGAATGGAGAAATCAATTAATGGCAACATAGAGTCTCTAAGGGCAGAAATGAAAGCTGAATTGGCAGAACTTAAAAATGCTATCAATGAAAAGAAACAGTCCACAAAACCAAAAGACAACCGACAGAATGGGAGAAAATATTTGCAAACAACATATCAGATAAAGGGCTAGTATCCAAAATCTATAAAGAACTTATCAAACTCAACACCCAAAGAACAAATAATCCAATCAAGAAATGGGCAGAAGACATGAACAGACATTTCTCCAAAGAAGACATCCAAATGGCCAACAGGCACATGAAAAAGTGCTCAACATCGCTCGGCATTAGGGAAATCCAAATCAAAACCTGAATGAGATACCACCTCACACCCGTCAGAATGGCTAAAATTAACAAGTCAGGGAACGACAGATGTTGGCGGGGATGTGGAGAAAGGGGAACCCTCCTACACTGTTGGTGGGAATGCAAGCTGGTGCAACCCCTCTGGAAAACAGTATGGAGGTTCCTCAAACAGTTGAAATTAGAGCTACCGTTTGATCCAGCAATTGCACTACTGGGTATTTACCACAAAGATACAAATGTAGGGACCCGAAGGGGTACGTGCACCCCAATGTTTATAGCAGCAATGTCCACAATAGCCAAACTGTGGAAAGAGCCAAGATGTCCATCGACAGATGAATGGATAAAGAAGAGGTGGTATATATACACAATGGAATATTATGCAGCCATCAAAAGGAATGAGATCTTGCCATTTGCAAGGACGTGGATGGAACTGGAGGGTGTTATGCTGAGTGAAATAAGTCAATCAGAGAAAGACATGTATCACATGACCTCACTGATATGAGGAATTCTTAATCTCAGGAAACAAACTGAGTGTTACTGGAGTGGTTGGGGGTGGGAGGGATGGGGTGGCTGGGTGATAGACATTGGGGAGGGTATGTGCTACGGTGAGTGCTGTGAATTGTGCAAGACTGTTGAATCACAGATCTGTACTTCTGAAACAAATAACGCAACATATTTTAAGAAAAAAGAAAAAGAAGAAGATAACAGGAGAGGAAGAAAAGGGGAGTATGTCAGAGGGGGAGACGAACCATGAGAGATGATGGACTCTGAAAAACAAACTGAGGGTTCTAGAGGGGAGGGGGTAGGGGGATGGGTTAGCCTGGTGATGGGTATTGAGGAGGGCACGTTCTGCATGGAGCACTGGGTGTTATGAACAAACAATGAATCATGGAACACTGCACCAAAAACTAATGATGTAATATATGGTGATTAACATAACAATAAAAAAATTAATAAAAAAAAACAAACAAACAAACAAACAAAAAAAAATGCTATCAATGAGATCCAATCCAATCTAGATAATCTAACAGCTAGGGTAACTGAGGCAGAACGGATAAGCGACAGGGAAGACAATATAATAAATAAAAAGGGAAAAGAGGAGGCCAGGGAAAAACAACTCAGAATCCATGAAAATAGAATCAGAGAAATAAGTGACACCATGAAACATTCCAATGTCAGAATTATTGGAATCCCGGAGGGAGTGGAGAGAGAGAGAGGACTAGAAGATGTATTTGAGCAAATCATAGCTGAGAATTTCCCTAATCTGGGGAATGAAAGAAACATTCACGTCCCAGAGGCAGAGAGGACCCCTCCCAAGATCAAGGAAAACAGGCCAACACCCCAGCATGTAATAGTAAAACTTGCAAATCTTAGAACCAAGGAAACCATCTTAAGGGCAGTTAGGGGGAAAAGATTCCTTACGTACAGAGGGAGGAACATCAGAATAACATCAGACCTAACCACAGAGACCTGGCAAGACATATTCAAGGTACTAAATGAGAAGAACATTCAGCCAAGAATACTTTATCCGGCAAGGCTGTCATTTAGAATGGATGGAGAGATGCAGAGCTTCCACGACCGGAAGAAACTGAAAGAATATGTGACCACTAAGCTGGCCCTACAAGAAATATTAAGGGGGGTTCTATAAAAGGAGAAAGACCCCAAGAGTGATATACAGCAGAAATTTACAGGGAAAATCTATAAAAACAACATCTTCACAGGCAACATGGTGACAATAAATTCATATTTTTCAATAATCACTCTCAACGTGAATGGCCTAAATCCTCCCATAAAACGGCACAGGGTTGCAGATTGGATAAAAAGACAGGACCCATCCATATGCTTCCTACAAGAGACTCATTTTGAACCTAAAGAGATCCAGACTGAAAGTGAAGGGATGGAGATCCATCTTCCATGCCAGCGGACCTCAAAAGAAAGCTGGGGTAGCAATTCTTATATCAGACAAATCAGATTTTAAACTAAAGTCTTTAATTAGAGACACAGAAGGACACTATATCATTCTTAAAGGATCTATCCAACAAGAAGATCTAACAATGGGAGCAGCCATCTACATAAGCCAACTGTTAACCAAAATAAAGAGTCATATTGATAACAATACATTAATTGTAGGAGACCTCATTACTCCACTCTCAGCAATGGACACGTCATCTAAGCAAAAAATCAACAAGGAAACAAGAGCTTTGAATGATACACTGGACCAGATGGACATCATAGATATTTACAGAACATACAGAATACTCATTCTTCTTGAGTGCACATGGAACTTTCTCCAGAATAGACCACATACTGGGTCACAAATCAGGTCTCAACCGATACCAAAAGACTGAGATTATTCCCTGCATATTGTCAGACCACAATGCTTTAAAACTGGAACTCAATCACAAGAAAAAATTTGGCAGAAATTCAAACACTTGGAAGCTAAAGACCACTCTGCTCAAGAATGTTTGGGTCAACCAGGAAATCAAAGAACTTAAACAATTCATGAAAATCAATGAGAATGAAAACACATCAGTCCAAAACCTATGGGATATTGCAAAGGCGGTCCTAAGGGGGAAATATATAGCCATCCAAGCCTCACTCAAAAAAATAGAAAAATCCCAAATTCACCAACTAACTCTACACCTTAAAGAACTAGAGAAAAAGCAACAAACGATACCTAAGCCACACATTAGAAGAGAAATAATTAAAATTAGAGCAGAGATCAATGAATTAGAAACCAGAAACACAGTAGATCAGATCAACGAAACTAGAAGCTGGTTCTTTGAAAGAATTAATAAGATCTATAAACCACTGGCCAGACTTATCCAAAAGAAAAGAGAAAGGACCCAATTTAATAAAATGATGAATGAAAGGGGAGAGATCACAACTAACACCAAGCAAATAGAAACAATTATTAGAAATTATTATCAACAACTATATGCCAATAAACTGAGCAATCTGGATGAAATGGAGGCCTTCCTGGAAACCTATAAGCTGCCAAGACTGAAACAGGAAGAAATTGACAACCTGAATAGGCCAATAACCAGTAACAAGATTGAAGCAGTGATCAAAAACCTCCCAAAAAACAAGAGTCCAGGGCCTGATGGATTCCCTGGGGAATTCTACCAAACATTCAAAGAAGAAATAATACCTATTCTACTGAAGTTGTTACAAAAAAATAGAAACAGGAGGAAAACTTCCAAACTCATTCTATGAGGTCAGCATTACCTTAATCCCCAAACCAGGCAAAGACCCCATCAAAAAGGAGAATTTCAGACCGATATCCCTGATGAAGATGGATTCCAAAATCCTCAACAAAATCCTAGCTAATAGGATCCAACAATACATTAAAAGGATGAACCACCGCGACCAAGTGGGATTTATCCCCGGGATGCAAGGGTGGTTCAACATTCGCAAATCAATCAATGTGATAGAACACATTAATAAGAGGAGGGAGAAGAACCATATGGTCCTCTCAGTTGATGCAGAAAAAGCATTTGACAAAATACAACATCCGTTCCTGATTAAAACTCTTCAGAGTATAGGGATAGAGGGAACATCTCTCAAGTTCAAAAATCCATCTATGAAAAACCCACAGCGAATATCATCTTTAATGGGGAAAAGCTGAGAGCCTTTCCCTTAAGATCAGGAACACGTCAAGGATGCCCACTCTTGCCACTATTGTTCAACATAGTACTAGAAGTCCTAGTAACAGCAATCAGACAACAAAAAGAAATAAAAGGTATTCAAATTGGCAAAGAAGAAGTCAAACTCTCTCTTTTCACAGATGACATGATACCTTATGTGGAAAACCCAAAAGACTCCAACCCCAAATTACTAGAACTCATACAGCAATTCAGTAATGTGGCAGGATACAAAATCAATGCACAGAAATCAGTTGCTTTCTTATACACTAACAACGCAACTGTAGAAAGAGAAATTACAGAAATTATTCCATTTACAATAGCACCAAAAACCATAAGATACCTCGGAATAAACCTAACCAAAGAGGTAAAGGATCTATACTCTAGGAACTACAGAACACTCATGAAAGAAATTGAAGAAGACACAAAAAGATGGAAAAATATTCCATGCCCATGGATCGGAAGAATAAACATTGTTAAAATGTCTATGCTACCCAGAGCAATCTATACCTTCAACGCCATCCCGATCAAAATTCCAATGACGTTTTTCAAAGTGCTGGGACAAACAATCCTAAAATTTGTACGGAATCAGAAAAGACCCCGAATCGCCAAGGAAATGTTGAAAAAGAAAAACAAAGCTGGGGGCATCACGTTGCCCAATTTCAAGCTATATTACAAAGCTGTGATCACCAAGACAGCATGGTACTGGCACAAAAACAGACATATAGACCAATGGAACAGAATAGAGAACCCAGATATGGACCCTCAACTCTATGGTCAAATATTCTTTGACAAACTAGGAAAAACATGCAATGGAAAAAAGACAGTCTCTTCAATAAATAGTGCTGGTAAAATTGGACAGCCACATGGAGAAGAATAAAACTCAACCATTCTCTAACACCATTCACAAAGATAAACTCAAAGTGGATGAAAGACCTCAGTGTGAGACAGGAATCCATCAAAATCCTAGAGGAGAACATAGGCAGTAACCTCTTGGACATCGCCCACAGCAACTTCTTTCAAGATATTTCTCCAAAAGCTAGTGAAACAAAATCAAAAATGAACTTTTGGGACTTCATCAAGATAAAAAGCTTCTGCACAGCAAAGGAAACAGTCAACAAAAGAAACAGTCAACAAAACCAAGAGGCAACTCACAGAATGGGAGAAGATATTTGCAAATGACACCACAGATAAAGGGCTGGTATCCAAGATCTATAAAGAACTTCTCAAACTCAACACCCAAAAAACAAATAATCAAGTCAAAAAATGGGCAGAAGATATGAAAAGACACTTATCTGAAGAAGACATACAAATGGCTAACAGACACATGAAAAAATGTTCATTATCATTAGCCATCAGGGAAATTCAAATCAAAACCACATTGAGATACCACCTTACACCAGTTAGAATGGCAAAAATGGACAGGGCAAGAAACAACAAATGTTGGAGAGGTTGTGGAGAAAGGGGAACCCTCTTACACTGTTGGTGAGAATGCAAGTTGGTACAGCCACTTTGGAAAACAGTGTGGAGGTTCCTCAAAAATTTAAAAATAGAGCTACCCTATGACCCAGCAATTGCACTCCTGGATATTTACCCCAAAGACACAGATGTAGTGAAAAGAAGGGCTATATGCACCCCAATGTTCATAGCAGCAATGTCCGCAATAGCTAAACTGTGGAAAGAGCCGAGATGCCCTTCAACAGATGAATGGATAAAGATGTGGTCCATATATACAATGGAATATTACTCAGCCATCAGAAAGGACTTTTACATCAACATGGATGGGACTGGAGGAGATGATGCTAAGTGAAATAAGCCAAGCAGAGAAAGTCAATTATCATATGGTTTCACTTATTTGTGGAACATAAGGAATAGCAGGGAGGACATTAGGAGAAGGAAGGGAAAAATGAAGAGGGGGGAATCGGAGGGAGAGATGAATCATGAAAGACTATGGACTCTGAGAAATAAACTGAGGGTTTTAGAGGGGAGGGGGGTTGGGGGGATGGGTTAGCCCAGTGATGGGTATTAAGAAGGGCATGGACTGCATGGAGCACTGGGTGTTGTACGAAAACAATGGATCGTGGATCAGTACATCAAAAACTAATGATGTACTGTATGGTGACTAACACAACATAATAAAATTTTAAAAAAAAAGGAAATTTTTTCTCAGTATTTCTTTTAATATTTATTCTGACACTCCCTCTTTCTGGAAGACCAATTTCATGCATGTTAGCTTGCTGGACATTGTCCCACAAGTCACTGAGTCTCAGCTTTAGAAGTTGTACTTGATTATTTTTTATATCTTCTATTCCTCATCTATATATTCATTAACTCACTGAACATTTTTATAATACTGCTTTAAAGTCCTCGTCTGATAATTTCATAATCCTTGTCATTTATCCATCTGTTTCTATTAATGTATTCATTCCTGGTTATAGGTCACATTTTCCTGCTTCTTTGTAACTTTTTTTATACACTAGGAATTGTATATTTTATGTTACAGAGTGTCTGGATTTTGTTATTTTCCTTTAAAGAGGGTTCTTTTTTGCAAGACAGATTTCAGCCCAATTTTTTTTGAGCCTTCTTTTAATACTTAAAGGCAGGTCTAAAATAGCACTCTAGGAATAGTTAGCCCTATGACAAAGAGGTGATCCTTCATTCAGTCCCTACTGAAAGTCCCAAGTTCTACCAAGTCTCTCTGCTCTAGCTGGTCAAATTCAAACGTCTCTCAAACCTGTAAAAGCTCTGAGAATTATGCAGTACACATCTACCTTGTGGTAGCTCTTTCTCTGGTAGTTGTACTTTGTACTGAATATAATGAGCTTGCTCTCTTTACAGTTCTAAAGACTGTCCAAATCTGGTTCAGGCTTGAAGGTGATCAAAAGAGGAGCAGATTGGAGCCCACCTTGATTAAATTGCCTAAGTTTAGTATATGTTATAGCAGCAGTTTTAATCATATGCTATTTGTAGTAACACCTAAAATAACTCCACACTGTTTCTGGCCAGATTAGAACTTCTGATTTGGGCAGTCTTATTAATCAGGCTTATGAAGTTCTAACACTTTGAGGGCCTCAGGAAGAACACACTGAGAAGGCTAGGAGAGATTCAGCTTGTTTTTAAGTTCCTAAATCCTCTGTAGAGGTTAAATATACACAGTTAATGATTTTTTTTTCCTAGAGAATTAACCAGTGGGCTTCCTGGGAGCCAAGACTCTTCCATTTGAAAGGAAACAAAATGGTATGAGGCTGCCCCAAAGGCTACTTTTTAAAACTGCACATGGTCCTTTTCTCTTTGGACCTTAAGAAACCTTAAAAGATTGCAAATGGGATCAGACACCCTATTGCCTAAATATACATTTAGAAATATTTGCTCTTTTTTTGTTTTTTGCTTATGCCTGAGCACTAGCACAGCAATTATTTCTTTCCCAGTAGGGAGGCATGACCTGAGACAAAGACAGAAAAGACAGAACTAGTCTGACAAAGAAGGTAATGATTTTTTTTTTTTTTTTTGCTAATGTGATAAAAACAAAGCAGGGAGAACTATCAACTTTGTTCTTGAAATTTGCCCTTAAAGGTAAAAGCTCCACTGAAATTTTTACCTACTATGTGTTATCCTTTGGAGGTTTCTAAGAAATCTACCACCAGTCTACAAATTCCTGCTTTTTTTAGTTTTTCCTAGTTGCATCAAAATGTATCTGGACAGCAGGGAGCAGAAGCAACAAGAAATGAGCCCGGTGACCCAGCTTAGGGCTTTATTTCTGACTAGAATGGATATAGATATCAATTCTCATTATGATCAGTCAAGGTATCAAGGGAGGGTAGGCATAAATTTTTACTATTCTTAGTAAAAGTAGAAACATATGTTCTATAGTATATGACAGAGGGAAAGTTCCATAAGGGAAAATACCAGGGGATCTTATAACCCAGAACTTTATTCCCAGATTGATAATCTGCTGTAACAGTGGATCTGAACTTTTTAGGCACATGAATCTCTTTGGGAATCTCATGAAAACTATTTACCTTCCAGAAAAACATATATTCACACGCATAAGATCTATTTTTATCCTTGGTTTTCCCTCTCCCTGCCCCAACGTGCACATGAACACACACACACGCATACCCGTGCCCACACACGCAGACACTGTCAAGTAGTCATGAGCTCCAGGTAACAAATGGCCCTAAAACTTTAACTGTTAACAACCATCATGACCATAAGAACTACAGGAGAGTGGCATTGATTCCCCTCCAACATTCTGGCCCCCGAGAAAGCAAATGCTTCTTTTTTTTTTTTTAAGATTTTATTTATTTATTTATTTGACAGAGAGACACAGCAAGTGTTCCCCCAAGAGGGAACACAAGCAGAGGAAGTGGGAGAGGGAGAAGCAGGCTTCCTGGCGAGCAGAGAGCCCAATGCAGGGCTCGATCCCAGCACCCTGGGATCATGACCTGAGCCGAAGGCACACGTTTAACGACTGAGCCACCTAGGCGCCCAAGAACAAATGCTTCTCTTAATAAGTGAGTCACAGCTGAAAAAGATCTAAGGCTTAATGAAGCATAGAGAATACACAAACAAAAATCGAGAAATTATAATCCCACAAATTGATTTACCAGGCATGGCTGCCTTCCAAAGAGCTGTATCAATCACCTCTGCTCTGCAAAGTCCAAACTACACAAAGGGAGACTCAAAGAAAAAAGATAATCAGAAAGGTAAGCTCTTTTGAGGGACAAAAAAAAAAAAAGGAAGAGTCTCTCTGTCTTTTGTTACTTTCTTGGGATCTAGAAATACGGTTACATATAACCTCATGAGCAAACTTGAAGTGGTCATTAAAACATGTGCAAAAATTTTATTCTTTCTATATCAACAATTGAAAAGCCAGGACGTGAACTTGGAGAAGGGGTGAATATAGGCTGGCAGATAACAACACTGAAGAGGGTGAATAAAATGTGGACTTGCCTCCATCTCACAGTGACAGAAGGCAGAACCTGCCATGACACTTCTACCGCTTAGAGGACTTTTTGGGGGGAGTTTCTGGTGGATCTTTGGTGAGACTGGGGAAAGCTATCTTTTTTGCATTCTATGGGTATCTATCTCCTCTTGGTTCCCTTGCAGTAAAGAGGCTTGAAAGACAGCAGAGTTTATAGGGCAAGAATGCAGCTTCCCATAGAGACAAGAATATAGCTGTGGTTTGAATTAATACAAAAGTTACTGGGTATTGACAACTAAGATGTGAAAACAGTGTATCTGGAAAGGGAACTTAGGAATCCCTTCCATTACCTGATCATTTTGCATCTACCCTCAATTGTAACAGAGCCCAAGATGCCCTAAGAGAGTGGGTTACCTAGAGCAGAAGTAAGGATGCTGAAGGACATGGGCTCTGGTGGTCTCTATGACAACACCAGCTCCAAGAGAAAAGAAAAGCCAGCTGTACCTTCAAAGGATGAGTTTATTAGTCTCTTGAAGACTACAAATCGAAGACGGGGGAGACAGGGAGACTGAGGGGACTATGAACCTGTAAATAAGACAATATTAAGATGAGATAGCAATGAATAAAACCATTTTGTATAGGCATTAACATCCTCTTGTAACAAGATTCTCTGCATGTAGGAAAGAATACAAAAGAACTGATGAATTGATCAGCACGTATGCCTGAATTAAAGCAATCTGAATAGGGCTACCTGAGGGATGACTGGGTGTGAAAAGAAACATACAGTTCATAGCCACTTGAGGTGGTTTAATTCATTTAATGGGAACCAAGGCTAAAAATATATTTAAAATGCAGGAGATGTTCAAACAGTTGAGATGAGAGTGCTCCAGCCTGTAGGCACTCTCTGTGAAGAAAAGCCCAGGGCTGACAAAAGCACCAGGGAACCTTAGAGATGTTCTAGTCAAACTTCATTTTATAGTTGAAGAAACTGAATGAGGCCAGAGGAGGTGGAGTAATTTGCCCAAGATCACATACATAGTTGGGTCAGCATAGATGTGATATTTAAGCCCTTAGGTTACCTTTTCTAGTCTCCTATTCCTTCCAAGAATATAAGATCATTTTGATTTCTGCCACAAATTCATCTAGCAACTATAAAGATAAAAATTTGATAAGCAGAGACAATATACTACCAGAAATGACATTTATCTGGCCTATGAACTAATAAAATCAGTGATAATGCATGTGATTTGACAGACCATTATCTGTCATATGCATATTAGCCAGTTTACTTGCACAACTTGTGCTCCGAAATGGACATTTTTAAAGTTGTCCCAATAAGGGACTTAACCATAGTAAAGATTACCAACATATGTAGAATCTTAAACATTGTTAGGATATAGACTTATGATCAGAAGGACAATTCCTAAAACTGTACTTTACCAGGCTAATTTCCTCTTTGAGATTTATCCATAATAAGGACAAAAGGACAAATTAAACAGAAATTCAAATTTCTCTTCACATGAAATTGAATTTTGGCTTCTCATGGTTCTCAAAGTATGGATCCCCAATACTTAATAAAACATCATAAACAGAACATAAGAACACAGACTTTTTAAACTTTTATTCATCTTAAGTGCTATTAAAATCACACTATAACTAAGCAGGAGAAAATTTTTATAATCTTTATGGAACTTTCAAAAACTAGAATTTATTTTCCTCTATTAGGGTGCAATTTGGCCAGGAGGAAGATAATGACTTCTCACTTTTGAGTTCACCAAGGACTCATTATGATTTAATAGAAGGAAATCATTCCATCAGAAGAATGAGAAGTATATAAGGAAGGTAGAGTGGATCATCCCATGGAACTATGTGTAACCATAGCACCACTACTACAAATACACACAGACTGTGATGTATTCAGATTTGACTAAGAGGCATAAAGAATAACAATAAAGGTTATTAAGATTCTGGGAGCTTATAAGAACTAATACCCAAAATATAAAGAACTATTGCCATACAGAAAATAGCAGCAGGAGTATGGTGATGAATAAGAATAAAACATGGGACACCTGGGTGGCTCAGTTGGTTAAACCTCCAACTCTTGGTTTTGGCTCCTGTCATGATCTCATGGGTCATGAGATCCAGCCCTGCATCAAGCTCCATGCTCAGTGGGGGAGCAGGGGGTGCTCTGTTTGAGTTTCTCTCCTTCTGCCCCTCCCCCCACCTGTAGGCACTCACACGCATGCGCACACTCTCTCTCTCAAATAAATAAATCTTAAAAAAAAAAAGAATAAAACAAATGACTATTTCAGTGCACTCTACCCTTGGCTCTTGGAATGATTATTTACATGGAGAAGTAAATGGCATATGAATGTAATTATGGATACAACAGTAAAGGTAAAATAAATGGCATCACATACTCGTTTGCAGGAAAAACAGTTACAAAGCTTTTGTTTTCTTGATCCTCCTACCATCTCTCCTGAACCTCTTACCTGACTACTGAAGGTATCAGGGCAGAGAGCTCTAGAGAGGAAGGAGCATCTTGGTCGCCATGTAAGCACTAAGGATCTATGGCAATGCTGAGTGGCAAAGGTAGATTATCAGGGAGTGACCTCACCTCCCATTCATTTACCTGTTTTCTGCTGTTTCACCTTCACTGAAAAGCTTTTCTGAGGATCACTGGTAACCACCAAGTTATTAAATAGGATCCTCCAGACCTTCTTTGATATCATATGGCATTGACCTCCTACTTACTCTTGAAATTCTTAACTTGGGAGACACTAAGGAGATCCCCCACTTTGGATGGATCCTCTCAGTTCTTTGGCCAGTGGCTCTTTTCCAGGCCTCCTCTGCACAAGCATTCCCAAAGAGTCCAACCAGCCTCCTTGCTCTCAGTCCCCTGGCAATCTCATCAGCACTCCTACCCTCATTCACCTCAGCTCTCTCCCCACAATAACACCTTATGTTTGTCTAGAAGTTGACAGAATGTACATAGCCTTTCCTTTAATGCTCCCAATAACCTACTGATCTTTATTTTACAGAGGAGGAAACTGAGAGACTCAGACAGGTGTAGTCATGGGCCCAGAGTCTCAAAGAAAGAAAGTGGCAAAGTCTGGGGGCACCTGGGTGACTCAGTCGGTAAGTGTCTGACTCCTGGTTTCAGCTCAGGTCATGATCTCAGGGTTGTGAGATTGAGCCCTACGTCAGGTTCCACCCTCAGTGTGGAGTCCGGTTGGGATTCTCTCTCCCTCTGCCTCTTCTGTTCTTCCCACTTGTGCTCCCTCACTCATGCTCTCTCTCTCAAAATAAATACATCTTAAAAAGAAGAAGAAAGTGACAAAGTCTGTAAACAACCCTCTCACTTAAGTCCAGGGCTGCTCTTTTCACCCCATAAATGTCTCCAAATGACTCCCAAATATATACCCTAATGTCCTTTCTTCTTCACCATGTCCCAAATAACACATGACCCACATATTTTGAAAATTTGCATGAATACCCACGACTTGCCATATTCCCCAAATGCTTCCTATTTTGACCTTTTTTTAATTGAGATATAACTGACACAGACACTGTATTAGTTTCAAGTGTAGAATGATCAACACACTAAATCTATTCTACAGCCACAACCACATATAGTTAGAAAATTTCCTTGTGATGACAACTTTTAAGCTTTACCCTCTTAGCAACTTTCACATATATGATAGAGTATTATTAACTGTAGTCTCCATTCTGTACATTACATCCCTAGGACTTACTTATTTTATAATTGGTTTTATCTCCCACCTAAACCCTTTAATTCACAAAACTTCTGTCCCTGTTCTGGTTCTTGGATTTGCTTCCCTACAGGCCTACACTACTGTACTATTACCTTAAAAGTGTGTTAATACACTGTTAATGTCTCTACTTCCTGTCTCTACCATGCTGTAATATACCTCATGCTGATTCTGAATTAATCTTCCTGTTATGTCCTTTTCATTGCTTTCAGTGGCTCTGCACTACCTTTAGAATAAAGTCCAAATGTCCAAAATCCATTATCATTAGGCCCTATTCTATACAGAATTTTACCCACTAATGTTCCCACATATAGTATGCATTCTACACTGAGCCACCCTGGACTATTTAGTGCTCCAGTGAAACACACTAGTAGATGCACAGAAATATTTGTTAAATTAAATCAAACCTGTTGGGAATGCACTGGTGTTATCCAATTATTTGACAGTAAAGAGCTTGAAGCCCCTTCCTTTTATCCTGTATTCCTATTAATTAGCATTCCTTTGGATGAGCATCCTAGAGCCTTTTTCCTCACCCTGCTCTTGAATATTGGTATGTGCATATTGGTTTTCATTACACAAATAAGTAACTCAAAACTTTGAGGCCATATGTTCCTGTGCTTCAGTCAAGATACTAAGCTGACTGACCAAAATATTACTAAAATAATACAAACTTGATAACATATTCATTTTCCATGAAAAAGACATACTATAAATACTAGAAATGCTTTGTAACAGTGTTATTTCCTGCCAGTACAAAAAATAAATTACTCCTTTTTGTATAATAGCTAACATGCAGTTCCATAAAACTTTTGATTTCAGACATTTATAAGTAAAGCAATGAAAGTAATTTGTGAAATTTGTTCATATCCTATGCGTGCTAATAATTACAAAGTTGAAGAACTACAGAGGCATTAAGAGTCACATAATCTCAGAGATGCTAAGTCTTCATGGTCTCTGGGACTGTTAACTAGAAAGATGTGCTAAGAAATAAACACCTGGAGAGTGATTAAAGAATTAACTTGTCAAATTAAAACCTCCATTTATATTGTGTTATAGCCCCAGATGTTCATCTCAAAAAATGGCCTAATTATATTGTCTTGTATCTTGTTAGCTGTGGTTCACCTGACCCAAGAGGCAGGTAGGTAAAGAAGAGTGAAGGCAATAATCTCATGCTGGATGTCCTTTCCTTTAACAACACACAACAGTGGACATTTTATCCTACCTAATGACTCTAAGAAAAATTCACCTTACATAATCACAATATGAAGAGCATTTATCAAAGAGAATTCACCTAAAGATACAAAATGACATTTGTTTAAATTTGACACTCCCCAGAACACCAAGCCCTCCGAAAAGTTCCCACCAATTGCTGTAGAATTGTCCTTAAACACCTCCTCTGTTTTCTTTAGGGAGACATCTCCACTGTCTCATTTAGGGAGGACTTGCTGGGCGTTGACCTACCCCTGCTGTTCCTCCAAGCGGCTTCCTTTGGGCCAAAGCTGACACCCACAACCCCCAGCTACCCAAGGTCTTCCCGGTCATGTGAGGCAAGCTAGTCAACAACCTGGCTCTATCCTCACTCTACTTCCCCCATTCTCTCCATTTGCTCTGATCTCTTCTGTTTCCTTGTCCAGAGGCTTTTCAGGGAAAGAACATCACATAGAAAAGTAAATTGGGAAGGTAGAATCATGGTCCTGACCTTCTCCCTAATTAGCTGAGTGACCTTAGCCAATTCACTCCACCTATCTTTGTCTCCCTGACCCACATGTGTAATAGTGGAATCCTATTTCCCACATTTATTGTGAAAATCCAAGGAGAGCAGGCCCAGTAAAGCATTCTGAAAAGAGCAATGTGGTAAACCCAATACCCATGTCTTTTTTCCACTATCTTTCAGCCTTCAAACAACTATATTGATATTCTGAACTTTAACCAAGAGAAGGCAAACCAAAGCACAGAGAATGACATTCCAACATAGTACAAGAAAGAAAAATCCATCACTATATCCCAGTTTCCACATTCCATTCTTAGTATTTTCTTAAAAAACGATGAAAGAAAAATATAAGATAAAAGCAGAGAGGAGAGGCGGAGCAAGATGGCAGAGGTGTAGGAGACCTGGATTTCGTCTGGTCTCAGGAATTCAGCTGCATAGGGATCAAACCATTCTGAACACCTACGAACTCAACAGGAGATCGAAGAAGAGAATAGCAACAACTCTCTGAACAGAGAAGCGACCACTTACTGGAAGGTAGGACATGCGGAGAAGTAAATCCGAGATGATATTTGGGAGGGTAGATGGTGGGGGAGGGGGCCTCCCTCAGCCGCTTCTGGCAAGTGATAGAGCAGCGGAGCACAAAGTTGGAACTTTTAGGAGTCGGCTCCGCTGAGGGACGTCGCTCCAGTGGCTAAGCGGGGGTGGGGGGGGAGGGGGGGAACCCTCGTGGGACAGTGTGGTCACAGGACCCTCGGGGTCACAGAAAGACCGGGGGTGCCTGAGGGCGGCAGAGCTCCCAGGTATCGGAGCGGGGATGCCGGCTGCAGAGACAGAGCAGAGGTGGGGGCTCTCAGCTCGGGGTTGCCATAAACCCTGATCCATGGCACAGTCGGGTCACTGCTTCTCCAGCTGGGACCCAACAAGCGGCAGATCCGGGGATACTCCCCTTCCTCCCCCGGGAGGAGCGGCATGGGAGTGCACTGCAGGGATCTGCTGGGTTTGGAGACTCCACACCGAGTCGGGTGCCAGAGATAGAAATGCTCGGTCACAGGCCGGGTGAGCACGGAGTGCAGCTGGAGACCAGGGAGATGGGACTGAATGACTGCTTTTCTCTGGGGGTGCACTGAGGAGTGGGGCCCTGAGTTCTTGGTTCCTCCGGGGCGGAGATTGGGAGGCCGTCATTTGCACTCCTCCTCCAAAGCTGTACTGGGCCTGCAAAGCTGTACTGAGAGCTTGCAGGGAACAAAAGCTCCCCAGCAAACCCGAGATTACTTAGCCCGAACCCGGCAAGGGCGGGGCAATTCCGCCTCCGGCAAAGACATTTGGGAACTAGGGCAACAGGCCCCTCCCCCAGAAGATCAGCAAGAACAGCCAGCCAAGACCAAGTTTACCGATCAATGAGAATGGCAGAACTCCAAAGCTAGGGGAATACTGCACATAGAATCCATGGCTTTTTTACCATGATTCTTTAGTCTTTCAAAGTTAATTTTTTTAACTGTTTTTTTTTAATTTTTATTTTTCCCTTTTTCAACCAACATCTTATCAATCCCTTTTTTAAAAAACATTTTTATTTTGCATTTTTAGAGTCATATTCTATCCCTTCACAGTAGTGACCCTTATTTTTGGCATATATATATAAGTTGTTCTCTCTTTAAAATTTTGAGATACAGCTTCTTCTAACAGATCAAAATATACCCTAAATCTCTAGTGTATGGCTTTGTTCTAGTCTCCTGCCCCTGATGACATTATCTCCCCTTTTTTTTCTTTTTTTTAAATCCTCTTCTTTCTTTTTTCAAACAACTTATCAATTCCTTTATAAAATTTTGTATAATTTTCATCTTTACAGTCATATTCCATCCCTTCATCGTATCAACCCTTATTTTTGTACATATATAAGTTTTTCTTTCTTTAAAATTTTGGGAGGCACTTTTTTCTAACACACAAAAATACACCCAAAATCTACTGTGTGGCACTGATCTGTGCACCACCCTGATCATATTTGATCATATTCTGGCTTTTTTTGTTTTGTTCTGTTTTTGTTTGTTTTTATCTTTTTCTTTTTCTTTTTTTCCCTTTCTTTTCCCCCAGTTTCAGGTCTTTTCTGATTTGTTTAGAGTATATTTTCGGGGGACATTGTTAGCCAGTTAGCATTTTGATCTCTCATTCATCTAGTCTCCTCTGGACAAAATGACAAGACAGAAAAAATCACCTCAACAAAAAGAAGAAGAGGTAATACTGACTGCCGGGGACCTACTCAATACAGACATTAGTACGATGTCGGACCTAGAGTTCAGAATCATGATTTTAAAGATACTAGCTGGGCTTGAAAAAAGCATGGAAGTTATTAGAGAAACCTTTCTGGAGAAATGAACTAAATAAAGAACTAAAATCTAACCAAGTCGAAATCAAAAAGGCTATTAATGAGGTGCAATCAAAAATGGGGGTGCGGGCGCCTGGGTGGCTCAGTTGGTTAAGCGACTGCCTTCGGCTCAGGTCACGATCCTGGAGTCCCTGGATCGAGTCCCGCATTGGGCTCCCTGCTCGGCAGGGAGTCTGCTGTCCCTCTGACCCTCCCCCCCTCATGTGCTGTCTCTCTTTCTCTCTCTCTCAAATATATAAATAAAATATTTAAAAGAAAATGGGGGTGCTAACTGCTAGGATAAATGAGGCAGAAGAGAGAATTAGTGATATAGAAGACCAAATGATGGAAAATAAAGAAGCTGAGAAAAAGAGAGATAAACAACTACTGGATCACGATGGCAGAATTTGAGAGATAAACGATACCGTAAGACAAAACAACATTAGAATACTTGGGATCCCAGAAGAAGAAAGAGAGAGAGGGGCAGAAGGTATACTGGAGCAAATTATGGCAGAGAACTTCCCTAATTTGGGGAAGGAAACAGGCATCAAAATCCAGGAGGCACAGAGAACCCCTCATAAAATCAAGAAAAATAGGTGAACACCCTGACATCTAATAGTAAAATTCATATCATCCAATAGTTACCCTGAATGTAAATGGACTAAATGCCCCAATCAAAAGACACAGGCTTTCTGATTGGATTAAAAAACAAGACCCATCGATATGCTGTCTGCAAGAGACTCGTTTTAGACCCAAATACACCTCCAGATTGAAAGTGAGGGGGTGGAAAACCATTTACCATGCTAATGGACACCAAAAGAAAGTTGGGGTGGCAATCCTTCTATGAGACAAATTAGATTTTTAAACCAAAGACTGTAATAAGAGATGAAGGACACTATAACTTACTTAAAGGGTCTATCCAACAAGAAGATCTAACAATTGTAAATATCTATGCCCCTAACATGGAAGCAGCCAATTATATAAGGCAATTAATAACAAAAGCAAAGAAACACATCGACAACAATACAATAATAGTGGGGGACTTTAACACCCCCCAGACTGAAATGGACAGATCATCTAAGCAAAAGATCAACAAGGAAATAAACACCTTAAATGACACACTAGATCAAATGGACTTCACAGATAAATTCAGAACATTCCATCCCAAAGCAAGAAAACACACATTCTTCTCTAGTGCCCATGGAACATTCTCCAGAATAAATCATATCCTAGGTCACAAATCAGGTCTCAACTGGTGCCAAAAGATTGGGATCATTTCCTGCATATTTTCAGAGCACAGAGCTTTGAAACTAGAACTCAATCACAAGAGGAAAGTCGGAAAGAACTCAAATACATGGAGGCTAAAGAGCATCCTACTAAAGAATGAATGGGTCAACCAGGAAATTAAAGAAGAACTAAAAAAATTCATGGAAACCAATGAAAATGAAAACACAACTGTTCAAAATCTTTGGGATGCAGCAAAGGCAGTCCTAAGAGGAAAGTATATAGCAATACAAGCCTTTCTCAAGAGATAAGAAAGGTCTCAAATACACAATCTAACCCTATAACTAAAGGAGCAGGAGAGAGAACAGCAAATAAAGACTAAACCCAGCAGGAGAAGAGAAATAATAAAGATCAGAGCAGAAATCAATGAAATAGAAACCAAAAGGACAGTAGAACAGATCAATGAAACTAAGAGCTGGTTCTCTGAAAGAATTAATAAGATCGATAAACCCCTGGCCAGACTTATCAAAAAGAAAAGAGAAATGACCCAAATCAACAAAATCATGAATGAAAGAGGAGAGATCACAACCAACACCAAAAATACAAACAATTATAAGAACATATTATGAGCAATGATATGCCAGCAAATTAGATAACCTGGAAGATATGGATGCATTCCTAGAGATGTATCAACTACCAAAACTGAACCAGGAAGAAATAGAAAACCTGAACAGACCTAAAACCACTAAGGAAATTGAAGCAGTCATCAAAAATCTCCCAACAAAAGCCCAGGGCCAGATGGCCTCCCAGGGGAATTCTACCAAACATTTAAGAAGACTTAATACCTATTCTTCTGAAACTGTTCCAAAAATTAGAAATGGAAGGAAAACTTCCAAACTCATTTTATGAGGCCACCATTACCTTGATCCCCAAACCAGACAAAGACCCCATCAAAAAGGAGAATTACAGACCAATATCCTTGATGAACATGGATGCAAAAATGCTCACCAAAATACTAGCCAATAGGATCCAACAGTACATTAAAAGGATTATTCGCCACGACCAAGTGGGATTTATTCCTGGGCTGCAAGGTTGGTTCAACACCCACAAATCAATCAATGTGATACAATACATTAATAAAAGAAAGAACAAGAACCATATGATCTTCTCAATAGATGCAGAAAAAGCATTTGACAAAGTACAGCATCCTTTCTTGATCAAAACTCTTCAGAGTATAGGGATAGAGGGTACATACCTCAATATCATAAAAGCCACCTATGAAAAACCCACAGTGAATATCATTCTCAATGGGGAAAAACTGAGCGCTTTCCCCCTAAGGTCAGGAATACAGCAGGGATTTCCACTATCACCACTGCTATTCAACATAGTATTAGAAGTCCTAGTCACAGCAATCAGAAAACAAAAAGAAATAAAAGGCATCCAAATTGACAAAGAAGTCGTCAAACTCTCACTGCTTGCAGATGATATGATATTTTATGTGGAAACCCCAAAAGACTCCACCCCAAAACTGCTAGAACTCATACAGGAATTCAGTGAAGTGGCAGGATATAAAATCAATGCACAGAAATCAGTGGCATTCCTATACACCAACAACAAGACAGAAGAGAGAGAAATTAAGGAGTCAATCCCATTTACAATTGCACCCAAAACCGTAAAATACCTAGGAATAAATCTAACCAAAGAGGCAAAGGATCTGTACTCAGAACACTATAAAATACTCATGAAAGAAATTGAGGAAGACACAAAGAAATGGAAAAACATTCCATGCTCATGGATTGGAAGGACAAATATTGTGAAGATGTCATTGCTACCTAGAGCAATCCACACATTCAATGCAATCCCCATCAAAATACCATCCACTTTTTTCAAAGAAATGGAACAAATAATCCTAAAATTTGTATGGAACCAGAAAAGACCTCGAATAGCCAGAGGAACGTTGAAAAAGAAAAGCAAAGCTGGTGGCATCACAATTCTGGACTTCCAGTTCTATTACAAAGCTGTCATCCTCAAGACAGTCTGGTACTGGCACAAAAACAGACACATAGATCAATGGAACAGAATCGAGAGCCCAGAAATGGACCCTCAACTAATCTTTGACAAAGCAGGAAAGATTGTCCAATGGAAAAAAGACAGTCTCTTCAACAAATGGTGTTGGGAAAATTGGACAGCCACATACAGAAAAATGAAACTGGACCATTTCCTTACACCACACACAAAAATAGACTCCAGTTGAAAGACCTAAATGTGAGACAGGAGTCCATCAACATCCTAAAGGAGAATACAGGCAGCAACCTCTTCAACCTCAGCCGCAGCAACTTCTCCCTAGAAACATCGCCAAAGGCAAGGGAAGCAAGGGCAAAAATGAACTATTGGGATTTCATCAAGATAAAAACTTTTGCACAGCAAAAGAAACAGTCCACAAAACCAAAAGACAACCGACAGAATGGGAGAAGTTATTTGCAAATGACATATCAGATAAAGGGCTAGTATCCAAAATCTATAAAGAACTTCTTAAACTCAACACCCAAAGAACAAATGATCCAATCAAGAAATAGGCAGAAGACATGAACAGACATTTCTCCAAAGAAGACATCCAAATGGCCAACAGACACATCAAAAAGTGCTCAACATCGCTTGGCATCAGGGAAGTCCGAATCAAAACCTCAATGAGAAACCACCTCACACCCATCAGAATGACTAAAATTAACAAGTCAGGAAACGACAGATGTTGGCGGGGATGCGGAGAAAGGGGACCCTGCTACACTGTTGGTGGGAATGCCAGCTGGTGCAACCACTCTAGAAAACAGTATGGAGGTTCTTCAGAAAGTTGAAAATAGAGCTACCCTACGATCCAGCAATTGCACTACTGGGTATTTACCCCAAAGATACAAATGTAGGGATCCGAAGGGGTACGTGCACCCCGATGTTTATAGCAGCAATGTCCACAATAGCCAAACTGTGGAAAGAGCCAAGATGTCCATCGAAACATGAATGGATAAAGAAGAGGTAGTATATATATATATATATATATATATATATATATATATATATATATATATACACACAATGGAATATTATGCAGCCATCAAAAAGAATGGAATCTTGCCATTTGCAACAACGTGGATGGAACTGGAGGGTGTTATGCTGAGCGAAATAAGTCAATCAGAGAAAGACATGTATCATATGACCTCATTGATATGAGGAATTCTTAATCTCAGGAAACAAACTGAGGGTGCTTGAGTGGTGGGGGGTGGGAGGGATGGGGTGGCTGGGTGATAAGACATTGGGGTGGGTACGTGCTATGGTGAGTACTCTGAAGTGTGCAAGACTGTTGAATCAGATCTGTACCTCTGAAGCAAATAATACATTATATGTTTAAAAAAAAAAAGAAGAAGATAGCAGAAGGGGAAGAATGAAGGGGGGGAAATCGGAGGGGGAGATTAACTATGAGAGATGATGGACTCTGAAAAACAAACTGAGGGTTCTAGAGGGGAGGGGGTGGGAGGATGGGTTAGCCTGGCGATGGGTATTAAAGAGGGCACGTTCTGCATGGAGCACTGGGTGTTATATGCAAACAATGAATCATGGAACACTACATCAAAAACTAATGATGTAATGTATGGTGATTAACATAACATAAAAAAAAAGATAAAAGCAGAGAGGGTGGGAAACCATAACAGACTCTATAGTTAAGAGAACAAACTGGGGAGGGTTGCTGGAGGAGAGGTGAGTTGGGGGATGGGCTAAATGGGTGATGGATATTAAAGAGGGCACTTGTTGGGATGAGCACGGGGTGTTCTATATAAGTGATGAATCACTGAATTCTACTCCTGAAACCAATACTACACTATATGTTAACTACCTTGAATAATAAATACATACATACATACATACATACATAAAGACCATGAAGGGCCTCCTGATCCCTCTGCCACTCAATCTTTTCATAAAGGGAAAGATGTTTGGCGTTGGAAGTGGTCAGAGTCTATGACAAGTTGGAGGGGAAGTGATTCAGAGGGCAAAGAATATGTTCTGGCTATCAATTACCGAAAGAGTTGAAAACAGATTCCTGACATTTTTGTGGAGGTACAAAATTAGACTTTCAGGGGGTGTAAAGAAGAGAAAGGCAGTATAAACATATAACATATAAAGAAAGGAAGATGAAAATTAGTAAAGGTTAAAGAGCTGCCTCAAATCTTTGTTAAAGTATAGTTAATATACAATATGCTATTAGTTTTAAGTGCACATCATAGTGATTTGATATTTTTATACCTTACAAGATGATCCCAAATATAACTCTAGTTACCATCTGTTACCAAAGTTCTTAAAATATTATTGGCTATATTCCTCATGTGGTACATTACACCTGCATGACTTATTTTGTAACTGGAAGTTTGGAGTTCTTAATCCCCTTCACCTATTTCGCCTGCCCCAACCCCACCCCCCTCTGGTAACCAACAGTTTGTTGCCTGGGTCTGTTTCTGTTTTGTTTGTTCATTTGTTTTGTTTTTTAGATTCTGCAGATAAGTGAAATCATCCAGCATTTGTCTTTCTCTAACTCATTTTACTTAGCATAATACCCTCAAGGTCCATCCATGTTGTGTCAGATTTTATCATGGATCCTTTGGGGAAACAATGAAACATCCTAGAGAAAGTCACAAGATGGCACTTTCCGAACATCAACTCTCCACACTCATCTCATATGCCACCCCACCCCACCCCTCACTCCCTAGGCAACTGCCCCAACAGCCTGGGTGGGGGTGCAGGGCCCATCCACTTTCTTTCTGTCCTTAATGCTTTAACATGGCTCCAATCATCTGCCTGGAATTCCTTTCTTTGGTTTGATTCCTGACCTGATGACTGGAAAACTCATAAAGCCTTTGGGTCCCGGTAGGGCTGCATATTTGGACAAAAGTCATTGCCCCCAAATCTGCCTCCCTTGAAAGGGCAACTAAGGATGAATGATAACAAGTACCCTCATTCTCTAATAAGAGGTGCTAGACAGCCTAGAGGACTTGCCTATCAGGGAAAGGGAAACCAGTTATGTGTTCTTTGTCCAAACATGCACATCTGAGGAGGCTACAGGATCTTTGCGGAGAACAATCAGGGCAGATTTATTTGAAGTGCCTTAGTTAGAGACCTAGGAGGGTGAGTGTAATGATTTCCCATCCCTTTCCCTTCTGCCTCCAGGTAAGTGGAAGCCGCATCAAAAGCAACATTATGTGTATAGAGGATGGGAGGGGGGATAGGAGAGTCCTTGCCAGAAGGCACTCTGCTTTCTCACCAACCGGCTACAGGCTTGATGAGCAGAACACCTTGCACTCACTGGCCTGGCTCTCGGAGCTGAGTGAAAATAAGCTCTTTGAAGCAAGTCACCCTTCCCAAGTTCAGCAAGACATGGATGCAAGTATTTCCTGAGGCCCAAGTCACGTGGAAAGTCAAAGAGCTTAAGTCACCTTGAAAGCGTCCTTCCCAAGAGGAACGCCACTTGAGAAGATGAGCCTGTGAGAAAGGATGATTCTAGGTTTTGTGGGCCTAAAGTATATGTAATTTGGGAGGTCTTTGGCACGTACAAAATTAGGCACCAAAGTCAAGGTTCATTTAGAATGAGAAAATAAGTAACAATAAAATACAAATTTTTAAAAGCTGAAAATATCAGAAACCCCCAAAATCTAGAAAATAATATTTTTATTAATTATCTGACTGTCCTCTATAATAATTCTTTCCCTAAAATTTTTGGCTGCATATTTCTGATACCTGCTCCATATGACAATAATAGAAGAGAAAATTAAAAAATCATTTATTTTTTCCTTAGATATGGTTGGTTTTTCTTTAATTTTTTTATAGTTAAGAAAATCTCTCTCTGCTTTAAATCTTATTTTGATGATGCCATGTAAATTTTAGGATTGTCATGAAATTTGGGAAATTCTGACCAATCTCCTTCCTATCCTTAATATTTGGAAGAATTTCACACATGCTAGCTGTACAGATTTCAGGTCTTGTTTCTTCTCTATTACCCACATGCTTCTAAGGCCGGGTGCCACAGGACACTTCAAGTCAAAAAAAAAAAAAAATCCTCTATCCCTGGACCTTCCTGTCACCATGAGTGATTAGAATATTTCTGGAAGTCATTTCACACTGGATCGCTAGCAAAATCTCATAGCTTTTGAGCCACACAAATATATCCCACTAAATCCTGGCTAAATGAATCCCCAAATCAAACTTTCCCTTAGCTCCGCCAAATTCCTACCAACACTCCAAGTTTACTAGATACAAGGTATTTCAGAGGGAAAATCAGAATGGAAAGAGGCTTCAGTCTTAACTGCTTGTGTTAAAATAGCTTACTCTTAGAAATTTTACAAAAGCAGATGACCATGTGAACACATTGCTAGGGGCTTTCCCGGGGCCTTGGTAGGAGCCTGTGCATGGGAGGGGCCCTAAGGCTTAAGCATCATTAGCTTCAGGGTAAATCCTCTTCCATATGTAGGTTATGTAATTGGTGTATGTAATCTCTGAGGAGAAGTCAAAGATGCCAGCTAGAGAATGGTGAACACACATCTGAAAATTGTCCATTTCTAAGGACCAGAGGTCTTTGAGGAATCCACCAAGTTATACCATGCAAGAACACTTGGATGTCAATTCTGACAAAGGACATTAATAGTCAAGAAAGATGAACGGTGCTAGCTAAGTGAAAAGGCATGCATGCCCCTCTCTGTCATTCCCTCCCCTTTCCCAACATGGAAGCAGCCAGAAACAGCATAGTGAACAGGAGAGGGCAGAGCAAGGGATGGGAGAAAAAATTAAAACAGGTGGAGCTGGGATATGGTGAGGCAAGTGAGGCACCTAGGGAACAAGATTTAAGGAGGCACTCATGCTAGTCTCAGGCTCTGAGACCATGACCAGCTCACGCCCTTCTGCACCGGGGTCAGATTTTAGCTGTGGAGAAGGAAGATGTCCTCACTTGAATGAGATGTGTGCATTTTGACTCATGGCACATTAGTCTAATGAGATTCCGATCATTTATAACTCAAAGTGGCAAAAAGTATGAAATCTTCCCAATTTAGGCAAAGAAACAGAGTAGATTTAGAGGGCAATGGTGGAATTAAGATATTTCCCGATTGTACCTCAATGAGCATTTCCTGTCCAACCAACTGGCTTTATTTAAAGAAGGAAACAACTGCTCGTGTTGCATACAGGATTCAGGCCAAACCCCCCAGCTTAGCTAGTAAGAGTGCCCATCTTCTCCTCCATCATCTCTGGTCCAAGATACCAGTGTCACCATTGTAATGAAATGCATCAGGCCCTTTAAGTACTCTGTGCCTGGCCCCTCATCCGCCTCCTGCCTTGAATATCCTTCCCCATCTCTCTCTTCTATCTTCCTTTCTGCCTTTGCGGGGCGGGGGGGGGGGCGGGGGGCGGGGGGCGGGCAGTGAAACACCACCTCCTCAGGGGAACTTTGCTTTACTACCTCACAAAGAATGAGTACTTCCATCCTCTGAGCTCCACTACTCAGTTCTTGGCCTCCTGTAAGGGCATTTAACACATGGCCATATTGTTTGTTTCTAGTTCTGATCTCCCCCCGCTCCCCTAGACTGTAATATCCTTCTAGGTAGGGAGTGTCACTTATTGAACCTTGTACTACAGTGTTTTTAACACAGATCCTGGCATGTATGGTTTAACTAGCATATAAATGTTAGTTAATCCTGTGTGAGAAGGATCCCTTTGCTTAGTGAATGCGATCACTCGTTTATCATTACTACTTAAGAATGCTTGAGCCATCCATCCCCAAAGATGTCATAATCAAAGGTGAAATCAGAAATAAACCCTTCTGTTTGAGATTATTACGTTAAGTAAATCACTTCAGTTTAGAAATTTTCCCAATTAGGCACAAATAACAAGCAATCCTCTCAGGCAAAATGCTGAAGTTAACCACCTTTAAAAGGGGGCTCTGGTGATTTCTTATAGGATAAATGCTCTTAGATTCAAGGATTTCAGACTCCTGGCAAGTAATGACTAAGTTATTGACTAAACACAACTTTCCCCGGGTAAATCTCTCTGAATGGGTTCTTTTCCTTCCTTCTGGAAGGCAGTCAACTATTCTGAGGTTCTAAGTCTTCATTTTAACTAACTAATAACCCAATTTACTTTTAATCAAAGCATCACAAATGAGCACATTCAGAAAGCATACTCTAAGATTTGCTTGAGGTGGAGAGTACATTGTTAAAGATACTCTGATTGCTATACTATTCCAATGATTTCAATCCCTTGATGTTTGCTATCTCCATGGAATCCTAAAAACTTGAACTCATCCTGAGTGTTTGAAAACCTCTGCCTTAATAGAGCTTTTGGATGAGTTTAGCTATAAGCCAGACAGACTTATTATTCCTTGTATGAATTTATCTTAAGAACAAGGCAATGTTCATGGTAAACATGTTTTAATGCATACCAGACCAAAGCAGCATTAAGGAATCCCCTTTTCAGAGTTTGAGAGTCTTAACTGGAAGTCCTAACAACATTCTATAACCTTGATTTTGACATGAGTCAGTTGTCTGAATTATAAAACATGAGGTACATGGCAATGAAATGGGTAAGGCTTTAATGAGTATAATGGTAAAAAAAAATGTTTTCTTGGGGTATGTTTTTATATACATTTTATGCCTCCCTTAAAAATGAAATTATATTTGAGTGACTTAATTATATTTAAGTCACTGTATGTGGGACCCAGGAGGGACCAGCCTCTCTCTCTCTCTGCCAGAGCACTGGAGAATACTAGATAAAGAGTGAAGGGGACAAGGGAGCGAGGCTTTAAGTGGTGATTGCTTGAGCTGAAACAGTGACAACCTGTCAGTGCTCCTAACTCCCAGAAGGCTGAGGTGACCAGTGCCGAGAACTGGTAGACCGGGGGGGGTACACCAGAAGGTGGGGTACACCAGCAGGTGCTGAATAGGATTGATTTGTGGCATGTGGGAGGATTTGTAGCATCCTCCCTTTTTAAAATTTTGATTTGCCCGGTGATGGGTATTAAGGAGGGCACGTATTGCATGGAGCACTGGGTGTTATATGCAAACAATGAATCATGGAACACTACATCAAAAACTAATGATGTAATGTAGGATGATTAACATAACAAAATAAAATGAAATTTTAAAAAATTTTAAAAATAAAATTTTGACTTAAATAATAAATTACAATATTGATGCACAGGCATTGCAGAATTTTGTTCCACTGAAAGGGCACTGCTAAAAAGGACAGCATTCTCGTGGACTCAAACTCCTACTGACAGTGGTGATACCATGGGTGTCCCTCCTCTCCTCAAACCCAGCCCCATTTATCAGCACAACTGGAGGAAGGCCTGCGCCTCCTTGAAAGTCAAAGCAGATGCTATTCATAATTCTACCAGGACGACAGTGATCAACTCCACCTCTCCAAGGCAAACCTGGAATTGCTCAGTCAATCCGGAACCCCAACACACAATAAAAGTAAAGGCCGACAGAATGAACCAAAGGGGCAATCAAGGGGAAAACAGAGTATCAAATTTAAAGAGAGAAAGTCTTTTCTTATCCTCCTAAGATCTGCTACTTCATAATGTCACCAGTCTCTCCTAAGAAAGCCCTTCCCCACTGGGGCCCACATGTATAGGTCACTTTTATAACACAGCTATAGCAATGTTACTCATAGTAACTTCTTCTTCCCTTAGGGACACTTCTGAAAGCAGGTCTGGCCCAGGTGACCTTCCTCTCTGACAGAGCTCCGGGGACAGGGCCACGTGCTGGGCTCTACCTGGGCATCTCTAGCCCTGTCCTCATGACTTTTCAGCCAATGGCTCAGGAACTTCTCCTAAGGCCTTTCTCTGATGAAAAGACCAAACTTCCTCTCTGTTCACATCTGCAAATAGCAGCACTTAAAGTAAAACTCAGGATTATGTAAACCAAATTATGATGTATCTGTTTGCTGTTAAATGCAAGCCCACTACTCAAAAACCAGTCCAAACCGACCATAAAAAATAACATTAAAGCAGAACCAGAGAAGGACTTTTTATATCTATGTTGAATCTCTAGATCTTATTCTTTTAGTCTGAGGGATTTACCCTTTTAAGGATATGCTTTATTCAGTCCCACTTTCAAAAAGTGTTTGAGGCAGCTCATTCTAAAATATGAGCATATATTCACAAGATAAATTCAAGTTAAGAGAAATCAGAAAATGCAGGAAACAAAGGGATTCCGAGTTTAAAAAAAATAATTAAAAAATACAGAAAGTAGAAATTCAGGAACAGTATAAAGAAGAATATCATTTATGTCAGCAAAAAGAATTTACTCTTTAGCTTCTAGTTAGTTAGGAGACTTGAAAAAGGTGATCTGTTGGAATTAATTTGGTGTATCAGAAAATACATTTTTACTTAGAAGCTATAGGAAATGATGCCCATGGTTGGTAGTGATTAAAAAAGAAACACGAAACACTCTTTTCCCTCACCTCACTCCTCAAGTACAAAATTGCCCTCTCTCCTCATCTCCCCCTCCTCTTAGTTTGGGTGCCCATACTGCAAAGGAAAGATACGATTTTCCAGGACACTCACACAAGGCAAAAGAAGATCATATTTTAGAAAATGAGAGGCCAGTCTCATAGTCACTGTCTCAGGAGTATGGCAATTATGAGGAACACTGAAATGGATCCTTAGAGAGGTAGTGTCTTGAGAGACAGGAAATGAGAGGGCACAGGAAACATGAAATGTGTGCCTTTGAGCCCATACATTAGCAAATCTCTGACCACAAAGGTTTAGCTGCTGCCAAGCATGGAGAGAGCAACGCGGGAAGGAAGGGCAGCCCCGATTACTGATTGACAGAAGTTTCCAGGGCAAAGCAGAATTATTTAAAGGCACCTCAAGTGGGATCTGATTGCACATCCTCATGAAGTGCCAGTATAAATGATTCACATTTCCTGGTGGCCAGAGTGGTTGCAGAGCTGACCAGTAATCTGTTGTCTCAGACGTTTTAACATTTTTGAATTCAAATCAGCACTTCCTGGTGTGTCTAAAGTCCTACATCTGATGAGTCCTGTAATTAAAGACCCACATCACCTTTGAGCAGCCACTTCAAGGTCTGCCCGCATCTTGTGCTCAATTTGCTTTTTCACTTGAGGTGAAAAATCTAATTATATGAACAACAAATAGTGTTATTCTTCTCCCCTCTTGGCAAAAGCCCTATGTTAAGTGTCACCAATTATTTAGCTAATCATAACTCTATGCATGGCACTGCTAATCCCTTAACAGCATCATTTATTCTGGGTCAAGAAGTTCACTCTCCCTTAGTTGCTAATGAATTTCTTTTCTTGGATTCATTGGGTATGACCTTGGCAGCACAACAAGGAGCTACTTTAGCATGAAAATTGTCACCTGGATAGACTATATTCTGTGCCACGTAGAAACAAGAATGCTTCAAATTAGAACTGATTTCAAATCAAGTAGATTCACTCCTCTAAAAACTAAAAATCTCCCATTTGAGAGCTGCTATTCAATGGGTATAAGTTTCAGTCATGCAAGACAATTAAATTCTAGAGACCTACTGTACAACATTGTACCTATAGTTAACAATGCTGTGTTGTACACTTAAAATTTTGTTAAGAGGGAAGATCTCATGCTAAGTATCCTCACCACAATAAAAAAATAGCAAATATTTATGGAGAGCATACTATAAACCCAGTGCCACGACTTACTACTTATGTAACATGAGAAAAGTTACTTAATTTCACAAGCATTGTTTTTCTCTAAATGTGAAACAGACATAATAGTACTTCAGGCACGTGGTTGCTTTGTTAAGATCAAGAAGAGGCTATATGATAATAACTGCTATATTTGATGTATTTCATTCTGGCTCTGTGCTAAACACTATACTAAACATTCGACGCATATTAGCACAATATTTCGTTCAGGGTAGCTACTCAAAAAGGTTCATTTATTTCTTCCTCTTCCTACAAGTTCCCTGACCAAATCACTCACAAGACATTGGCACTGTTTGTCTGAATTTTTCAGAAAAGCTCTTGCTGATCTGCTTCTTTGAAACAAAAATCTAATTCACTATTAGCATGGGAGGTGAAAGCCCAACAGGAAGATATAAATATGTTACAGTGTGTGTATACCAGAGGAGTTGGATGACTTCAAAATAGTATTTCTAACTCCTTCTTTTGCACCCTATTTATGAGGTAAGCAGGTGATAGCAGTTTCCATTGTGAAGCCTGAAATTCATCAAATAAAAACATTATAAAAGGAGAAATGAGGAATATATCTAACTCATCTTGCAGTTCATTTCCTTCCCATTTCTTGGGGGCTTTTTGTTGTTGTTGTTGTTGTTGTTTTTGCCAAGAATGTCCTCAGGGTTAACATTTCCCAGCTAGCAATCCCTCTTTTCACAAAATCAGCTCATTTTAGAGATTTTTCCCCTTAAGTTCCTCTTGTTTCCCTATATTTTTCTACTCCTCACACCTTGTCAAAGAACATCAGAAATACTCAGCTGAAGCATGGCTTAGCAGACCTCAGCCCAGTGGCCAAGTTCAGCCTTTTCCTGCTTTTGTATGGTCCATGAACTCAATTTTTTTACATGTTTAAATGGTTACAAATAAAAAGAAGAATAGTGTTTCATAACACAGAATGCTATATGAAAACCAAATTTCAATATCTGTAAATAACAAAGGTGATGTCACCAAAATGGCAACATAGCCCTTTCCTGATTTTGGTCCCCTTCACAAAACAACTACAGAAACCACTGAGAAAATCCTAGAACACAGAGCTGAAGCAATGCCTGCACCTCAGAGACCAAGTCAGGCTACCTTGGAGGGGTACGAGGAGCAGCTACACACTGACCACATTGCCTTCCCTCAGGCTGGGTCAGCACCACACACCAACAGGTCTCCCCTGAACCTACAGGTCCTCCATCAAAAAACAAACCTAAACTAAAAACAGAGACCAGGGTGGATGTTCAGCAACCCCAGCGTGTGGGTCACTTCTTGGGAGCCGCCACTCTGGTCTTACCTCATGGAAATCTCAGAGGAATCTGTAGGGCTTGACCACTGGGAATCTGATTGTGACAGAGAAGGGAGGAGAGGTTTGCAACAACCAGCATGTGGATCTTAGCAGACCACATTCCTACCTGCAACACCTAAGTAAGCAGTCCCAACCAGCAATTTTGCTGATCTGCAGAGCCAAGACAGTGGCACAGTCTGACTAGGGAACTAGGCGGAGTGTAGGTCTGCTTGATTTGGATCCTCAAAGAACCTTGCCAGCCCTAGAGCCAGGTTTGCCCCCACCCAAAGAGGAGAGCTGACTCACAGCTCACTGCTAAGTGTAGCTCCTGGCTCCACCCCACCAGAAAGTCTAACCAGAACACCTAAAAGCTGCTTAGCCCAGCTCAAGCAGAGAATATGGCAGGCAGAAATGACTGTCTGAAGAACCAAGCCAGTGGCACTACTAAGCCAGGGAACTTAGGGAACAGGTCAGCTTGACTCAAGGCCACAAAAAGAACCATTTCAGGCTATAACCCATTAATGAGTATAATTCCCACACCCCCAACCAGAAAGCCTGACCAGAAACACCTGGAACGATGCTTAGAGCTGGTCCAAGAGGGCAGGGGAGCTAATTCCTAGCTTCATCCACAGCAGAGTGTAGCTCCTACCCCCATCTCAACCAAAAAGTCTGAGCAGGAACACCTGGGAGGCTGCTTGAAATGGCCTTCCCATTCTGACCAGGCAGGAGAGAAAATTCACTTTAGCCTTAAAGACACACACAGATTGAGAGTGAAGGGATGGGAGAAGATACTTGAAGCAAATGGTAACAACAAAAACAGGGGTAGGTAAAAGCAGGTACACATATCAGACAAAAAAACTAAAAATGATAAAAAGAGGCTGAGAAAGTGATTATATTAATAAAGGGGCTGATCTATCAAGAAGAATATAACAATTGTAAATATGTATGCATCCAGTATCAGAACACCTAAATATCTAAAGCAACAATTATCAGAGCTAAAAGAAGAAACAAACAGAAATACAATAATAGTTGCACAATGAAAGATCCAGATCATCCAGACAGAGAATCAATAGGGAAACAGTGGATCTGAACACACCATAAACCAAACAGACCTAACTGACATATATATAAAGTGTTCTATCCAACAACAGAATACATTCTTCTCAAGCACACATGAAACATTTTCTAGGGTAGACAATATGTTAGTCCAAAAACAAACCTTAGAAAATTGAAAAGGAACAAAATCATACCAAGTATCTTTTCTGACCACAAAGTAAAAAACTAGAAATCAGTAACAAGAGGAAAAGTGGAAAATCCACAAATTATATGGAAGGTGAACACTCTCTTGAACAACCAATGGATCAAAGAAGAAATTAAAGGGAAAATAAATAAGTATCCTGAAACAAATGAAAATGGAAACACAACATACCAGAACTTATGGGAGGCAGCATAAGCAGTTCTAAGAGGAAAGTTCATAGCAATAAATGACTACATTAAGAAACAAGAAAGATCTCCATCTAACTCTGTACTTTAAGGAAAAAACAAACAAACAACAACAATAAAAAACTGAGCCCAAAGTTAGCAGAAGGAAGGAAATAATAAAGATTAGACCAGAAATAAGTGAAATAGAGAACAGAAAAGATTAACAAAACTAAGAATTAATTCTTTGAAAAGGTAAACAAAACTGATAAACCTTTAGCTAAACTAACCAAGAAAAAAAAACACAAATCAAAATTATAAATTAAAAAAAGACATTACAGCTGATGACACAGAAATACAAAGAATCGTAAGAGGCTATTCTAACATAACTATATGCCAACAAATTAGACAACCTAATAGAAATGGAAAAATTCTTAGAAACATACAACCTATGAAGACTGAATCAGGAAAAAAATGGAAAATATGAACAGACCAATTACTAACTAGTAAGGATATTGAATCAGTAATCAAATAGCTCCCAGTGCAGGAAAACCCAGTACCAGATAGCTTCACTGGTGGACTTTACCAAACATTTAGAGACAAGAGTTAATGTCAATTTTTCCCAAACTCTTTTAACAACTGGAAAGGAGGGAACACTCCCAAACTCATTTTATAAGGCCAGCATTACCCTGACACCAAAGCCAGAAAAGGGCACCACAAAAACATAAAACAAGCCAATGTCACTGATAAATATAAATGCAAAATCTGTCAATAGAATACCAGCAAAACAAATTCAGCAGCACATTAAAAGGATCATTGACCATGATCAAGTGGGATTTATCCCTGGGATACAAGAGTAGTTCAAAATACACTAATCAATAAATCTCATACATCACATTAATACAGTAAAAGAAATCCTGTGATCTCAATAGACACAGAAAAATCATTTGGCAAAATTAACATCTGTTCGTGATAAAAACCTAACAAATTAGGAATAAAAGGAACATACTCATAAGAATAAAGGCCATTTATGTGCAAGCCCACAGATAATATCATACTCAGTGGTGAAAGACTGAAAGTTTTCCTATAAGATCAGGAACAAGAAAAGTGTGCCCACGCTCATCACTCCTATTCAACACAGTACTGGAAGTCCTAGCCAGAGCAATCAGCAAGAAAAAGAAAGGAAAGGCTTCAGAATTGGAAATAAAGATCTAAAATCTCCTCTATGTGCAGATGACATGATTTTATATAGAGAAAATCCTAAAGACTCCATCAAAAAAAGTTTTATCTAATCAATATGGATTCAGGGAAGTTGCAGGATACAAAATTAATATATAATATTCAGTACCCTTTCTATGCACTAACAACAAATCATCTGAATAAGAAATCAAACTATTTATAATAGCATCAGAAACTTAGCATCAAAGTACTTAGGAATAGACTTAAGAAGAAAGAGATCTCTACTGAAAACTGTAAGACACCGATCAAAGAAATCACAGATATAAATAAATGGAAAGGTATCCTGTATTCATGAATCAGTATTATTAAAATGCCCATACTACCCAAAGCCATCTATAGATTCAATGCAATCCTTATCAAGACTTCAATGGCATTTTTTGTATAAGCAGAAAAAACAATTCTAAAATTCATGTGGAACCACAAAAGACCTCAGACAAAACAATCTCGAGCCGGAAGAACAAAGCCGGAGGCATCACAATTCCTCATTTCAAGCTAAATTACAAAGCTATAGTAATCAAAATAGTATGGTAGTGGCATAAAAACAAATACATAGATTAATGGAACAGAATCAAGAGCCCAGAAATAAATCATGTACACACAGTCAATGAACATTTGACAAGGAAGCTGAGAATATACAATGGAGAAAAGACAGAGACAGTCTGTTCAATCAATAGTGCTGGGAAAACTGGGTAATCACATGTAAAAGAAACTAGACCCCTATTTTTTATCACTTATAAAAATTAACTCAAAATGGATTAAAGATTTAAACATAATACCAGAAACCCTAAAACTTTTAGAAGGAAACAGGAAAAAAAACTCCTAGATACAGATTTTGGCAAGCAATTTCTGCGTATGACACCTAAAGCACAAGCGTCAAAATAAAAAACAAGTAGAACTATATCAAACTAAAAAACTTCTGCACAGCAAAGAAACAACCAACAAAATGAAAAGGCAACCTGCAGAATGGGAAAAAAATATTTGTAAACCATATATCTGATAAGGGGTTGATATCCTATATGTATATATAAATATATAAAATATATGTATATCTAAAAAATATATATGTATATGTATATATGTCTATATTATATATATCTATATGTATATATAAAAAATATAAAACATTTTATATATAAAAAATACATATATTTTAAAAACTCCTACAACTCAACAAAAAAAATTATCCAATTAAAAATGCACAAAGGACCTAAGTAGACATTTTTCCAAACATGATATATGAATGGCCAACCAGTACATGAAAAGATGTTCAACATCCCTCATCATCAGGGAAATGCAAATCAAAACGAGAATGGGATATCACCTCATGCCTGTTAGAATAGCTATCACCAAAAAGACACAGTTTGACACATGTTGGCGAGGACATGGAGGAAAGGGAACCCTTGTGTGCACTGTTGGTGGGATGATAAATTGGTACAGTCACTGTGGAAAACAATATGGAAATTCCTCAAAAAATTAAAAATATAACTACCATATGACCCAGCAATTCCACTTTGGGAAATATATCCAAAGGAAATGAACACACTATGTCAAAGAGCTATCTGTACCCCTATGTTCACTGTAGCATTATTTACAACAGCCAAGACATAGAAACAACCTAAGTGTCCACAGATGGATATATGGATAAAGAAGTTGAAACACACACACACACACAGACTGTTACTCAACCATAAATAAAGGAAATCTACCAAGGAAGACAGTCAGCCCTTGAATAGTGGAGATGGAGTTGTTGAGGGAAGCAATTTCCATCATTTGAGGAGTTACGGCTGAGTTATGGCTGCTGGTAACCTATCCTTGGAATTTTGGTTAAGTATCCAGTATTTCTCCTTGAGTTCTCAGTTCCCCTTTATTTCTAACTCAGATCCCACAAGAGCTAGGTTGACCATGGGGAATTTACTCTTTGATTCTGTATAATTAACTGAGAATCCACTTGGGATGTTGGCTGCATAGTAACATATAAGCAACTATATATCAGATAGAGGAGGAAGTCCAAGAATAGAAGGGCAATCAAAAATTCTTTAGAAAACTTGGAACCCCAATTTGTATGTAGTTTTCCCTTCAGCCTAGACCTAACCAAGGGAAAAAGTCCCATGGATAATGGCAGCTAATTTAAATAATCAAGTGCTCTTTTCTCTAAGTTTCATTTTTTCCTAAAGTTTTACCCAGACACAAGAAGGTATTTCAGTCATTTGCAAACTTTGCTGTGATTAGCCAATAAACAGTCAAGAGAAAATCCATTATCTAGAACTTCTTCTGCTGGTCAGTTGGGCCTCTAAAGCTTGAGCTACTTAATTGCTCTCTGAGCCTTAGTCAGCCTTAAGTTGTGGATCAGACATTCTAGCATGGGAACTTTGAAACAGGGTAGAAATCCTCACATTTACTAATGATATCCAGTGTCTCACATGCATCCTGGTAAATTATTGTCAGGCACTAAGTAAATTAGTACTAATTGGAGAGGGGGTGGTTACCTTTGAATAAATGAGAAGGGAAGATGGCTCTATAAAAAGTATATGTTTTTGATGTGGTAAGCACAGGAAGACCATTTGAACACACATACACCCCCGCCCCGAGATGTGCATTTTGAAAACAATCACACATGCTTTTACGATAAACAGTTGCTATCCACTACTCTCTAGTCTTAATGGGCTTGCCTACAGTAAAGGACATACAAATTGGTGAAATTGAACAGATCTTGGAATGATTTCTGCATAGTTTCATGAGGAATAATTGGACCATAGCTTGCATCATTAATTCCATGTTCATTTTTATCTCTTTCCTCTGAATTTATTTGAGGCTCTATAAAATGTTAATAATAGCAGTTAATTGTTTTGATTATGCTTCTGTGTTGACTACAAAGAGACATATGTAGCTATACATATGTCTCTAAGAAGCTCACCAGAGTAGTCTGGGGCCAGACGTCAAACCCAAGGGTTGAAAAGACAGCTAACCGCCATTGAAATTGCTTGCAAATGGTTCAGTTAGGGAGTTTGAAGAATTTAAATAAAGGAATTTGGTGTAAAAAAAAAAAAAGAGTGGGGAGAAAAGTATTATAAATGGTCCCAAGTCTTATGGACAAGAATATTCATTTTTCACTCTGAAATAAAATCAAGATAAAGACAATTCTTCCATTAAGTCTTAATACTAAAACTCTTAGTGGTTTTTTTTATAAGATGGTATCACTTACAATAACCTAGCAATATCTACTAATTTAAGTCACAGCTAAGTTTTTCTCTCCCTGAATTATAGTTTCAATAAGGGTCTGGAGCTTTCTTAAAAAGCCAGGGCATTTAAAGCATAGGAGTTAAGTTTCTTAGGTCTAGAAACTCTTGAATTCTCTTATTCTAGGCTTATAGAAGCACTAAATATACCCTATAAATCTATTTGAATGAGAACTTTTTTTTAAATTTAAGAGGTTTTATAGTGTAGTTATTAACCTCCTCCAAAATAGGTAAATGTATTTCAACCTATTTGCTTAGAAAACCATGTATACTCACACAGTGAAGGAATAGTCTCAGTATCTTTGTCAAGGTAGGGAAATTTGAAGGCAGATATTCTCTGTAGCATGGAGTCATTTTTTCTGGTGCTAATTCTTGGGTAGGTATCTTAGCCTAGGAACAAAATTTCCTAACTCCAGTATAAGGAGTTCATTGTTAGAGGTTCAGTGTTCTTTCTCCCTGCTTCGGAGAAGAAGCTGTTTTCTCTAACGTCTGTCCAGCTGGGTTGCAAGTTAAATAAGGGCTTAACTCTAAGGTCTGTTTACACTTTGTTCTAGCCACTCAAAGGTTTTCCTCACATCTTAATTTAGTTCATTTGTGAATTTCTATAAAATTGTTCTATTTTTTTCAAGAGAGATGAGAAAAAAAAAAAACATGTACTCAGAATACTTCAGGTTTTCAGGTCTTAATGAGACGGTACAAACTCAAGATAAGCCAAAAGTAGTAATTCTCATTCAATCTGCATTTTCTTTTCAATACATATTCATACTTTTTTATATAAGCATTTAAAAAAAACAAGCAAAATTCACTTAGAATTCAGAATAAAATTCCCTTCACTTTAAATGATAGATCTGGGGGCACCTAGGTGGCTCAGTCAGTACAGCATGTGACTCTTGATCTTGGGGTCATAAGTTCAAGCCCCACATTGGGCCTAGAGCTTACTTTAAAAAAATGAATGAATGAATGAATGAATGGTAGATATGTCTAAGATATCCTTGAAGTGCACACAAAATCACCTACTACTAGTTTTTCAAAAGGTCCGGAGAGCAACACAGAGACAGAGAGACACAGAGATATGGCCATAGATACAGAAGTGCTATAAACATGAAGAGATTACTGAACAAGGCTGTTTTGAGGATCAAAAAAGCTGGTTTTGCTTTCTTCATTTATAGACATGGAGACAGAGAAACTGATAGCTTCAGTTTCACAACTGTGTCAAAAGCAATACAGACACTTTATGTCCATTACTTGATTTTGACTTCTGAGTATTTCATAAACTTTCCTATACAAACAGTGCTATCACAGCCAGGATACCATATCTAGACTTCCGGAGTGCATTCAGACATGACAGACAACACAAAAGATTCTACCAGTGATGGAAAAGCAAATGGTTAGTGGTGTAGGAAGTGACACAAGTGACTTCACAACCCTATGACTAAAACCACTAGCCAATGGTCTGAACAAATATAACCAGTTTAGTAGCAAAGAGATGGAGGACTCAGAAGTCAGGTGATACTAGAATCATCAATACAGACATACAAGAATCCCAGCATTAACAGACATCCAGATTTTTGACCCTTAAAACCAGATTCCCTGTTGTTGGACCACTTAACTACAGAGACCAGATGATCAGAGCAAACAACGATACTTTCCCATTTTACTGCCACCAGTAGAGAGAAGGGAATAACCATACGAAAATTATAACCAGGACAAAACTAGACTGAGTCAGGAAACAGATTCAGTTCATGCACATTAAAAACCATCTGCTGAGTGGAGGGATTGTCTAAAGATTGGGGAGGATGAAATATAAAGGGATCAGCAGTAAGCCACGAACCGAGCAGTACATTGAGTTAAATCCAATGGATAATGACAGTTTCGTAATATAATTGTACTATACTTGTTAAATATATTTATTTCAATTTCATTCAGTTTTATCTTGGAGGCTCTAGAAAATGAATCAACTGGAGTGTCAGAGCCACTGCCGCGGAGTCCGAATCCAACCTTGTGTGCCGCTGACGCCCGCCCGCCCGCCCGACATGCACTCCCAATTCCTTTTGGTTCTAAGTCCAAAATGGCAACTCTCAAAGATCAGCTGATTCAGAATCTTCTTAAGGAAGAACATACCCCCCCAGAATAAGATTACAGTTGTTGGGGTTAGTGCTGTTGGCATGGCTTGTGCCATCAGTATCTTAATGAAGGACTTGGCAGATGAACTTGCTCTTGTTGATGTCATGGAAGACAACCTGAAGGGAGAGATGATGGATCTCTTTTCCTTAGAACACCAAAAATTATCTCTGGCAAAGATTATAATGTGACTGCAAACTCCAAGCTGGTTATTATCACAGCTGGGGCACATCAGCAAGAGGGAGAAAGCCGTCTTAATTTGGTCCAGCGTAACGTGAACATCTTTAAATTCATCATTCCTAATATCGTAAAATATAGCCCAAACTGCAAGTTGCTTGTCATTTCCAATCCAGTGGATATCTTGACTTATGTGGCTTGGAAGATAAGTGGCTTTCCCAAAAACCATGTTATTGGAAGTGGTTGCAATCTGGATTCAGCCCGGTTCCGTTACCTAATGGGGAAAAGACTGGGAGTTCACCCATTAAGCTGTCACGGGTGGGTCCTTGGGGAGCATGGAGACTCCAGTGTGCCTGTATGGAGTGGAGTGAACGTTGCTGGTGTCTCTCTGAAGAATCTGCACCCTGACTTAGGCACTGATGCAGATAAGGAACAGTGGAAAGAGGTTCACAAACAGGTGGTTGACAGTGCCTATGAGGTGATCAAACTGAAAGGCTACACTTCCTGGGCCATTGGACTGTCTGTGGCAGATCTGGCCGAAAGTATAATGAAGAATCTTAGGTGGGTGCATCCAATTTCCACCATGATTAAGGGTCTCTATGGAATTAAAGATGATGTGTTCCTTAGAGTCCCTTGCATCTTGGGACAGAATGGAATTTCAGATGTTGTGAAGGTGACTCTGACTCCTGAGGAGGCAGCCAGTTTGAAGAAGAGTGCAGGTAGACTTTGAGGGATCCAAAAGGAGCTGCAGTTTTAAAGTTTTCTAAGGTACCACTTCACTGTCTAGACTATGGCAGGATTTTAGTTGGAGGTTGTGTATATTGTCCTTATTATCTGATCTGTTACTCAGGTAATATTAAAATGGCCTAAGAAAAAATGTCAGTTTCCTCAAGTTCCAAATAGGAATGGTTCACCAAACCCTGCAGCTGTATCCTGATACTGGGTGATACCTGTCTTTGTAGCCCTAAATTGGTTAACGTAAGTTAGCCCCACTGTCTCAGAGGCTCCACTGTCAGAGCTGCGGTTGCTCTGCACACCAAATGTGTGTTTACTGTGTGTTCTGTCACTTCGGGTTCCTTCCCCCAACACCCGACATGCCTAGTCCATCTTTTCCAGTCAGTCACGTCCTGGGATCCAATGTATAAATTCAATATTGCATGTATTGTGCATAACTGTCCTAAAGGATCTTACTTTGTGTACCATGTATGTCAGAATATAGTATACATGGCCATATAATGTAAAAAGACAATGCAACCAACTAAGTGTCATACCAACTAAAATACCAAATAAATTTTGAACGGTGAAAAAAAAAAGAAAATGAATCAACTGGTTTAAATATTGAAAATAAATTTTTTTGGCAGATTATTTTACTGTATGTCAGGAAAACTCAAGAAGCTTCAGTTAAAAAACAAAAAATCTAGAAGTAAAAGAGAACTTAGTAAGATGCTAAATAAAATGTAAATTTAATAAATATAAGCATAAAATGATTATAAGTAGCTTCTCTTTATACTAACAACCCAATAGAAATGAAAAATAATCTTAACAATAGTGTTGAGATTAAAAAAATTTTAGACTGCATACCTATACACATACCCACACACCCCAACTAACCACCACGAGCACAAAAATTCAACTATGTTAATTATGTTTATTTTGATGGGGTGGATTATGGGTTATGTTTAATTTCTTCCTTACACATATATGTGTAAGTTTTTCTGCAATCAGCACCTACTATTTAAATGGTGCTCTCCAAAATGAGCTGCTGTCACCTGGGAGGAGGGAGTATGATGGCAGGGAGACAGTGACAGGCATGGTGGCATAAGATGGAATAAGTTGATACATCAGGGTAGGGAGAGAATATATTACAACCTTTATGTATGATTTCTTATCCTTACGTTAGAGAAATATGTATCACTTACAGCAATCCAACTATCCCGAGAATTCTGCCAGAGGGAGTGGGCTAACAGTGAGTAGATTCCTCATTTGTTCACTTTTGGCATACTGAGTGGCTTTACACCTTGAGTCTGTCTCATTAAAGGGATTTGTAAATTACATTACCTCATGAGACAATACTTGGCAATAGAAACAATGCAATTCTTTGTAATGAGATAGTAAGTAATCACAACTTTTTGTACCACACAGATATTCACTGTTAATTACCTGGCAAATTTTTTTAAGTGACAGACCTCAAAAGTGAATTATACATTCTTCATTTTCCAAAAAAATATATAAAATAAATATTTCAAACTGATTGATATTTTCTGTAATAAAAAGTGGCAGTCAGTGGCTTATTACCTAACAGTTACTGAAAACAAACACAATCATTATCTTTACTTTCAAGTTAAATGTGAGATTTATTTCAATGGTGAATGAGAAAGCAACTGCTTTTAGAAGGAAATTTGGAAAGTAGAGAACATCTATTCGTAGTAACAGGACGTTTGTAGGACTAGTATCAGAGAAAGTTGGAATTGATGAGCCAAATTTCAGTAAAAACCCTTGCCTAATTGGTTGATGAAGGAAAATGACCTAGAATCTTGTGGAATATTTCCTAGTATCTCCCTGGCAAAGAATATTTTTTTAATATCTGTGAGGTACCCGGGTGGCTCAGTCAGTTAAGCATCTGCCTTCTGTTCAGGTCATGATCTCAAGGTCCTGGGATCGAGTCCCACATCAGGCTCCCTGCTCAGTGGGGAATCTGCTTCTCCCTCTCCCTCTGCCTCTCTCCCCATGCTCCTGCTCTCTACCTCTCTCTTTCTCAAAGAAATAAATCTAAAATAAAATATCTTTTAAATAAGTGAATACGCAGGCACAAAGAGTCTCAGATTTTCTGTATTTCCTGTAATATCCGAGTCCTGGCAATTTATCCGTCTTAGGTACACAAATTATAGGAGTCAAGCAGTCAGAGATTGTCAGAATTGAATAGATTATTGGATTTTTTTCCCAGAGAAATTAGATGACTTCCCAAGAATATAATCCATTCATCTGATTCTTACAGCAGACCTGAAGGAGGGATGTTAATTTCAAAATGCATACTTTTCGATTCTCTGTGCTTCCTTGGAGAGACAATTTGATATTCTGAAGAACACAGAGATTGACAGCAAAATCTTGTACTAGGTTACATTCCTATCAGTTATCAGCTCTGCAACCCTTGGCAAGTCATGTACCTTCTGAGCCTCAGTTTCTCCAACTAGGGAATTGTGAAACTGTTACTGATATTACCCATAGGCATGCCATATATACACTGCAACTAACAACATCAATTTCGGTTTGGGTTGTTACTCCTCAATCGCCTGCTTCCTTCAGATGCTCCTCAGATTGTGCTCTGAGAAACTGCTAGCCCAAGTCAGGAAAGTACTAATTGGGTTCCCTGTAGGAGAGCCTAGACTTGCCTGAAGCACTTCGGCTTCTTTCTCTTTGTTCCATTTATCTTTCAGCTGTGAGTGGATTTTCTTCTCTTAATATTAGTTTGGCTATTTTACTGTGGACAAATCCCCCTGGCTATGTCTGTGTGTATAACCCAGTCTCTCTCAACAGAGAGACAGTGCCCTCCCCCAACTAGACAAAATATGCTTTGAGAGCAGCTCTAAACTACCACCGTTATTACCTCCTGTCTTGTTTGTTCTATGGCAAATTCTAAGGTGTCTCATTTTTATTTTTGTTCAATTCTTCACCTCCCACCCGGAAAGAGTTCTCCAACACCTCCTGCTTCATAAAAATTGCTTTCTGATTCTGAAAAAGCATTTACTCTCTGGTACATTCTTCAGCCCTTCACATCTTTTCTGAACAGATAGTTCTCTTTGTTCCTTTTCAAGTCTGGAGAAAAACTTTAATTAATCCCAGCCAGCTGTAAATCCTGTCATTTGCAAATGCTTCTGTTTCAGGCAAACGTAGAAGACATTTAGTGAGCACCTGTAATATACTGAGTAATATCCTTGCAATTTAAAGAACAGAACTCAGTCCCTCACCTACAAGGGGTTCACAGAATAGACCAACATGAAAATAATCACATGGCGGTGCCAAGAACACCCCAGTAGAGAGATGGGTCTAACTTTTAACCAGAAGCTTTTTTTTTTTTTCCAATTATTCCTATCTTGCCTTGTTTCAGGAAAGACTTACACTTTTTCATGTTGATTTAACTTGTGCATGCCTCTTCAGAATTTTTGTCTTGGTTTATTTACTGCATTTTGGAATATCTCTTGGATCATTTTAATCCATGTCTTACCTGTGCATAGAGTGATCATTGGCCAGAACTAGATGAAATGCAGATTAAATGCAGTCATTCTATGGCATAGTCGAGGTAACACTGGGGAAGTAAGAAAAATCCAGAAGAAAACACCCATGGTTCATGAGGGAACCTGGCAATATGGTGACCAAATTAAAGCTGTTCAGACTGAAGATAATACTATGAAGACACATGACAGCTGCTGTTCTCTACAGAACAAATAACAAATTCCCACAAACTTAGCAGCCTAAACCAAGAGGCATTTATAGTCACAAAGTTCTCTAAGTCGGAAGTCCATTCTGGCTAAGCTGGGTTGTTTAATCAGGATCTCAAACTTGAGATGTCTGGCCAGTTGAATCCTCTTTTGGAGCCTTCAGGGAAGAACTTCCAAGCTCACTCAGATTATTGACAGAATTCTTTTCTTTGATGCTGTATACCCACGGTCATGTTTTCTGGCTGGCTGTTGGCTGGAGGTCACTCTCAGCTCATGAAGACTATTCTCAGGCCCTTGAAAATTGGTTTTTTACCGTACCATATCCAAAGTCAGTAACAGTCAATCTCCATCACATGGAATCCATCTCATGCTTCAAATCTCAGACTTTATGAAAAGCACAGCCCTTATAAGGGTTCACCTGATTAGGCTAGGTCCACAAAGGATAATCTTCCTTTCTTAAAGTCAACTGTGCCATGTAACATAAACTAATCATGGGGATGCTATCCCATCATAACCATAGTCACATCCACACTCAAAGGGAGAGGATTATAGGGGACAAGTACCCCAGGCAAAGAAAACTTGAGGGCCATTTAGCATGTCATCAACCACAGCTGGGTTCCTCTTCTGGTGTTGAGAATGGCTTGAGTCTTAAGGACTTTAAGAAAGGTAGGCCATTCATGAACAGAGGGCCAAGAGGGTTATAGGCTCTGAGAAACAGAAAAGTCGAAAAAGAAAAGTATAGGAAATTAGTAAACAGTACCCAAGGTCTTACTATGTGCAAGGCACTGTGCTAAGCATGTTGCAGACATCATTCTGTTTAATTCCTGAAACAACTCAGTAAGACAAACAATGTATCTTAGAGGAGGACACAGACAAGCACACATATACCTCTCTAGGATTAGAGAGACCCGGCAAGAGACCTTGCCATGGTCCTTCCTAACATGTACGGCTTGGATTTCTGTGGGACGGGGAGAGAAAGCTTACAAGTGTCTGAAAGGCTGTTGAAGAAGTGAGGAAGCAAACTTACTCTGCTGAGCTCCAGAGGTTGTGGTGTGCTGGCAAACACTGAACAACCAGCTTTCTAAGGATTCCTTGATGAGGAGCAGTCTTTGCAGATTTATTTGATTAAATGTTCTCACCATGGACGATTTTAACCTCCAACCTAATGACACTGAATGCAGCCTTAGGAAGAGGGGCAACTTCAGGAAAAACAAAACAAAACAAAACAAAACGGAAACAGATTTTTAGTGATATACTAAAGTATTTTTGCAGGCACCCAGGTGGCTCAGTCGGTTAAGGATCCAACTCTTGATTTCAGCTTAGGTCATGATCTCAGGGTAGTGAGATAGAGCCCCGCACTGGGCTCCAGGCTGAGCATGGAGCCTGCTTAAGAATCTCTCTCCCTCTCCCCCTTGCCCCTCTCCACTCCAACCCCCCCATGCCTGTGCAAGTGTGCGCTCTCAATAAATAAATAAATAAATAAAGTATTTTACAATAAGAAAGCTCTGCAATGGAATGGACTCTCTCAAAAACTAAGGGTTCCCCATCCTCCAGGTAATTGAAGCAGATCTTGATGCTGTCAGAGGTAACTTTAAAATGAAACCTTGCATTGGAAGGTTACAAAGATAGGGTGTGAAAATGGATGGGTTAAAGACGTCTGATAATTTCCTGTTCCTTCTGCAGTATCTACAGCAAGATCGCTCTAATTTATAGGTAAGACTTTTTTTCCATCAGCTGCTGAGGGACGGAGTCTGTAGGACTTCCTTAATGATCTCAAGAGTGGTGCCAAGGGGCCATCTCTTCTCTTTTCTGCATCTGAAATCCCTAGTTTTCTTGATTTTTCTCTGTTTCAACATTTTTAGGCTGGGCACTTTCAAAGCATACTTAGTAAAAATCACATTCTTGGCAATTTTCTTCACCACTGTGTCACAAAGATTAGAACTATAAATAATAGGAAAACTTAATTACAAATTTCTTTTTTTAAAGCACTGTTGAGAGATGCAGTGTTTAAATCTCCATAAAATTACACCTTTGAAATTGCTTAATTGTGTTTTTCCTGCCAATTTAAATTGCTCATAAAAGGAAAACTTTAAAAATATATAGTCTCTAATCCTTTCCCTGAATCATCACGGTAGCATTGCTTTTGCTCCAGAAGATAGCACTGCTTGTACAAATACTGCAAACATCAGCAAATTAAGGTTAGGCCCACAGTGGTGTGGGAGGAAGGAGGAGACACTTCAATCTACTGGTTTGGTTTAATTTATGTGTAATAGATTAAAAAAAAAACCCACTTAAAAGTTTGCTTCTTACTCAAAACCTTGCACTTAAGGCAGGTAATAATAGTTATAAAAGGCTTTGTTAAATTTCCTTACAAAGATATTGCTCTCCAGGGCATAGGCACCTAGCTTTCTTTTTAATTGCAATTATTACTGTATTAGGCTCATTTATTTGCATAATAAAATAATCATTTGCATTTATACAATTCCTTTCTTCCTAGGAGCTCACATTCTCATGGAGCCTATCTCACACACAAAAAAAATATCCTATCGCCTGTATAGCAGTCTAGTAGATTTGTAACACGACAGACATGTTCACTGAAAACTCTTTCCCTTTGTGCCCAACAGCTCCATCTGCAAACAGGCCAGCTTCCAAGTTCCATCCAGTGCTATTTGTTTTGGTACAAAACCTTCCCAGGTTCTGTGAGCTACCATAACCAGTCAAATAGTGGTACCACATGCAACTTTATACACTTTTAGGGCAAGAAAGCAATGAAAGGAATAACTAAGTGTCAGGTGCTTTAAAAAATGACAATCCGTGAGTATATAAATGCTAAAAAGCATTCAAAATTTAGCCTTCTGCTCCTCTGTGCAGGATATTAACTAGCAATTAGTTTCTTGCTAGATTTTAGTCTATTACATAGAGGGAGACAGCGTTTTCTGGTATTTCTCAGACCTGGCTCTACTTGAGATGAACTTTAGAAACACACACAAAAACCACCTTAGTGAGCTTTTACCAACTGTAAATGCCTACATTCTGAATGAGATTCTGAATGAACTGATCCTGATTTTTAAAAGTACACCAGCATTTTTAAGCTTCCCTGGTGTCTAATGCATGGCTCAATATTGGTTATCATTGGTCTAGTGGAAACAACACTAGGTTGTTCTTGGTCAACTGTAAGCTACCTTTGTGATCCTGAGGAAAGCGTTAATCTCTGGGCCACAAAATATTAGGCTGAAAAATTAGACGTTTGGATTAGAAAGAATTTTTCACCTTTAAATTCCTATGGTTTGAAACAATAAAGATGGCCAGTTCTCAACATGAATTATAATTCCCAATACACTTACACTCCACCTTTACAACATGGAAATGCTACAGAGAAAAATACATTACTGGTATTTTACATTCAGAAAACATAAGCTATGTGAGAGACCAAAGCAAGTGCAAAAAAAGGAAAAAGAAAATTCAAAGTATACTTATGCTAAGTACACATGAAGGACCATTTTAACACTAATCATTTCTTTAGAACTTGGTTACTAGCATAAAACAACAATTTCACTGTATCAGTTAAACAGGCAAGGAAGACCTTATGCAAGACTATTGCAATAAGGGAGAGAGATCAAACTCAAGTCAACTGAAACAAAAAGTGGGGAAGTTTTTAAGAACTGGGGTAAGCTAATGGAAAAGTACTGAAGGACTTTGGAAAGGGAGCGTTGGCCATTGTGACCAGGCCATCTGTTAGCTAACTGGTACCCATGGAAGTAAGGTTCTCTCTTCCCAGAGACTAGGAGATAGAGGAATTATCTCCTGGGATGATGACATTTTAAAGGGATAGTCCTTGACAAGGTACACTAGGGTTGTAGAAGATTTACATTTCAAAGGGAGAGAGAAAGAATTTATAATTTCAAGTTTTCTAAAGTAAATACACTAAGAAAAGGGATGTCAGGGGCCTACAGTCATGAAGAAACATATTTAAAGTTTAGTCAACCTGAGGAAAACATTAAAATGTTGTTCACTAGCTTACTGAGTTAGTTCTTTCTTGTCATTGGACCTGAAATTCCTACAGCTGCATGGTTTTCTCATCTCTTGACAATTTAGGCTGATGAACCATCATAGTTCATCAATTCTTAATCACACAATTTTTTTTCACATTTTAACTTTTCCAAATTTGGAATGTGTCTTATGATCAATGGTGTCTTACTATTACTGTCGGCCAGGAGCATTGGGGACCTATCAAATGGCATTACTGGTCAGTCTTCAAAAGCCTACACTGTTGTTCATTGTTGAAACTGAGTCATTCTGTTAAAATGAACCACCGCAAGTAAATTTACTACTATTCATGAAGTAAATATTTCTTGTCAAAATAATGATCGAAACTCCCTATTTTCTTGCTGAGCAAACCAGTTCTTTAGATGAAGCTACAACCAAGATGTATATGAAGCTGTGCTACTTTTGTTATTGGAACATGTGCAAACGATATGTATGTACCTCTCAAGTGCCAAGCAATAGAATAAAGACAGGAGATACAACCAATACCAACAGAAAACACAAGATGTATGTCAAAGCCAGAAGAGACGGGTATGACCAGATGCTAGTATTTTTTCTCTTGCTCAGTGATACATTAACATAATACAGTACATCTTAGAATCAATGAGGTTGCAGATTTAAGAAAGCATGGTAGATACACCCAAGCCATGTATGCAGTCCATTGTTTGCCCCAGAAAAGCAAAATCATTGAATCTGTATACACTCTGAACAGGTATCTCAAGCAACTGAAGGAAGGTACAGTGTAGAATAACATTCAGAGAAAAACCATTTTCTGTGATTTCCAATCCCTCCTTCATCTAGACCCTCTTTTTGTTATTTCACTTTAAACAGAATCTGTCCCTTTGTCGCTCAATGTGTCGGATGTGGAAAAGCCCCTCCCCCGCTCATGAACACTGCCTTGATGCCAGCTCTAATTACTAGTGAGAGCCTTCTGTGCATTCTTCAAAACTCAAGGCTTGAAACTGCCTATGCCATCTTTTCATGAAAAAGAATTACTTCATGTGGGTTTATAGTGAGTAAAATTCATTGATTCAGCAAAGCCACAAGCAGATAATGGCTTTAGTTTCCTTAACTTAATCCCAAAGGAGGGTGGTAAAAAGCAAGCTGGATTTTCTTTAAAAAAATGACCTGATTCAAGTTCAAGTGAAACAGTCCTTAAAGTGCCTGAAGTGAGGGACCCTAGGGGAATCATTAGCAACTTGTCAGTGGCTGCCTTAAATGAGAAATGGTTGGAGGTTGTCTTTTTCAATAGGACTGAAAATCTTCCAAAGGCCTCAGGAGGACATTTGCCCCATGGCCTCTGGGGAATTCTCCGATGTGTACAGGGTAGCAGAAAAGGGTGGCCAAGTCTAAGTCAATACCACCAAGAGTCCTCTCCCAATGGGTCATTTGGTCACAGCACTGGCTGCTTCAAGTCTATCTCTCCTACTCAGCAGTGATATCCTCTTGCCTGGCCTCTGAAGCCTTAATACTTCCTTGGAATAAAATCTACATTGAGTGGTGTCCTCAGTGACATACTGGTCAAAGTCTTCTGTGTATTACTGATCTTACAACTCTAAAATGCTTGCCTCTGTCTTTATGTACAAGTTTTGAAAACAAGGCCAAAAAAAGTCAAATTTTAGTGGCATGAACACTCTATTTGGAGACAAACATTCGGATCAAGTCTTTGCTCTCCCACTCACCAGCTATATGAACTTGGAGAACTTGTTGAACATCTCGGATTCTCAATTTCACTAACTAAAAATTGGGAAAGGCTGTTATGAGAATCACACGTCAGGGCGCCTGGATGGTTCAGTCAGTTAAGCATCTGACCAGCTCAGCTCATGATCTTGGGGTCCCGGGATGGAACCTGGCATTGGGCTCCCTGCTCAGCGGGGAGTCTGCTTCTCCCTCTGCCTCTCACCCCACCCCACCCCCGCTTCTGTGCTCTCTCTCTCAAATAAATAAATAAAATCTTTTTTAAAAAGTCACATGTAATTAAATGGGTAAAATATTTTGCAAACTGTCAAAAACTCTCCCAAAGTTAAATGCTCTAGAGTTGTGACAATAAATGCCACTATCTTTATCCTCAGAGGAATCACAATACCAGATAAAAGGAGGTTAAATGTGTAGAGTGCAAAGGATGGTCTTTACAATAGAAATGGCACCCTTTATTTTACAGTTGGAATCATAGTCACACCATCTTACATTGGATTTCTTTAGAAGATCTTTTAAGAATTGTTAGAAGAGGGCGCCTGGGTGGCTCAGTTAAGCGACTGCCTTTGGCTCAGGTCATGATCCTGGAGTCCCAGGATCGAGTCCCACATCGGGCTCCCTGCTCAGCAGGGAGTCTGCTTCTCCCTCTGACCCTCTTCCCTCTCGTGCTCTCTCTCATTCTCTCTCTCTCAAATAAATAAATAAAATCTTCAAAAAAAAAAAATTGTAGAAGATGCTAAGTGACTTGGTCAAAGACTTATAACTATAAAGGAAGAAATGGACAACAATGAACAGCGACTTCACAGAACAAGGAGGTAGAGATGACTATTTACAATATTGTGCTCCTGCGGAGATTATTTCGGAATAACACTTCAATTGTTCGCTCACCCATCTTGCATCATTATTGAATTTTGAGTATTAACAAACTTCTGGTCTAGGTAAGAGGATTCTTGAATATTCTTTGGGATCCTAAGACCCAGGCTATGTCTGTGTTTTTTCTCTGGGATACTCCTGGCCCTTGACAGAACTGAAGGGGGGTCCACAGTGTCCACTTTTTTTCTCCCAAGAGAATAACAGCACCAGTAGGGGAGAGTAGTACCAGTATGCCCAGAGGACTGAGTACTATAGGGAAGCACTGGTGATCAAAGGATATAGGGTGCCTATACAAGTGTTTTGTAATCTGCAAAATGCTAGAATAATGACAGCTGTTTGTTGTTGTTTACTATGTGCTGGGCATGCGTTAAGGCAATTTACGTGCACTATTTCACATGGGATTTTCATAATATTTTAACAGTATAATATGCTAATAGCATTATTATCCTCATTTTACAGAAAAACACTGGTGAGGAACAGAGAATCTCAATGTCTTGTTCATAGAAACAGACTTGTTAAAAGAAGGAATTTCCCTCAGGCAGTCATTATCACAACCCAAGGACTCAAATCCTACATTCCCACTACTATTCAATGTTTTTGATGATACTACTATTAACGGAATTGTCTCCCTTAGTTGGACAATTCCATTACCCTTCAGGCCTTAGCTTAAATTTGCTTTCCTCTTGAAGACATTCCCTAGTCCACCTGACAAGCTCAGACCCCTCTTTTTTTATGTGCATATTCTTAGTACTCTACTTCTCCTTCATAGTGTTTATAACAGTAATAATGTAAGTAATTCTTGAGTAACTGTTTAATTTCTATTTCCTCCCACATCTTGTGCTCAGACTGCAAGGTAGGTCCTCCATCAGAATAAGACAAAGAACAGACATTCAAAAGGTTCACAACACCTCAAAAACACCCTTGACTACGACTGAAGCATGAAAACTAAAGAAACCCAAAAGGACCACAACACAACCATTGTCCTCCGCATATAAAATAGGGCAACTTCTTTCCAGTTTAGGAAGTCTCCTTCACCTGTCTGAGCTTGAGTTTCTTTTTCTCTGAAACATAAAAGAGCCTGATCATACAATCTCTGAGGATCCTGTCAGATTTAACTTTCTTTCTATAAATCCATAGGCCTATAAGGTTCTTTGCCATGTGAAGGAGAAAAATGTGAAAATTTCTCTCACTGTGGCAAAACAATCTCAAATTGGTTAAAACTAGTGAAAAAAAAACTCACAGCTCTGAAGAATCTATCCATTGTCTGCTGTAAATCTACAAGTATAACAATCTTTTACTCCATGCCCATGAAGCCAAGCCACTAACATGGAAAGCAATCAGTTGAATATCAAATAAAATCAAAGAAAAACCTAAAACATAAAAAAAGTATAATGCAGTGCAAGGTGTAGTGAAATGTTATTTTATCTAAATTTTTAAAATTTCAATGTTTTTCCAATAAATTTTCTAGTCTAACAATGGAAAACTAGAACCACAGTAAAATTGGAAATGTTTAGCCAAAAAGAAACCAGAAAGAAAAAAAAGAACGTTTTTAAACTCAGTATTTTAAACAAACCTGTAGCCATATTCATGTGAATTGTTTCTATCTTTAGTGAATGCAACCAAGAAACATTAAATTATTCAAGGTTGCTTTGGCTATTCAGGGTCTTCTGTGGTTCCATACAAATTTTAGGAGTATTTGTTCTAGCTCTGTGAAAAACACCGGTGGTATTTTGATAGGGATTGCATTAAATGTGCAGACTGCTTTGGGTAGTATGGACATTTTAATAGTATTTGTTCTTCCAACCTATGAACATGTCTTCACATTTCTTTGTGTCATCTTCAATTTCTTTCACCAATATTTTCAGAGTACAGGTCTTTTACCTCTTTGGTTAGGTTTACTCCTAGGTATCTTATTATTTTTGGTACAATTGTAAATGGTATTGATTCCTAAATTTCTCTTTTTGTTGCTTCATTATTGGTGTGTAGAAACACAACAGAGGGGTGCCTGGGTGGCTCAGTCAGTTAAGCGTCCAACTCTTGGTTTTGGCTCAGGTCATGATCTCGGGGTTGTGAGATCGAGCTCTGCATTGGGATCCATGCGTGGAGGAGAATCTGCTTGAGATTCTCTCCCTCCCTCCACCCCTTCCCCCATGTGCACTCTCGCTTAAATAAATCTTTTAAAAAAAAGGAAAAAACAACAGATTTCTGTACATTGATTTTGTATTCTGTGACTTTACTGAATTTGTTGATCACTTCTAGCAGTTTTTTGATGGAGTCTTTCAGTTGTCCATATAGACTATCATGTCATCTGCAAATAGTGAAAGTTTGACTTCTTCCTTGGTGATTTGGATGGCTTTTATTTCTTTTTGTTGTCTGATTGCTGTGGCTAGGACTTCCACTACTATGTCACATAACAGTAGTGAGAGTGGATATCCCTTTGTTGTCCCTGACCACAGAGGAAAAGTGCTGTTTTTCCCCATTGAGGAGGATGTTAGCTGTAAGTTTTTCATATATGGCCTTTATTATGTTGAGGAATGTTTGCTCTAAACCTACTCTGTTGAGAGTTTTTATCATGAATGGATGTTGTGCTTTGTTAAATTCTTTTTCTGCACCTATTGAAATGATCATCTGGTTCCTATCTTTCTCTTATTGATGTGATATATCACATTGATTGATTTGTGAATATTGAACCATCCTTGAAACATAGAAACAAATCCCACTTGATTGTAGTGAATGATTTCTTTTAATGTATTGTTGGATTCAGTTTGCTAGTAATTTTTTGAGAATTTTTGCATCCATGTTCATGAGGGATACTGGTCTGTAGTTCTCTTTTATAGTGGAGTCTTTATCTGGTTTTGGTATCAGGGTAACGCTGGCCTCATAGGATGAATTTTGAAGTTTTCCTTCCTTTCCTCTTTTTTGGGATACTTTGAGAAGAATAGGTCTTAACTCTTCTTTAAAGGTTTGGTAGAATTTGCCTGTGAAGCCTTCTAGTCCTGGACTTCTGTTTGTTGGGAGTTTTTTTGATTACTGATTCAATTTCTTTGCTGTTTATCATCTGTTCAAGTTTTCTATTTCTTCCTGTTTCAGTTTGGTAGTTTACACGTTTCTAGGAATTTATTTTTTCCAGATTGTCCAATTTGTTGGCATATATTTTTTCATAATATTCTCTTATAATTGTTTGTATTTCTGGGCTGCTGGTTGTTATTTCTCCTTTCTCATTTGTAATTTTATTTGAATCCTTTCTTTTTTTCTTGGTAGGTCTGACTAGAGGTTTATCAATTTTATTAATTTTTTCAAAGGACCAGCTCCTGGTTTCACTGATTTATTTTTTGTTTGTTTGTTTGTTTTTGTTTGTTTTTGTTTTTGTTTTTTTGGGGGGTTCTATATCATTTATTTCTGCTCTAATCTTTATTATTTGCTTCCTTCTGCTGGTTTTAGGCTTTGTTGTTCTTTTTCTAGCTCCTTTAGGTGTATGGTTAGGTTGTTTTTTTGAGGTTTTTCTTGCTTCTTGAGGTAGGCCTGTGTTATTATATACTTCCCTCTTAGGACCAGTTTTGCTGCATCCCAAAGGCTTGGGATCATTGTGTTTTAGCTGGAGTCATCACAGTTCTGGACTTCAAGTTATATTACGAAAGCTGTAATGATCAGCTGGCACAAAAATAGACTCATATATCAATAGAAGAGAATAGAAAATGCAGAAATGAACCCAAAACTATATGGTCAATTAACCTTCAGGAAAGCATATCTAATGGGGAAAAGACAGTCTCTTCAACAAATGGTGTTGGGAAAACTGGACAGCAACAAGCAAAATAATGAAATTAGACCACTTTCTTACACCAAACACAAACATAAATTCAAAATGGATGAAAGACCTAAATGTGAGACAGGAAACCATCAAAATCCTAGAGCAGAATGCAGGCAGTAATCTTGTTGACATTGGCCATAACAACCTCTTTCTAGGTATGTCTCCTGAGCCAAGGGAAACAAAGGCAAAAATAAACTATTGAGACTTCATCAAAATAAATAGCTTCTGTACAGCAAAGGAAACAATCAACAAAAATAAAAGGCAACCAACCGAATGGGAGAAAATATTTGCAAATGACATATCCAATAAAATGGTTAGCATCCAAAATATATCAAGAACTTATACAACTCAACACTCAAAAAACAAATAATTTATTTTAAAAATGGGCAGAAGACATGAACAGACATTTCTCCGAAGAAGACATCCAGATGGCCAACAGACACATGAAAAGATGCTCAACATCACTGGTCATCAGGGAAATGCAAATCACAACTCTAATGAGATATCACCTCACACTTGTCAGAATGGCTAAAATCAACCACACAAGAAACAAAGTATTGGTGAGGATGTGGAGAAAAAGGAACCCTTTTGCACTGTTGGTGGGAATGCAAACTGGTGCAGCTGCTGTGAAAAACAGTATGGAGGTTCCTCAAAAATCTAAAAATAGAACTACCCTATGATCCAGCAATTGCACTGCTAGGTATTTTCCCAAAGAATACAAAAATACTAACTCAAAGGGATACATCCACCCTAATGTTTATAGCAGCATTATCTATAATAGCCAAATTATGGAAGCAGACCAAGTGTCCACCCACTGATGAATGGATAAAGAGATGATAAATATATACACAATGGAATAATTAGCCATAAAAAAAGAATGAAATCTTGCCATTTGCGACAACATGGTGTTAGAGAGTATTATGCTAAGTGAAAATAAGTCAGAGAAAGACAAATCATATGATTTCACTCATATATGGAATTTAAGAAAACAAATTAGTAAAGGGAGAAAAAAGAGAGAGGCAAACCAAGAAATAGACTCTTAACTATAGAGAACAAACTGGTTACCAGAGTGGAGGATTGGTGGGGGTTGGGTGAAATAGGTGATGGGAATTAAGGAGTGCACTTGTGATGAGCACCAGGTGTTACATGGAAGTGTTGAATCACTGTGTTGTACACCTGAAACTAATATTACACTGTATGTTAACTGGAATTTAAATTAAAAAATAAAGTGTAGATCAAAGGTCAAAAATAAGTAAGTTGTAAAGATAAAATATGAAAATAAAAAATATTTTATATGAACATAAAAAAGAGAAAAAAGAAACATTAAATTATGGTCACTCAGATGATTTCTTTTTAAGTAGGCTCCATGCCTAATGTAGGGCTTGAACTCATGACCCTGAGATCAAGAGTCACATGCTCTACCAATTAAGCTAGCCAGGTACCCCAGGAAACACTAAATTATGAATAACAAAAAACAATGGAATAGTTACAATAAGTTTAAAAATATTATTTTATCTAATACATATAAACAGTTTCTTATTCTGAATGTAAAGAGAGGAATACAGTATTTATTAACAGAAAATTAGATGCTCCCCTATACTACTAAATACAATTATTTAAAGAATATTGTTTAAAGGAGTTGTCAAATCATTAGGCTGCTCATAATGCCCTCGTGTCTAAATTTAATCCTGCATGTGTACATCTGAATATACACCCACAAGTTTATGTTACAAAATTTTTCAAAGTATTTTCTGTCTCTACCATTTTGAATTTTTGAAGGATAGCACCAGCATGACTACTCCTTAGAGATATTCTGACTTGACAGAAGTGTCAAACCTGGAAGTTAATCAGGTTATTCTACCGAAGCATAGTTTAGAATCAGATAAGCACCTCAATGTTCAAGGTTTCAAGGTCTACCTATTTATCAGATAGCCTCATTTTTCATTCACGGTGGAATGCTTTCTGAAGGCTTTAGAAATTCTCTCGGGTGGAGAACAAGCAGTACTTCTGAATTGTTTTTAGGAAATGAAACTCCTTTCCTAATAAAGTTAGGAAAGTTAGGAATCATCCTCAACATAAGATGCTTACACTATTCAAATAAGTTAACTCATATGCCAACGACTGAACTCAGCTATTGGAATGTTAATGCATGGAGAACCACTTTGTTGGAGGCAAAGTTGCTTAGAATTTCTGGAAATTTCCACTACTTTGCTGCTCCTGGAACTCTGTATTGAATGAGCAAAGAGGATGGATGGACAGATGACAGGTGGAGAGAAAGAAAGGGACAAAGGAAGGTGGGGAAAAAAGGAACAAAGAAGGTAGAGAAGGCCCAAAATAAAGAAGGAAAGAGAAAAAGGGAAGGAAGGCGGGCAGACACTTGGATAGATAGAAAACCAGGTTAAAAATCTATTTGCTAAAAATGTGCTGAGAGAAAACAAAGGAAAAACATATTTACAATATAATCAAACAGTTCTTTGAAAAATCACATAAAATTATTGCCTATGAACTAGACTCATTTTAGTTGTTATGGAAAACTGGTATTTGAATTTGAACTGATTTGGGTCCTTCAAATTGAGAGCCAAATTTTTAGAATATTAGCATAAGCCTCCATATTTCTAAAATGTAATGGTATCGAGTATGTTTTTCTACCTGATTTTCCATCTCACATGCCAGAAATCACTAGAGATGAAATATCCTCCCTCCTTCTAGGAATTTATATAACTGGGGATCTATGGCGCCCTGGTTAGAAGCACAGGATTTGGAGGCAACTAGAACTAGATCCCAATACTGATCCTCTGGATTGAACTTTCTGTGCTTTAGTTTCCATTTTGATGATAAAAGAATAATCACTGCGTTTAAAATTTCATTGTGAAAATCAAATGAGATCATGTATTTATTTAAAACTCTCAAACCATGCCTGGCACTAATCAAAGCTCAGTCAATAGTAACTTCTGCCAAATATTAACGAAGGGGCAGATATTTATTTGCATGTGATTTATTTCTATGCAGAGGAAACCAATAATAAATGAGTAATTAACTGACTTCATATACCAAAAGCAATATCAGGCTTTATAAGAAAGAAGAGGGGGAGAAGGGAAAACCACAGACATAGGGAGTGAAATTTGGATAAATCAGTAATTCGCTGAGAAAGGCTAATCAAGGTGTTCTGCACCTAGGCAGATGGAGGAGCACCAAAGAAGTCAGATTTTATGAACTCTCCAGGAAAGCCAGACTGCTTAGCCCTAGGTTGGGGGGCTAAAATGTCTGAAAGTAGGATTCTTGGTGCCTTTGGCTAGCACCAGGTCTGCACTACTTCCCTGACCAAAATTCCTTTATCTTTCAAAAATCTAACTGCACTCCTCTGCCGCGCTAGTTTATGGTGCTCTGTGGTCCCCTTGGTTGTACTCAATTCATTTTGTAATTACAAATGTCCTTTTTGATTGATCAGTGGCTCTCTTTCCCTCAAACTGTCATATCCAGAAGAACATGGATCTTTCCTGATTTATTCCTTGAGGCATGCTCCGCATGGGGCACATCACGTGACAGTGCACAGAATGAGGAGGGGAAGGGGAAAGGGGGAAAGGCGAAAGGGAGGCGGAAAGGGAAAAGAAAGGAGGGGAAAGAAAGGAGGGAGTGGAGGGGGGAAGAAAGAACGAAAACAAACAGGTGGGCACAGTCTGGTACAAGATAGGTAAAATAAAGTGTTTTGATAGTTTAGAGACAGGAATTACCACCCTAGATTTAGGCAATTACATAAAACTTCCAAGAAGAATTGCCATTTTAACTATGCCTTCAAACATGGGTAGAATTTAAAGATTCCCACTGGGAAAGCATGGGACGTGGCATAAAATGTGTCTCAGTTTCTCTAGGACAGAAGGTCTCTGAGGGGCACTGTAAGTGTTGAGGCTAGAAAGGTGTGCAGGCTGTCAGACCAAGCCATTTGACCAAGCCCCTGGAGGATGTGGGTTGGAGAGGAGACATGCTCACATCTGTTTTCTGGAAATATGAATTTCCTAAGGCAGAAAAGCTGACTGTGAGAGAGGAAAAAATCTGAAGCAGGGAGCCAATTTAATATGGGCTAAATTATTCTTTCTGTTATTTCTGTAACAGTCGTTTTATTTATACTCGCCAATAGCCTACCAAACATTCAGAGCTTAGTTTTGACAAGTGGTGATGATACTCAATTCTTCGAGGAATTTTTCCTGAAACAAAATCACCAAGATGAATAATTAGAATATCTGGAGAACTATTCAAGCCTTTTCTAAACATGCATTTATCTATGTCTGGCTAGCATGCAAATTAGAACTTAAACTCCAGGGAATAATGTCATGGAATTCACAGAGAGTAGATAAACCCGAGAAGAGCCAAGGAGGTCATGAATATGTAGACTTCTTTATTCAAAATTAGAAAGGCAGGTAAATCCTATTTTGACAAAAGTCTTTAATTTCCAACTTTAATAATAGCAGTATTTACTGTGTAGCCCCAATATTCTAGGTACAGTACCAGGGCAGTGTATACATTATTTCATTTAATGAACATAATTAAAATATAATAATTATTTCATTTCTTTATTTTGTTTATTAAATAGCTCCTTGCTATTTTAAAGTATTTTCCCAATCAGCTCACCAGGAATTCTACTAAAATAAACATACCCCCTTGGGTGCCTGGGTGGCTTAGGTGGTTAAGCAACTGCCTTAGCTCAGGTCATGATCCTGGAGTCCTGGGATCGAGTCCCGCATGGGGCTCCCTGCTCAGCAGGGAGTCTGCTTCTCCCTCTGACCCTCTCCCCTCTCATGTGCTCTCTGTCTCAAATGAATAAATAAAATCTTTAAAAATATATATATAAACACACCCCCTTGTCCCTACCCACCCCTCCGTGCCAGGCTCTAACGCCACCCTCACCACCTTCCCCAGCGCCACTTCCTCCTTCTGAAGGGCATTCTCTGCCTCCACAAAGTCCTGGATGTCCTTCCTCAGCTCATTTAGCGATGTCATCCTGCCCCTACCTGACATGATCCTGCCCGGGGCCACCTCTGTCCGGTTCTTGCCCCATCACCTCCTCCCTCTTTACCCTCCACCCCCAGTTGGCTCCTCACAGCTGGCTGCTTCGCTGTGCCCCGGGGCAGATAGAACAGGACAGCCTTGTCACCTGCTCACCTCAACCCTCCACCAACTAGGCTGCAGCAGAGGTGGGTGGCAGCGACAGCCGGCAAAGACCCTGGAGGTCATGGCCGGGGCTGACAGAGGAGGAGGCGCTGCACTAAGTGCTGGGAGTACGCCTGTTCTCCCGGGACTGGCATTCTAGGGACAAGAAATAAGACTCGTGTGTAAGATATGTAGCTGCCTGCCCTGAGGCAATTTTCACCCCTGCTGCAGTGACGGGACCTCTTCCTACTGCAAACGGTAGAGGTCTTGACGTGGCCACACCGAGCATTAACTAAGGCAAAATACAGACTTTTTCAGACTAACAAAACACAGAAAATTCAGTGTCAGAAGATCTAAGCTGTAAGAAATGTTAAGTTCTTCAGGCAGCGGGAATACCATACCAAGTCAAAACTACACCTGCACAAAAATTAGGAGTTATAAATGGAATTTTTTTTTTTTAAGATTTTATTTATTTATTTGACAGAGAGAGACACAGCGAGAGAGGGAACACAAGCAGGGGGAGTGGGAGAGGGAGAAGCAGGCTTCCCGTGGAGCAGGGAGCCCAATGCGGGGCTCGATCCCAGGACCCTGGGATCATGACCTGAGCTGAAGGCAGACACTTAACGACTGAGCCACCCAGGCGCCCTATAAATGGAATATTTTTTAATGGTAAAAATTCATTTGGGTATAGAATTTGGGCTGAAAGTTGTTTTAATTTTTCCTTTCAGTACTTCAGAGATGTTGTTCTATTGACTTTGATTTGTATTTGCGTTCTCGCTCCCACTCTGTCCCGCTCCCTCTGTTCCACTCCCCATCTCCATCTCCCTCCCCATGTCGCAGTCGCCATCTCCATCTCCTCCCCGTGTCTCAGTCGCAGTCTCCATCTCCTCCCCGTGTCTCAGTCGCAGTCTCCATCTCCCTCCCCGTGTCGCAGTCGCCGTCTCCATCTCCCTCCCTGTGTCGCCGTCTCCCTCCCCGTGTCGCAGTCGCCGTCTCCATCTCCCTCCCCGTGTCGCAGTCGCCGTCTCCATCTCCCTCCCCGTGTCGCAGTCGCCGTCTCCATCTCCCTCCCCGTGTCGCAGTCGCCGTCTCCATCTCCCTCCCCGTGTCGCAGTCGCCGTCTCCATCTCCCTCCCCGTGTCTCAGTCACAGTCTCCATCTCCCTCCCCGTGTCGCAGTCGCCGTCTCCCTCCCCATGTCACAGTCGCCGTCTCCATCTCCCTCCCCGTGTCGCAGTCGCCGTCTCCATCTCCTCCCCGTGTCTCAGTCGCCGTCTCCATCTCCCTCCCCTTGTCTCAGTCGCCGTCTCCATCTCCTCCCCGTGTTGCAGTCGCCGTCTCCCTCCCCGTGTCACAGTCGCCGTCTCCATCTCCCTCCCCGTGTCGCAGTCGCCGTCTCCATCTCCCTCCCCGTGTCATCTCCATCTCCCTCCCCATGTCGCAGTCGCCATCTCCATCTCCCTCCCCGTGTTGTCATCTCCATCTCCCTCCCCATGTCGCAGTCGCCATCTCCATCTCTCTCCCCGTGTCGCAGTCACCATCTCCATCTCCCTCCCCATGTCACCGTCTCCCTGCCTGTCTCCATGTGTCTGTCTGTCTCTCTCTCTCTCTCTCTCACTCATACACACACAGTTTTATATCCCACTAAATATCACCATCCAAGCAGGAATCTCCCTGGTAGAAATTTTGTTTTATGGCTAGTAGTCTAACTGTACTTGCAGCAAAATAGTTTCAGTTTAACAAAGAGGCAAAAATGTTTCAAATTGCTTTCAGTGCAGTTATTTACAAAAAGTGCTTGTGAACAGAATAGCAGACTTTATTGGGTGCCTTTCAGCGTCTGTGCAATCTGTATGTAGGATGCCATGGATTCCACACAAGTGGGTGCTATTCTTAGTGCTGCTTTCAGTTGAGGGAACGGTCTTAGGTCAATTTTTAGTGGGTCCATGACTGATCTGATGGTGAAGCTGGAGCCATAACCTAGATCCCTTTGGCTTTAAAGAAGGCTGAAGGGACAACCATTCAAATGCCCAGGTGATGTGTTAACATTTCCCGGTCCTGGGTTTTGTTTGTTCAAATCAAGACTGAAGATATCTAAAGGGCCAGGGGCCACACTGTGTGAGACGCACCCAGGGGGGATGAAAAGTAAAGATGGAGGAGTTCATAGTTTCTGTGCCTGCACCAGATGTAGGCCACATTAAGAAAATTTGATTAAATAAAACTCCTTATAGAGAGAAAAGGTCTTCTGTCAAACATCTCAAAAATTGGTATGGCTAATATTTGTAGGTCACGCTTATTTCACTTAATAAAATCAACTCTTGAAAAATGCAGTCTTAAAAGAACTATACTTTAAAAAGTTATTTCTGATAGATGTATTTGAACCAGAGATTGCAGACCTACTGTGCTGGGTAATTAGATTTTCACATGTCACAAGGGGAAAAATAAAGGAAAAATACAACATGTCACAAGTTTGAAGTCCCCCAACACATTCCCATGTTCACATAAAAGAAAAGAAAATGACCAAGTGAGCCAAGACTTAGGATAGGCCATCTGCTGTTTAAAAAAACATAAAATAGGGGCGCCTGGGTGGCTCAGTCGGTTAAATGCCTGCCTTTGACTCAGATCATGATCCCAGGGTCCTGGGATCGAGCCCCATGTTGGGCTCCCTGCTCAGCAGGGAGCCTGCTTCTCCCTCTGCCATTCCCCCTGCTTGTGTGCACTCTATCAAATAAATAAAAAATAAATGAAATCTTTTTAAAAATTAAAAAAAAAACTATACAATTAATCAGACAAAATCGAAGTTTCTTTCTTGCTCAAGTAAGCTTTCCTGGGCATGAGACCCGTTGACAGGGCAGTCCCATTCCGGGATGTCAGGGAGGCTGACACACTCTATTTTCTTTACGTTGCTTCCAGTCTCCTTGGCAAATACCCCCATTCCAGCCCACCAGGCAGGACAAAAGCACAGGGTGCATCATGGAGGCACTCAGAGCCAGTTCTGAAAGCAGCACACATCGCTATTTTTCCACATTCCTGTGGCTCAACCTAGGCACGTGGCAACATCTAACTTCAAGAGGGTTTTGGACATGTAGTGTGGGATGGGCGTGGGCAGCACTTCTCAGCGAGAACTCTGTGCTACAGCAGGGCAACATGGCTTTCTAGCTGACTGTCAGCTGCCCCTACTGTAAGCCCCCAACCAAGCTCTCATCCGGAGGGTGGCAAGGTGTAATGAAATGTCACAGAGTGATTCTGACAGCAATGATTTACTGACCACTTAGCTGCCAGACATGGTTCAGCTCTTTACTTATATTCCCAAATTGGGGGAGGGGTTTGGTTTTAGAGTTTTTTTCTTTTTAATTGGACAATGCTGTGGTGTGTGGGGAGGGAGGAAGTAGGAAGTAGCCAGGTTCTTGAGTAGCTGATGAAGCCTGCTCTGTGTGTACATCAGGGATCTTCTTAATCTGGAAAACTATCAGGTTTTCTAAGAACTTTCACATTTATTATCTAATTTGAACCTCACAATGGCACCGTGAAGTAAAATAAATCTTACTGCCATTTTGAGGAAAGGGAAACACAAGTATAAAGAAGTTGGACTTTACCTCAAGTCCTCCAGCCACTGAGGCCTAGACTAGATTCTGGACCTGTGACCTCTAATTTGGTAATGCTTCCCATTACCTGAACTGGGTGGCAATGGTCCAAAGGGCAATTAAATGGAGATCTTTCCAAGAAAATGTATTTCTTGACCTCTGGTCAGTAATGGTGTATGTTCGGTTTGACTGCTTCTGAAATTTTTTTAGCATTAGAGTTGCAAAAATACCTTCCTGTCACTCTTTGACAATTGAGAGGAAAGACCTTTGAACTGGAAGTAACAGAGAAGCCAGGATAATCTATATTAGGTTACGTTCATTGGTTGAAATCCTAGAAAACGTAGAGCCCAAGGAGATTCCTGGAGAATTTTTTCTTCTGTTGGCTGGTCACCTAGATCATGCTGTTCAACTGTCCTGTCCCCTCTGAGACATGGAGGCTGCACCAGAGAATACCTGGAAGGGGATCGGACTCCCGAAGGCCCTGAGGCTGGACATCTGTTCACCAGAGCTATTGATCATGCAGTCGCCTCTGAGGTCTTTATGGCCTTCTGGAATTAGAACCAAGGATTCATCTTTTTCTATTCAATCTTGTTATGAAACGGTCATGTTCTACAGCAAATGGTTATTAGGCCACCACATGCCTGAGCTTCCAGTCACTTGGAAAGCCTTACCAGTAATGTCCTCCATGAAATGTTAATCAGAATCTTCCTTTACAGGATCTTACAGATCTTTAAAAACCTCACAGTGAACATGAGCACCTATGAGCAGCCTAACAGCATCTCCAGCCCAAATCAAAGAACAACATTTTGCTGATGCTAATTTAGGCCATTTTTATACTGAATCATCTTTATTAGCAAATAGTGCTGAAGCAAGTGGATATCCCTAAGGGGGAAGAAAAAAATCTCAACCTAAACCTTATACCTTTTATAAAAAAAATAACTCACAATGGATCAAGACTTGTTACAATCTGAAACTGTGAAACCAAAAAAAGAGAGGGATGTCTTTGGGATCTAGGACTATTCAAAGAATTCCTAGATTTGACACTGAAATTATGATCTATAAAAGGAAAGATAATTGAACCTCATCAAAATTGAAAACTTTTTTTTTTGTTCTGTCAAAGCCCATATGAAGAGCATGAAATGACAAGTTACAGACTGGGAGATATCTGTAAACCACATATGTGACAAAGTGCTTCTAGAATCTGAGTAAAGAACTCTCATAATTCAACTGTAAAAAAAAAAAAAAAATCTAATTAGAAAACGTGCAAAAGACCTGAAGAGACAGTGCCCTGAAGGAGCTATGCAGATGGCAAGTAAGCATGCAAGAAGATGGTCAACATTATTAGCCATTATTTAAAATGCAAACTAAAACCCCAATGAGGTATCACTACACAGCTATGGGAATGGCTACAAGAACAACAAAAATGCCAAAAATACCAAATGCCACCAAGGATGCAGTGGGAATGTAAAATGACACAGTCCTCCTGGAAAAAAAAAAAAAGTCTGCCAGTTTGCTAAAAATTAAACATACAACCTCTATACAATGCAGCAAAGGCACTCTGTGAGCATCTATCACAGAGAAATAAGAACTTATTTTCATATAAGGCTGTGCATCAATGTCCCTAGCCATTTGATTTGTAATAGCCAAAAACAGAAACCAGCCCAGATGTCTTTCAAGGGATGAATGGTTAAATAAACTGTGGTTCACACATACTATGGAATACTACTCAGCAATAAGAATTAAGTATTGATCACACAAAAACTTGGCTGGATCTCCAGGGAATTAAAAACAAAAAAGTTTATCCAGAAGATTACATACTGTATGATTCCATTTGTATGACATTTTTGAAGTGACCAATTTTTAGAAATGGAAGACAGAGGAGTAGTTGCAAAAGGTCTGGGACTAAGGAAGGTAGAGAATAGGGCCAGGAGGGAGTCAGGATGCCTAACGAAGACAACACAAGAGGTACTTACAGTGTTGGAATTGTTTGGTATCTTGACGGTGGTGGATACACAAACCCGCACTGGTGATTATATTGTATGGAACGTAACACACACAAAGATACACACACACGCATGGCTACAAGTGAAACAGAAATCTAAAGATCAGTGGCTTCTATCAATATCAGTATCTTGGTCATGATGCTATACTAGATTTTTCCAAAATATTACCATCAGGGGGTACTAGGAAAAGCTTGTAAGGGAGGTCTATACTATTACCTTACAATTGCAGGTAAACCTATGATGATCTCAAGCAAAAAACTGGATTTGAAAAAAAAAAAAAAGTCTTTTGTAATCCACTCCCGATTAAACTTCTCTCACTTCTCTCATTACCTTTTAATTTAAAGAACCTGGGCGCCTGGGTGGCTCAGTTGGTTAAGCGACTGCCTTTGGCTCAAGTCATGATCCTGGAGTCCCGGGATCGAGTCCCACATCGGGCTCCCTGCTCAGCAGGGAGTCTGCTTCTCCCTCTGACCCTCTTCCCTCTCGTGCTATCTCTCATTCTCTCTCTCTCAAATAAATAAATAAAATCTTTAAAAAAATAAATAAATAACAATTTAAAGAACCTATCAGGAAAGTCAGAGGAGTATTTGATGTTTCCAAATGAGGGTCCTCTGTTGTATTCAAATCTCTCCTGGGTTCCTTATCCTGTGATGTACAGTATCTGCCATTAGCAATTCAAACGCTTCCAGATGGACCCAAGTGCTTTAGCTATCTTAGCACCAAGGCCATCATTTAAATGTGTCCTCCCTGTTGCCCATCATTCATCCATCGAAAGATGAGCTCCAGATTTGCATACCACCCCACAGGGCAAACAGGTGATTACTTATAATCTAGTCACAAAGGGGCCTATAAAAATCCTTCAAGCCAAAAAGAACACAGAATTACAGCAGAGGGCCTCATCCTGAAATGAAGAATTAAAGATGTAAGCAGAATAAACAAAAGAACATAAAAGCTCGCAAGAAGAAAGCCAACCTTCTGTTCCATTTAGCTAGGAAAGTGCATTGCTCACCTCAATTCCATTTGAGCCTAGCAACCATGTTAATCATAAAACAGGCTAGAACCTGGCACACACCACAAAGAGATACTCCCAGGCTACTGGAAGGCAATTATGTATCGCTCAACCCTCCACCCCCAACAAACCAAGGATTATGACTACCTGTCATGTTCACAGGATCCAAAACCCTGAGTCCACACATGGAGCTGATTTTGTAGGTGGATGCCTGGTAGCCTGTTAGAATCCTACTTGAATTTCTTTTAGCAGCAAGATCAATAGCAGTATGGGGGTGGGCAAGCTAGACGTTTAATCCCCGAGTGTTTGCAAATGAAGCCTCAGTGGCTCCAACTTTATTTCTACTAGCTGAACCATGAGTGCTACTAGTGTGGCACAAGCTGCATCACCATGTTATCTGGAAGGTCTCACCCACGGTCCCTAAGCTAGCAATAAGCAAAGAACTACGGACATTTGGTTCTAAAATTTCAAAACTCCCTTCTCCCTAGGTTAAGGGGCCCAGCCCAGCCAGTAGGGTTTAACATCATTCATCCAAATTTTTAAGGAGTGTGGAAGTCACACAGAATACACAGACAAGAACTTAGGAATAGAAAACAATTTCTAAGCCGGAGAGAAGCTCAAATGGCCAAAAGCCACGGAACCCAAAAGAAATAGTAAACACCAAATAACAGAGTCAGAGATTCAAGTATCAAGAAGAAAAACAAGAATCGGTATAATTTAAAGAGGCATTGAACTCTTACCAGGAATAAACATGTCCGAATGAGCCCCCTTCGTGCCTCCAGATGCATTGTGGGTAGGAAGACCAGCTGTTAATATAGGACCAAGGATAAGAAGGCAGACAGAGAAAACATGGAAATGGTTAAAACCTACTGAGAACACCTGTGTGCCCTGTGTACTGAGTACACCTGTGCACTCAGCTCAGCTAGTCGCTGGGGAGTACCAGACTCAACAGTTTGTAATATAATCATTTAGCAATTCCAACCACGGTCTCCGTCTTAAGTTCCACAGGGATTTCTGAGAAACAGCGAAGGCACAAGGGAAGGAAAAGATTAAGAAGGTTTCAACATTTACTCTCCAAATTAGGTGGCCTCTTATAAAGAATCAGTTTTCTTAACAAACCTGCTCTCAGGTGTGAGCAGGAGAGCGAATTCTAAGGAAGTCCCATAAAAAGGTGAGTACGCCATGACCCTACGATATTGCAAGATCAGGTAAATACAGATAAAAAACAAACAAACAAACAAAAAAAAAAAACAAGACCTAACTGGAGAAGCTTTGGGAATTCGAATAGGAAGCCTGGCAGTGAGCGGGCTGCAGATGAATGTTTGGCAATCATAAACAGCCAGGCCGGCTGAGGAGGCAGGCTGCAGGGCATTCATGACAGCAAGCATCTCTTCAAAGCAAATAAGGGTGAACCGAGGCAATGGAAGACGCAGCAGTAAAACATTCCCACATTTCTCTCACTGGCTCTTGGGACAGGCACACTTATTCAGAGCAATGATGGTTGGTAAAGTATTTCTATTCCCTGCAGATAGAAATTTAATCAATTGTGGAGTAGATATTCCCCAGACAAGAAGTTTCATGGAGAGAAATTCAAAGCAATGATATAATTCCACTGGGCACTAAGGAAAAAAAAAAATACTAGTCACCTTATTGTTCCTTTTGGGCAGGTTGGATTCTCCAAGGATATCACCCCGTTCAAGGAGGAAATTCATGGCTATTGCCATGGGACTGAGACTGAGTACCAAGTAGCTCAGCTGCAATGAATCCAGCACAGGAGCTCCACAGGAGAAAGAGGCAAAGAAGTCAGGGATTACCAATGCAAGAATGCACGGCAGGGGCGGGTTTACTGAAGCCACCTGGGTCACGTTAGGTGTGGTTCAAACTTAAAGCCATGTCATCATCTAAGGAAAAGAAACAAATGCCTTATAAATGAGCTACTTCAATAAAGTCACTACTTATTCCTCTTGAAGAAGTTGTTCAAGAACAAAAGAAAGAGGGCAGCTGTTCCATTTCCTGTTTCTTACCATTTTCACATTTAAATTCCTCTCCCTGCCTGTCCAGGGCCTCTATTACCCTATTTCCTTCTACCCCGACTTCTTTATCCTCACTCACATCTGCCCATTCTTGTGCCACCCACTCTCGTCAGGTAGACAGGAGTAAAGAAAACAGAAGTATGGTCTGATAGTTCTTCCATGTAAAAATGGATTCTTATATTAAAAAGACCCTTCTTTTATGCAGGGTAAGCCATCCAAAGGAGGAGTAAAAGGAATCCTAGAAGACAGACAGAGCTGGCCACTGAAGCCTGAAGGGCTGGGTCAGTCGTTGATCTCACAGTCTGTCAGTCTTTCTCCATCGGCCATTCAAATGGTGCAAAGGGAGCCATCATTCGGATGTGGGAGAGTAGAGAGTAATCCAACATGAAATGTAAATTTTGAAATGCCCTAAGACCGATGCTGCTGGTTCAGCATTTCCCAAAGCATAGTCTGTGGACTGAAATAGGAGTCGGTGATGAAAGAGTCCATGCTTGAATAAATTTTGGAGAAGCTAGTTCAGACCAAAGTAAGTATACATCTGTCTGCAAGACTGTTCACAGACATTAATCTGTGAATATGGACTGTGATTTTCCAAAGGTGTGGGGGACAGAGAGAGTACAGTAGTACCCTGCCTTTCCCACTCCTCTTCAACCATGAAACGCTTTGCTTCACTGAACGTCTTTAAGGACTATTGTTTTTTAGAATCCACTTTGGAAAGCAATATATTACGGAGAGTTAATAAAAATTAACAGAGTCTATGCTTGTCAAAGACACCACAGGACCACTGGTAAACTAGATTTAATAAAACCTTAAAATCATAGTTAAGTGGACTGACCCACACCAAAGTGGAGATCTGGTAAGCTGCTACCCTGAAGATAAACTAGACTGTATCATAAGAACCAGGCTAAGAAGGAAAGCAAAGTCCATGGAAATTTTCTGGAGAGCCCAAACTGGCAACTATAAGGTCAGAACAGGGTGATATGGAGGCAAGAGGAAACCCCACAGGGAATCAGACATGGATGATTTTACATTTATGTGGCTCCAGAGTTCATAAACAAAATGCTAGCCCCTGATTCCCGAAATAATGTGCTACCAGGGCTTCTTAACATGCCAGCTTCATTTGCAGAGTAATGAAAGGAACATTAAGTTAGGAGTCATGAAAACTCGATTTTCAGTTAGCCCAGTGGTCTGCTAGAACCAGCCTGCACTAGCTCAGCAAGCGCCAATTATGTGCATTTTTTCCCAGTTCCAAACTGAATAAAGTCACGTTGGTAGCCATGGTAAAAATATTTACATTACAGAAATTTGATAAACTTTACAAATCAGGGCTTTCTTTCCTACCCCCCTTCCCCCACTGCCAGCCACCCTCAACAGAGAGCTTATTAAACATTTACCAGCACACACCATTGGCCATGACCTAGGTTTGTGACATTTGGTTTATCTGGCCTTATCTGTAAAGTTAAGTGAATTGTAATAAGTCTTCACTGTTTCAGAGTGTAATGACCCAACGATAAACTAAAATAAGGTATCAGATTTTTACATGATAGTTTGTATTCTTGGTAGTTATTTGTTGGGGGAAAAAAAAGACAAATAGCTATTATGAATTGGACAACTTTTAAACACACTGTATTTTGTATTAGTCACAATAGCACCTATAGGTTTGATAAATATTAAATATGAGGGAGACAAGTGATATTTATTTGATAAGAGGAAAGACAGCATTTAGAATAATTAAGATAATTACATATCTTTTTATGATATGTAATATCATACAAAGCTCCCTAGGGATTCCCCAAAAATGGCCAAGCAACAGAAACACTGGACATTGCTAAAATTCGGCTTCCCATTTCAGGTGCCAGCCAGAGCAACCTACTAAGAATCTCCAAGAACAAGCTAATATCCCTAATGATTCTTATGTAGGTGACTGACAGTAGAGTTCCCCATATCCATCTGACTGGGATGGTCTTGATGATCTTTTATTTCCTTTTTATACACATATTCTACAATCCTGAGAGGATAAGGTGAGGAATCTGCAAATGATACCTTAGGAAAAAAATGGTTAAAAAGAAATAAACCCAGAAAAAATTCTACTTTAAAAAAAAAGTTTGGAAAAAAAACGGATCAAGAAAGCTCCCTAATTGGTCCTCTTCATTTCTTTCACTCCTTGCTTCAGCTTTGGGAACTAGTCCTTTGCAATCTTAGATAAAGTTGTTAGAAAAGTACTCTTTGTAACTAGGATGACCTGACAATTTATGATCCAAACCAAGACCATCAAAGAATGAAAGGAGGGGGCCATTAGTAAGTAATTCCCCTGAGACATCAGGCACAAAGGCATAAACTTGGACTGCCTCAAGCAACCTGCAGTCTAATTTCATTTGGTAGCTTTCAAAAACCAGAAAATAGCTATAATGCTCTCCCTCCTGGTTTTTTAACCATTTCTAACCCTTTTTTAAGGGTTAAGAATCTTAACATGTAAAACAGAATCAAATGTATTTGAAGGGGGTGAGGAGCCCAGACTCTACCTGTTGACTTCCCTTTGCCTCTCTGGATGGTGCTTGAAGCACCTCCAACAGAATCCTAAGAACTGGTAGTTTGAAAACTAAGATGACAAGGTGGGCAGCACAAGATGACCTTTCTAATATTAAGTTTGAGAATTCTTGGATGATTGCATTTTGAATGCAGGACAAAGATGGCAAGGGAGAAAATATTCATAGGCTTATAATTCCCAGTTTTTCTACTTTAAAAAAGTATATTAAATACATACAAAATTATTATATTGCAGAGTATAAAAAAATAACTAATACAACACACCTGCAAGCAACCACTGATAGTTTAGGGAATGTTAGCATTGTACTGGAAAGTCCCTCTGTTACTTTCGCTTCCCATCTCCATTCTCTCTCTCATCCTCCACCCCCAAAAGTAACCACTATCTAGAATTTGTGTGTGTCATCCCTCCACAATTTGGTGGGCTGTCTATAGCTGAGGGCTAGCAAAACACGTGAAGCAGGGGATGAAGACCCTGCTAACTCAGGGAAAGACAACTCTGTCCTGCATAGCCCACAATTGGCTGACAAATCCTTGAGACTATTTTCCTACAACTGTTTGAATTAATGGGTAAAAGACCCTGGATTTGGCCATTTCACAAGCTGATTGGATGTGGTTAATATAGAAATGCCAATTCTGTACAGCTGTGCAGAATGCTGAGGGTTTAGATGGAGGAAACGGGGAATCTGGCACCAAAAACCTTCACAAACCAATGATTGTAACAGTGTTGTATGCCCAGAAATCGATGGCAGCAGCTTAAGAAAAATGGGCTCATTTATTTTATTTTTTAAATTTTATTATGTTGTGTTAGTCACCATACAATACATCATTAGGTTTTTGATGCAGTGATCCACGATCCATTGTTTTCGTACAACACCCAGTGCTCCATGCAGTACGTGCCCTCCTTAATACCCATCACCAGGCTAACCCATCCCCCCTCCCCCCTCCCCTTGAAAACCCTGTTTGTTTCTCAGAGTCCATAGTCTCTCATGGTTCATCTCTCCCTCCAATTCCCCCACCCATTCTTCCCTTCCTTCTCCTAATGTCCTCCCTGCTATTCCTTATGTTCCACAAATAAGTGAAACCATATGATAATTGACTTTCTCTGCTTGACTTATTTCACTTAGCATCATCTCCTCCAGTCCCATCCATGTTGATGTAAAAGTTGGGTATTCATCCTTTCTGATGGCTGAGTAATATTCCATTGTATATATGGAATCCATCAAAATCCTAGAGGAGAACATAGGCAGTAACCTCTTTGACATCGCCCACAGCAACTTCTTTCAAGATACATCTCCAAAGGCTAGTGAAACAAAAGCAAAAATGAACTTTCGGGACTTCATCAAGATAAAAAGCTTCTGCACAGAAAAATGGGCTCATTTAAATCAGAAAGCCAACTGAACTCAGGAGTTAACAGGAGAAAAAAAACCGTTGGAGAGAGAGAAAGCTAGAGTGTAGCCTGGCCCCTTCAGCCCTTGTTAAACAGAAAGTGTTTTCTAAGAGTCTGTGTTTTACCTTACACCGTCCTTTTGCTTAGCCTCACATGTTGCTTAAACTTCATTTGAAAGGAAGACAAAGGCAGGGAATAATTATATCATGAACAAGGCAGAATGCTCTTAAATGTCTTTATATCCAAGTGCTAAATTGTGTGCCACAGGCCATTGGAAAACCAGGAAAGCTTGCCTACTGCCCTGGAACAAGGGAGTACTTGTGAGGTAGAGTGAGTACGCACTAAAGACATGTGAAAAGGGAAAGACCAGGTTGACTGGCAGCAGAGAAATCTTCGTAGCAGTAGCAACATTTGAACTGGGCCTTGAACACAGATTAGGGAATGAGGAAATGCAGACTGAAAGCCTTTTTATATTAATAATGAAAATGACTGGCGTTCATTGTGTGCCAGGCACTGTGGTAAGCACTTTGTGTGCATAATTTCATAGACACCTAACCAAGAAACCTCCTAAGTATAAGCATGCCCATTTCACAGATGAGGAAACTGAGACACAGAGAGATTAAGAAACATGGCAAGGTCACACAACTAGGCAGCAGTAGTAGTAGTGGTAGTAGTCAGGATTCACACTCGGGATGTTTGACCCAATAGCCAGGATGCCTAGGGAGAGCAACAACAGGAGAGGGAAGCCCAGACATGGGAGGAAACATGGTGATTGCCAAGGAGTTAGCAAAGACTGGTCACATTGAAGGGCCAACAGGGTGTTTGGTCAAGTCATTCCTCTGCTAAAATTCCTTAACTATCTGCCCCATCCGCTGTGCCTTATACACAGAGATGTTTGAGATTGCTTGTTAAATTTAATTGGCAATGTAAGGAAAGGCCCCAGCACAAGAAGCTATGATATAATTGGGATTCTCACCTATTATGTCTTCTAGTTTGACTAATATTTTGAAGTTTAACAGGGCATGAATAGGTTCATATGGGGAAAAATATCTTTAATACATCAATACAAATTGGGAAAATAGGGATAACACAAGAATGAACGTGTGAGGAGACTTTCAAGAGATGTGAAGTCATCTTTTATTCATCTCTTCATTCAACAAATATTTCCTGATTGGTCATTTTGTATTAGTCCTTGTGCTGGGGCACCAGAGATGTGGGCCCCTCTGAAGGGGCCAAGCAAAAGAAAGGAGCTTCCACTATGCTTCATAACAAAATAGAATTCAATGAGCAGCTGCATCGTTCATTGAACAATGGACATTTATCAACTCCTAATACGTGTTGGATACTCTAAGCAATGACAGATACACATTCCTATCCTCAAGGGCCTCCAAGGGGAGATTAAACCAGTGAACAAATAATGGCAACACAGCAGAATGAGTATCACCTACAAGGGGTTTATAAACTAAAACAAATGTCTGTACTAAAGGAGGATATATGATCCTGATCTGGTCTGCATCTGTTGAGTTCATTCAGAATGAGTTTGGTAGTTTCCTGTCTTGGTTGACAAAGAAGTTCATCTCCCTGGTCTCCAAAGACCAGATCAGGTGACCTGAAAAATCTTGCATCTCTAGGATTCTAATTTTGCACTCCCACAGCAGCTGAGAAATCAGGGCACATAGGCAAGAAGAGGAAAATAAGAGTAACAGAACACCAAGTACAGTGTGTACCCAGATTTGCCAATTCATAAGCTGGTTAAAGTTCCAATTTCACAATATTAAAAACATGGCTTTTGCCTAATTGCTGAATTCTGGAATGTCAGTGGTCGTCCACTAAAAATCACATTTCATTAACCAGAAAATGTGAATTCAGGTAGTTATGTCTCATCAGTCTGTTAGAAAATATAAAATTAAAAAAAAAAACCTCAGTAACTCGGTTGCATTATTTAAAAGAACAATTCCAAATCAAAGCTAAGTGATCACATAGAGGAAGGATTATAACAGCAAAGACAATTTTTCATTAAAATTACTAAAAGAAAAATCTAATCTCAGGCTATAACTTACTAGCTTGTGTGATGTTATGCCAATCACTTACTCTTTCCGGGTCTCAGTTTTCTCATTTGTAAAACAAGGGGGTTGGCAAAAAGTTCCATCTGCATCCTGTGATATTATGAAAACCTAACATTTTAGAATCGTAGTCGAGAGATGGCAAATATTTTGGCCTCCAGTGATACCTGCAGTGGATTGGTGTTTATGAGCTGCCTAGAGAATGGAGAAAGATTCTGATGCCCAGTCCAAGCTCAGAGGGAAAGTGCCAAGAAGTTTAATACTGTCTGGATGAGGCAAGTGGAATGAAGGGCACACAGAGTCATTTTTCTAGTTGAAACTCACATTTTTGAAAAACTAGAAAAATTGAACCCAGAGTGGTTTAGTGACAATGAATAATCACAGAGCAAATTAGTGGATAACACAAATTCTAAGTTGAATTTTTATTACCTATCACCCGTATTCCTTTTTAAAAAATTGACAATTATTGTATCATCTTTCATCTTGTTTCCAAAGAAGTTAAAGTGGTTTACAAAGGTGCACATAATGCAGCAAGATCAATGAATACAAAAAGAAGACAAAAGGAAATCTATACTTCATTTTATCATACTCAGTGCTGTCAAATTAATTTATCCAGAGCATTCATTTTATATTACTACTCTTCTCAGTGATTCCCCAAAGTCCTTCATTATTTTTCCTCAACTGCCCTTCTAAACCAGTATTCCAATTGCACTGTTCTACAATTCCCCACACATCAGACAGTACATCACCATCAGGAAATACCTGACCAGCATGCAAGTTATCTCTCCTTAGCGAGGAACTTCCAGATCTTCCCCTGGAAGCTATGTTAATTTGTGACTTCACTCTCCTTGCTGTGGTTCATGAGACTGACATAAATGTAGGGCAAGAAGATTCTCTTTGCCGTCTTTTTTTTTTTTTTTTTATCTGAGAGAGAGCACACGTGTCTGCTTGAGCAGGGGTAGGGGAGGGGCAGAGGGAGAGAGAGAATCTTAAGCAGGCTCCACGCCCAGAGCAGAGCCCAACGTGGGGCTCGATCTCACAACCCTGAGATCATGACCTCGGCCAAAATCAGGAGTCAGACACTTAACTGACTGAGCCACCCAGATGCCCCTCTTTGAAGTCTTTTAATTAAAGAGTTGCGAGTGGCTATAGTCCACTGTGTGAATGGAGAAGCAAAGAAAGCAAGTCTATAGAGAGAAAGAAATGAAGCAAAAATAAAAGAACTTCAAGTTCCTGATTGTTTCCCGGCCTTGACACCAATCTCTCCCTGAGGCCTGGCTCCATATCTGCCATTGAGCTCCCCAAAACACCCCTGAAGCCTTACACTAATTTCCCCCTCTCTTAAGTTTACTCTAGTTTAATTATTCTGCATCCCTATCTGTGTCTTGGCCTTACCTACATCCTGCCTTCAAGTCCCCGTTCAAGGTCACTTCCTCCAGAAAGCTCTTTCTGATCCCCTCAGACAGAAATAATGCCTTATCCTATAAATTCCTACAGTACTGCATTTATGTATTTCTGATGACATATCTGCCTTATACCTTCATGATTATGCATCCTATTTTTTTATCATAATTTCTGAGCTTCTCGTGGAGAAGGATCCATGCCTTACCCATTATGGTAATCTCCATATACCAAGCACATAGAATCACAGTAGAGCAATCATCAACCTTTGTTAAAAGAATGGATGAACGAATGGACACCTTTTATTCATTGTCTACTGTTGTGCAAATCCCTAAACCTCTCTCCTTCAGGCTGGTATTACAGAAGTGGAGATTTGATCAGCCAATTTATCCAGTTAATATGAACAATGTAGACAGACAAATAGGATAATTGTGATCCAAAAATCTACTCCAGGGCCAGAATGATGCCTTTTGGTTGTCAATATTGATCACATTTAATTAGGAAATTGCCAGATCTCTGCTGTTCTTAGTGCTGTGTGGGCATCACCTAAAAGCAAAGGGATGACAAGCTGTTCTGAGCATCTGCAGCCTTTATATAATAAACATGTTTTCATTTAAGAAAATTTGTGCCTGTTTCTGAGTAGGATCAGAGCCTTTTATAATTGCATATCTTTTCCCCATACAAACTTTCTTCATTGGTTATGAAGAGGGAACTATTAATGTATAATTCCTAGAGTTATTAAAGTAATGTTAATTTATTTTAGTTCATACCATATAAATGAATACTTGCAGAGTAGATGCAGAATACAGTTAAAAAATCAAGATTAGGGTTTAAGAAATAATCAATGCAGGAGCAGAGTGGAGTCACCTGAGGTGCATTTTGACTTTATGAAGGAGGTTATTAACCCGTCAGTTACCCTGTGTCCCTTCCAAACACCTCTTTGGTCTTTCATGACCTTATCAGAGCCCTTTCCAGATGAAAGCATCCTATCATCACTATATTTTATGACATACACTCCATTTCTCAAATAGCAGCTTACTCTCATGGTGTGACTTGTTATTGGATCTGTCTAGATCTTGGTTAATCTGCCATCAGTAACAGTTAACAGAGGGTCAGAGCAGCAAAAATGCAAGTTTTCACTTTGCCAGTATCCATAATTTGAAACAGTCATTCAGCAGTAACCAATTTGCTCATATTGGTGTTCAGGCTTAAGCATGTTGCATTTGCATGCAGTAACTGGTAAATAAACCTTAAGTGTTTATTTATTGAGTTTAAACTCACTCCATTGCTATTATTAAAAATAAACCAAGAATTAAGACTCTTAATACCTATGGCATTTTATTATCTTATAATAAGTTGTGCTTATCAACCTTAGTTTCTTAAATCCACGCTTTGAAAAGGCATATTGGAAAAGCATCATTGACTATCTCTAACATAAACAATAGATTGTCATATCTTCTATAATTTCAAAGTCTCTTTAAACCTGAAAAGAAAAAGTCTTATAAGATTGGTGAGAGAGATTTGAAAGGAGAATCCTTCCTTAACTTGATAAATTCCTTTTAGCTAGCTAGGACAGAGAGTAGAAGACATAACCACAGAGAAAATTTTTTTAGAAATCACCATTAATACTACTTTCCTGAAAGACCCAAGGTTAAAATCTTGTTTTATATTCTTTCTGTCATCTTACTTTGCATATATATACATGTAAGTGTGATTAAAATGGTACCATACCATTTATACTGTCTTGTAATATGCTGTTTCCACAGTATAGAATAAATATTTATCTGACCCAGAGATTGGCAAATGTTTCTGGAAAGGGTCAGCGAGTAAATATTTTAGGCTTTTGGGCCAGTCTTTGTCACAACTATTTGACTCTGCTGTTCTACCAAGAAAGCAATATGTAAATATGTACAATATGTAAATGGTGGTATGTAAATGAATAGGCATAACAGTGTTCCAATAAAACTTTATTTGCAAAAACAGGTAGTAGACATATTGTGTTCATGGACTGAAAGACTCAACATAGTAAAGATCTCAATGCTCCCTAAGTTGATATACAAGCTTAACATAACGTAACTCCCATCATAGTCCCAACATATCTTTTTGCAGATATAGACAAAATTATTCTAAAATTTATATGAAGAGGCAAAGAACCAGAAAAGCTAAAACAATTTTCAGAGAAGGCTATAGTGGGAGGAATCATTCTGTCCAATTTTAAGACATGTTTTATAGTTGCAGAAATCAAAACCATGTGGTAGTGCAAACTATGTATCTGACCAAAATCTCACATGATTAGATATTACTACAGACCTATCAGAACAGCTAAAATTAAAAAAATAATAATAATACCAAATGCTGGCAAGTATGCAGATCAACTGGATCTCTTATACATTGTTTAGGGGATTATAAAATGATATAGGCACTTAGCAGTTATTTAAACAGCTAAACATACACTTACCATCTGACCTAGCAATCACATTTCTAGGCATTTATCCCAGAGAAATAAAAACTTATGTCCACAAAAAAACCTACACACAAATGGTCACAGCAGTTTTATTTGTAACAGTCAAAAACAGGATACGAACATAAAGTCCTTCAATAGGTGAATGGTTAAACAAAATGTGATATATCCCTATCATAGAATATTATTCAGCACTAAAAAGAACTGAACTACTAATACATGTAAAATTTGATGCATCCAAGGACATGATGCTGAGTGAAAAAAAAAAGGCCAATTTTAAAAGTTATGATTTCACTTATATAACATTCTCCAAAATGACAAAATTACAGAGATGAAGAGCAAGGTTCGGAAATGGTAAGGGAGAAGGGGTGAATATGACTATAAAAGAAGAGGACAAGGGATTTCTTTGGATAATGGCATAGTTCTATATCTTGTCATGGTCATGATTATAGGAATCTACACACACATCATACTAATAATGTCAATTCCCAGTTTTGACCTTGGACTATAGTTATATGTAAGCTGTAACCAGCAAACGATATCAGGTGAAGGATACACAGGCCTTTGCTGGTACTATCTTTGCAACTTCCTACGAATCCACAGTTACTGCAAAATAAAAAGTTAAAAAAACAAAGCAGATGGCAGGCCATTGTCATAATCTGGCTGTAGTTTGCTAACTCCTGACTTAGACAGTAGATATTCTGACAATAATATTTGTATTAGCTGTGCAGTATGTCTTTCATTATATATATAATCATTTTGTTTATAATATATATCACATTTTGTTTAATATATATATAATGATTTGTTTAACCATTTCTCTATTATTTCCAATTTTTCTCTTTATAAAACCAAGACCCAGGATGTTTTATCTTTTTACACATCTATGATTATTTCTTTAGAATAAATATCTAAAATTTACAGTGTCAAATATAGACATAGCTTTAAACTTTTGGCATAATATTGTCAAATTACCTCTACAAAAACTTCAAGTCCTAAGTAAGATACCACTTCCTACAAGAAGACTTCCCCAGTCTCAGATGTCCCTCTTACTGGCTTCCACAGTACCCTGAACTTCCTCTATCATTTATACTCTGGTCACAACTTGTTTGTTGTATAACTTCAATCTCAATTAAGATCTAGACCTTAATCTCTGTACGGCAGGAGACTTTAATCTCCGTAGGGCTATGTTTGTCTTGCCCCCTTTTTTATGCCCAGCATGAGCACAATGCCTGACAAGTTGTAGATATTCATTAAATACTTTCTGAATCAATGAATGAGAAAGGAATAGATAGATAGATAGATAGATCACAAAGGAAATGTTCTACTTTTGAGAGTTTACAACACTAATATTGACAGTGTGTTTCTAGCACCCTCCAGGAAAAAGAGTCCCTTACCTATGAATATAGACATCAGATCAAAATCGAGATTAACCCTATAGGATGGAGATCGATTCATCAGATTGTCATAACTTGATGAAACTGCCATTAAGATCACCTCAATAACTTTCATTGTGCTGACTATATGCTCTCCCAGTCACTTTCTAGTTATTATTTGTTTTTTAGGCATAAAGTATAGACTACCCACACTGAGAATATGCATATGTCATACAAGTTTAAATTTCTTGCCCTTGTGACAATTATATTTTTTACTAAAAATTAATAAAGTGACATCCGATTTGTTCATTGTTTATGAATTTTATTATATGAATACATTCCCCTCAGCCTCCCCTAGAAGGCAGTAATCACATCAATGTGCTACCAACCTCCTGTCCCTCCAGGGACGATCTTATTATTTGCTTCCTCAAACTATAACAGGCATGATTTTTAAGGCTCTGTGGTTTTTATACCCAAGTATTTTTACTTCATATGACTTTTTTTAAACATTTCAAGTCTCTTCTAAAACTCTTCATGTAGCCTCTGTGCTTTTTCTACCTTAGCCAGAATACATTCCTTGACGGTAACTGAATTATATCTAAATTTGGGGAGGTCTTTTAATGCTCCTGCTCCTGATCAGACTGCTATGGCCCCTCTTTGGCAAGGCGCCTGAAACGTGATATTATTCTTTATCAAAACTCCTCTTTTTATCTATATGGATTTGCTCCTCATGTGCAAGGGTTTATTGCATTTAACACACTACTAAGTTTATCTAAGGTAGTCAAGTTATTATAGGTAGAGTGGCTTTTAGAAAAGATCAGAAAGCTCTTCCGTGGCGGCGACCAGAGCAATCCGGCCGTCCCCCAATCTGGGGGGGGGGCGGGGGGCGGCACCTTAGCGACCCTGCCTTTCCTTTAGTTTTTCCCTCTCTCGCCCGAGGAGGCTTTCCGAAAGGCTCTTGCACCGGGGCCAGGGGACGGGAGGGGGGAGCGGGGGAGCGGGGGGGGTTGGGGGAGGCTTGGCGCTGAAGTGGCCAAGCTGTCGGGAGGGGCCTGAGTGGGCGCTTTGAGGACCCAAGATTGTCTAAAGCCACAGGGAAAAAGGTGGAAAATTCACCGTCGCCATTGCCAGAAAGAGGGATTTATGGCTTTGTTCTTTTCTTAAGCTCCCAATTTGGCTTCATTCTGTATCTTGTGTGGGCATTTATTCCTGAATCTTAGCTAAACTCCTTAGAATTAACCTATTGGCTTCAAAAATACTGGGCGGTTGCACTGCCCGTCTACGTCCTCACTACTATAGTAATTGGTTACATACTCTTATTTGGAATAAACATGATGAGTACCTCTCCACTCAACTCCGTTCATACAATCACAGATAACTTATGCTAAAAATCAACAGCAGAAGAAATACCGGGAAGAGGCCATCCCAAGCATTAAGCGAGATTCCTATTAGTGAAGTAAACCAAATGTTCTTCCTGGCAACTAAATAACTTTATCCCAAAAACTAAATTGTATGTAGACTAACACCGGAGCATTTACTATAATTTTTTATGTAATAATTTTGACCATAATTATTTTGACTCTCTCTCGTACCCTATATTGAAATGTAAACAAAGTAAGTTGATTCTTTTAGATTAAGTTCTATTAATATTATAAAAGTTCTTGAGTATTAGTTATTAATGAACAGAATAAATAAAATACTGCATTACCATAAAAAAAGATCAGAAAATATGTTTAGTGGCTGAGATTTAAATATATGTGAAACAGAATTTCTTATTTGAGAATTATATTCTGGACCGTGAACATTACGACAAGTTGCTAAGGGAGACTATGGAATTGTATGCAGTCTGACCTGGAAATAAGAGGAAAATGTGGAAGAGCAGGCCATATATTACAGAGGAAACACATCAGGCTGGAACCCTGTTACTAACTCACAGAGGGACTCTGTGCTAGCCACTTCACCTCAGAACCTCTGTTTCCTCCGCTATAAACCAAGGCAGGTAGACCAGAAGAAAGATAAACTCCCTACCAGCTCAGAAGTTCTATGATTCTGTGATAAAACTGGTCTATCCCTTCGGTATCCAGTGTGAAGTAGTGACATTTATCTTGGAAATCTATGATTTACAATCTAATCAGAATCCCTTCCCTTGGACATCGATCTGTGATGTTCCTTTTCTGGTTGATAATTTTCGCTGTCTTCCATACCCTCGTACTGTAAGGATGCCCTCGGGACTTGAGCTCAATCGGTTCCCATTAGCTACCTCTCCCTGTCACCCACCTGCCCTCTTCCCATTTCTCCCCTAGTGACTAGCTCTCACTCTTATCTTCCGTAGGCCAGCTCTCTAACCCTATCTAAACCAGTCACCATAAGTGGAAGAAGGTCCAAGGCAGTACTCAAAATCTCATTCCCAAATACCATCCCTACATTTTAACAAAGGCTCCTCCTTTAATTCTAACCTCAGGAAAGACTTTAATTCAAGGAAGGGAGAAAGACAACTAACATCTGTTAAATAACTACTCTGTGCCACATCAATACATATCACATTTTCTTATAACTGTTGGAAAATACATACTATTTCCCCCGATTCTGTTGAAATTGAGAAAACTGATGCTCAGGGAAATTAAATAAGTTGCCGGGATCAAGAGGTAGTATCGGCAGAGCTGGGATTCAAACTCCCAGTCCATCTAACTTGAGAGTTGTTCTCTTTCCACCAGACCATATAGTCGTCTTGTGGTCCACAAAGCTCCAGGGTCCTGGGGTATTATCTCAGGGCCCTCTAAGAAGAGACGATGGGAATCAGGCTCCAGCCCTGTCTTTACTCTGAGGATGCCCAGAATACACATGCCCAGTGGTATTTATTTTGTAATTATTACTATTTAATTTGAGGAAAAAAGACTCCACTGATTTAGAAACGTTTGTATAGCACTTGTTAAAACAAATGGCATCCTAACCCAGGGTATCGCCTTTCCAACACATAGACACTTATTCTCATAGATGTTTCAGGTGATAGTCTCAGATTGAATAACCACTCTTGTCAGTCACACATCCTTAGGGACAGTCTAAGAAATAACGGAGCCATAGGAGATGTTCAACAAAAGTTAATCTGTGCCACTCCTCCTAGCTCTATCTAACCTCAGCCACATCACAGATGACTGTAGGTTGGTAGACCAGAATCCTGGTTTGGAAAAATTCTACAGCTCCTGTAGACATACAATTTTAATTTCATGGTAAACATGCTCAGGGCAACATCAAATCATGTATCCACTTTTTTCTGTTTGTTGGTTGGTTTTTAATTCTCCTGCACCTGCATCTACCCCCTTCTATTCTTTGAGCCAGGAGATCATAATGTGTGAAAATAAAGATCTACACAGAGAGAATGGAGGTGTTACAAGCTGCATGTGTGAGCAAATGATAGATAACCAGATGTATTCCCGGCCAGTGTTTTTTGGAACAGAACATTTGGTAACTTTGTAGTCAGAGAAGGGGAAATAACATCTGAAGTTAGCTACAGGGCTTAGAAGTGTCCAGCATCAGAAAGGTCAATGCCTGATCAACAGGTAAGGAAGAAGCCAAAAGAAACAACAGCAGGAGGAACAGATAAGGAGCAAAAAGCATCAAACAAAGAGCCTCAGACTTGAGAGATGGCCTCTGGGTGTTTGCTGGGCTCAGAATTTGCAGCACTGAGTTTGAGTATTTCCGGCCCTTTTTATAATTGTATCATTCATCAAAGAAGCCACACTGAAAATGGAGAGCTAGATTGAGTTATTTTCCTGCTGACTGCAAGGTACTTACAATTTGTCCGGGGATGGCAGAGGGACAAAGATGAAGACCTCCCATTTCCTATATGGGACTGCTTCACAAAGGTGGAAGAAGGCCAATAGTCATGATTGTGATCCATGAATCCTCTGCAGAGGCAGTGGACCACAGATGGAACATTCCAAGATGCTTAACTGATGCTTTTCTCACTGCCTCCATATTTACTGCCAAGACCAGTGCCTCTACAGGAGCATGACATGGTATCTCAGATATGGAACTAGATCATGTACGCAGGCATCCTCAGCATAACAAGTGATGCATAAAAGGTATTCTCCTTTTCTCTGAATTGAATTCATTTTTGCATTCAGTAAATTTGAGACGCCTAAGGGACTGTAACATGGAAATACCAGTATTCAGTGGAACACTACTGAAGATATGGCCTCAAGTTCAAATAGGAGAGGCAGGTTTCTGCACATGGGAATGGCTGGAAATGGAGATGGGTTGTTAGTCAACTGTGAATTTAGGGGCCAGAATCCCCTATTCTTAAGGCTGAGCATCCCATTGCATGTCTTTAACCTTATCGTTTATAATATTTTGATCACTGGTTGGTCAGTGACCCAACTTATGGACTACATTTATTCTGTATATTTCATAATAAAAACTTAAGTCACTGGGCCAGTGTTAGGAAAAGGAAATTTCTTTTTTTTTTTTAAGATCTTATTTATTTATTTGACAGAGAGAGACACAGCGAGAGAGGGAACACAAGCAGGGGGAGTGGGAGAGGGAGAAGCAGGCTTCCCACCGAGGAGGGAGCCTGGTGCAGGGCTCGATCCCAGGACCCTGGGATCATGACCTGAGCCGAAGGCAGACGCTTAATGACTGAGCCACCCAGGCGCCCCAGGAAAAGGAAACTTCTTGAATAACTTATTTCCCTGGTTAAGTGCCTATAGTCCTTCCCCCACATTCCAGACCTGAAACTTTTGCTCTAGTAATTGCTTCAGTGTCTACCATTCTCCATCAACAGAAGTGCTAGTGGTTTAGGTCATGGTCTCTTCTTTTCTTTTTGGCTTGCAAAGAAGAAAAAAACATACATTTTAGATTTCAATTATGAGCTCTCCTGGTTGACCCTGCTGCCTTTGAACCATAAAATGATCCCTCTCTGTGTTTCATATTTCTCCTCTTAAAAAGAACAAGTGAAATTCAATTGGTAGGAACATGTGATGAAGAAAATTGGAGTGGAAGCTGAAATTGCCTTAAACACCAGATGCCAAAAGAACAACGCTGGATAATGATCTAACTTTCAAATATATTGTGTGTTTTCTAGCAAAGAAAACAGGAAACATAAATGTCTCATAACGTCCACCCACTTAAAAACATTAAATTCTAATGGGGCTGAGGTAGAGGGAATAAGAGAAAGAAAAATACAGCTAATATCATTTGAATTCCTACTGTGTGATGAGTACCTTGATATATATGTTAAATATTATTTCATTGTCTCTAGCCTGCTCAGGAAAAAACTGACAGTCTGGGTGGAATTTAAGTCTGTCTCAATTTGAGCTGTAGGACATTTTATTTGCCTACAACAAAAACCCTTTTATCATTCTTCTATTTAAAAAAAAAGATTTTGTGTATTTATTTATTTATTTATTTGACGGAGAGAGAGAGAGAGAGAGAGAGAGCACAAGCAGGGGGAGGGGCAGAAGGAGATGCAGACTCCCCGCTGAGCAGGGAGCCTGATGTGGGACTCAATCCCAGGACCCTGGGACCGTGACCTGAGCCGAAGGCAGACACAATGATTGAGCCACCCAGGCGCCCCTTTATCATTCTTTTAAAAAATAAAAAACAGGAATTCAGTTAAAGATAGTGTGTCAGGAGTCCCCAAGACTACCCCATTGGAGATTCACCTAGAAGGATGCATGGGATTCAGATACGGTTGTGCTAATGGCTAAGATTTATTACAGCAAAGTGTAGGGATAAACAGCTGGATCATATGCGGAAAATGTGCAGGCAGAATCTGGAAAAATCCATACACATATTTCCTAATGTTCTCTCCCTCCCTGGGTGGCTCAGTCAGTTAAGCATCCGAGTCTTGATTTCAGCTCAGGTCATGATCTCAGGGTCCTGGCATAGAGCCCCCGGCGGGCTCCCTGCTCAGCATGGAGTCTGCTTGAGATTCTCTAACTCCCTCTCCCTCTGCCCCTCCCCTGACTCATGCTTGCACTCTCACTCTCTCTCAAATACATAAATAAATAAAATCTTTTAAAAAGGAGAAAGAATATACTGGTTAAAGTGGTTCATATCCATTAGAAATATTTGCTCAGATTGAACCTAAGCAGAATTAAAGTAAAACATTTAAACTTAACCAAATGAACCAGATCTTCTGGTTTCACAATCATTTAAGTTTAGTTCTCAAATGGTGCCAAATGCTTCACAAGTAGCTTTAAATGCAGCCCCGGGCAATAGAACTTTCTATGAGAGCGGAAATGTTCTTGCGGTCCAATATAGTCGCTACTCACCACATGCAATTACTGAGTACTTGAAACGTGGCTAGTGCAACTAAGGAAATACATTTTTATTTATATTTCATTTGAGTTGATTTAAATAGTTATGCATGGCTAGTGACTTCTGTATTGGAAACACATTTTTAAATGGGCTCATTGCCTTGTTTTTATTCTTGTTATAGGAGCCTCTTTCAAAACGTGTTGACAGATCAGTTGATTTGGAGACGCTGTGTGTGTGTGTGTGTGTGTGTGTGTGTGTGTGTGTGTGTGTAGCGCATCTTTGTCTTTGGGAAGTGTCAGCAGCACCATTTACAAATACACATACCTAATTATCAGAAAGAGATTTCAGTACTATCTTCGATCATCCTAACTTACTGCACCCATCATCTCTTCACATTTGTAACTTAACTCATGGGAACTCTATAAGCAAACTTCATTCATTTAAGTGGAGAGGCCAAGTAAAACCTCTTGAACATCCATTTTCTTGAAGTCTCACTGAATACCTCAATTTTTCTTAAAAAACAAATAAAAAAGAGGAAGAGGTAGTAGTGGTGAATGGTAATGTCCAGCAGAATCTAGACTGTGTATGAATAACGTGTCAAGTTATAGTTTATTAGCAAACAGGACAGAATATTTTCTACTTTTCTGTAAGAATTCATATGTTGTGAAGCTACAGATTCATCAGGACACCATGTGAATTCTAAAAATAAACTAGTACTGATATGCTGACACATTAGGCTAGGTCATGATGAGTAAGCTTCAGGGAGTGACATTCATTTGTTCATTAACTTCATAACATGTTCTGCATGTCTCCAGTGCACAAGGCACTGTACTAAGTACAATAGGTGGTATAAAGACAACTCCCTGACCTCCAATAATTCTGATCAAGATCTGGCACCAAGAGTGGATAAATCTGAAAAGAGAAATGTCAACACAGCATATTCCTGACTGAATTTTCCAATCATTTCACTTTTACATACAGTTTTGCTTATGACTATATCCAAAAAGGTTATGATCAGAGAATTTTCAGTGACATATAGCCAGAGTGTTCATCCTTCCACCATAAAAATAGATATGACTAAATGCAATATAGTATCCTAGATTGGATCCTGGAACAGAAACAAAATATTAGATCTAATTAAAGCCTGAAGTTTAGTTAATAGGACTTAATTTCTTCGCTTTGACAAATGTATCACAGTAATGTTACTATTAGCAGAAACTGAATGAAGAATGCATAGGAATCCTCTGTACTGTTGTCTTAGTCTGTTCAGGATGCTATAACAAAAATACCATAGACTGGGTGGCTTAAACAACGATGTATGATTCTCACAGTTCTGGAGGCTGGCAAGGCCAAAATCAAGGTGCCAGCAGGTTTTGTATCGGGTGAGGACCCACTTCCACATTCATAGACAGCCCTTTTTTTTTTTCACTATGTCACTAATGAATATATATATATATATATATATATATATTCATTATTCACTATATACAGTGGAAGAGGCGAGCGAACTCAGGGACTCTTTTATAAGGGTGTCTACCAAGTCACTTCCCAAAGGTCCCATCTCTAAATACTATCACACTGGGGATTAGATTTCAACCAATGAATTCTGGGGTGTCACGTTTATGTAGTCTCTAGCAACTAACTTGGCAACTTTCCTGTAAATCCATAATTATCCAAAAATTATATGTGTATTCAAAATAGATATGGAAGAACAAGCAGGAATGTCTAAAGCCCTTAGAGTTCTCTCTGAGTTACATGGCCGTCAACTCACTGGGACTGGGGGTGGCCTTTCTCCTAGAAGGAGAAGCTGGACATGACCTCAACTACCCCCAAGGTCTCCAAAAAATGCTGTCAGCAACTGGCACTAAAGCCCAGACTATTTGGCAGTCTATCTCAATCTATGTCTCCAATGACAAGGCAACATTCACACTTGCTTCATAAAAAATGCACAGCAAGGGAGGGTGGGACCCTTCCTAAATTCTATCCCCAGAATATGGCCATCTGTGCCCAGACATACCCTTTTGAGAAGACAAGAGATCAGTGCATCTTCTCATCCTTCTTTCTGTGGATTCTCATCTATACCATGTTCAGACAATCCCAGTTCATGAATTATGCTATGAAGATGCCATCATCTGGGCACCTGGGTGGTTCAGTAAGTTAAGCGTCTAACTCTGGGTTTCCACTGAGGTCATGATCTCAAGGGTTGTGAGACTTGAGTCCCGCATCTGGCTCTGCGTTCAGCGGGGAGTCTGCTTGAAGATTCTCTCCCTCTGCCCCTCCCCCTACTCACACATTCTCTCTCTGTCTCTCCCTCTCTCTAAATAAATAAATAAATCTTAAAAAAAAAGAAAGAAACTGCCAGCATACTTTATTTTTGATTTTCCTTTTTGAACATTTCAATTTATTTCACTAGCAGAAAAAGAAAGGTTTGAATAGCCCACCCATACTGAAAGTGGACAGTCAAAGGAAGGGGGCGCTGAAGGGAGGGAGCTAGTAATTGAATAGAACAAGACTTGAATGTGGCAAAGCTAAATCTGAAAGTATAGATCAACAGTTAGTGTTTTAATTAAAGACCCACAGCTCGTATCATCCTCAAAGGGTAAAAACTGAAAGCTTTTCCTCTATGGTCAGGAACAAGACAAGGATGTACACTCTCATCACCATTATTTATCATCGTACTGGAAGTCCCAGCCCCAGGAATCAGACAACAGAAAGAAATAAAAGGCATCCAAATAGGCAAGGAAGAAGTCAAACTTTCATTCTTCACAAATGACATGATACTCTATGTAGAAAACACAAAAGACTCCAACAAAAAATTGTTAGAACTGATACAGGAATTCAAAACCAGTCTTTAAATGGTCATCTAACTTCAATGTATGCAGGATTTGTGCAAACAAGTATTTTGAGTATAAAGATTTAGATTTGCCTATTCAAAAAGCACTAATTTACATAAATCAAAAACTTCAACTAGGTAAACTCACTAATTTGAAAGGCCTAGATGTATTTTTTGTAAGCAAATATTTTAATTATGGATAGAAAAATCCCACTAATCTGGATGCTTAGAGGTTAGGGTGAAGTCACTTTAAATAAAGAAAAATTCAAAATTTTGGAAAATGTTGGTAGAAAGCTCCTGCTTTCTTCAGACATTAATCTGTACCCTTAATGAGGAATGTAGCTTGTCTTCACAATTTCATAGGCAGCTGGAAGTTTTTACACATTGGTATAGGCAAGCCTATGCAAGACCTTCTCACATTGTGAACAGGTTTTTAAATAATGTGTGAAAATTCTGAAGTTGTAATAGACTTAGTAGTCTCACACGACAAAATAAGAGAAGAAAAATCAATTCCCACCCTAAGAATGAAAGAGTGTTCCTGCAGGGGCAATACACCAATTGAGTGAACAATTTCAAATTTGGGCAACAGACTTTGTAGAAGAATAGATTTATTCCTCTGTGAAAATACTGGGTTCAGAGTTTCTTCAAATAGTTTTACAGGCAAAAAATCAGTAAACTTCCTTAGAGTAGGGGAGCAGAAAATAGGAAAAAGCAGTTAAAGGCAAACCTCTGCTTGCATCTTCTTTTTTTCAGGTCCATATGGCTTACCACAGCTCCTGATTTTTCTCCATCCTCTTCAAATCTGGAAGGCTTCTCCATTTTCTTGATGATCTATAGTAACAAAGCATTTTCAGCCTGCCTCGGAGGAAGTAGAGGTTCTCCTCCAGCATGGTAGGGAAACTCCACAACAGCCTATATTATTCTCTGATTACAAGTAAAACCACTTATCAAAACACAGAAAGCAGCTACTTGAGGACTCTGAAAAGCACACAAAAGGCACTGGATTGGAGAGAAAGTCAGAAGTTGTAAAAGAAAACCAACTTTTCTGTGGTTGCTCAACTGTGGTTGAGCAGTAATTCAGGTGGCTAAAACTTCAGTAGAAGCACCATATTTCTGGCCAGAGGAATGAGATAAAGAGCCTGGCAGGTTGGAGAATGTGGGGGGAATTTGAGAAAGGCGACACCTAAAGCAGGGGATACCCTTATTCTGAAGATCACTCTCAGGCTCACCCATGAGTCTGCATGTGTGAGAGAGACTCAAATAGCAAGGCATAGGCTCTAAGAATAGAGCCAAGATTCCAACCACATCTCAAATCACAGGACATCCAAGAGGCGCATGTGCACAATAGGCCCAAAGCATCAGAGCAAAGAACTAGATGGGAAGCACCTCTCACAAAAGGTGAAAGAAAACGAAGATAAACAGATTGATAACCTGCTGAAACAACAACAACCGCAAAACAATCAACATTCTCTAGAACAAGGAACATTACTAGGGATCAAGAGGTACATAGCAAATGATAAAAAAAAAAATGTAACGACTCTAGATATCTATGCACCTATTGGTAGAGCTTCAAAAAACATGAAGCAAAACCTGACAGAAGAGAAATAAAAAAAAAAATCTACAGTTTCATTTGAAGCCTTCAGCATTCTTTTCTCAGCAATCAACAGAACAAGTCGACAGAAAAATCAATGAGCACATACAAGACCTGAACAAGATTATCAACTAATTTGATATAATTGACATTTATAGACTACTCCAACAACACCAGGATATACATTACTGTCAAGTCCACATGAAACATTCACCAAAACAGACTATATTCTGATCCATCAAACAACCCTCAACATACTTAAAAGAAGTGAAATCTCACAGATAGTTTCTCTAAATACAATGGAATTGAACTAGAAATAAATAGCAGAGGGCGCCTGGGTGGCTCAGATGGTTAAGCATCTGCCTTCGGCTCAAGTCATGATCCCGAGGTCCTGGGATCGAGTCCCGCATCAGGCTCCCTGCTCCTTGGGAGCCTGCTTCTCCCTCTGCTTCTCTCTCTCTCTCCCCCGCCACCATCTCTCATGAATAAATAAATAAAATCTTTAAAAAAAAAAAAGAAAGAAATAGCAGAAAGATAGCCGGAAATCCCCAAATACTGAAAAATTAAACCCACTTCTAAATAATCCACAGGCCAAAAACAAAGTTGCAAGGGAAATTAGGAAATATTTTGAATCGAATAAAAAGTAAAATGCAATGTCAATATTTTGGGTGCAGTTAAAGCCGTGCTTCAAGGAAGATTTATAATATTACATACTTCCATAAAAAAGAAGAAAGACCTCAAACCAATTATCTACGATTTCTCCTTAAGAACTAGAAAATGTCAGTAAATTAAACCCAGAGGAAGAAGACAGAAGGAAATAATAATAGAGTAGAAATCAATGAAATTGGAAAGAGAAAAATTTAGTAATAAATAAAAGCAAAAGCTAGCTTTTGAAAAAAATTAATAAAATTGATAAACCTCTAGCCAGAAACAAAGACACAAGAATAAAAGAATATAAAGAATAAAAGAGGAGACCCTACAAAGACCCCCACAGATATTAAAAGGCTAAGAAAATATTACAAATACCTTTTATATGTTCATGAATTTACCAATTTAGATGAAACAGGCAAATTGCTTGAAAGACACAAACTACTAAAGCTCACTCAAAAAAAAAAGATAATCTTAAAAAGATTGTCCTATATTAAAGAAATTGAATTCATACTTAAAAACTCTGCAACACAAGAAGCTCCAACTCAAATGGCTTCACTTCAATATAAATCCTTAATAAAGTATGTCAAGTATTTAAAGAAGAAATAATACTGATTCCATATAAACTCTTCCAGAAGATAAGAGAACACTTGACAGTTTATGGGACCAGCATTACACTAATAACATGGTTACAAGAAAACCATAGACCAATATCCCTCATGAAAATGGGTGGAAAATATTCAATAAAATATTAGCAAATCAAATCCAGCATATGTAGAAAGAACAATATATCATGACCAAGTGGAATTTACCCCAGAAAGGCTAGGTTGGTTTAACATTTGAAAATTAATATAATTCACCATTTCAGTAGACTAAAGGACAAAACAAATCGTAACGAAGATAGTTGGCTTTAAAAAAAAAAAAAAAAGTAATGGTAACAGCTCCAGTACTAACTTACTATAGAGATCTCCACCATCTAATTTATAGGAAATGTCAAACCCATTGTCAAACACACACTAAATTATTTATTTAAAATCTCATTGGCTTTGGGGGATAAATAAATGATCAAAGAATGCATCTTAGAGGTCTCATAGACAAATTCTCCTCTTACTTAGCAGTTTTATCTTATTTCTGGTCTCTCTTCCTCCCCACATTGCCGTTTCTCATTCCCAGCCCTGAAACAGAAAGTGATGGAGCATCTGCATTATTATGATCGCTTCCTGAAGGGGCCTGTTCAACACCTTCTAGAGCACCATTCTGCATGCTTGTTTGACTTTCAGCTAAATACTACTGTCTCTCCAACTCTAAGTGAACGCATTTCACTATTCAAACTTTCCCTCTTGGGAAAAGATAAGAAAATGCTTGAGATTGTCTCGTTTTGTGAGTTGAGCTGTCATGCCATTATACCAGGTCCTGGCCCTGGGACTCCCACTGCACGGACCTCTGCTGTGGCTCACTGCCTGACGGAGCTGGCCCGGCCCAGCCTCGGGCACCGGCACTCATGCTCTGCAGCCCCAGTGGCTTGGACAGGTGCCACAACCATCCGGACCACACCCAGGGAATGCAGGATGGGCAGCACCGCCCTTTATTCGCGTAAGTGTTCTACTTTTCTCACTTGCATTTGCCTCATGGACTACAATATTGTACACTTTAAAATAAGGGGATATTTGGAAATTTAATTCTCAAAACAGGCCGTCTTAAATCAGACGTTTATTTTATTTTATTTTATTTTATTTATTTGAGAGAGAGAGAGAGATAGTGACAGAGATATCGAGAGAGCATAAGCAGGGAGGAGAGGGAGAGCAGGCTTCCTGCCGAGCAGGGAACCGGACGCAGGTCTTGATCCCAGGACCTGGGATCATGACCTGAGCCGAAGGCAGATGCTTAACCAACTGAGCCACCCAGGCACCCCTTAAATCAGACTTTTAAATAAATTTTTGATTTAGGACATCATGTTCTTATAACTTTTGATCAATAAGTGCTCCAAAATTCTTTGGAGAAAAAAAAAAAGCATGTTTCTCTGAATGAAATTTATAACCATATTATATATAAATCATTCACAGTTTATACAGTCAGTAAACTTTCTATGGGAGAACAACATATGTACACTGGCACCTTACGTTTCCAGAAAAATTGTTTCCTTTTGAGATTTTAGTGGAGGAGGCTTTGAGATTATAGGAAATAGCTTTTGCTCTATCTAATCACCTCTCCCAGCCTACACATACCCATCCCCTGTCCCTATTTCCATGAAAACTTAAACTCTGAGTCTTCTTTGGGGAACACTTTCCTGACATCACCCCTCTTTATGCTGGATCTTGCTGTGTCTCACTGGAGCACTGTCTAAGGTATGTGCTCCCATTTGACACTAAATGTCACGACGGCAGCAAATACATCTGTTTCATTTACTCTTATTTTCACTACCTAGCACAGTGCCTGAGATATACAAGGGAACTAATAATAAATAAATATACTTGGATGGATGAAAAACTAAGAGTGCTATTACCACCGAGGAAAAAGTACCTCCAGATCACATTTACAAGGAAGTGTTAAAAACATCCGGGGGGGGGGGGGGTGGAGCAAGATGGCAGAAGAGTAGGAGACCTGGATGTCATCTGGTCCTGGAAATTCAGGGGGATAGGGATCAAACCATTCTGAAAACCTATGAACTCAACAGGAGATCAAAGAAAAGAATAGCAACAACTCTCTGAACAGAAAAGCGAACTCTTTCTGGAAGGTAGGACATGCGGAGAAATGAATCCGAGGCGATATTCGGGAGGGCAGATGGCGGGGGAGGGGGCCTCCATAGGCCACTTCTGGCAAGTGATAGAGCCGCAGAGCACAAAATCGGAACTTTTAGAAGTCAGTTCCACTGAGGGACGTCGCTCCAGTGGCTAAGCGAGGGTGGAACCCTCACAGAACAGTGTGGTCTCAGGACCCTCGGGGTCACAGAAAGACCAGGGGTGTCTGAGTGCGGCAGAGCTCCCAGGTATCGGAGCAGGGAAGCCGGCTGCAGAGACGGAGCCAAGGCATGGGCTCTCAGCTCGGGGTTGCCATAAACTGGGATCCGCAGCACAGCTGGGCCACTTGTCTTCCAGAAGGGACCCAACAAGCGGGAGATCCGGGGAGACTCCCCTTCCTCCCCTGGGAGGAGCATCGTGGGAGCGCACCACAGGGATCTGCTGGGATTGGAGACTCCACACGGGGTAGTGTGCCAGATATAGAAACGCTTGGTCACAGGGTGGGTGAGCACGGACTGCGGCCAGAGACCGGGGAGACGGGAGTGATTGACTGCTTTTCTCTGGGGGCGCACTGAGGACAGGGGACTGAGTTCTCGGCTCCTCTGGGGCGGAGATTGGGAGGCCGCCATTTTCACTCTCGTCCTCTAAAGTCAAACGGAAAGCTTGCAGGGAACAAAAGCCCCCAAGAGCAAACCCAAGCAGATTACTTAGCCAACACCAAAGAAAAAAAAACAATTATAAGAACATGTTATGAGCAACTATATGCCAGCAAATTAGATAACCTGGAAGAAATGGATGCATTCTAGAGATGTATCAACTACCAAAACTGAACCAGGAAGAAATAGAAAACCTGAACAGACCTATAACCACTAAGGAAATTGAATCAGTCATCAAAAATCTCCCAACAAATAAAACCCCAGGGCCAGATGGCTTCCCAGGGGAATTCTACCAAACATTTAAGAAGACTTAATACCTATTCTTCTGAAACTGTTCCAAAAAATAGAAATGGAAGGAAAACTTCCAAACTCATTTTATGAGGCCACCATTACCTTGATCCCAATACCAGATAAAGACCCCATCAAAAAGAATTACAGACCAATATCCTTGATGAACACGGGTGCAAAAATGCTCGCCAAAATACTAGCCAATAGGATCCAACAGTATATTACAAGAATTATTCACCACGACCAAGTGGGATTTATCCCTGGGCTGCAAGGTTGGTTCACCATCTGCAAATCAATCAATGTGATACAATACATTAATAAAAGAAAGAACAAGAACCCTGTAATCTTCTCAATAGATGCAGAAAAAGCATTTGACAAAGTACAGCATTCTTTCTTTCTTTTTTAAATTTTTTATTGTTATGTTAATCACCATACATTACATCATTACTTCGTGATGTAGTGTTCCATGATTCATTGTTTGTGCATAACACTCAGTGCTCCACGCAGAATATGCCCTCTTTAATACCCATCACCAGGCTAACCCATCCCCCCACCCTCCTTCCCTATAGAACCCTCAGTTTGTTTTTCAGAGTCCATCCTCTCTCATGGTTCGTCTCCCCCTCCTACTTACTCCCCTTCATTCTTCCCCTCCTGCTGTCTTCTTCTTTATCTTTTTTCTTAACATATGTTGCATTATTTGTTTCAGAAGTACAGATCTGAGATTCAACAGTCTTACACAATTCACAGCGCTCACCATAGCACATACCCTACCCAATGTCCATCACCCAGCCACCCCATCCCTCCCATCCCCCACCACTCCAGCAACACTCAGTTTGATTCCTGAGATTAAGAATTCCTCATAGCAGTGAGGTCATATGATACCTGTATTTCTCTGGAAAGATTAGTTGACAATAGAGTTGAGGGTCCATGTCTGGGCTCTCAATTCTGTTCCATTGATCTATGTGTCTGTTTTTGTGCCAGTACCATACTGTCTTGAGGATGACAGCTTTGTAATAGAGCTGGAAGTCCGGAATTGTGATGCCGCCAGCTTTGCTTTTCTTTTTCAGTATTCCTCTGGCTATTCGGGGTTTCTTCTGGTTCCATACAAATTTTAGGATTATTTGTTCCATTTCTTTGAAAAAAGTGGATGGTATTTTGATGCGGATTGCATTGAATGTGTAGATTGCTCTAGGTAGCATTGACATCTTCACAATGTTGGTTCTTCCAATCCATGAGCATGGAACGTTTTTCCATTTCTTTGTGTCTTCTTCAATTTCTTTCATGAGTATTTTATAGTTTTCTGAGTACAGATCCTTTGCCTCTTCGGTTAAATTTATTCCTAAGTATCTTATGGTTTTGGGTGCAATTGTAAAAGGGATCAACTCCTTGATTTGTCTCTCTTCTGTCTTGTTGTTGGTGTATAGGAATGCCACTGATTTCTGTGCATTGATTTTATATCCTGCTACTTTACTGAATTCCTGTATGAGTTCTAGCAGTTTTGGGGGGGAGTCTTTTGGGGTTTCCACATACAGTATCATATCATCTGCAAAGAGTGAGAGTTTGACTTCCTCCTTGCCGATTTGGATGCCTTTGATTCCTTTTTGTTGTCTGATTGCTGTGGCTAGGACTTCTAATACTATGTTGAATAGCAGTGGTGATAGTGGACATCCCTGCTGCGTTCCTGACCTTAGGGGAAAAGCTCTCAGCTTTTCCCCATTGAGAATGATATTCGCTGTAGGTTTTTCATAGATGGCTTTTATGATATTGAGGTATGTAACCTCTATCCCTCTACTCTGAAGAGTTTAGATCAAGAAAGGATGCTGTACTTTGTCAAATGCTTTTTCTGCATCTATTGAGAGGATCATATGATCCTTGTTCTTTCTTTTGTTAATGTATTGTATCACGTTGATTGATTTGCGGAGGTTGAACCAGCCTTGCAGCCCAGGGATAAATCCCACTTCGTCATGGTGAATAATCCTTTTAATGTACTGTTGGATCCTATTGGCTAGTATTTTGGTGAGAATTTTTGCATCCATATTCATCAAGGATATTGGTCTGTAATTCTGGGGTCTTTGTCTGGTTTTGGGATCAAGGTAATGGTGGCCTCATAAAATGAGTTTGAAGTTTTCCTTCCATTTCTATTTTTTGGAACAGTTTCAGGAGAATAGTGATTAATTCTTCTTGAAATGTCTGATAGACTTCGCCTGGGAAGTCATCTGGCCCTGGGCTTTTGTTTGTTGGGAGATTTTTGATGACTGCTTCAATTTCCTTAGTGGTTATAGGTCTGTTCAGGTTTTCTATTTCTTCCTGGTCCAATTTTGGTAGTTGATACATCTCTAGGAATGCACCCATTTCTTCCAGGTTATCTAATTTGCTGGCATAGAGTTGCTCATAATATGTTCTTATAACTGTTTATATTTCTTTGGTGTTGGTTGTGATCTCCCCTCTTTCATTCATGATTTTGTTGATTTGAGTCATTTCTCTTTTCTTTTTGATAAGTCTAGCCAGGGGTTTATCAATCTTGTTAATTCTTTCAAAGAACCAGCTCCTAGTTTCATTGATCTGTTCTGCTGTTCTTTTGGTTTCTATTTCATTGATTTCTGCTCCGATCTTTATTATTTCTCTTCTCCTGCTGGGTTTAGGCTTTATTTGCTGTTCTTTCTCCAGCTCCTTTAGGTGTAGGGTTAGGTTATGTATTTGAGACCTTTCTTGTTTCTTGAGAAAGGCTTGTATTGCTATATACTTTCCTCTCAGGACTGCCTTTGCTGCGTCCCAAAGTTTTTGAACAATTGTGTTTTCATTTTCATTGGTTTCCATGAGTTTTTTTAATTCTTCTTTAATTTCCTGGTTGACCCATTCATTCTTTAATAGGATGCTCTTCAGCCTCCAAGTATTTGAGTTCTTTCCGACTTTCCTCTTGTGATTGAGTTCTAGTTTCAAAGCATTGTGGTCTGAAAATATGCAGGGAATAATCGCAATCTTTTGGTACCGGTTGAGACCTGATTTGTGACCTAGGATGTGATCAATTCTGGAGAATGTTCCATGGGCACTAGAGAAGAATGTGTATTCCGTTGCTTTGGGATGGAATGTTCTGAATATGTCTGTGAAGTCCATTTGGTCCAGTGTGTCATTTAAAGTCTTTATTTCCTTGTTGATCTTTTGCTTAGATGATCTGTCCATTTCAGTGAGGGGGGTGTTAAAGACCCCACTATTATTGTATTGTTGTCAATGTGTTTCTTCACTTTTGTTATTAATTGCCTTATATAATTGGCTGCTCCCATGTTAGGGGCATAGATATTTACAATTGTTAGATCTTCTTGTTGGATAGACCTTTTAAGTAGGATATAGTGTCCTTCCTCATCTCTTATTACAATCTTTGTTTTAAAATCTAATTTGTCTGATATAAGGATTGCCACCCCAGCTTTCTTTTGGTGTCCATTAGCATGGTAAATTGTTTTCCACCCTCTCACTTTCATCTGGGGGTGTCTTTGTGTCTAAAATGAGTCTCTTGCAGACAGCATATCAATGGGTCTTGTTTTTTAATCCAATCTGATAGCCTGTGCCTTTTGATTGGGGCATTTACTCCATTTACATTCAGGGTAACTACTGAAAGATATTAATTTAGTGCCATTGTATTGCCTGTAAGGTGACTGCTACTGTATATTGTCTGTGTTCCTTTCTGATCTATGCTGCTTTTAGGCTCTCTCTTTGCTTAAAGGACCCCTTTCAATATTTCTTGGAGGGCTGGTTTCATGTTTGCAAATTCCTTTAGTTTTTGTTTGTCCTGGAAGCTTTTTATCTCTCCTTCAATTTTCAATAAGAGCCTAGCTGGATATAGTATTCTTGACTGCATATTTTTCTCGTTAATGCTCTGAAGATATCTTGCCAGTCCTTTCTGGCCTGCCAGGTCTCTGTGGATAGGTCTGTTGCCAATCTAATGTTTCTACCATTGTAGGTTACAGATCTCTTCTCCCGAGCTGCTTTCAGGATTTTCTCTTTGTCTCTGAGACTCGTAAGTTTTACTATTAGATGTCGGGGTGTTGACGTATTTTTATTGATTTTGAGAGGGGTTCTCTGTGCCTCCTGGATTTTGATGCCTGTTTCCTTCCTCACATTAGGGAAGTTCTCTGCTATCATTTGCTCTAATATACCTTCTGCCCCTCTCTCTCTTTCTTCTTTTTCTGGGATCCCAATTATTCTAATGTTGTTTCATCTTATCGTATCGCTTATCTCTCGAATTCTGCCCTCGTGATCCTGTAGTTGTTTCTCTCTCTTTTTCTCAGCCTCTTTATTTTCCATCATTTGGTCTTCTATATCGCTGATTCTCTCTTCTGCCTCATTTATCCTAGCAGTTAGTGCCCCCATTTTTTATTGCACCTCATTAATAGCCTTTTTGATTTTGACTTGGTTAGATTTTAGTTTTTTTTTCTCCAGAAAAGGTTTCTCTAATAACTTCCACGTTTTTTCAAGCCCAGCTAGTATCCTTAAAGTCATGATTCTGAACTCTAGGTCTGACATCATACTAATGTCCGTATTGAGTAGGTCCCTGGCTGACGATACTATCTCTTGTTCTTTTTGCTGAGGTGATATTTTTCGTCTTGTCATTTTGTCCATAGGAGAATAGATGAATGAGAGAACAAAATGCTAACAGGTTAACAATGTCCCCAGCAAATATACTCTATACAAATCAGAAAAGACCTGAAACCAGGGGAAAAGAAAGGGAAAGAAAGAAAAAAGAAAGAGAAAAGAAAGAAAAAAAAACAGAAAGAAAAAGATAAAAACAAAAACAGAACAATACAAAAAAACAGAATATGATCAAATATGATCAGGCTAGTGCATAGATCAGTGCCACACACTAGATTTTGGGTGTATTTTGGTCTGTTAGAAAATAGTGCCTCCTAAAATTTTAAAGGAAGAAAGACTTATATATGTACAAAATAAGGGTTGATACAATGAAGGGATGGAAGATGACTGTAAAGATGAAAATTATAAAAGATTTTATAAAAGGAATTGATAAGTTGTTTGAAAAAAGAGAGAAGATTAAAAAAAAAAGGAAAGAAAAGGGAGAGAATGTGATCAGGCAGGAGACTAGAACAAAGCCATACACTAGAGATTTAGGGTATATTTTGATCTGTTAGAAGAAACTGTATCTCAAAATTTTAAAGAGAGAACAACATATATATATATATATATATGCCAAAAATAAGGGTAACTACTATGAAGGGATAAAATATGACTCTAAAAATAAAAAATGTTTTTTTAAAAAAAGGGATTGATAAGATATTGGTTGAAAAAGGGAAAAAGAAAAGATTAAAAAAACAGTTAAAAAATTAACTTTGAAAAACTAATGAATCATGGTTAAAAAAGCCATGAATTCTATGTGCGGTATTCCCCTAGGGCTGGAGTTCTCCCGTTCTCCTTGATCGGTAAACTTGGTCTTGGCTTGCTGGCTGTTCATGCTGATCTTCTGGGGGAGGGGCCTGTTGCCGTGGTTCCCAAATGTCTTTGCAGGAGGTGGAATTGCCCCGCCCTTGTCAGTCCGGGCTAAGCAAGCTGCTCGTGTTTGCTCTGGTACAGCTTTGGAGGACCAGGGTGAAAATGGTGGCCTCCCAATCTCCACTCAGAGGAGCTGAGAACTCGGGGCCCCGCTCCTCAGTGAGCCCCCAGAGAAAAGCAGTCACTCCCGCCTCCCTGGTCTCAGGCCACACTGCGTGCTCACCCAGCCTGTGTCCGAGTTTCTATCTCTGGCACTCGACCCTCTGTGGAGTCTCCAAACCCAGCAGATCCCTGTGGTGCACTCCCACGCCACTCCTCCCGGGGGAGGGAGAGGAGTCTCCCCGGATCTGCCGCTTGTTGGGTCCCTGCTGGAGGAGCAGTGGCCCGACTGGGCCGCAGATCACAGTTTATGGCAACCCCGAGCTGAGAGCCCGTGCCTCGGCTCCGTCTCTGCAGCCAGCTTCCCCGCTCCTATACCTGGGAGCTCTGCCGCACTCAGGCACCCCGGGTCTTTCTGTGACCCCAAGGGTCCTGTGACCACACTATCCCATGAGGGTTCCTCCCCCTGCTTAGCCACTGGAGCAACGTCCCTCAGTGGAGCCAACTTCTCAAAGTTCCGATTTTGTGCTCCATGGCTCTATCATTTGCCAGAAGCAGCTGACGGAGGCCCCCTCCCCCGCTGTCTATCCTCCCGAATATCGCCTCGGATTCACTTCTCCGCACATCCTACCTTCCAGAAAGTGGTCGCTTCTCTGTTCAGAGAGTTGTTGCTACTCTCTTCTTCGGTCTCCTGTTGAGTTTGTAGGTGTTCAGAATGGTTTGATCCCTATTCAGCTGAATTCCTGAGACCAGACAAAATCCAGGTCTCCTACTCCTCCGCCATCTTGCTCAGCACAGCATTCTTTCTTGATCAAAACTCTTCAGAGTATAGGCATAGAGGGTACATATCTCAATATCATAAAAGCCATCTATGAAAAACCTACAGCGAATATCATTCTCAATGGGGAAAACCTGAGAGGTTTCCCCCTAAGGTCAGGAACAGGGCAGGGATGTCCACTATCACCACTGCTATTCAACATAGTATTAGAAGTCCTAGCCACAGCAATCAGACAACAAAAAGAAATCAAAGGCATCCAAATTGGCAAAGAAGAAGTCAAACTCTCACTGTTCGCAGAAGATATGATACTGTATGTGGAAAACCCAAAAGATGCCACCCCAAAACTGCTAGAACTCATACAGGAATTCAGTAAAGTGGCAGGATATCAAATCAATGCATAGAAATCAGTGGCATTCCTATACACCAACAACAAGACAGAAGAAAGAGAAATTAAGGAGTGGATCCCATTTACAATTGCACCCAAAACCATAAGATACCTAGGAATAAATCTAACCAAAGAGGCAAAGGATCTGTACTCAGAAAACTATAAAATACTCATGAAAGAAATTGAAGAAGACACAAAGAAATGGAAAAACATTCCATGCTCATGGATTGGAAGGACAAATATTGTGAAGATGTCAATGCTACCTAGACCAATCTACACATTCAATGCAATCCGCATAAAAATACCATCCACTTTTTTCAAAGAAATGGAACAAATAATCCTAAAATTTGTATGGAACCAGAAAAGACCTCGAATAGCCAGAGGAATGTTGAAAAAGAAAAGCAAAGCTGGCGGCATCACAATTCTGGACTTCCAGCTCTAATACAAAGCTGTAATACTCAATACAGTATGGTACTGGCACAAAAACAGACACATAGATCAATGGAACAGAATAGAGAGCCCAGAAATGGACTCTCAACTCTATGGTCAACTTATCTTCAACAAAGCAGGAAAGAATGTCCAATGGAAAAAAGACAGTCTCTTCAAAATATGGTGTTGGGAAAATTGGACAGCCACATGCAGAAGAATAAAACTGGACCATTTCCTTACACCACGCACAAAAATAGACTCCAAATGGTTGAAAGACCTAAATGTGAGACAGGAGTCCATCAAAATCCTAAAGGAGAACACAGGCAGCAACCTCTTCGCCCTGAGCTGCAGCAACTTCTTCCTAGAAGCATCGCCAAAGGCAAGGGAAGCAAGGGCAAAAATGAACTATTGCAACCTCATCAAGATAAAAAGCTTTTGCACAGCAAAAGAAACAGTCCACAAAACCAAAAGACAACCGACAGAATGGGAGAAGTTATTTGCAAATGACATATCAGATAAAGGGCTAGTATCCAAAATCTATAAAGAACTTCTTAAACTCAACACCCAAAGAACAAATGATCCAATCAAGAAATGGGCAGAAGACATGAACAGACATTTTTCCAAAGAAGACATCCAAACGGCCAACAGACACATGAAAAAGTGCTCAACATCGCTCGGCATCAGGGAAATCCAAATCATAACCTCAATGAGATATCACCTCACACCAGTCAGAATGGCTAAAATTAACAAGTCACGAAAAGACAGATGTTGGTGAGGATGCAGAGAAAGGGGAACCCTCCTACACTGTTGGTGGGAATGCAAGCTGGTGCAGCCACTCTGGAAAACAGTGTGGAGGTTCTTCAAAAAGTTGAAAATAGAGTTACCATACGATCCAGCAATTGCACTACTGGGTATTTACCCCAAGGATACAAATGTAGGGATCCGAAGGGGTATGTGTACCCCAATGTTTATAGCAGCAACGTCCCCAATAGCCAAACTGTGGAAAGAACCAAAATGTCCACCGACAGATGAATGGATAAAGAAGAGGTGGTATATACATATAATGGAATATTATGCATCCATCAAAAAGAATGAAATCTTGCCATTTGCAATGACGTGGATGGAACTGGAGGGTGTTATGCTGAGCGAAATAAGTCAATCAGAGAAAGACATGTATCATATGACCTCATTGATATAAGGAATTTTTAATCTCAGGAAACAAACTGAAGGTTGCTGGAGTGGTGGGGGGTGGGAGGGATGGGGTGGCTGGTTGATAGACATTGGGAGGGTATGTGGTATGGTGAGCACTGTGAAGCATGCAAGACTGTTGAATCACAGATCTGTACCTCTGAAGCAAATAATACATTATATGTTAAAAAAAAAATAGAAGAAGAAGATGGCAGGAGGGGAAAAATGAAGGGGGGGAAATCGGAGGGGGAGAGGAACCATGAGTGACTATGGACTGTGAGAAACAAACTGAGGGTCTAGAGGGGACGGGGGTGTGTGGATGGGTTAGCCTGGTGATGGGTATTAGAGAGGGCACGTATTGAATGGAGCACTGGGTGTTATATGCAAACAATGAATCATGGAACACTACATCAAAAACTAATGATGTAATGTATGGTGATTAACATAACATGATAAAAAAAGTCTATTAAAAAAATCCAGTAAGATGGAGAATATTGTTTACCTCCCTTGAGAAAACAGCATTTTTTTTCATAAGAAGAATATTTTTTGGAAAAATATTTTCAACCCAAATTGTTATGGAATATTATGTATCTACTGATAAAACTGAAGTAACTGTGCGACTAGATATCCAGGATACATTTTTAATGCAAAATACATAATTTAGACATCATATGTAATTTGATCCTATTTTTGTTTAAAAAAATATAAATGCACACAGACACAATGGGATTTTACAGGGAGTTATTCAATTTCTACTTTCTACTTTTTATACGGTAAAATTTTAAACAAATAATTTTTCAGTAGGAAAATAAAAAACTAAAAACCTTTGCGATTCTGTTTCAGTTCTTCTGTTAAATGTTAATGTGGCAAGAATTTCAGTAGCACTGATGAATACATCAGTAGAATAACATGTCAAATTTTGCTGCAATAAGATATGCATTTGGCCTTTTTAAATTGTTTATTTAAGGGTAACATATATACAGAAAAATGTACAAACCAAACTTCTTCAGCTTAATAAATTCTGACACACAAATTAGACTGTAATTTTCCTTCCTTGCTACATTCTTTAACTCTTCAAACATTCTCCTGCCTCATTATCTCTATCTCCTCCCTCTGAGATCTGTTTCATGTATAGAAATCTTTTCACCAAGTCAACATGTCTTTGATGCTTTTTTCCTGAATTTTCCACTCTTTTTCTTCCTGAGCTTCAGTGTGGTTCCTGTTGACTTCCCTAATGCTGTCTTCTCATGTACAGGCTTTTCTTTAAACCATCTATTACTGATTTTTTAAATTTTAGTTATTATATTTTTCAATTCTGAATTTCCTATTTAATTTGTTTTTTATATATTCTAAGACTTTGATGAGATCCTCCAACTTTTCATCTGTTTTGCCCATTATTTCCTTCTATTTGGGGACATAATAGTCACAGTTACGTTAGCACCTTGTGCTTCTAACTCCAATATCTGAATCTCCTGTGAAACTCTTTTTAATAATCTTCTATCTCAGGTTATAGTCCTGTATCTTGGCATGTCTAGTAATATTTTATTGAATGTCAGGTACAATCTGTAAGAAAATACATATAGTCTCCATATTTTATCTTCCTTCAGAAAAGGTTCACCCTTTCCTCTGAGACAAAACTGAATCACAACTGGGCAGCAATTCTGGTAAGTTCCATTCACCTCTAGTTCACCTCTGTTATTAGGTCTATGCCAGGAGGGGGCTTCCATCTGTTGGGTCCTGGTGAATCCTGAGTCTATCCACATTAGTGCCTTCAGGCTTCTAAAATACCTTGCTTTGTTTTCTCAGAGACCTTCTGAGAAAGGCCTGTCTCCTGTCCCTTTATGCTTCCAAATTCAACAAATATCCTGAAGAGGAAATGAGCAGTTATCAGGGTCTGTTCTCCACACCTCCCTTCTCACTGGGATCTTGGCCCCCATAGTCTCCAGTTATGTCTCACTAGCCCCATAAGACCACCCAAGCCTCTCTTGGTTACTTTGTCCTTCAACACAGCTGCTCTGCCTAAGAAAACCATGGATATTCAGCCTTTTGCTCCTTACCCACAATCAGCAGATGCCCCCAGGACAGATGTTGCGACACAAGTTCCCCTCACCTCTCTCCAGTTCCCCTTTCTACATGATCTTGGCTCCTGTACAACTGGTTACTTAAACAGCTCTCTTATGTTTTTATACAGATTTTTTTTAAAAAGTCCATCTTTATTCATTGTCCTTAGTGATAGCAATGATCTGCAACAAGGTACTCCATCATAACTATAAACAGAAATCTCTTATGGAATGTTTTCATCATATTTTCCTTTGTCACAAAGACAGAAATCTGTGTTTTTTGATTAAAACAGCTAGTAAATGATGTATAAGCTAATGAAAATAAGACATAAAAAATATTTCTATCAATAAATTTCCAGTATTGTTCATATATATTTTTGATTACTGCAGTTGATTTTATCAAGTGTTTTCAGTATATTTATTGAAACTATCTGCAATGTAATAGTTACTCAGAACCAGAGGGATTCATGTGGTTCTTTCTCCTTCCTACTGCTTTGGTCTTTGCTGTAAATTTTCTTAATTTTTCTTCCTTTTGGAAGAATTCCAAAATGGTCTTTTATATTTACTTTTCCTTGGCTCCCTTAACTCTCTCTAATTTTGTGATATTTTACTCATTGATCTCATTATATCAATAATTTAGCTAGAATTCTGAATGCTCCCCACTGAAACTGCATCAGTTTTCTTTTTCATTTTCAGAGAAAAAGGGTAATTGATTATTTAAGCAATAAAATAATGAAATACCACAGGTACCATTATGAGTTCATAAAACATAATTAGGTATTTCTTCAAGTACTTATTACATTAGTAGGTACTTATTTTGACGCACGTGGTATTATTCTGTTTACATGGTTTATGCTATGCAATAAACACAAATGCAGTCGATTTAAATTCTTTGGTGGCAATTTAACATAGAAATTGAACTTGAATAGAATGTTATAAATAATAATGTTATTTCCTCTTTAGTATTGCCTTTCAAAAGAAAAAGTTAACAGTTTTTGCTTATAATCATTTGCAAACTAATTATAGCTTAAACATTGAGAGTTTACTGGTGGTTAATAGTTAACCCCAAACTCGTGTGAAATTATTCAGAACATTAGATTGAAATGCTGAAAAGACTGTGAGTTCTCTATTCACGTAGAAGCTAATTATTTTTCTTTATTGTCCATTTAATATGTATGAGCTTAAAGAGGCATATCTGGAAAACACTTTCATCAAGGAAATAAAGCAACAGCTCTTAGATTCATATGAATAAAAATGGAAAAAACAATATAAATTGACTTTTACCATGTTTCTTCCTTAAAGAACTTCCCAACCCCTAAAACGATCTCTACTCTCCACCTCATTCACATACATATTTTTTTGGAGTAGTACCAACTAAACTTTATATGGAGCTGTCTAAAAGCATGACATATTTAAAATGTTTTATTATAAGAAATCAGGGAAAATTAGTGCCTTTTCTAAGTAATATTTCTCCTTCATTTTGCACTTATCCAAGTCTTTAGGAAAATAGAAATTCTTTCCAGAAAGGCTATGTATGGGAAGACATAGTTTAAAAGCACCTAGTGCATATACTCAAGTGGATTGGGGGAATCACATGTTCTTCATTTATTTAATCAAAGAATTCTAGTGTTAGAAAAGACCTGACAGGCCATCCACTCCAATCAAACATCTGATGTGGAAATGCTCTCCTCAACTTGCTCAACAGATTATCTCACTGTTTGTAGAGTCTTCTAGTGAGTAGAAACTCATACATACCAAGGCAGTATAAAACATCCTTAACATCATAAACTGAAATCTCCCCGGAGCTTTTCACACATTAGTCCTCATTAAAATGTTTTCAGAGGCAGTCCAAGATGGTGGCATAGGAAGACACTGAACTCACCATCTCCCATGTATAAGAGACCCGACTTAAAACTGTCAGCTGATTTCTCAACAGAAACTTTGCAGGCCAGAGAAAGTGGCATGGTATATTTAAAGCACTAAAAGGAAAAAACTTCCAAACAAGAATACTGTACCCAGGAAGGCTGTCTATTCAGAACTGAAAGATAGTTTTCCAGACAAACAAAAGCTGAAGGAGTTCATCACCACTAAACCAGCCTTACAATAAATATTAGAGGGGCTTCTTTAAGGTGAAAGGAAAAGGCAGTAATTAATAACAAGAAAACATGAAGTAAAAATCTCACTGATAAAGACAAATATATAATAAAGGTAGTGGATTAACCACTTATAAAGCTAATATAAAGGTTAAAAGACAAAAATAGTAAAATTAACTATAATAATTAGTTAAGGGACACACAACATAAAAAGATGTAAAATATGACATCAAAACAAAACATGGAGGGAGTAGTAAAATATATAGAGTTTTTAGGATGCATTAATTTAAGTGGCTATCAACTTAAAATAGACTGCTATATATAATATATATATAGGTTGTTATATGTGAGCCTCATGGTAACCACAAAGCCAAAACCTATGCTAAATACACAAAAGATAATAAGAAAAGAATCTAAACTAAACACTAAAGAAAAGCAATAAACTACAAAGGAAGAGAGCAAGAGAAGAAGAAAGTAACAGAAAGGAACTACAAAAACATCCAGAACACAACAAAACGGCAATAAGCACATACCTCTCAATCATTATTTTAAATGTAAATGGGCTAACTTTTCCAATCAAAAGACACAGTGGCTGAATGGATAAAAAAATAAGACTCATCTACATATTACCTGCAAGACACTAACTTCAAAACTAAGGACACACACACACTGAAAGTAAAGGGATGAAAAAAGATATGTCATGCAAATGGAAACAAAAATTAACCTGGTGTAGTTATATTAATATCAGACAAAATAGACTTTAAAACAAAGAGTATAATAAAACACAAAGAAGGGCACTGCATTATGATAAAAGGGTCAGTCAAACAACAGGATATAACATTTGTGAATGTTTATACACCCAACATAGGAGCACCTAAATATATAAAGCAAATATTAACACACATAAAGGGAGAAATTGACAGAATACAGTAATAGTAGGGAACTTTACTAATGCACTTACTTCAGTGGCTAGATCAACCAGGCAGAAAATCAATAAGGAAACAACAGCCATGACATCTTACATGACACATTAGACCAGATGGACTTAATAGATATATACAGAACATTCCCTCCAAAAGCAGCAGAATACAGATTCTCAAGTGCACATGGGAGATTCTCCAGGATAAATAACATGTTATGCCACAAAACAAGTCTCAATAAATTTAAGAAGACTAAAATCATATCAAGCATCTTCTCTGACCACAGTGGTATGAAACTGGAAATCGATTACAAAAAGAAAATTGGAAAAATCACAAACATGTTAAGATTAAACCACATGTTACAGAACAACAAATGGATCAATGAAGAAATCAAATGGGAAATCAAAAAAGACCTTGAGACAAATAAAAATGGAAATACAACAATACAAAGTCATGGGATGTAGCAAAAGCGGTTCTAAGAGGGAAGTTCATAGTGATACAGGCCTACCTCAAGAAACAAGAAAAATCTCAAATAAGCAATCTAATTTTCCACCTAAAGGAATTATAAGAACATTTGGGGGCGCCTGGGTGACTCAGTTGGTTAAGCCACTGCCTTCGGCTCAGGTCATGATCCTGGAGTCCCAGGATCTAGTCCCGCATCGGGCTCCCTGCTCAGCAGGGAGCCTGCTTCTCTCTCTGACCCTCCCCCCTCTCATGCTCTCTCTCTCTATCTCATTCTCTCTCTCAAATAAATAAATAAAATCTTAAAAAGAAAGAACATTTGAAGCCCAAAGTTAGTAGAAGGAAGGGAATTATAAAGATCAAAGCAGAAGTAAATAAAATAGAGACCTATAGAACAATTAAAAAAAATCAGTGATACTAAGCTGATTCTTCAAAAAAAATAAAATTAACAAACCTTTTAGCTAGACTTATTAAGAAAAAAGAACGAAGGCTCAAATAAATAAAATCAGAAATGAAAGAGAAGTTACAATTGATACCACAGAAATACAAAGGATCAAAAAAGACTACTATGAATAATTATATGCCAATAAATTGAACATCATAGAAGAAATGAATGAATTCCTAGAAACATACGATCTTCTAAGCCTGAATCAGGAAGAAATGGAAAATCTAAATAGACCAATTACTAGTAAGAGGTTTGAATTAGTAATGAAAAATTCCCAACAAAGTCCAGGACCAGATGGCTTCACTGGTGAGTTCTATCAAACATTCAAAGAAGATTTAATATCTATTCTTCTCAAACTCTTCCTAAAACTTGAACAAAAGGAAATACTTCCAAACTCATTTTATGAGGCCAACATTCCTCTGATATCAAAATCAGACAAAAACAACACAAAAAGAAGAAAAAATAATAACATGATATACCACATTAACAAAATGAAGGCTAAAGATCATGTGACCATCTCAATATATATAGAGAAAGCACTTGACAAATTCAACAGCCATTTATGATAAAAACTCAACAAGGTGCATATAGAGGGAATATACCTGAACATAATAAAAGCTATATACGAAAAACCCACTGCTAACATAATACTCAATAGTGAAAAGCTGGAAGCTTTTCCTCTAAGAACAGGAACAAGGCAAGGATGCCCATTCTTACCACTTTTATCCAACATAGTACTGGAAGTCCTAGCCGCAGCAATCAGACAAGAAAAGGAAATAGAAGGCATCCAAATTGGAAATGAAGAAGTAAAATTGTCACTACTTGCAGATGACATGATACCATATATAGAAAATCCTAAAGATTCCACCAAAAACACTGTTAAAACTAATAAATATATTCAGTAAAGTTGCAGGATACAAAATCAGTATACAGAAATCTGTTACATTTCTATACACTAATAACAAACCATCCAAAAGACAAATTAAGGAACCAATCCATTTATAATTGATAATTGTATCAAAAATTTTTAAAAAGCCCTAGGAATAAATTTAACCAAGGAGATGAAAGACCTATACACTGAAAACTATTAAGACTTTGATGAAAGAAAGTGAAGACAACACAAATAAATGAAAAGCTATTCTGTGCTCATGGATTAGAAGAACAAATATTATTAAAATGTCTACACTGCCAAAAGCAATCTACAGATTCAATGCAATCCTTATCAAAATTCCAACAGCACTTTTCACACAAGTAGAACAAATAATTCTAAAATTTGTGTGGAACCTGAAAAGACTCTGAATAGCCAAAGCAACCCTGAGAAAGAAGAACACAGCTGGGAATATCATGCTCACTGATTTCAAACTACACTACAAAGCTATTGTAATCAAAACTGTATGGTATTGGTATAAAAAGAGACACATAGATCAGAGGGACATGATAGAGCACCCCCCAAAAAAACCCATATATGGTCAATTAATTTATGACAAGGGAGCCAAGAATACACAAGGGGGGAAAGGACAGTCTCTTCAATAAATGGTATTGAGAAAACTGAACAGCCACATGTAGAAGAATGAAACTAGACCATTCTCTTACACCATAAACAAAACTTAACTCAAAATGGATTAAAGACTTGAATGGAAGACCTGAAACAAAACAAAACAAAACAAAACAAACAAAAAAACTCTTAGAAGAAAGCATAGGCAGTTAAGGACTTTCACATTGGTCTTGGCATTGAATTTTTGGATCTGACTCCAAAAGCAAAGGCAACAAAAGCAAAAATAAACAAGCAGGACTTCATCAAACTAAAAAGCTTCTGCAAGCAAAGGAAACCATCAACAAAGTGAAAAAGTGACCTACTAAATGGGAGAAAATATTTCCAAATGACTTATCTGATAAGGGGTTACTACCCAAAGTATATAAAGAACACAAACAACTAAAAAAATCAAATAATCCAATTAAGAAATGGGCAGATGTTGACATTTTTCCAAAGACAACATATAAATGGCCAATAGGCACATGAAAAAATGTTCAAGATCACTAACTATCAGGGAAATGGAAATCAAAACCATGAGGAGCTATCACCTCACACCTGTTAGAATGGCTATTATATGCTAAGCAAAATAAGTCAATCAGAGAAAGACATGTATCATATGATCTCACTGATATGAGGAATTCTTAATCTCAGGAAACAAACTGAGGGTTGCTGGAGTGGTGGGGGGTGGGAGGGATGGGGTGGCTGGGTGATAGACATCAGGGAGGGTATGTGCTATGGTGAGCGCTGTGAATTGTGTAAGACTGATGAATCACAGACTTGCCCCTCTGAAACAAATAATACATTATATGTTTAAAAAAAAAAGATAATAGGCAGGGAAAAATGAAGCAGGGGAAATCGGAGGGGGAGACAAACCATGAGAGACTATGGACTCTGAGAAACAAACTGAGGGTTCTAGAGGGGAGGGGATGGGGCGATGGGTTAGCCTGGTGATGGGTATTAAAGAAGGCATGTATTGAATGGAGCACTGGGTGTTATACGCAAACAATGAATCATGGAACACTACATCAAAAACTAATGATGTAATGTATGCTGATTAACATAACATAATAAAATAAAATTTAAAAAAAAAGACAAGAAATAACAACTGCTAAAAAGGATGTGGAAAAAAAGGAGCCCTCGTACACTGTTGGTGGGAATGTATGTTGGTGCAGCCTCTATGGAAAACAGTATGGAAGTTCCTTAAAAAATTAAAAATGGAACCATACAATCCAACTATTCCACTACTGAGTATTTACCCAAAGAAAATGTAAACACAGATTCAAAAAGATATACGCACCCTTATGTTCACTGCAACTTTATTTACAATAGCCAAGATCTGGAACAACCTAAGTGTCCATCAGTGGATGAATGGTTAAAGACGAGGTGGAATATATATACAATGGAATATCACCATAAAAAAGAAGGCAATCTTGACATTTCAATAACAGGGACGGACCTTGAGGGTATTATGCTAAGTAAAATAAAGTCAGACAGAGAAAGACAAATACCATATGATTTCACTTATATGTAGAATTTAAAAAACAAGAGAAACAAACAAAACAAAACTCATAGATACAGAGAACAGATTGGTGGTTATCAGAGGGGAATAGAGTTGAGAGGTGGGCAAAATGGACAAATAGGGTCAACTGTACCGTGACAGATGGTAACTAGACATGGTGGTGATCACTTTGTAGTGTATACAAATATCCAATTATGTTATACACCTGAAACTAATACAATGTTACACACCCATTTTACCTCAATTTAAAAAAAGAAAATGATCCTCTCATCTAAGTCTCCAATTACATTTGCATGTTGTCTTGCAAGGTGCTGTTTAATAACACTATTTCTTTAAAGATTTATTTATTTATTTATTTATTTATTTATTTATTTATTTATTTACTTTAGAGAAAGAGAGCAGGAGTAGAACGGGCAGAGGGAGATGGAGAATCTCAAGCAGACTCTGTGCTGAGCACAGAGCCCGATGCAGGGCTTGATTTCACAACCATGAGATCACAACCTGAGCCAAAATCAAGAGTCAGTCACTTAACGGACTGTGCCACCCAGGCACCCCTGTTTAATAATGCTTTAAATGGCAAAAAACAAACAAAAAAGCCCATTTCCAACAATATTAGTCTAATCTTTCTCCCACCGGCAGTCTTTATATATTTGAAGACCTCCATGCTGTTGAACCTCAGCTTTCTCCTCTCTAAATAGTCCCCATTTGATAATAGTTTTGAGGTTTTCCCCAAATAAATATTCATTAAGTGTCACTGGAGTGCAAAGTACTATGTTAGAAGCCAAGGTATATTAAAATAACTTTCTCAATATACCTCCTCAAGAAGGAGTTTAAGGAAGCCTCTAGAGGAAAATAAGCCTTGATGAGTGACCAGTAATTATTCATTTGTTCATATGTTTAACAAGACAGGAGAGCACCCTTTCTAGGAAAAGTGTTGATAATTCAGAAATAAGATTTTAAAATCTTTTGTTGGATGCATGAATGAATCAATGGATGGTAGAGATATAACACACACCTTCAAATAACTCAGTTCAATCTATTTCGGAATACCTTTTACACTTAAAATATTCTAAAATATTCTGAACTATCATATAATGGTCTATATGAGTTTACATTTAAATCATTAGGTATATTTGTATTTTATGACTTGAAAATATTTCCATTGCAGACTTGAGAAAAAGAAATGCTCATATTGGTTTAGTATTTTGGTAAGCAGTTTACAGAGTTGTATACACCACTAATATAACTTCAAAAAAACCTAAAATGCTCCTTATTATACCATATTTGAAATACAGTCCTTGGCACTTGTCAGAAGTCCAGCCTCCTGTGAACCATGCCTGTGTGTTTGCTTTCTGCGCTTGGTGCCTATGAGTTCCAAAATAGGATTTTCCAGAAATCAACTGGTAACTTTTTAAGTTTATTTTATTTTATTAAGTTTATTATTTTTTTAAAGTGTACTATACAAACTCAAAGACTAAAAATAGGATAATAATTTTTAAAAAGAAATATCTCATCTCCCTATTTGTAATCATACTATCCAGATGGATTCACCGTTGACAGTTTGGAATCTATTGTTTCATTCTTTCTGAACTTCTTTTAATGCTCACACAAACACATACACTGTGTCACACAAATATTCCAAGTCATAACATAAATATGCTTAATGGTTAAAAAAAAGTAGTGATGGAAACAAAATCCTAGATTCTTGGTCCTTCATCTATCATCCAACTCGTCATTATTGCTCCAGCTTCTCTTTTCTGCTAGTATCCTAGTAAGACTTGAAATTAGTATAGATTGTTTTCTATTTGGGTAAAATATGTAAGTAGTTGGTACACTGTCTCAGGGTTATTTGGAGTTTTGAAAGTGAAATTTTGTCAACTCACATGTTGGGCTAAATAACTCCTTGAGAAGCAGTGTGCCAAGCAGTTAATACACAGAATTTAATTTGCTTCTTCTGAGTTTTACCATTGAGCTTTCTGCGGGAAAGCTCTCCCTAAAAACACACTTTATTGGCTCTAATTAAGAATGCATCCAGTAGTGTTCTCTCAGGCTTTGGATGCCTGCTGGCTTAATTTTTAAGCTTCTCCATTCTCGATAAAAGTGCTGAATTGAATTTAAAAGTCTATTCCTACAGAATTACCCCTTAGTGTGCACACCACTCACACTTCAGCAGAAAAGATTAAAATACTATTTACTACACATGGCAGACATTGTTTTTAAAAAAATGAATGGAAAATGAGTCTATAGTTTAGCAATAATTTTGAAATGAAAGTTTGTTCCGAACATATGGCTTTTGTTTTTTGGTTTATTCTTAACCTGAACCAAGACAGAAGTTATTAATGGAGCCACAGAATATAAGAAAATAGCTGTTAATCAGCAAACAGATTCACGTCCTTTATTTTTAAAGGCTGAAAGGGTTAGAGTTATTTCTTTATAACCAAAGTGTATATGATTAACCTTGGGATTTTCTCAATAGGTAGACATTACCCGTGATTAGATCCCATGAGTGTTTTCCTTCTCCATTTTGCTGATTCCATTAATAAAGAGATGGCAACCTTTGGTGCCCTTACTGACTGGTCCTAAACAGACTGGTTTTCTTTTGCTTCCAGGAAACTATTCAATATCATGCTGACTGATTTTATTTTTCCTGCAATAGAGGCAGAAACTTCGTATGCCCAATTGTTCACTTAATTATTCTTCAAACACATATTGCATCCTACTATGTGGCAGGTACCCCACTGAACTATGAGCGTATATATGGAGCTAATAGTCTAATGGAAGAAAATTGTTATGTAAAAAGAATTGTTAAAATAATGTCTCAGATGCCATGAAGAGATAAAAACCATATACGGTGAGGCACAAATGATCTAGCAACTAACTGTGCTCAGAAGAATTGGATTGGATTGAAAGGTGAAGTTGGGACCAAAGAGGTTAAGGATGAGTGGATTTGGCAATGGGAAGACCTGTTGAGGCTTTATCGACAGCACGGGCACAGGTGAAGACATAAAAAGAAAGAAACAATGGAAAGATCAATGTAAACTTTTATTAAATTTAATACTTTTTGCTTTCAACTAGATTGAAATACTTATTTGGAGTGATTATAGTGATCCCCGTAGGGGCACAAAGTGCTCTGATTTCTACAGAATCACCATTTGTGAAGCAGAGAATAAGCAGTAGTGAGGGTCAAAGTGAGAAAAGGGAAGAGCAGTGAGGAGACTATTGGAATAGTCTAGGAGAAAAATGATGGCTAAAAGAGGTCAAATTCGGGATATAATTTGAAGTTAGAACCAACTGGGTTTACTGATAAAGCATAAGGGTATAGTTTGTGAAGTAAAGACAAGAATTAAGCACGGCCCTGGATTTTTGGCCTGGGCAGCTGAAGGAATGTGGTGCCATTTCCTACGGGAAGAAAGAATGCACGATGTGCAAGTGTGTGTGTGTGTGTGTGTGTGTGTGTGCGCGCGCACCCACGTTAGGATGAAGAAAACTAAAGATGCCGTTTGGCTATGGTAAGTTTCAGACACATCTTGTGGAGTTGTCCTTAGACCGTTGTGTGTAAGACTGTAATGATCAGGAGAGTTTGGATGAGATCACCTAGGGAGTCAATATAAACGGAGAAACATAAGATCCAAGAATTGATCCCCGGGACAGGCTAACACGTAAATACCAAAAAAGGAAGTAGGATATAAGTACAATAGAAGAGTATTCAGCCATAAAAGAGAAGGAAATCCTGCCATTTGCAACAACATGGGTGGACCCTGAGGGTACCGTGTGAAGTGAAATAAGTCAGAGAAAGACAAATACACATGATCTCATTTACATGTGGAACCTAAAAAAAATCAAACTCACAGAAACAGTAGATTGGAGGTTGCTGGGGTGGAGAGGGGGCAGTGAAAGAAATGAGAAGATGTTTGTGAAAGGGTAAAAACTTCCAGTTATAAGATGAATGTGTTCTGAAGATGTAACATACAGCAATGTGACTATAAGTTAACAATACCATATCGTATAATTGAAATTTACTAAGATAGTAGATAATAAATGTTCTAACCACAAAAGAAATAGGGGATGTATGTGTTAACTAACCTTACTGTAATCACTTTGCAATATATACATACATCAAATCATCATGTGGTACATCTTAAACTTACACAACGTTATTTGTCAATTATATCTCAAAAAAGCTGGAAAAAAAACTGAAGAATGGGTCAGCAAAAGTGACTGAGCAGAAAGAGACAGTGAGTATGGTGATCCTGCACCTATGTGAAGGAAATGTTGCAAAGACAAGGGGATAGTAAACTATGTCAATTTTTTCTCATAAGCTCAACTAAGATGAGGCAAAAGAGGAAGTCATTGAGTCTGGCAACATGGAGAACCTTAGTAACCTCAGAAAAATCAGTGTGAGTGATTAGTAAAGTAGACGGAATGAAAGCCTGTTTGGAACATCTACAAAGCTACAGAGTAATGAGAACATAAAGACATGAATGTGGCATTTTGTTGTAATGGGGGAAGGACAGAGAAATAGGGCGATAGCTAGGGAAAGTGTGAGTCAAGACAGGGACTTTATGGTGAAAAAATATTCAATATGACTACTTACATAATTAAGATGAGAAATATAACAGCAGAAAGAAATAATCCAGTGGTAAGTGGGCACATTTTGAATGCAGAATAGAGAAGATAATTGCAGGAGTCATTCTCATGAGTACATGGGGGAAGGATCCGTGCTGAGTGAGGCTAGACTTAGCTAATAGCAACAATTCATCCAACTGAGCAGTCAGAGTATCAAATAAATGAATGGTAAGGTTCCCAACAATAACAGAAGCGATGGTGAAGAGGAAAATAGGGCTAAATATTCAACGAATAAAAGAGTGACCAAGAGGTTGAGAGATGAGGACAAGGAAGGTGAGTAGGGGAATGTTCTGATGAGTTCTTTCAAGGAGATGCTTTTTTGAGAAAAGAAGGAGAAATGTGTCAGAAGAAGAAATGAGAACTGGTTAAGTATACTCCACTCCCCTCCATACCCACTATCTATTCATATGAGACAAAAATAATAATATAACCACCCCTTGAGAAGGAAGCAGTGTCCTTGAGATGAGCCAGGTTCAGTTAGAAGAACAAGGTGAAGAGGGCATTTCCAGAAGAGGTGAATATAAGGGACATTTAACTCATAACACTCTGAGAGTTGGATGTGAGAGGGTCTGCATGGATCAGAAGTAGTATAAGAGTCTCAGAAGATTTGGAACACCACATGGGTGTTACACTTTGGACAACAATAGGTGTCTTGAGAGACTTGAATTTTTTGATAGTGCAGGAGGTAAAAGAGGTGTATGAGGCATCATGAGATTAGGTCTGATGGTCTCTCTGGGGACAGCCAAAGGCTGGTTCTAGGGATAAGAGCATTTTTAGGATTAGTGTCTTGCAGTTGGTGGTGAAGGGGCTGATAGTGTCATGGTATGGCAGTGTGGGGGTGCATTCTTCAGACCTCCCTGCTAAAGAAAACGTTCCAGTTAGGTGACAGCCTCCAACTGCCTCACTTTAGTGAGCCACTATGGTGTTTACACCAATGCCACACTCTTCTGGGGTGACTCCCAGCCAGACCTAGCAATGGGGAAGTCCTAGAAACAGGCCAGTCCTTCCAAAAGCAGGACTCTGCATTGGGCCTCCCTACTGGCCTAGTCAAGACTTTCTTTGGGCTATCCTACAGTCTGAGGCCCTTCCTACCCAATCCTTCTTTTCCCCTCTTTTTCCACAGATGTCAAAATTGTTTCTAGGTCTGAGGCTCTCCTTGACTAGGTCTGCCCCCTTTACTTTTATCTTTCATAGGCATTTCCCACAGTAAGCCTCTCATACTTGTAACTTGGGTTTTTTACACCCACTTCTGGGAGGATGTGAACTGTCCCACTTGGGGAGAGACGGAGAGGCTAACTGAGCTGAGGTAAATGTGTGCTGGATTTTACTGGGAAATGTCATAGCTCTTGGATCTCTTTGGACATGTTATGATCAGGGATGAACTGGTTTACCAGGGATAATGGAACTCTATGGGTGTTCCTTCAACCCTGCTATAGGTGGTGTGGCAATCAAGATAATGCAAAAGCTTCTCTATCACCATATACATTATTATCCTCCTTGTATACCAAGTTAGGAATGCTACAAAATAGCAGGCAAGAAAGTCAGGAAAAATGTACTGAGGGCTTACTCTGTATTAAGCTTTGGGCTAAAGGTTTGCTACTTGCTTCAGAATACTTTCACTGAATACCAAGATACATGGGGCATCATCTTGAGTCAAAATCCAGGCCAACACTTGTTTTTAAAAAATCATTTACATCCTGCCTTGCTTATAGCAGCACTGTGTCTGTCTTAAAGCAAACATGTTCACAAGCTGTCATGTCATATAAATTCTCCCTGCTATCTTGCGGACTGGATGCTTCCTGCTTCTCCCAGCTGCATCTCAATTTTCCTCCTTGAATGGAGCTAACAAAGGGTCTTTTTCTCTCCATTGCATGTTGTGAATGTTTCAAAAATGACAACATACCTCCAGGACACTGGAACACATGAAAGTTGGTGCCTTCATAAAAGGAGTTTCTTGTGTTGTCCACTTCAGGGGTCCCTGCGCCTAACAGGTATGTCTGCCACTTTCCCAGTAGACAACCCAGCCTGAGTGAAGGAAAGATAATGTCAGCCCCCAGCTCATGAGAAACAGAGCTGTGGGCTTTGGGTTCTTTTGAACTCTTGTATTACTTAGTTGACTGGTTTTTGCCCTTTTCTGGGATGGCTGTTTAGAATCTCAAACCTTGACACCCCTTTATTCTTTCCTTTAGTCAAAGGCTTAATGAGGAGTAAAATGTGTCTCTGCATCATAAACACATTTTAGAAGTTAACAGGAGTCCCTGGCCCCTGCTAAACGCTAACCAAATGTGTTAAAATCAGCAGTTTGATGTTGCCCGTAGAGACAGCTGGGGAAGGGGAGGGGGGCTTGAGGGAGTGTCTCACAGCTGGAGAACCCAGCAGGAAATAACACTATTGGAGACTTGCTACTAAGCAAACAACAAAGTGAGAGAACAGAGAGAAAGAGAGAGAGAATGAAAGTATGGGAAACCAGCCCAGCCTGGTCATAGAATTGGTGAGGGGATACAGACGATACAGCTAAAATTAAAAATGATTAACTGAGAATTATCTAATTACTGACATTAGATATAAAATCAACTAAGTGCTTACTATTCTAACTCTTGTGCATATGTGCTGTGGTATAATCTATAAGTTTCATAAACTCACTTCTAAACACTTAGCAGTAATTAACTACAAGCTTTAACTATAAAGCTGCAAGAGCTGGACAGTTGGAAATGCCCTTTCACCTAGATGTGCCACTCCTGGGAATAGAATACAAAAACATAACATATGAATGAAGGTAGGTATTAATATCAGCATTAACTCTAGTAACAAAAGATTTTCAAACAATGGAAATTGCTTTATAAATCATATACCGCCAACAAAGCAAGATATTATGAAGAATATTTGCATTTAGGAATTAATTTCCCCGTGTTACTGGATGCTAAATGAATCTTTACCTGTTGTGTTCTGAAATTCAGTAGATGGTAAGCAACACTAAAGAAGAATGCTACTTTCATCCATGCCAAGAATAACAGAACTAGTCTGATGATTTTTAATCCCCATCACCGACCTAATAGCCACAATAAGGAGAAACTAGGAATTCCAAAAGGTGATAAAAGAGAACTAGCAGGATATTTTTCTGAGGTGAAAAGTGAAAAGGCTCCCCCCGCCCTTTGGAGAGTAGAGAGAGTACCCTCCCTCACAAATGGATTGAAAGGGTCTAAGAAAGTGTCCATAGAGTAATATCCCTGTATGAAGGGAGGCTGGCATCACTCACCTTGCCTAGATGTTTGCTGAGTTGCAGACACTTGTAGTCCTAAATCAGTGCAGCCTCCTGAATGAAGAAGGATAAAGGAACTCTCAGGAATTTGATGTGTCCATTGAAATTTCACATACACAATCATAAACACTGGATCTGCCTCTTATCTGGAGAATTCTAAAGAATTACCTGGCTAGAGCAGCATGTGATAGCAAAGCAAAAACAGACCTCCCAGCAAGGATGCATGAATTCCTTGAGAACCAAGAGGATGCCTTAGAAGATAAATGGGCCATCTTGAAGGTATGAGACCTTGGGTTCACCACCAGCAGTAGGAGCAGTAGGAATAGACAGAGGAGATGATCTAGAGAGTGCACTGCCCTTACTGGTTGCACCATTGGTGATCTGGTGCAGCCTCCAAAGAATCCATCAATGCAGCAGACAAAAAAGCCAGGATTTAGACACCTGTCATGGAAAATATAGTAGCTACATGAAATATACATACAACATTAAGGACAAAACAGAAGACCTTTGTATCTTTTTTCTCTAGTCTTTCTCCTTCCTCTTAACCTATAAGATATAGAAAGATTCACAAGAGAAACTTAAAAAACAAGGAATAGCAAGGAAAAATATCATGCCGTATGCCCCATCACAAGACCCCAAGCTACCACTCAAGCCAGCTAGAGAGAGGAGAGAAGGTTGAATTGGATGTGAGATTGAACTCCTTGTTATACTGGCCTGACCGGTCATAAAATATATATATATAATTATAAATTATTACTATTATAAATAATAAATAATATGCAGATAATACAAATATGATTATGAATGTTAATAATATATTATATTATAATATATATTATAGTCTTAATTACCATACATGACACAATTTTCTTTTTTTTCTTTTTTTAAAGAATTTATTCAATTAGTTGACAGAGAGAGACACAGTGAGAGAGGAAACACAAGCAGGGGAAGTGGGGGAGGGAGAAACAGGCTTCCCACCTAGCAGGGAGCCCGATGTGGGGCTCAATCCCAGGACCTTGGGACCATGACCTGAGCCGAAGGCAGACACTTAACGACTGAGCCACCCAGGCGCCCCATGACCAATTTTCTAAGTGAAAGTACCTGGAAAGGTACATGGCATACACAAAACAAATTTAGAGGTGGGCAAGTCAGCAATGCTCTTGCCTTTTTAAGATCATGATTTATTTTTTAAGATTTTATTTATTTGACACATAGAGAGAAACAGCGAGAGAGGGAACATAAGCAGGGGGAGCGAGAGAGGGAAAAGCAGACTCCCCACTGAGTAGGGAGCCCAATGTGGGGTTCAATCCCAGGACCCTGGATCATGACCCAAGCCGGAGGCAAATGCCTAACGACTGAGCCACCCAGGTGCCCCTAAGGTCATGATTTTAAAGTCAAGGAAATAAAAGGTTTTTTATGTGGGTATTCTCACTGAGTTCATCTCATTTACTACATCAGTAATATATAGCACTGTGTGAAAATTAATAATTTTCAAGAAACTGTGCTACTTAGGCTATGCTTTCTGTCCTTTTGTAAGTTCATGCCTTTTAGCCACTAAAAGATCCACTATCTGATCCCAAAGCAAGGAGATTTAATTTTAAAATATCAAGAATATAGAACTCCAAGGAACATTTGGAATATGACAAGTGAAATATTCTAAAACGGTGCTTCCTAAAATGTGTTGCACAGAACTTTATAAGATGCTTGCTCCATTGCAAAAAAGAGATGCAATCATGTAAGTTTGAGGAATTTGTATTTGTTATCTTTTGTCTTAGCAATTCACAATTCATATTAGCATGTTTAATTTGAAAAATGCTTCCATTTTTAAAAATTGCTAATGTTTAACCCAGTACATTTGATATGTCTCCCAGTATTCAGTCTCAATTCCACGGAGAGATCCAATGAATATCTGTGGAAGAAATCTTCGGTACAAGTGCCTTGTCTATGAGTTCCCTCTGGGCATACAGGGCAGTGGGGAACACAACGTTTTCTTACCTCTTCCTTCGTGGATGCTGATTTAAGGTCATAGGAAAGTGAGAAGTGAAAGAAAAAGGCTAATGAAAGGAACAGGACAGAAATTGGGAAGGATGAAAGTGAAGAGAGATTCCAAGGGAGGCAGAAGGTGGGTGGTCCTGTCTCCCGAAGGCCGAGATACTGCTTCAAAAGGTAAACCCCCAAGTGAAACCATGACCTCAAAAGAGAGACCTCTGGCCCCAGCCCAACCACTGGCAAGGCTTCATTCACCAAAAAGATTTTGGATAAAAAGAATGTTGACCCAATGGTTGGAACATGGAAGATGAACAGAAGGCAAAGAAGTATATATATTTCAGGCAAGATGGGGATATTGTTTAGGTTGGGATATGGGGTTGGGAAGGGAGAAGGATCTCACAACTTTCTAGAAGGAAAATATCCTTACTTTTCTCTCTGGGGAAGACAATCACTGGCCTTGGTTGCAGGTACTATGTAAAGTAAGAGTTTAAAATAGAACCAAGGAAGGAAACAGAAAATGCTCCAGAGTGGCCTGAAAAACTGCCTTGCCAAGCTCCATAGAGCATCAGTATATCAAATGAGCATTCAAGGTCCAGATCTGTCAATTCCACTCCCTTCAGAAGGAATAGGTTCTTAAAAATGCATCTATGCTATATTTAAATGAGGGAAACCTATCAGCCTCTCTTTGGAATTTACTGGTGGAAAGCAGCTGAGGGTTTTCCTTAGTGAAAATGACAAATAGCAGGGTTTGTCATTTAAGATATGCCATTACCTAAATCTTACTGAAAGGAAAGTGATTTGCATCAATTAACTGACTGTTTAAGGTCTGTTCTAATTTTCCCCAAACCACAAGAACCTCCAGCCTACAATATTACCAAGGGGCTGCAGGCCAAGAGGAAAGAGGAGGGCTTCCTTTAAGTTCTTCAGAGTGGTTGTGTTCCTTTCTTTTCTCCTCCCATTGTGAGCTGAGGGGCCCAAGATCAAGGTGCCTGCACATTCGGTGTCTGGTAAGAGTCTCTTCTGGGTTCATGTGAGGTCATTTTTTTGTTGTATCCTCATCTGGCAGATGGGCCAAGGGAGCTCTCCGGGGTCTCCTTTAAGAGCACTATTCCCATTCATGAAGGCTCCACCCTCTGAACCTAATTACCATGCCAAGGCTCCACCTCCTGATACCCTCGCACAGGGAGTTAGGTTTCAACATAGGAATTTTATGTGGGACACAAACAGTCTCTAGCAGGCTCCAAAATCAGACTTTCTGGGTTCATATCTGTAGGACCTTGGCAAGTCCCTTAGCTGTCCAGGTTTTTGTTTCCACATCTGTAAAGTGGGGATAATAATGGTAAACATTTCATTGGGTTGCTAAGTTAACTAAAATGCTGTATGTAAACCTGATAGCACCAAGGCCATCAAACCTCAGTCAATGGGTGACTTGCTGACTACTTAATCTTAACTTCCAGCCCGGATGCACCACATGGTTACAGGACTCAGGGGAGTGTTACCAAAAAAAGCTTCTTAGACACCCACACCTTCTTTGGTTTAGTCTTGCCTTATTTTTGTTCCTCAAGAAACAGAACAAGGGCGCCTGGGTGGCTCAGATGGTTAAGCGTCTGCCTTCGGCTCAGGTCATGATCCCAGGGTCCTGGGATCGAGTCCCGCATTGGGCTCCCTGCTCCCTGGGAGCCTGCTTCTCCCTCTGCTTCTCTCTCTCTCTCTCTCTCCCTTTGTCTCTCATGAATAAATAAATAAAATCTTTAAAAAAAAAAAAGAAACAGAACAAAATAATACCCAGCCCACTGAGCTGAATGACACTCAAGCAAAATATGAGATCCAAGCAAGACCAGTAGGGATCAAGCAAAATGGCGGGAGAGGAAAGGTTACAAAAGATGACTGAAAGAGAAGTAAAGAAAGAGGAGCCACGGCATCCCCGAGGAATCAGAGGACAATGTAGAAACCGCCAGCTAAATGGGGTTAAGGTTTAGTTCAGGGCAGGGCAAAGGGATGCAAACGACCAGGTAAAGTGCCTGCTTCCCTTGGGCGTGGCACAGCCCTAGATAGAATGGAAGGACACTGTGTGTTTAGAGAGAGAAAACTGGAGACACCATGTAAATGCACAGGCTCCTGAAGGATCAAAGTGCTATTTACCATCCCTCCCAGAGAGAAAAAAAATCACTGAGGCCCCCTGGTGGGTGTGCTAAAGCAAATGCGGGAGCCATGAGCTATTCAAAAGAACACACAGTTGCTTTGATCACAGGATGAGGCCGGAAGCTGCATTTTGCTGGTTACACTGCATCTTATCTACCCCTTTACTGATGCCAAGCCATATTTCTTCTCTGGTAGAATAGAGGCCATTTTTTATTCTAGGCAGCTATTTGCCAAGTTTTTTTTCTTTTTCTTTTCCCTAACCAGTGCTCAGTTTAAGGAGAACACTTTCTGATATAAACTCTGAAAGTAATGTCAGGCCTCTACAGCTGGTACCCCTGTACTTTCCCCATGAAGCAATGCTGAGTACAGCACTTTGAGCAAATAGACAACTCCTTCCCAACAGCAGTAGGGATGTGCTAAGTTATTCAGGGCAGTCTACTCAGACAACGAGAATAAACATTTCTAAGCCAGACTCGGCAGATATTCGGTGTGGCCCTTGTCGTTACATTTATTTTCTCAAGGCAATAACGGACACCATGAATAGCTAATAAATAGGTGTGTGTTCCTTTCTTTTGAATTATCGACAGTTATTTAGAATGCCATTTTATGCAGAAGGCAGAATAAATGCTGCCGTACAAAAGTGATGGCCTAGCATGTGTAGTACAATCGATTTTTTTAGAAGAAAGCGAAGCTCTAAGGCAAGAGAAGAGCACAACCAACCACTGGTTGAAATGTCTGTCCCTACATGAATAAGAGATGAAAGAGGATCAGTAAGTAATTCTATCAAGATGTCATTCCTGAAGCATGCCAACTCTGGTATCTTTAGTAGTTTTGACTCACAGGTAGGGATGTGAATATGTGAAAGAATCAAGCAAGTAACTTAGACTTTAAGTATTTACAAATAGCACCAGTGAACACTTAGCTGGCATTAACAACGAGCTGGACACTATTTTCAGCACTTTCCGTATAGCATCACATTTAATCCTCACGACAGGGAAGTGCTATTATTTTCCTCATTTCAAAGAAAAGAGAATTGAGGCACAAAGAGGTAAAGCAACATACCCCAAGTTACACTCCTTGCAAGAAATTATGGAAGTCTTAAGGGCTGCTCATAAATATTTCAGTTCTCCTCAGAGGCCCATGATAGAATTGCACTTAGGTAGAATCTCTAACAGCCACTGTTCGATCCACCATGTTCTCTTTGCTCTGGCTTGATTATCACTGAGGTAGGTATTGGGATGGAGCCCAGGTTTCTGAGTGACTGTGATGATTACAGGCCTCTTGTCAACCTGAGTGGAACATTTAACATGAGCAAAAAACACCACGTTAGGCCTCTGCAACCTTAAGGGTTGTCTGTTAACGGAGCATACTCCAGCCTGTCCTGGCTGATAGTGGTAATGTTGGCATTTGAACCCAGGCAGCTTATCTCCAGGGTCCGTGCTCTAAACCACTATGTTACACTGCCTCCCAAGTGTGAGGTATTGCCAGTGCACCGAATGAGCTCACCGTCCCTTGAAAACGGGCACACACAGCAAAAGCAGCCAAATAAGAATGCTAAGTAGCACCTGATGGATTTAGAAAATGAACAGCACAGAGTCAGTGAACGGGGGAGTCAGAGAATGGGAAGATCAGGGTAGCCGGATATGTTGGCCCAAGCCCACTGGGTTGAAAAGGTACGAAACCCATTCGAATTAGCTCAAGTCAATTGGCGTGAGGTTATAAACCTCTTGGAATCTAAAGTAGGGAAATTAGAACAACTGAGCCGCCTGTGAACTAAAGTACACCGGAAAAGTCAGCAAACTTGTCTTCTCAGAGATTGCGTGTCCTCTCTTGTCTCTGTTTCTCTTAGCTTTTCTTCTGTTTCTCAGGTGTACTCTTCCCCTTGGCCCAACATGGCGTCAGTCTCACGTACCAGGTCCATCTCTACCATGACTGAAGAGGCACTGTGTCACTTAGTGCAAGTTATTGAGAGACAGAATCTGCTTGGCTCAACCAGTTTCCCTTTGGCCTGAAATGACCTCTGGTTCAATTACCTACCAAGGAGAGGATCCCAGGGTTCACAGGCTAAAACAGTCCCTTTGGCAAAAATGGGGTGAGAGAACAAGTCCAAAGAAAAAGATGTGTGATTTGCAATGAAGTCAAGAATGATTTAATCAAAGAAGCAGCAATTTGATTTAGATGAGCAAAGAGGAATATGGCCAGGGCACTACAGGAGGAAGCAGAAGCTTGCGTAAATACACAAATGCTCCTGCTTGTTTGTAGGCAACGAGGAAGCCTACAATGGCTAGAAAAAGCAAGCTTAGGTTGCTCAGGGGCGGGAGGCTGGAAAAGTGAAATGAGTCATCAACAGATATTCATCAGTGACCTTCACCTTTTCCTAAAGTTTTATAAGTCTGCTCTTCTGACAATCGGGACTGTGATCTCCAAGCCAAAGAGTGCATGTCTTTTCTCTGAATTATGCCATTTCTTTCATTTGAACATTTCTTAATCTCTTCCAACTATCTCCTATGTTTTATAGAAATTAATAAACATTTCTTAAACCATAAGTCACCCTAAGGGAAGGGACTGGGTTTTATACCTATTCCTAGTACCTAGCTCAGTCCCCTTCACCGAACAGAGTTTCATAAATGTTTGTTGGATAAAATAATTAAAAATAAATGAACCTCACTTTAGGAAGAACAAAGAGCCAACTGACTTATGTGGCAACATCCCAAAGACTTCAAGTTCTTTGGAAAGCAAAGAACCTCTAACATCTTAGGAAAGAAAGTTCTTAATTACTACCATGACAGCCCACTGTTCTTCCTCTGCTCACTAACTACTCTGGAGGTGCAGGGGGCCTCCCTCCAGGCTCCTCATGCTCCTCAAAATTAACAAGCCACTTTAGAAAATAATGTATGAAGTTTTAGATATCTGAATAAATTGCATATCACCATAAGGTCTATTATTAGATTACTAGGTCATATGTGAATATAATGGCTGGAAGTACACAAATTTAGTAAAATCAGAGACTTCCAAGCCTGGAAGGAAGCCTCTACCTGATCATAGGCAAGTTACTCTACTGCCAGGAGTAAAAAGCTGGATATATTAACATTTGTTTCATACATTTGGCATGAAGATCATGCAAACAAACACATGTAGGTTTGTTCCTAGCCTAGGGGCACATAGTAGGTGTTAAAAAATACTTATTCTCTTCCAAGTTTTCTCTTTTCTTTGATGAGAACTGTCTTTTGCTAAGCCAAGTGATGTCACATAACTCTGTGCCATATTGTTCTTCGGAGAGATGGACCAGCTGCAATTCAGACTGCTGAATGGAAACCCCAGTGCTAAACTCTACAGCCACTCAGGCCTCAGTGGCCTTTGATCTCTCCAGAGTGCTTCATCTCCTCTGGTCAGTGACTGTGCCTTCTCGTCACTCTGGAATAACAGAAGGTCAGAGCAAGGCCCCACACTATTGCAAGTAACAGACTATCTGAGGCATTGCAATTTGGCTCATTCCCTGTTATGACGATGGTAACAAGAACTGAAAATGGCACAACACAAATGCATTCCTGAGACCAAAACTGTAATACAAACGGGAAGTTTTACAGGAGCTGTTATCCCCAGAACAGGCTTCTCCTTGTAATTGTGTGGATTTTTATTTTTCTTTATTTCTTGTTTTTTATAATCTTGTGTTCAGATCTTGGTATTGGCAGTCAGTGAAAATTGTCTGGGCAGTCAGGAAAACAATGATGTTTATCTAGTAACAAGGTTGTAAAATTTGAATAGACCAAGGCAATAAATAAATGCTAAAGATAGTTTCCTTTGCAGAATTAATTTTCCTACATTATACTTTTGACATATTAAGAAATAAGAACACATCAAGATCATGGTGAACAAAATTTGCTCCTTGTAAAACACACATTCTGTTAAAGCAGTAGTTCTCAAATGGGAGCAAAGCTTCTCTGGCCCCTCTCCCCACATACTGTCATCCCCAAGGGGACATTTGGCAATATGTAAAAATATTTTTCATTGTCAGAATTGGGAGGGGAGTGTCACTGGCATCTAGTGGATAGAAAGCAGGAAAGCTGATAGACATCCTACAATATATAGGCCAGACCCCCACAACAAAGAATTATCCCACCCAAAATGTCAATAGTGATGAGATTGACAAACTTATGTTAAAAGAACTCAAACTTTTTGCTTAAATCTAATACCGTAACATTTTGTTATCAAATACTTCTGCATCTCATGTCCTTGGGATTTATTAGAGGAAATTTGTTTAAAAAAGGAAAACAGATAAAATAAAAACTTGTAAAATAGGAACTAAAAAATTCTGAAAAATTCAGTCTTAAACTTTTCAAAAGCACGTATGAGCCACATAAGCAAACACTGTACTAGTCACATTTCTCGTTAGCATACTCAATTCTTAACACCTATATTTCACTTTAAATAGCACATTCAGGGGCGCCTGGGTGGCTCAGTTCATTAAGCGGCTGCCTTTGGCTCAGGTCATGATCCCAGGGTCCTGGGATCAAGCCCCCCATCAGGCTCCCTGCTCAGCGGGAAGCCTGCTTCTCCTTCTGCCTGCCACTTCCCCTGCTTGTGCGCTCTCTCTGTCAAATAAATAAAATATAAAAAATAAATAAATAAACAAATAGCACATTCAATTTCAATTATCTCATTGGACCTTCACAAAAGTCCTGTGGGGTAGATATAACTGTCTACAATTTAAAAGGACCAAGTAAGATTCAGAGAGGGTAAGTATTTGTCTAGTGAAACATAGGTAATAAGAACACCATGGGACACGATGAGAAAAATGAATGTTTGGGATCAGGAATGCTGAGCTTCCTAATGTCTCCTATTCACCAGCCACGTGTCATTGTTCCACCTTGTGAAATCCTGGCCTCCACACCAACGCAGCAGGAGTGGTGAAAGCTAGCTCAGCGTGGGGGTGGGGAGGGTGAGTCACCATAGAGATTGACTGAAGCCATGGATCCCAAACAAAGGAACTCACTTTATGTGGAATAAGACGCAGAGGTGGCAGAGTGCCAGGACCCAAGCCAGATGTTCCAATTACAAGTCCAGTGCACTCTCCTCCATTCCATGAGGGCCCACCACATGTTTATAACACCGTAGGCATTGAGGTGGTCGCTTTCAATAGCAAATGTGTAGAGCTTACCTAAGGAAAAAGATAAAGAAAAAAGAAACCCCTTAAAATCACTTAGAACTTTTTTACTTTCAACTGTATTGTTCAAAATTGACAGATTTCTTTCTCAGCCAGGACAAGATAAGGAGAAAATTTCCATTTTCCATGATTGAATAGTGTGCGTTTTTATGTGTGTTGGGGGTAGGGATGGGGAGAAGGAAAGCATCTCAAAACAGTCTACGGCAAAAAGTGACTTAATCATCTTCACTGAAAGGAAGAGAACATGCTTTTATTTGTTCAGAGGAATCTCAGACCAAGGGACTATATTTTTCTCAAGCATACAGCAAATCTTTGGGGGCCTGAATCAAAAAGAAGAAAAATTAAAAAGAAAACTTGATCCTGTAATTCTGCTTCTGGGAATTAATCTGAAGGAAAAATAATACATATATTATATATATATAGTGTATATACATATAATTTTAACATCCAACACACAAATTGTAATATCATCAGTACAATTTTATAAATTATGTAATATTTTATAAACATGAAAAATTGAAACCAAATGAAATATCCAACAAAGGAGAATGGTTAAGCAGTCATTAAAAATTATGGTAAAGGGCAGTTATAACAACACAGTTAATACCTGCTAAAAACAGTGGTTAAGAAGAAAGCAGAAACAAAATTATAGATACAAAATAAATTCAATTTTGCTTTGGGGAATGCCTAAATAAACAGATAGGAAACAGTCTAAAATGTTATAGTGGTAGGGTTATAAATAATTTTTCATCTTTCTTATTCTCTATTTTCCAGCTCTATAAAATGAGCATATATTCATGTTACAATAAAAATAACAATAAATACAATGACAAAGCTAAGATTACTTGAAAAAAAAGGAGTTATGTTGAAAAAATACATAGAATTTTATGTGGGGAATTTGCTACTGCAAATAAAATAGTTCAGTAAGGCAGCGGGAAGAATAACTTGATTGTTACACTATTGCAAAGCCCTTAAGACCAAATTCCTCTCAGCCCATCAATTTCACATTGATTTCATCTTGACATGCAACATGCCCCTCAGTTCTATAATAAAAGGAGCCATGAAATATCAATGGTGACTTTTAGAGGACACACATACACATGTTGATTGAAGATTAATTTCTCAGCAGGGTGGCTCATCATCAATATCCTGCCTTTTATGTGGCACAGGTCAGGTGACCTTAATGATTAATAAAGGAACCGGCTTTGAGTTGGCTCTGGGTTTCCAGGAAATATAAGTTATTTTGAACTAAAGGCATAGAGGATGCTCTGGTTTGACCATATATTTTATTACAGAGCACCATAATCCGAGTAAGGGATTATCTGAATGGTCTGAAATGCCACTGAAAGCTACCATATATATCAACTTGGTGATGGCTGATTCTAAATATGGGAAAATCTTTCTGGATGGCATATACTACCTGTTGACCTGGACTATGTCCCATGATATATCTTTTTCGTACTTTTCCTTTACACATAATTTTCCAGCAAAACTTTCAGTAGCACATGACCAACGGGGGGAGATGGATTAAAGAGAATATTTAATCAAATGATCCTGATGATTTAATCAAATGGGCTAAATCCACTAGGCATTTAAACCCCTGAGTTGAAAGTTCAGTTTAAAAAGAAGTATAGAAAGTCTCATAAATCCTCATTGAGAGCTTTTTTGGATTATGCTGCATGGTATTTTTTATAACTGATAAGCAATTAATATAGCATAATTAAAAGATCTGCCTATGTGTAAATTATGGCAATTATGTGCTATTTTATATGATAATACATAATAAATGTCTAGCACATGCCTAACACATGAAAAAATTAAAAATAAAAATAAATAAAAAGAAGAATAGATTCATAGCAACAGAAATATGAAGACAGAACAGATTTAACAGCCACCTTTTGATCAACATAATGAAAACAATTAATTGGCCCAAAACACCTACCCCCTGCCACGGTTGTGTACAGATCTGCTTTGGGCAGTCACAACAACCTCACTTTCTTCCCCACCCAGAAAGGTCATTTCCATTATATGTGAACTTACCCTCCCCCCAGTTCTGCACAGTTTTTTCAACCAAAGATGGATATCTGTCCAAAGTTAAGTCAATAAGTTACTCCATTATATGAATTTGGAATTGGGATAGAAAGGCAACCAGGAAAAGAAAAAAAAAAGGAAAGGCAGCCGGTTGCTACAGGTGGCTTTAGAAATGAACTGTGCGAATGTGGCCATCCTCCGTCATGTGAATGAAAAGTCAGAAAAGGCTACACTGGAGTAAATGTGGAGAGAAGTCGATAACGCCCAAAATGAAGACCCTCTTCCCTGCCCAAGTTAAGCCAAAAGTGCCCGGTGTATTCTTCCAAATCCACCACTTCGGTAAATTACCCCTTCCCAAGGAGGAGGGAGTGAGAGGGTGGAAAGTAGCCAGGAGTCTGACACTGTTAACAGAGTTCCTTCTACATGGAAATATGGGTTATTTGGACTAAGAGTATGGACAAGATTCCAGCTGGGTTGCTCTTAGATTCCATGAGATCACCTAGTATCCTTCTCACAAATTTGCCTCTGGCTTAGATTAACTGGAGTTGGTTTCTATTACTTAAAATCACAATCATCCAGAGACAACTGTTTGTGATTAGCATTCCACATTAAACTACCGAAGGACACCACTAGTACTAGCATCCCAGCAGAATTAGTTCTACTCTCTTCACATTTTGTTTTTATGTTAAAGGTGAGAAGATAAGACCCACAGAGATAACATATACATGGCTCTAACCACTTTCTTTGGGCTTTAATGAGCACCATCATTTGAAATACAGAAGTAATGTTGAGTCTCAGAAGCTCTCTCACTTATAGTCCATTAGTTGTGTTTCTCTGGACAGGAAAAGCAGCAGCAAACAGTTGGTGAGGCAGAAGCCCAGAGACAAGATCTTCAGGCATCATCAGGCTATGATGTGCAAGTACATCAAAGCGCTAGTGAGGCCATGCGGGGGACACTGTGGTGTGCCACCCCATGCCCCTTAAGGCCCGAGGCATCTATTCCTCAGCTGCTAATAGCATTAGCAACTGACAGCTTACAGCTGGGTCCCCTTCCTGGGATTCCTCCCTTACTGAAAGAGAGCTGCTTCCCCCAAGTTATGCCCCCGATTCAAGAGGAGAGTGGGATAGCCAACATCCAATGACTGTTGGTGAAGGGGTATAGAGACCTGGCTCCCTTGTCTCAACTCCAGATGTTTCTGAAGAGCCATCCCAGGTTCAGAGTTCCCCCATGAGATATGCTGAGGCCCCCTGTGTGACCACTTCACAGTTCAACCTCTCCCTTTATTTCCCCTCACTCCCTTCCAGATTTATTCCTAAAACCACTCCCCAATTTCTTGAATACAAATCTCTACCTTCAGAGTCTGTTTCCTGGGGGGACTCGATTTGTGACATCCAGATGTTCAGAAATAAACAGTATCTAGGGCACTATAGACCTACAGAGCTTTCTGCAGTGATGGAAATGTTTCATAGCTGTGCTGTCCAGTATGGTAGCCACTAACCACACACGGCTATTGAGCACTTGAAGTGTCTAGTGCTACTGAGAAAATAAACTTTAAATTTGATTTAATTAACTTAAATTTAAGCATCCACCTCTGGTTAGTGGCTACCATACTAGACAATGCCAATCCAGAATATTAGGATAAAAATAAAAATCCAGTGTCATGCCATGATCAATACCAAAAGCCTGGGGAAAGGAGTCAAACATGGTGGGAAAGGGTAACTAGGTACTGGGTACAAAGGAAGACAAAAATCCAGGTTTTTGAAGACAAATAGCGACAAGCATAATAATAACTACTGAGTACTTATGCTAGGTAATATTAGCCTCATTATTCAGATAAGGAAAATGTGGCTCTGAACTTGTGCAAGGTCATACATGTAGGAAGTAGGAAAGCCAGAATCTAAAAATGACTCTAAAGCTGATGCTCTTTTCAAAGTGCTCAGAAAGCAGCAAACCCAGTCCGTAAATGAACAGCAAATCTCTGCACATATTCTTAAGCCTTAATCCTTCTTCTCATTTATGATTCTTACTGCGCATAACGATGTAAGAGAAATTATGTGGGAGGAACTGCAAGACATCCAGCGAGTCCTAGCTACCCACCTGTTGACTATCTAACATGTGCTGGGTGCCTGAAACTGATACTGAGATGAGTAAGAAATTAAGACATGACTGTAACTGGTGGTAAGTGGGGCTAAAATCGTGTTCTTTCTGTTAACTGTCCATACTGCAGAGCCCTGAGGCACAGCAACTGCTCAAAGGTAGTACAGGCAGGTGCAAATCTGGCTAAGATGGTAGTTCTAAATTCCCGTATTCCCTCTCCTCCTAGAGAACTGCCTGCCCCCTGTGCACAGGAGTGACGTCTGGGAAGGGAGGAGGCAAGTTCACAGAAGCAGCTCCAGGGCGGGTGCACCAGTCATGTTAGAGTCTGTGTGAATGGCACCCCCTCACACTGCAGTGGCAATCCCCCTGCATGAACCTCTCTTGATGCACAAGTTTTCTAGGACCCATTCTGATTCCTGTTTGACCTTTTTTTTTTTAAAGAATGGGGTAGAGCGGACTCTGGGGCGATCACAGCAAATTCACAGCACAGAAGAGGTGATCAAAACAGAGATGTCCTTTCAGCTTGGAGCTAACCAAAAAGAGACAGTGGAAGTCAGAGGTTTTAACTGCTTTACTTCTGCCAACGAAAGCTTCATCCCTTATCCTCATGGCCATGAGCTCCTCCGCAGGTAATTCTGGGCCACCTATGTAGACAGCAGTCTGGATCCTTAAGGAGCTCCCAGCCAAGTAAAGAAGACACAGCAATAAATTACTGCTCTTCTGAGGGACAGGGATGTACAGATGCTCAGGGGAGCACAAGGAGGGACTACTCAGAGCTTCTCAGGTGCCTTCTGTTATAGCTGTTTTTCGGTGAGGTAAGAGTTAGCCAAGAAAGCTATTGAACAATAGCTTAGTGTACATGCATGACTCCCCGTATGTTTGCGAGTGCTCTTAGCAGTTAACCCCAGGGAAGAGCATTAGGGCTTCTTTCAAAGGGATCAGCTTAATCAGTGAGTTTTTTGTTCTGGCCCAACCTAAGCCATCTATCAACCAAGGGAAGGGAAAACATGAGATGTATGTTTCAGGCTTCCATGCCATATCCAAATCCATGCTAGAGCTTTACAATCTCCTTTCTTCCAGCAGATTAAGCATATGCACAAAAGGAAGTGTGGCCAAAACGGTTCTGCAAACCCCTTTCAAGTCATTAATCATGAACTTGGGCAATTTCAAAGTTGACCTTAGAGCACCTAAAGTCAGTAATAAATTTTCCATATAATCTGCATCCACAATCCATGAGGAAAGACTTGAGTATGGATTCCTAAGGGCAGAGATGGTTCCATTCATCACTGTATTATCACTGCCTAGCATGCCAGGTAGCCAGTAGATGCTCACTATGTATTAGTCTTCCTTCTCCAGACAGTAGTTCAGAAATTTCAACACACATTTATAAAGCGTCTTTGTGCCCAGCATCATTCTAAGGATTGAGGGGGGAGAAAAAGTAAGTAAGACATGCTGTTCCTTTGCTCTCCATTGGCTTACAAACACAGGACACTCAGTAAATGTTCTTTGGATTGAATTGCTGACTGAGTAGTTCAACAGGAACAAGCTCAAAATCATCAGCAAACTCTGAACAGAAGCCTCCAATCAACTGAATCCAAAAAAAACTCACGTGAGATATAACGATAGGATATTGATAGACACATGGCTTGAACTTCTCAAGCACAGTTGTGAGCACTGTCTTAATAGACCTACTCAGATTTATTTCTCCCTATACCCACCCCACCCTGGCTTTTTTCTGAGCTATAAAGCCCAGGATGAAGTCTTCTGTCTATGGCCATAGGATACATGGAAAACACACAGATCTACATAGGGCTTGAACTGACGTCCTTTGTTAGCGTCACGCTTCCACCAGCCTGGCCCACCCACTGCAGATGGGCCCAGATGGATTTGCTATCACGTTGACACAGCTTTACTGCATGTCCTTCCATATAATGTAAAATTGTTCTTCCAAGTTGTAGGCAAACAGCATCGAAATGGACAACTTAACTTCTGCATTCCCGGATTCTGTGAGTGTATCTCTAGATTAACATTATGAAGGTTATAGAGGGTTTTTTTTTCCCCTTAGCACTCTGGTCTACAAATCATGCTATTTATATTTGTTTGCCCCTAATTATCCAAGGGAAACTGTCCTTGTCACTGGGAAATAAGGATGAGTGGTCCCACAACGGCAGAACACGGGCAAGCACAAATAGTCAGGGAAACAAAAAACAGCAACAAGATGAATGTACTGGAAGCAAGCCTAACAAAAAGAGGTGGCCGGTGAGCACGGACCATTGCTTCAGCCACGCAGCCAGTGCCTCTGTGCATAAATGCTCAGCAGGCTTCAGACGGACAGCTGGAAGTAAGTTTATACCTGAGGCAAAACAGACTGTCAAGTCAACTCGAGGCCAGCAGAAGAACAGGTGACAGGAGGGTGGACATGATTGGCAGGGGCCACTCGGCATTTGCTGCATCACATCCCAGACTGTCTAGTCTCCTCAAAGAACAAGGTCTCTTGACCCTGAGCCAGTGTGGAAGGCCTTTCTGCTTGCCTCTCTCCTGGGCCTCCCAGGTCCTAGACTAAAGGAAGGGGCCGTATATAAAATGGACCTGTTAACACTTGGGGCTCGGGGATACATGTGATGCACAACAGCCGTGGTTCTTGCTCTCTTGTCACTAGTTCACCTACCAGAGAGGGGAACAGTCCCCCTCACTGCCCCCAAAACCGCAGCTGGCAAAATTTAACTTGTTTTGAAGCTCACACAACTTTGATGTTTTCTTAACACAGCCAGGTGCTTCATTAAAGCACCATGGAGTACACCAGCTATGTTTTCCCTGGGGCGAGCTGGATGAGATCCAAGCTAGAACACCAGACACACACAGGCAAAATTATACAGGCACGGAGGTAAACCTCATTATCTTCCCAAGACACACTTTTACCTGCTTTAGTTAATTGTTGTATTTGTGCAGGGAGGGGAGTCCCTTCATCAAAGACATGTTTTTGAGAGATGTGTGGTGGTCTAGAGGCTGTGGGAACCTGTCCAGTCAGAGGCTTACAATCGAACTGGAGGCCCAAGCACAACAGGCGCTGGGAACATGCTTCCTCCCATGTAGGGGAAGGCAATGAAGCAACTGCAAATTCGGGGAAACCCTTTGTTCCCACCAAATGGGTCCCACAAAACTGATTCCTCTGAGAACTACAGCTTGTCCTATCAGAATCAGGGTGATTTGATCCTAAGATCATTTACCATCAAAGGACAGCAGTTGGGGGGAAGAGAGCAGGAGAAATGCTTTGAATTCACTAACACGCTCCCGAGACTTTAAACAATATAGTATTTATGTGAAGAGCTGAGTCCCTTCTAAATCATAGGATTTCATGCAACAACCCCAGTTTTTTATTCATTCATTCTTTCTCTCAACAGTATTTATTTTCTACATGCCAATCATTGTGCTAGGCCCTAGGAATATGGCAATAAATAAGTATGGTTCCTCTCTTTTTATAGCTAACCAGTTAAATAGGTACTGAAGTGTGATTTTTTTTTTAAATGAAAGAGTATGGGCAGGAAGCAATGCACACATATGGATCACAAGCCTAACCTATTTAGTGGAATGTGGCAGCATTTCCAAAAAGGTGTATCACCAGGACACCCTGGGTTATGCTGGGGTAACTAATGACCCAAAAGTCTCGGGGACTTACAAGTTCCTTGCTAACCCTGGATGTCCACTGTAGTATACCAGGGACCTCTGTTGATCATGGTTACTCAGGGATCCAGGCTGACAGAACAGCCATCAACTCCAAAGGTACCAAATGCTAAGGCAGAGGGACAAATAACTCGGAGCGCCTGGCACTAGCATTTGAATGCTGCACCTCTAAGTGGCACATATCACCCTCCTCAATTCTCTTTGGCCAGGACGAATCATGCGCCCCATTCAACTAGGAAGGGCAAACATCCCAGGTGCCCAGTAATGATTTGTACAATAAGTAATGACTCTGGGTCATGAAGCAGGAGGGAGGTCAGGGACCTGAGGAAAAGAATTCCAGACGTAATGTGTGAAAGCCATCTAATTCTTTCCTGGAGTGTACTTCTCTTCTCTAGACACAATTAATTATAGACCAGACTGTAGGTTCCCAAATCCATACTTCCTTGCACAGTGCCTGATGTAAAGTAGATGCTCCGTACATACTTGGAAATAAGGAAAACAAGATTGCCTTCTGGACTGGATATAACAGATCAGATCAAGAGCATGCAAAGTTCACTGCAAAGCCATAACCACCTCCAGGCCAAAACAGATACTTGCTTGAAGACTTCCCTGAGCTGCCTCCATCCCACTCCCACTCAGAAAGAACTGAGCCCTTCTTCCTTCTTACCCCTAATATAAACTGTACAGGTAATTTAAGGACCTGCAACACCTTTGTCTCTTTCATCCTACTAGATGTTGAGGGCTGGGTCCCATCTTATTTGTCTGTATAGCTATGTGCAGACCAGTGCCTAAGCCATGGTAGGGGTTCAGTAAACATCTATTGGGTGATTGAATGGATCTGAATTAAAAAGTATCAACAGAAGGCTGGTTGGACTGCAATGCAAGTGTGGGGATATTAGGTAAGTTAGACACTGTAGGCGTCAATAGACTGAAACAAACACCCATTTCAGTAACAGGTATGTCTCTCAATGGGTGCTGCAAGTTATTATAACCTAGTTTGAGTTGGATTTAAATCACACCAGTAACTTCCTCTACTCTAACACCATGCTTACACATGACATTTGAGACCAAATGTGCCATTAGCTTACATGTACATCCTGGTCTCTCCAACACACTTTTCTTTCCTCTTCCTGTCTTCCCAGACCCTACACTTCTGCCAGAAGCCAGTCCACGATGACCACAATAGCATCCACCTTGCATCTGTTTCATATCTGAACTTCACAGATGACTTCATGTCTCTTATTTCACCATCCAGAAAGGCAACTTTTGTGGCATCCAGCCATAAATAAGGATTTGTTGTCATTATCAATCAGAGGAAGAGAAAAAACAGTGTGCTATTTTTCACCTCTCCTTCAGGTTTGATTTTGCAGAGTAGCTGAGATGCCGTTCAGTCTCCTCTCTCTCCCAGCTCCACTGGCCTCAGTAACTGCCTGAAACAGCAGGGCTCCAGGCAAATATCCAGGCTTGTGACCACAGAAATCTGAATGGAATGTCAATTTTCATGCATTCGAGGTGAACCAGGCTGCTCTTATTCTCAGGAATTGTATGTTCTGCCGGGAGAGCTGCCCCCACGGCGGCAAAAGCAGCCTGTCCCTGTCACCACAGTTGCTCAAGGAAGGGTTTGTGAGCTGCAATTTTTCACACCATTAATGCATTTCTTACACCAAGGAACACAGCCGGCAATCCTGGGATTGCATTAGAGGCTTTGGTGAGAAGCCTGGAGACGGCACTATCAAGGAGGAAGTGAAGGATGATCACTGGGACTCCACCAGCTAACTCCATGGGGAACCAGCACTATTTATGCATTTACCAGAGCTATGCTTCTGATTGTAATGGGGCCCTTGACAAATGGAGGGATTTTTACATTGCCGCACTTTAGTGGGACTAACGGGATACCAGCATCAGCTTTCAATGCCTTTCCTGATGACCCATGCATAATAGCTTCCTGTGCATGGGCCCCAAGTACCCATGACTCACTTTGCAACCGATACTTACACGTTTCTAAACACGCTAGTCTTTAGAGAACTCTATACACCCTAAATTTCTATCATGAGCCTTATGGTATTGTTAATGGTTAAGAGCATTTCCTTTCTAGTTAAACTGCCTGGTTTCAAACCTCTGTTCCTTCACTTTCTAATTGTAAGACTTCAGTTAAGTTACCCTCTCAAAGTCCCAGATTCCTTATCTTTAAAAGACGGGTAATAAGAGCAACAACTTATGGTGAAGATTAAATGAGGAAATGAATGTACAGTGCCTGGCATGGAAAATGAGAACTATTTTTTAACTGCTTTTTTTTTTTTTAATAGAACACATGTACAAGGGTTTCACAAAATGGTGGAAAGATTAACAGGTAGAAATTACAGGAAAAGAGATTTCAGTAAGGTGTTTCTTCAAAGTATCAAGCACTGCCCTGGAAAAAAGGACATGACTTCAGTAGATATTCATTGAGGACCTACTATTAAATGAGCCACTCTGTTCCAGGTAGATAAGATGTCTGTCACTGGATGTGTTTAAGTGTGGGATGGGCAACCAAATGCCTGGTGAGAGCAGGAGCCAGAAGAGTGCATCCACCCCGGAAAAGCTAATGGAACCTAGGGAGACTCTGGGGCAGGGAGAGTTTTAATCAGATTTCTAGACTGAATAATCAGCTTGCACTCACTTGCATCAGCCCCAAGTTGTGTGTGGGCCACTTCATTCTGACAGGTGTCTATATTAATAATGAAGGATAAAACAGAAGGGGGTGGGGAGAACAGCAGGAAAATTACATAACTGCCTATTCCAAATTGCTTGAAAGTCTTACCTGAAGAAACATACATCATAATTAAGGCCTCTGGGTTCCATTTAAGAAAATGCTGGAACAATTCAATTGCTTTGCTCCCAGGCACTCTTAGAATTTTTTCTGGTCGTTGCTGTTATTATTTTACTGAAAAGTGTTCATCATTACTGTAGGCTCTTCAGCATCACAAAGGGGAAATCTCCTTACCACCTTGAGCTTGCTTTTCCATTGATACCGACACTTGAAAGGAGAGGTGGGTACAGAAGGGGGTGGGGCAGAGGCAGCGGCATTGTGTAAATATACAGGTCACAGTCATACACTGAGCCATGCTTCGAGCAGGCCAACCCCTTCCATCTGATGAGTTCCCAACGCCCTCCCAGAGGACAGAGAACCTGGGGAATGAACAGCTGCTAGGCTGAGGAGGTGGCAAGGCAAGCTGACAGCCGAAGCAGACCATGCGGTTAGTGGGTGAGAATGTACCAGAGGAAGAAAACTGGCAAAGGAAGGAGGACTGGAAAAGGCCCACAAGTTACATTCGGAGAAGGCAGCCCACCCCAGGAAGCACATACAATATGCTCCCAGATGTCTCCTTTGTGTTATTCATCTGCCACTGTGGTTCTCAAACTTGCATATGCATGTGAATCACCTGGAAATCTTGTTCAAATGCAGATCCTAATTCTGTATGTCTGGGGTAGAGCCTGCCATTCTGCATTTCTAACAAGATCGCAGGTGATGCTGACACTGGCGATCTGCAGACCACACACTTTAAGTAGCAATGTACTAGATCCAGGGTTGGCAAACTCCAACCTGTAGGCCAAACACAGCCAGTTGCCTGCTTTCGTAAATGAAGTGTGATTGGAACCCAGCCATGCCCAACTGTTTACCTATTGTCTATAGCTGCTTTTCACAGCAAACACAGAGCAGTTGCAGCAGGGACTTCTGGCCCATAAAGCCAAAAAAATATTTACCATCTGGCCCTTTACGGGAAAATGTTCTAATCCCTGTCCTAGATGACACTTAGTATTGAAACTAAGAAAAAAAGATGAAATGGTGTTGTTTCAGCCTGAAGGAACTTGTATTATGAATTTCAACAAATAAGAGAGAAGGTCTTGCTTTGGCAACACAAAACAATAATTTTTTTTTTAAGATTTATTTATTTGAGGAGGGGGCAGAGGGAGAGGGAGAATCTCCAGAGACTCCACACTGAGCACAGGGGCCTGATCCCACAACCCTGAGATCATGACTTGACCCGAAACCAAGAGCCGACTGCACCACCCAGGTGCCCCAAAATGATAATTTTTATGGAGACTTAAAGGAGATTCGTAGTCTGTAAATGAATCTAAGGAGACGACATTCCAGAGTTCCATGGTTCTAGAGGAGAGACCTGGTCCCTTAGAAATATTCTATAAGTTTGAAAAGAACTAACGATATCCTGCATGTTATCAGAAGTTGATCATAAATTAGGTTCAGAGGCACAAAAGTTTATGAAGCCATCTCAGATCAGTTGAAAAGAACATGTCTCTGCCCCTTGCTGCCTCACCACGTTTTCTTTAGCTCCTTGGTTCTTTTTCTTAAATGGGGTACCAATAGCAACAACTGAAACTTAATTTTGCATGACACAGCATTTTTCCAAAATTATTTTTCACATGCAATATAATATTAGATCTTCATATTAATCCTCCAATATGGGTAAGCTAATTCTGTCTGATGGAGAGTAGCAGTGAGGTAACGTCTTCTCTCAAGGAGCTCACAATCAGTCATAGCCATAAACATCAATGTGTTTCATAATGGCCAGTAGAGGGGACACAGGTATGACACAAGGGCACAGGCTGCACAAGGCTGCCAATCAGCACCATATAGGTTTTTAAGTTGAAGGAGGGAGTGGTAAGGAATGAGAGGAGTGTAACGAAAAATGGGTAACAAAACCAAAACCTAAAGGAAAGAAAGATGTTAACGGTAGCATTTTACAGAGAACATTCTTATGAGATAGAAATTCTCATATGAGAAATAAGAAAGTTGAGGATCAGAATTAATACAGATTAATTACTGAAGGTAGGATTCATGTTGGAATCTTCTAACTCCAAACATTGTTTCTTTCTACTGTGATACTGACTTTTCAAGGATTTCTTTTTTCCAGGGGATAATGTAATATGGGATGATTATGACAGTTATGATAATGATGACTGACATTTATAGCATGTTTCCTATGTGCCAAACCTTGTCTTTCAAAGGACTAGCACCAATAGATGGATGTTACATATTAGAAGATTTCAGCTCAATATAATTAAAATCCTTCAAATCTTTGGAACTGAATTGGCTGTAACATAATAATAAATAATAATACAAAATAATAAACCTCTCTTTCTTGAGAGAAGTGCCTACAATGAAACTGAATCCACAAGTGGTTTTGTAGCAGAGATCACTTTATGTTGGCTACGAAGACAGGATGGATGACTTCCAGAATCCCCTCCAACTCTGTATCTCCTCCAAAAAGGCCAGCGAGTTTCCCGAAGCCACCCAGTTACTCAGTGGTTCAGCCAAAGCTAGAAACTACATCTCCCACTTTTCTTTCCTCTACCTCCTTCTTGAGTGGGACTAGTAATATCAGATGTAACTGATGGGAAGACTGATGAGGACCAAGCACTATATTCCTGGAAGTGGGATGGAGTTCAGTATAGACAGTAATAATGTAAATAGGTGTAATTCTCAGCAGAACCCTCTGAGGGATTTAGTGAACTTGATTTGAGTGACTAGAAGTTTTCCTCATTCCTCATTCTCTCAGTCATTAAGATACTGTTCTCCAGTTACATGCTTGTGCCAGTTAGAACTGTTCTTGATTCTTACTTCAGGTACCACCCAAATAGCATACATTATGTTTCGGCCATATTGGATTGCTACTTTATTTTTCTAATTCAGATACCACTATACATAGCTTTCTATATCACAGTAATTTAGCTATGAAATATGTATGAGGAAGTTGAGTGAATGGGAAACAAAATACAGTGAAACCCTAGGGAATAATGTAGCGTCTTATTTTATAGCATATTGTAATATTTTATGATACCACAGATTCAGTCACATGTTTTCTTTATGGAATGATCAATCCAATCCTTTTGCCAATGTAATTGAAAAAGCACTTACTGCAAAGCTCAACTTTGAGCCTAGTCCCCCACCAGGCATGGGAGTAACAGAAAAGCATTCTGTAATGAGTTTGGGACTATAATCTCAAGGGGTTTTACACTCAAGGAGATTTGCAAGCCTGTAACCAACTGCTAGAGAAAAATGCAGCACCTTCTAAAATAGTGAACCAAAAGAAGTAGAATAGATAATAAATACCTCAGAAGTCGATTCAATATTGAATGGGAATTTCAACATTAATTTTCATGTTTCAGCCACATTACAGATTGACTAGAATACCCCTGATAATCATTTAATTTATTCTCTCTTGACAGCAATCCATCTGTGCATCAGTTGTCATGCCACGTAATCAGCATACAAGAACCATGTCCCATTTGAGCGAAATTAGCTGTTCTACTGTGGCTACGTTATGATTTCAAGGCTCATTCCCTGTAATGCCTCTATAATGCAAAACCTAATGATTTTTTTCTTTAACCTGCATAGTCTCCAGAGGTGGTGCATCTGATTCAGTCTCTAAAGTAAGGTAAACAGTGTGGTTTGGAGGTCAGCACAGCATGTCAGAAAGCAATAGAAACAGCTGTGTGCAGCCAAAGAAAGTGCTTAAGATTCTTTTGAAACTGACTTTGGTTTTTAGCACCAGGAAAAAAATGAAATCAAAGGTACCGGTACTCCTCACCCTTATGCCAAATATAGATTTTCATAAATTAGTCAAACACAGCTCTAAGAGGTGGTTTATCTTGAGGTTAATCTCAGATGAGAAACTAATGTTTAATTAATTTTAGTCAAGATAAAAGGTGGCTGATATGCTCCCTTTCTTTTTGTTTAGTTGGAATCTAATTACAACGAGGTCATTCATTCACTTGCTTTGCAAATATCTGTTTAGCTACCTGAAGCCTTTTGTTTTTTAACTAAAGCAAAACTCACTAGAAGTTTCCATGTTGCATGTTTCTGTTTTAGATCTTTGCCTAACTCCCCAAGAATATGATGCTTGCCTTGAGTGAGTAGTTGAGGAAATTTACATCAAAAATATTTGCCACCTGTAACCACTCCCTAATTAGCAAAAACGCCAAATCGGTGCCTTTGGATTTCTAAATGACTTTGACATAATGAAGCGGTATTATGGATTAGTTTAAATCATCTTTAGTCTGGGAGACTTTCACCATTGAATAAATGGACTTTATTTAACCCTCTCGTCATACCATAGTATAATTTCTTGTTTCTCACGACCAGTGGTTTGCAGCCTTGCCTGTATACTAGAATCACCAAGAAAAACGTGAGAACTTTGGTATTCACCCCTGGCGAGACTGTTTAATTGGTCGGGGGTCAGGCCCAGGGCTTGTTTAAGTACCCGATGTGTTTCAAATGTGCAGCCAGGATTTAGAACCACCACTCTAAATTAAGAGAACACAATGTCCTTGCTTTACTAACAACCTTCCAGTGATTCAACAATCCTCATGCCTGCTGCGTAAAGTCCAGAATCCCTAATGTGGTTGTCAGTGCCCTCTGAGATCTGGCCCCCGCTTCTGTGTTGCTCCCTCATCCCAGACCCTCAGCAGACCACTTCCCAAGCTGCAGGTCTGCAAACCTGCCACTCTAGAGGGTATAGCTCAGTGGCAGAGCATTTGACTGCAAACCTGCCACTCCGTTCTGAAGCTGGTCCTTAGACAAGCTGCTCCCTTTACTGGAACATGCTTCACCAACCTCTTAATCTGGCCAATTTCTACTGATCTCTAGTTTGGGTTGAAGTATCGCTTCATAAGTAGAACATTTTGACCCTACCCACCACTCTCATCCTGAAAGAAGTTTCCCTACCATACCTAACACCGTACTTGTTCATTACAGGGAAACCGCAGGGTGTTGGAGGACAGGAACCATGTCTGTATTCTTTACTGCTGTGTCTCCACTACCGAGCCCAGTGTCTGACACAATAGGAGCTCAGTACCTATTTGTCATTGAAACACACCAGAAATCTCAGCAGGAAAATGTTTATACACAAAATGCTTACCTAGTAAAAAGTGATCATGAAATGAGCTGAAGAGGACAGAGAGCAAGTGCTGGGGGGCAGTCACACCCCAGGTGAAAGAGAGTACACGAGGAAGGAACTAAAAATTTGGAAGCGCACCAACTCACCCCTGAGATTTAGACCTCAATGAAAGGATCCAACTACAGCCTGCTAAAAAGGAGAAATTTCACTGGATGTTGTAGGCTAGAGCTGATCTGCAGGAGGTCACATGTTGGGGTGCTGGTGAAGTTCATGGGGGTGCCATGGGGTAAGGTTGGTTTAATGAAAGTGCTCACTGGTGTGCTTATAAGATTGTTGTTGGTCTATAGGAAGGCTTCTTCTACTGAGGTGCTGGAGAGTCTCAAGGGAGATTAAAGGCCACAGGTCCACCCACTTACCACTGGCACCTGGGGGGCAGCTGAAGGAGGAAGAGAAAAGCACACCAGGAAGGCCTTTTTTTTTTTGCTATGCCTGCAGTGTTTCTCTAGCCCCCTCTACTGACAAGACCTAACATTACACCAGCTCTCAAAGTGAAGCGTCTATAAAAGGTGTCTAGCCCCAAATCACAAAGCACAGCAAAGAGCAGAAGATTTGGAGCCAAGAGGCAATCATTTGATAACTAGCACTGTGAAAGATGGATAGATAGATATAAATATAAAGATATCAATCTCTCCAGTAAAAACAAAGAAAATATGAATCCCTTCCCAAATATAAGAATAGCATGTTCAAAAGATGAAAGCTTGACATTCACTTTCTTCTATTACATTTCTTACTATTTCTTTTTTTTCTATTCACAGTTCAAAACCCATACAATATTGATGATTGCCATCTCATCTATCCCTATTAGAGCTGTACCTCTCTCTTCATAGATCTGAAAAGCAAGCTGGATGAAAGCAAATCTTGGGTTAGAAATTTGGTGGCTTTGTTTATTTGCAAGATGGACATTAAATCCCTTTAATTCCACTTTTCAGGAGATTCTGGTAGCTTTGTTGCGAACAGTGAGAAAGTCTAAATCAGAGAAAATAAATTAATCAGGATATTGCTTGTCATACTTTCATATCATTAGGGATGTCTGAGTGCCAAATGAAAGCTTTGATGCAAAAATTAGAGCACAGAATTGTAAGTTTCTTTTGATCCTTGATCAGTGCTCATAACTTCTGTGGAATATCAACTGTGGCAAAGAATCATTAGTTTTCTAATATATTTAAACTTCTGCTTTATTTAATAAGTAAACAGTGAAAATAAATGCACATAGCAGAAAGATGATCTTTAGTTGGTGTCAGAGACTGAATAAATAACCATCTATTCTAGCCTATCCTTTCATACAATCAAGTACTTGACTCAGAATCAAGTGAATTTCTGAAAGCAATTAAATTTGCTTAAAAACACTCATGCATTTTTGAGGGTACAATTAATGCCACACCCTTTTTGGAAACCTTTCTAAAGAACAATTAAGTGATATGCATAAATAAGAAAATAATCTGATATATTTAAAAATACTTTATTCTAAAAAATCTGTCATGCTGTATTTATAAGCTATTCCCATCCCATCAAAAGAAATCAAATAACTGACAAGAGAATTGTGGTACCATCTGATGATAGACATTCATACAGGTATTAAAAATAAGCAAAAGAGGACAGTTGTTGAAGATGGTGGGTAGGAGGACCCTAGGCTCACCTTGTCCCACGAATACAACTATGTAACTCTCAAATCATCCTGAATACCCCAGAAACTGACCTGAAGACTAGCAGAACAAACTCCACAACTAAAGGTAGAGAAGAGGCCACATTGAAAAAGGTAGGAGATGCAGAGACATGGTTTGGGAGAGAAATGGGTCAAGGCCCGCCGCTGTGGTGGGGAGGGAGCTGCAGTTGCAGAAAAGGGCTAGAGATAGACTAGCACACAGAGGGAGTACACATGACACAGGGGAGTGCACATGGGTAAGAGGAATCCCCATAGCAACAGGCTTGGAAAGCTAGAGGGGCTGAATTTCCTGACTTCTGGCAACCAGCGGGGCTTAAAGCCTGGAGTTTAAAGGTCGGTGAGCTTAGCTGGAACAGAGCCTGGAGGGTATGGGGGCTGCTCTTGGAGAAAAGGCCGGCAAACAACCCTCAGACATACAGCTGAAAACAGCGATTAGAAGAGCACCTGGGGCACATAGTGGGGAGATTCCTTGCTCATTTCAGAGTGTGTCCAGAGAGGCAGGACTCAGAGAGACCCCTCTGGGAACAAAGGAACTGGAAGGCGCTACTTCCCTCCAGGACCCCACAGCATAAACACAGGGCCACCTGTGGGAACCAGCACAGTGCAAACACTCACTACCTAACTTGCTTACACCAAGCCCTGCCCCACGCTCCAGTGGAATCACCCTTCCCAGTCTACCTTGCTTCAGGACCAGCAGCAGGCCTCCTCCCCCAGAAAATGAGCCCAAATCCCTACTCACTCTGCACCTCTCACCTTGGGAGTTTTGTGGAGCCTCAGTTCCAGTGGCAGTAATCACAGGCCTCATTTCATAAGCAGACCAGGGCATAGTTAAAATGCACCACGTTCAGGCCAGGGACCACAACAGGCAAAGAGCCTCTGCAGACAACTGACCTGAAGGATAAAGCAGAGCACACACAGCACACATTGGAGACACTCCCAGAAGTGTCAGGCCCTTGGAATAAGGAGACACTATACTGTCGGCCACTACAGGACTTCTTCTTCATAAAGCCATTACCCTCAAGGACAGGAAATGGAGCTGAGTTTCTTAACACAGAGAAACAGGCACAGAGACTTAGACAAAATGAGAAAACAAATTCAGCCCAAATGAAAGAACAGGACAAGGCTATGGCCATAGAGCTAAGTAACACGCTTGATGGAGTATTTAAAGCCACGATCATAAGGATACTCACTGGACTTGAGAAAAGAGTGGAAGACATGAGTGAGACCCTTAAACAGAGATAAGGAATAACATAGCAGAGATAAAGGGCTCAATAAACAAAATAAAAAACATGCTTGATGTAATGAACAGCAGGATGGAAGAAGTAGAGGAACGAATTAATGACCTAGAAGACATATTAATGGAAAGTAATTAAGCTGAACAAAAAAGAGAAAAAAGAATTATGGAAAAAAAAAAAAAGACTTAGGGAACTCAGTGACTCCATCAAAGGTAATAACATTCATATCATAGGAGTCCCAGAAAAAGAAGAGAAAAAAAGGAGGCAAAAAAAAAAATGTTTTTTAAAGATTTTATTTATTTATTTGACAGAGACAGAGACAGCGAGAGCAGGAACACAAGCAGGGTAAGGGGCAGAGGGAGAAGCAGGCTTCCCGCTGAGCAGGGAGCCTGATGTGGGGCTCAATCAGGACCCTGGGATCATGACCTGAGCCAAAGACAGATGCTTAACGACTGAGCCACCCAGGCGCCCAGGAGCCAAAATTTTTTGAAGAAATAATTTGAAAACTTCCCTAATTTGGTGGAGAAAACAGATATCTAGATCCAGGAGGCACAGACAACCCCCAACAAAATTAACAAAAGCAGACCCATACCAAGACATATTGCAATTAAATTGGCAAAATACAGAGCTAAAAAAGAAAAAAAATACAGAGCTAAAGACAAAAAAATTTAAGCAGCAATACAAAAGAAGACAGTTACAGAGGGGGCGGAGCAAGATGGCCGAGGAGTAGGAGACCTAGATTTTGTCTGGTCTCAGGAATTCAGCTGAATAGGGATCAAACCATTCTGAACACCTACGAACTCAACAGGAGATCGAACAGGAGAGTAGCAACAACTCTCTGAACAGAGAAGCGACCACTTACTGGAAGGTAGGGCGTGCGGAGAAGTGAATCCGAGGCGATATTCGGGAGGATAGACGGCGGGGGAGGGGCCTCCGCCGGCCGCTTCTGGCAAGTGCTAGAGCCGCGGAGCACAAAATCGGACCTTTTAAAAGTTGGCTCGGCGGAGGGACGTCGCTGCAGTGGCTAAGCGGGGGGTGGAATCCTCCCGGGACAGTGTGGTCTCAGGACCCTTGGGGTCACAGAGAGACCGGGGGTGCCTGAGTGCAGCAGAGCTCCCAGGTATCAGAGCAGGGAAGCCGGCTGCAGAGACGGAGCAGAGTCGCGGGCTCTCAGCTCTGGGTTGCCACAAACTGTGATCTGCGGCCCAGTCGGGGCACGGCTCCCCCAGCAGGGACCCAACAAGCAGCAGATCCGGGGAGACTCCCCTTCCTTCCCGGGGAGGAGCGGTGCGGGAACGCACTGCAGGGATCTGCTGGGTTTGGAGACTCCGAGCGGGGTCGGGTGCCAGAGATAGCAACGCTCGATCACAGGCCGGGTGAGCACGGAGTGCGGCCGGAGACCGGGGACACGGGAGTGACTGCTTTTCTCTGGGGGCGCACTGAGGAGTGGGGCCCCGAGTTCTCGGCTCCTCCGGGCGGAGACTGGGAGGCCGCCATTTTCACCCTGGGCCTCCAAAGCTGTACCGAGAGCTTGCAGGGAACAAAAGCTCCTGAGAGCAAACTGGAGCAGCTTCCTTAGCCCGGACCGACAAGGGCGGGGCAATTCCGCCTCCGGCAAAGACATTTGGAAACCACAGCAACAGGCCCCTCCCCCAGAAGATCAGCACAAACAGCCAGCAAGCCAAGACCAAGTTGATCGATCAAGGAGAATAGGAGAACTCCAGCGCTAGGGGAATACTGCACATAGATTCATGGCTTCTTTTTTTTATTTTTTTTTTTTTACCATCATTCATTATTTCATCAAAGTTAATTTTTGTTGACTTTTTTTTATTTTTCTTTTTCCCTTTTTCAACCAACATCTTATAAATCCCTTTTTTAAAAAAAAAAACATTTTTTATTTTTTTTTTTTTCATTTTTAGAGTCATATTTTATCCCTTCATAGTAGTTATCCTTGTTTTTGGCATATATATATAAGTTGTTCTCTCTTTAAAATTTTGAGGTACAGTTTCTTCTAACAGATCAAAATATACCCTAAACCACTAGTGTATGGCTTTGTTCTAGTCTCCTGCCTGATCACATTCTCTCCCTTTTTCCTTTTTTTTTTTTTCCTTAAATCTTCTTTCTTTTTTCAAACATCTTACCAAGTCCTTTTATAAAATCTTTTATAATTTTCATCTTTACAGTCATCTTCCATCCCTTCATTGTATCAACCCTTATTTTGTACATATGTCTTTCTTCCTTTAAAATTTTAGGAGGCACTTTTTTCTAACAGACCAAAATACGCCCAAAATCTAGTGTGTGGCACTGATCTATGCACTAGCCTGATCATATTTGATCATATTCTGCCTTTTCTGAATTGTTTTGTTTTTGTTTTTATCTTTTTTTTCTTTTTTCTTTTTCTCTTTCTTTTTTCTTTCTTTCCCTTTCTTTTCCCCTGGTTTCAGGTCTTTTCTGATTTGTATACAGTATATTTGCTGGGGACGTTGTAAACCTGTTAGCCTTTTGTTCTCTCATTCATCTATTCTCCTCTGGACAAAATGACAAGACGAAAGAAATCACCTCAGCAAAAAGAACAAGAGGTAGTACCGTCAGCCAGGGACCTACTCAATACGGACATTAGTACGATGTCGGACCTAGAGTTCAGAATCATGACTTTAAAGATACTAGCTGGGCTTGAAAAAAGCGTGGAAGTTATTAGAGAAACCCTTTCTGGAGAAATAAAAGAACTAAAATCTAACCAAATTGAAATCAAAAAGGCTATTGATGAGGTGCAACCAAAAATGGGGGCACTAAATGCTAGGATAAATGAGGCAGAAGAGAGAATCAGCGATATAGAAGACAAAATGATGGAAAATAAAGAGGCTGAGAAAAAGAGAGAGAAACAACTACAGGATCACGAGGGCAGAATTCGAGAGATAAGTGATACGATAAGACGAAACAACATTAGAATAATTGGGATCCCAGAAGAAGAAGAGAGAGAGAGAGGGGCAGAAGGTATATTGGAGCAAATTATAGCAGAGAACGTCCCTAATGTGAGGAAGGAAACAGGCATTAAAATCCAGGAGGCACAGAGAACCCCTCTCAAAATCAATAAAAATAGGTCAACACCCCGACATCTAATAGTAAAACTTACGAGTCTCAGAGACAAAGAGAAAATCCTGAAAGCAGCTCGGGAGAAGAGATCTGTAACCTACAATGGTAGAAACATTAGATTGGCAACAGACCTATCCACAGAGACCTGGCAGGCCAGAAAGGACTGGCAAGATATCTTCAGAGCACTAAACGAGAAAAATATGCAGCCAAGAATACTATATCCAGCTAGGCTATCATTGAAAATAGAAGGAGAGATAAAAAGCTTCCAGAACAAACAAAAACTAAAGGAATTTGCAAACACGAAACCAGCCCTCCAAGAAATATTGAGAGGGGTCCTCTAAGCAAAGAGAGAACCTAAAAACAGCAAAGAGCAGAAACGAACACAGACAACAGACAGTTAACAGTCACCTTACAGGTAATACAATGGCACTAAATTCATACCTTTCAATAGTTACCCTGAATGTAAATGGGCTAAATGCCCCAATCAAAAGACACAGGCTATCAGATTGGATTAAAAAACAAGACCCATCAATATGCTGTCTGCAAGAGACTCATTTTACACCCAAAGATACCCCCAGATTGAAAGTGAGGGGGTGGAAAACCATTTACCATGCTAATGGACACCAAAAGAAAGCTGGGGTGGCAATCCTTATATCAGACAAACTAGATTTTAAAACAAAGACTGTAATAAGAGATGAGGAAGGACACTATATCCTACTTAAAGGGTCTATCCAACAAGAAGATCTAACAATTGTAAATATCTATGCCCCGAACATGGGAGCAGCCAATTATATAAGGCAATTAATAACAAAAGCAAAGAAACACATTGACAACAATACAATAATAGTGGGGGACTTTAACACCCCCCTGACTGAAATGGACAGATCATCTAAGCAAAAGATCAACAAGGAAATAAAGACTTTAAATGACACACTGGACCAAATGGACTTCACAGACATATTCAGAACATTCCATCCCAAAGCAACGGAATACACATTCTTCTCTAGTGCCCATGGAACATTCTCCAGAATTGATCACATCCTAGGTCACAAATCAGGTCTCAATCGGTACCAAAAGATTGGGATCATTCCCTGCATATTTTCAGACCACAATGCTTTGAAACTAGAACTCAACCACAAGAGAAAAGTCGGAAAGAACTCAAATACATGGAGGCTAAAGAGCATCCTACTAAAGAATGAATGGGTCAACCAAGAAATTAAAGAAGAATTAAAAAAATTCATGGAAACCAATGAAAATGAAAACACAAGTGTTCAAAATCTTTGGGATACAGCAAAGGCAGTCCTGAGAGGAAAGTATATAGCAATACAAGCCTTTCTCAAGAAACAAGAAAGGTCTCAAATACACAACCTAACCCTACACCTAAAGGAGCTGGAGAAAGAACAGCAAAGAAAGCCTAAACCCAGCAGGAGAAGAGAAATCATAAAGATCAGAGCAGAAATCAATGAACTAGAAACCAAAAGAACAGTAGAACAGATCAATGAAACTAGGAGCTGGTTCTTTGAAAGAATTAACAAGATTGATAAACCCCTGGCCAGACTGATCAAAAAGAAAAGAGAAATGACCCAAATCAACAAAATCATGAATGAAAGAGGAGAGATCACAAGCAACACCAAAGAAATACAAACAATTATAAGAACATATTATGAGCAACTCTATGCCAACAAATTAGATAACCTGGAAGAAATGGGTGCATTCCTAGAGATGTATCAACTACCAAAATTGAACCAGGAAGAAATAGAAAACCTGAACAGACCTATAACCACTAAGGAAATTGAAACAGTCATCAAAAATCTCCCAAGAAACAAAAGCCCAGGGCCAGATGGCTTCCCAGGGGAATTCTATCAGACATTTCAAGAAGAATTAATACCTATTCTCCTGAAACTGTTCCAAAAAATAGAAATGGAAGGGAAACTTCCAAACTCATTTTATGAGGCCAGCATTACCTTGATCCCAAAACCAGACAAAGACCCCATCAAAAAAGAGAATTACAGACCAATATCCTTGATGAACATGGATGCAAAAATTCTCACCAAAATACTAGCCAATAGGATCCAACAGTACATTAAAAGGATTATTCACCACGACCAAGTGGGATTTATTCCTGGGCTGCAAGGCTGGTTCAACATCCGCAAATCAATCAACGTGATACAATACATTAACAAAAGAAAGAACAAGAATCATATGATCCTCTCAATAGATGCAGAAAAAGCATTTGACAAAGTACAACATCCTTTCTTGATCAAAACTCTTCAGAGTATAGGGATAGAGGGTACATACCTCAATATCATAAAAGCCATCTATGAAAAACCTACAGCGAATATCATTCTCAATGGGGAAAGGCTGAGAGCTTTTCCCCTAAGGTCAGGAACGCGGCAGGGATGTCCACTCTCACCACTGCTATTCAACATAGTATTAGAAGTCCTAGCCACAGCAATCAGACAACAAAAAGAAATCAAAGGCATCCAAATCGGCAAAGAGGAAGTCAAACTCTCACTCTTTGCAGATGATATGATACTGTATGTGGAAAACCCAAAAGACTCCACCCCAAAACTGCTAGAACTCATACAGGAATTCAGTAAAGTAGCGGGATATAAAATCAATGCACAGAAATCAGTGGCATTCCTATACACCAACAACAAGACAGAAGAGAGACAAATCAAGGAGTCTACCCCATTTACAATTGCACCCAAAACCATTAGATACCTAGGAATAAATCTAACCAAAGAGGCAAAGGATCTGTACTCAGAAAACTATAAAATACTCAGGAAAGAAATTGAAGAAGACACAAAGAAATGGAAAAACGTTCCATGCTCATGGATTGGGAGAATCAACATTGTGAAGATGTCAATGCTACCTAGAGCAATCTACACATTCAATGCAATCCCCATCAAAATACCATCCACTTTTTTCAAAGAAATGGAACAAATAATCCTAAAATTTGTATGGAACCAGAAGAGACCCAGAATAGCCAGAGGAATACTGAAAAAGAAAAGCAAAGCTGGCGGCATCACAATTCCGGACTTCCAACTCTATTACAAAGCTGTCATCATCAAGACAGTATGGTACTGGCACAAAAACAGACACATAGATCAATGGAACAGAATTGAGAGCCCAGAAATGGACCCTCAACTCTATGGTCAACTTATTTTTGACAAAGCAGGAAAGAATGTCCAATGGCAAAAAGACAGTCTCTTCAACAAATGGTGTTGGGAAAATTGGACAGCCACATGCAGAAGAATGAAACTGGACCATTTCCTTACACCACACACAAAAATAGACTCCAAATGGTTGAAAGACCTAAACGTGAGACAGGAGTCCATCCAAATCCTAAAGGAGAACACAGGTAGCAACCTTTTTGACCTTAGCCGCAGCAACTTCTTCCTAGAAACATCGCCAAAGGCACGGGAAGCCAGGGCAAAAATGAACTATTGGGATTTCATCAAGATAAAAAGCTTCTGCACAGCAAAAGAAACAGTCCACAAAACCAAAAGACAACCGACAGAATGGGAGAAAATATTCGCAAATGACATATCAGATAAAGGGCTAGTATCCAAAATCTATAAAGAACTTATCAAACTCAACACCCAAAGAACAAATAATCCAATCAAGAAATGGGCAGAAGACATGAACAGACATTTCTCCAAAGAAGACATCCAAATGGCCAACAGGCACATGAAAAAGTGCTCAACATCGCTTGGCATCAGGGAAATCCAAATCAAAACCTCAATGAGATACCACCTCACACCCGTCAGAATGGCTAAAATTAACAAGTCAGGGAACGACAGATGTTGGCGGGGATGTGGAGAAAGGGGAACCCTCCTACACTGTTGGTGGGAATGCAAGCTGGTGCAACCCCTCTGGAAAACAGTATGGAGATTCCTCAAACAGTTGAAATTAGAGCTACCGTTCAATCCAGCAATTGCACTACTGGGTATTTACCACAAAGATACAAATGTAGGGACCCGAAGGGGTACGTGTACCCCAATGTTTATAGCAGCAATGTCCACCATAGCCAAACTGTGGAAAGAGCCAAGATGCCCATCGACAGATGAATGGATAAAGAAGAGGTGGTATATATACACAATGGAATATTATGCAGCCATCAAAAGGAATGAGATCTTGCCATTTGCAACGACGTGGATGGAACTGGAGGGTGTTATGCTGAGTGAAATAAGTCAATCAGAGAAAGACATGTATCACATGACCTCACTGATATGAGGAATTCTTAATCTCAGGAAAGAAACTGAGTGTTACTGGAGTGGTTGGGGGTGGGAGGGATGGGGTGGCTGGGTGATAGATATTGGGGAGGGTATGTGCTATGGTGAGCGCTGTGAATTGTGCAAGACTGTTGAATCACAGATCTGTACTTCGGAAACAAATAACGCAACATATTTTAAGAAAAAAGAAAAAGAAGAAGATAACAGGAGAGGAAGAAAAGGGGAGTATGTCAGAGGGGGAGACGAACCATGAGAGATGATGGACTCTGAAAAACAAACTGAGGGTTCTAGAGGGGAGGGGGGTAGGGGGATGGGTTAGCCTGGTGATGGGTATTGAGGAGGGCACGTTCTGCATGGAGCACTGGGTGTTATGAACAAACAATGAATCATGGAACACTGCACCAAAAACTAATGATGTAATATATGGTGATTAACATAACAATAAAAAATTTTAAAAAAAAGAAAAAAAAAAAAAAAAAAAGACAGTTACATACAACTGACATCCAATATGGTTATCAGGGGATTTTTCAGCAGAAACTTTCCAAGCCAGGAGGGAGTGGTATGATGGATTCAAAGTGCTGAATGGGGAAAATGTGCAGCCAAGAATACTCTATCTAGCAAGGCTATCATTCAGAATAGAAGGAGAGATAAAGAGTTTCCCAGGCAAACAAAACCTAAAGTTCAGGCCCACTAAAGGAGCCCTGCAGGGAAGATTAAAGGGGACACTTTGATTGGAAAGGTGAGGCCAAAAGTGACAGTATGAAGGTAAGAAACACAAAAGCAGTACAAATAAATATTTCTGTAAAATCAGTCAAGGGATTCACAAAATAAAAAGATGTAAAATATGACAACATATACCTAAAATGTGAGGAGGAGAGGAGTAAAGAATGGGTTCAAATTTAAATAACCATCAACTTAATATAGACTGCTATATGCAGAAGAGGTTATATAGAAACCTAATGGTAACCATATATCAAAAACCACTAGTTATATGCAAAGAATAAAGAAAAGAAGTTCAAATATAATCACTAAAGAAAATCAGCAAACCATGAAAGAGAGAAAAACAAGAAAGGATCAGAGAAAATCTTCAGAAACAACCACAAAATAATGAAATGACAAGAAATACATATCTATCAATAATTATTTCAGCATAAATGGACTAAACACTCCAATCAAGAGACACAGGATGACAGAATGGATAAAAACAAACAAACAAACGAACAACAACAACAACAACAAAAAAAAACAAGGCCCATCTATATGCTGCCTACAAAAGGCTCATTATAGACCTGAAGACACCTGCAGACTGAAAGTGAAGGGATGGAGAAACATCTATCATGCAAATGAATGTCAAAAGAGTAGCCAGAGTAGCAATACTAACACCAGACAAAATAGACTTTAAAACAAAGACTATAAAAGAGATAAAGAAGGACATTTTATAATAATAAAGGGGACAACCCAAAAGAAGATATAACAATCATAAATATGTATTCATAGTTAATAACAAACACAAAGGAAGGGGACTTTTACACCCCACTTACATCAATGGATACACCATGTAAACAGAAAATCACAAAGAAACAATTCCTTTGAATGTTACACTGAAACAGATGAATTGATACATTCAGAACATTCCATCCTAAAACTGCAGAATACACATTGTTTTAAGTGCTCACAGAACATTGTCCAGAATAAATCACATATTAGCCCACAAAACAAGCCTCAACAAATTCAAGATAATTGAGGTCATAACATGCACCTTTTCTGACCACAAGCTATGAAACTAGAAATCAACCACAAGAAAAAAAAAATCCTGAAAAGACCACAAATACATGGAGTTTAAGTAACACACTACTAAACAATAAATAGGTCAACCAGAAAATAAAAAATTAAAAAATACATAGAAACAAATGAAAATGAAAACAGAACAGTCCAAAACCTTTGGGATGCACCAAAAACAGTTCTAAAAGGGATATAGCAATACAAGCCTACATCAAGAAGCAAGAAAAATCTGAAATAAACAACCTAAACTTACACCAGAAGGAGGGAGAAAAAGAACAACAAACAAAACCTGAAACCATCAAAGTGAAGGAAATAATAAAGATTACAGCAGAAATAAATGATACAGAGACTTAAAAAAAATTAAGCAGATCATTTAAACGAGGAGCTGGTTCTTCAAAAAAAATCAATAAAATTGATAAACCTCTAGTGAGACTTATTAAGAAAAAAAAAGACTCAAATAAATTAAATTTCAAATGAGAAAGGAGAAATAACAACCAATGCCACAGAAATACAAACAATTATAAGAGAATATTATGAAAAACTATATGCCAACAAATTGTACAACCTAGAAGAAATGGACTAATTCCTAGAAACATATAAACTACCAAAATTGAAGCAGGAAGATACAGAAAGCTTGAACAGACCAATAACCAGCAAAGAAATTGAATCAGTAATCAAAAACAAAAAGAAAACCAAAAAACTTCCCAACAAACAAAAGTCCAGGACCAAAGACTTCACAGGCAAGTTCTACCAAACATTTAAAGAAGAGTTAAGACCTACTCTTTTCAAACTATTCCAAAAAAAAAAAAAAAATAGAAAAAGAAGGAAAACTTCCAAATTCTATGAGGCCAGCATTACCCTGATACAAAAGCCAGAAAAAGACACTACCAAAAAAGAGAACTACAGACCAATATCCCTAATGAACACAAATGCAAAAATCCTCAACAAAATACCACCAAACCGAATCCAGCAATACATTAAAAAAATCATTCACCACAATCAAGTGGAATTTATTCTTGGGTTGCAAGGATGTTTCAATATTCACAAATCAATTAATGTGATACACCACATCAATAAGAGAAAAGATAAGAACAATAAGATCATTTCAATAGACACAGAAAAAGCACTGACAAAGTATAGCATCCATTCATGATAAAAACCCTCAAAAAAGGAGGTTTTGAGGGAGCATACCTTGACATAATAAAAGCCATATATGAAAAAACCCACAGCTAACATCATCCTTAACTGGAAAAAATTGAGAGCTTTTCCCCTAAGGTGAGGAACAAGACAAGGATGTCCACTCTCACCACTTTTATTCAACATAGTACTGGAAGTCATAGCCACAGCAATCAGACAACAAAAAGAAATAAAAGCATCCAAACCGGTAAGAAAGAAGCAAAACTTCCACTATTTGCAGATCACATGATAGTCTATACAGAAAACCCAAGAGTCCACAAAAAAACTGCTAAAGCTGATACACGAATTCAGTAAAGTTGCAGGATACAAAATCAATGTATAGAAATCTGTTGCATTTCTATATACACTGATATTGAAGCATCAGAAAGAGAAATTAAGAAAAGAATCTCATTTACAACTGCATCAAAAATAGCAAAATACCTAGGACCAAAGAGGTGTAAAAAACCTATACTCTGAAAACTATAAAACATTGATGAGAGAAATTTAAAAGAACACAAAGAAATGGAAAGACATTCCATGCTCATGGATTAAAGAATAAATATTGTTAAAATGTCTATCCTACCCAAAGCAATCTACACATACAATGCAATCCCTATCAAAATACCATCGACATTTTTTGCAGAGCTGGAACAAACAATCCTAAAACTTGTATGGAACCAGAAAAGACCCTGAATAGCCAGAGGAATGTTGAAAAAGAAAAACAAAGCTGGGGGCATCAGTTGCCTGACTTCAAACTATAATACAAAGCTGTAATCGTCAAGACAGTATGGTACTGGGAAATTGAATCAGTCATCAAAAATCTCCCAAGAAACAAAAGCCCAGGGCCAGATGGCTTCCCAGGGGAATTCTATCAGACATTTAAAGAAGATTTAATACCTATTCTCCTGAAACTCTTCCAAAAAATAGAAATGGAAGGAAAACTTCCAAACTCATTTTATGAAGCCAGCATTACCTTGATCCCAAAACCAGACAAGGACCCCATCAAAAACGAGAATTACAGACCAATACCCTTGATGAACATGGATGCAAAAATTCTCACCAAAATACTAGCCAATAGGATCCAACAGTACATTAAAAGGATTATTCACCATGACCAAGTGGGATTTATCCCCGGGCTGCAAGGCTGGTTCAACATCCGCAAATCAATCAACGTGATACAATACATTAACAAAAGAAAGAACAAGAATCATAGGATCCTCTCAATAGATGCAGAAAAAGCATTTGACAAAGTACAGCATCCTTTCTTGATCAAAACTCTTCAGAGTATAGGGATAGAGGGTACATACCTCAATATCATAAAAGCCATCTACGAAAAACCTACAGCGAATATCATTTTCAATGGGGAAAAGCTGAGAGCTTTTCCCCTAAGGTCAGGAACGCGGCAGGGATGTCCACTCTCACCACTGCTATTCAACATAGTATTAGAAGTCCTAGCCACAGCAATCAGACAACAAAAAGAAATCAAAGGCATCCAAATCGGCAAAGAGGAAGTCAAACTCTCACTCTTTGCAAATGATATGATACTATATGAGGAAACCCCAAAAGACTCCACCCCAAAACTGCTAGAACTCATACAGGAATTCAGTAAAGTAGCAGGATATAAAATCAATGCACAGAAATCAGTGGCATTCCTATACACCAACAACAAGACAGAAGAGAGACAAATCAAGGAGTCGATCCCATTCACAATTGCACCCAAAACCATGAGATACCTAGGAATAAATTTAACCGAAGAGGCAAAGGATCTGTACTCAGAAAACTATAAAATACTCGTGAAAGAAATTGAAGAAGACACAAAGAAATGGAAAAACGTTCCATGCTCATGGATTGGGAGAACCAACATTGTGAAGATGTCAATGCTACCTAGACCAATCTACACATTCAATGCAATCCCCATCAAAATACCATCTACTTTTTTCAAAGAAATGGAACAAATAATCCTAAAATTTGTATGGAACCAGAAGAGACCCCGAATACCCAGAGGAATATTGAAAAAGAAAAGCAAAGCTGGTGGCATCACAATTCCGGACTTCCAGCTCTATTACAAAGCTGTCATCATCAAGACAGTATGGTACTGGCACAAAAACAGACACAGAGATCAATGGAACAGAATCGAGAGCCCAGAAATGGACCCTCAACTCTATGGTCAACTTATCTTCGACAAAGCAGGAAAGAATGTCCAATGGATAAAAGACAGTCTCTTCAACAAATGGTGTTGGGAACATTGGACAGCCACATGCAGAAAAATGAAACTGGACATTTCCTTACACCACACACAAAAATAGACTCCAAATGGTTGAAAGACCTAAACGTGAGACAGGAGTCCATCAAAATCCTAAAGGAGAACACAGGCAGCAACCTCTTCGACCTCAGCTGCAGCAACTTCTTCCTAGAAACATCGCCAAAGGCAAGGGAAGCCAGGGCAAAAATGAACTCTTGGGATTTCATCAAGATAAAAAGCTTTTGCACAGCAAAAGAAACAGTCCACAAAACCAAAGGGCAACCGACAGAATGGGAGACAATATTTGCAAATGACATATCAGATAAAGGGCTAGTATCCAAAATCTATAAAGAACTTATCAAACTCAACACCCAAAGAACAAATAATCCAATCAAGAAATGGGCAGAAGACATGAACAGACATTTTTCCAAAGAAGACATCCAAATGGCCAACAGACACATGAAAAAGTGCTCAACATCGTTCGGCATCAGGGAAATCCAAATCAAAACCTCCATGAGATACCACCTCACACCCGTCAGAATGGCTAAAATTAACAAGTCAGGAAACGACAGATGTTGGCGGAGATGTGGAGAAAGGGGAACCCTCCTACACTGTTGGTGGGAATGCAAGCTGGTGCAACCACTCTGGAAAACAGTAGGGAGGTTCCTCAAACAGTTGAAAATAGAGCTACCCTATGATCCAGCAATTGCACTACTGGGTATTTACCACAAAGATACAAATGTAGGGATCCGAAGGGGTACGTGCACCCCAATGTTTATAGCAGCAATGTCCACAATAGCCAAACTGTGGAAAGAGCCAAGATGTCCATCAACAGATGAATGGATAAAGAAGAGGTGGTATATATACACAATGGAATATTATGCAGCCATCAAAAGGAATGAGATCTTGCCATTTGCAACGACGTGGATGGAACTGGAGGGTGTTATGCTGAGTGAAATAAGTCAATCAGAGAAAGACATGTATCATATGACCTTACTGATATGAGGAATTCTTAATCTCAGGAAACAAACTGAGTGTTGCTGGAGTGGTGGGGGGTGGGAGGGATGGGGTGGCTGGGTGATAGACATTGGGGAGGGTATGTGCTATGGTGAGCACTGTGAATTGTGCAAGACTGTTGAATCACAGATCTGTACTTCTGAAACAAATAATGCAACATATGTTAAGAAAAAAGAAAAAGAAGAAGATAGCAGGAGGGGAAGAATGAAAGGGAGTAAGTCAGAGGGGGAGACGAACCATGAGAGACGATGGACTCTGAAAAACAAACTGAGGGTTCTAGAGGGGAGGAGGGTAGGGGGATGGGTTAGCCTGGTGATGGGTATTAAAGAGGGCACATTCTGCGTGGAGCACTGGGTGTTATGCACAAACAATGAATCATGGAACACTACATCAAAAACTAATGATGTAATATATGGTGATTAACATAACAATAAAAAATAAAAATAAAAATCCAACAACAACAACAACAAAAAAAGACAGGATGGTACTGGCACACAAATAGACACATAGATCAATGGAACACAATAGAAAACCCAGAAATAAGCCCACAGGTATATGGCAAATTAATCTTCAACAAAGCAGTAAAGAATATGCAATGGGAAAAATAGTCTCTTCAACAAACGATGTTGAGAAAACTAGACAGCTACAGACAAAATAATGAAACTGGAGCACCTTCTTATACCAAACAAAAAAATAAATTCAAAATGGATTAAAGACCTAAATATGAGACCTGAAACCATAAAAATCCTAGAGCAAAAGGCAGGCAGTAACTTATTTGATATCAGCAGTAGCAGTTTTTTTCTAGATGTCTCCTGAGCCAAGGGAAACAAAAGCAAAAATAAACTATTGGGACTACATCAAAATAAAAAGCTTCTGCACAGCAAAGGAAACAATCAACAAAACTGAAAGACAACCTACTGAATGGGAGAAGATATTTGCTAATAACATACCTGGTAAAGGGTTAGTATCCAAAATATATAAAGAACATATACAATCAAAACCCAAAAAACAAATAATCCATTTAAAAAATGAGCAGAAGACATGAACGGACACTTCTCCAAAGAAGACATCCAGATGGCCAACAGATACATGAAAAGATGCTCAGCATCACTCATCATCAGGGAAATGCAAATCAAAGCTACAATGATATATCATTTCACACATGTCAGAAGGGCTAAAATCAACAACACAAGTAATAACAGTGTTGGCAAGGATGTGGAAAAAGGGGAACCCACTGTTGGAGGGAATGCAAACTGTTTCAGCCACTCTGGAAAACAGTATGGAGGTTCCTCAAAAAGTTAGAAACAGAACTACCTTATGATCCAGTAATCATACTACTGGGTATTTACTCAAAGAACACAAAAACATTAAATCAAAGGGATACATGCATCCCTATGTTTATAGGAGCATTATTTACAACATCAAATTATGGAAGCAGCCTAAATGTCCACTGATTGATGAATGGATAAAGAGGTGATATATATATATATGTATACACACACACACACACACACACACACACACACACTAGAATATTATTTGGCCATAAAATAAAAGAATGAAATCTTGCCATTTTCAACAACATGGATGGAGGTAGAGAGTATAATGGTAAGTGAAATAAGTCAGAGAAAGACAAACACCATAGGATTTCACTCATATGTGGAATTTAAGAAACAAGACAAAGGAACAAAGGGGAAAAGAGGGAGAGAGAGAGAAGCAAACCAAGAAACAGACTCTTAACTCTAGAGAACAAACTGATGGTTACCAGAGGGGAGGTGGGTGGGGGGATGCGTGAAATAGGGAATGGGGATTAAGAAGCGCACTTGTCGTGATGAACATCAGGCAATGTATGGAAATGCTGAATCACTATATTGTATACCTGAAACTAATAAAACACTGTATGTTAAAAAAATAAGCAAAAGACTTTGAAACAACACAAGGAAATGATTATTTTAGAATAATCTCATGTTAGTAAAAAAAATGGATACCAAACCATACTCCCTATATAATCACAACCAAAAAGTGCATGGGAGAAAGCCCGGTAGGCTGTTTTACCATTTTCTGTAGGATGGTCTTGTAGAAATCAGGATACTAGATAAAAAAAGGAGATAAATTTAAAATTTTGGTAGACTGCCAAATTGTCCCCCAGAAAGGTGTTGCACCACATTTACTTTTCCACTAACACTGCATTTAACATATTTTATATGCATTCTATAATGTGCATAAATAATATTTCACTGGGGAAAATAGCTTTTAGATTTTGCTTAAAAATTTTCAGAGCTCAGTCTTAGAGATAGTGCCAATACTCTGACAAATTGAATATAGACAGTATAATTGTCTATTTCTTTTATAGCTCCCATATTTCCTGACAATAAAAGACATGCCTGGGATGTCAATCTGTATTTAATTCATGCAATCGCCTTATTTAGTTGAGCAAATAGATGTACAAATTGTTAAAAGGAAGCTATGAGGAGAAGCAAAAATAAATCAACTGAATTCTACCCTTAAATAACTCACAGGCTTCTACATGTAAAAACTATGAAACTAGGTAGGTAAGTGCCACCAGGCAGATCAAGAACCTACAGGTATTCACTGTGATTTGGGAAGTGTATGGATAGGCAATGGGTAGTAGCCACTCTGTATGGGACCCTAGAAAATCTCTTGCTAGAAATGCAAAGGAAATATGGCAGAGCCTGAAGGGTGCAATTCTATGTTCTCACCTTTGTTTTTGGAAATGATAATCCTCCTCCAGTGACACTGAAATTCAGGAATATTTTCCACTACCCACCTTTCAATCATAGCATTAAACTTACTATACAACTGTCAGGTTCCACACATGCTACTTGATTCTACGAATATACACATTAAATAAAACAATAAGATAAGATTTTAAAAAGCGTTCCAATTCTGAAGGTGTTTACACTCACTCTAGTGAAAGAAACATCCAAATAATCAGAAATCAAAATTCAGTTTGAGTAAATACCTATAAAAAAAAAACAGCTGAATCATATAGATGTATAACTTTTTAAGAAACTTCCAAGCTGTTTTCTAATAGCTGTGTAGTGATATCTTGTTTTGATTTAAATTTTTCCTAATAACCAGTGATTCTGAGCATATTATGTGCTTATTTATCATCTCTGTATCTTATTTTGTGACATGTCTTTTCAAATCTCTTCCCCATTTCTTTATCAGGTCATCTTCCTATTTTTGTTTTAAGGGTTCTTTGTATCTTCTGGATAAAAGCCCTTTTGCAGATAAATGCTTTGCAATTATTTTCACCGCTATGGCTTGCCTTTTCATTCTCTCACATGTGCATGAGTGTTCCTAGCAGCTTTACTTATAATAACCAAAAACTAGAAACAATATAAATGTTCATTAGCAGGTGAGTGGGTAAACAAATTGTGACATGTCCATGCAATGCAATACTACTCAGCAATAAAAACTAATAATCTATTAATATACACAATATTGATGAATCTCAAAATAATTGTGCTGAGTCAAAGAAACCAAACAAAAAGAACATGTAGTGAGTGATTCTATTTATATAAATTTACATAAACTCTCTAAAAGTCAAACTTGCCTGGGGCACCTGGGTGGCTCAGTCAGTCCAGTGTTCAACTCTTGATTTTGGCTCAGGTCATGATCTCAAAGTTGTGAGATTGAGCCCCATGTCATCAGGCTCCACACTGGGTGTGGAGTGTGCCTGGGATTCTCTCTCCTCCTCTCCCTCTGCCCCTCCCCACATCCCTCTCTCAAAAAAAATTTAATAAAATAATAAATAAAATAAAATTCAAACTAGTCTATGGTGACAGAAAGCAGATCACTGATTGTTTGGGGTGTCCGGGGATGGATGAGGGGCAGAAAGGGACTGTCAGGAGGGATCACATAGGAGCATAAGAAACTTTTGGAAGGGATGGAAATGTTGATTATCACAATTGTGGTGATGATTTTACAGCTTGTTCATATGTAAAAACCTATCAGATGGCACAAGTTAAATACATATGTCAGTTATATCTCAATAAGTATTAAGAATGCAATGACAATATAGATAACTACAGGTTGCTACAGAAGCTCAGAGAAAGGGCATCTAATTTTAACTCAGGGTTCAGGGGAGGCTTCCTGAAAGGATGGTGCCCAAGCTGAGGCTTGCAAAAAAGGACAGGAAGGGTGTGTGTGCCACCCTCTTCCACAACCTGACCAACAGACCTTAACATCATTCGTCTCATGTCACTTCAGAATCACTTCCAACACAGTACTCTAAGTAGGGAATCCGAATCTAATAGTATTGGGATGAGAGGTAAAACGTATTTACCATCCCTGGGATTGGATTATTCTGGGGAGGAAGGGGTTCAAGGATTTTAGAATATTCCGTTTCAAATCTGAATCCCCCCAGTCCCATCAGGAAGCCTGAGCAGGATCCCAACTGTCCCCAGGAGCTCTTTGCAGACAGCGCCTCATCAGGCTGGATTTCCCAAAGAAGCCTCAGGCAGGAATTCTCATACAAGGCATTGATGGAGGGTGCCCTCCAGAGACAGGGAGGAGGGACGCAGGGTAGGGCAGAGAGAGCAGCCGAGCAAAAGCCAGGCCTCCTCTGGAGTCTTGTTTTAGTCCCATCCCACGGGAACTCTGCAACAAAAACTGCACTTCCCACCTCTGCATCCCAGGTTAATCCGTCATTGGCTGTGGGCTGTGGGGTGTGTGTTGGGAGGGGCGTGAGCCTCGAAGGGCAGTAACTTTGCCAGCAACGTGGAAGACAGGAAGGGGGTCTGTGAGCTGTTAGCGGCCAACACGAAGGGCAGCTGGGGTATGAGGACCAGCCTGGAATGAGGGGTTGGGGCTGGACCTCGGCTTTTACCACAGTAACTCACTCTTTTCCCCTTGCTTCTCATATTCAGAGTTGGCCCATGGGTAATCAACATGTAATTTCAATTTAGGAAAATAATAAAAACACACTTACTCTCCACAAAAGCTTTCCCACATTTTTGGAGTCCAAAAGTAGTTAAGTAGGCAGCAACAAACAGATTTTTATTTTTTTTATTTATTCCACTATATTTTTATTTTTTTCCACCATATTACAGAAATCTAAAAATCAAATGGAATATGTGACACATAATGAAGACAAAATATTAGGAAAAGACCCAAAGCATACCAGGGATTGAGGGGGGCGGTCCAGTTCCTTATGAAGGTGCTGATTTGATGTTTATTTTCAAAAGTTAAGTAAGTCAATATAAATAAACTCTTTGTTAAGAGAGACTGTTGGGAGAGAGGGGTCAGGGCCAGCCCCAGCCACGTCTGTGGTGTCTCACTGGCGGGAGCCTCAGATGTAGCCATGGCTACCAAGCAAGCGTCACTAGTCAAAAGAGAACAGAGGGACAGAGGGTCCACTATGCCTGAGTCCAAAACTGAGAGCCTATGGGCACCTTCCCTGGAGGCGGAGCAGGGAGGCACATCCTGATGCACACTCTGTCATTCACCGGCCTTGACTTGATTTTTCCGTGCCTCAGAGTAGAAGACTCTGCAAAACGCAGGTTCATCACCACAGAACAACAGTTATTTATGATCTGCAAAGCACTGAGCCTGAGGGGCAGGGGGGTGCTGTCTTCCTCCAGGCCAAGGACCGTGCTAATGTGCTGGGAAAGCCATGGTGCTACCAGGCTACTCTACGAAGAGGCTACCTCCAGACATGCTGAAGGAAGTAGCCACCTGCTTCAGATAACGTCACACCACTCCCCTCCCTTTAAAATGTGTGAAGTAAAGCTCTCTCTCTCTTTTTTTTTAGAAAAACAGAGAATCTTCATCACTATCTGGTGTGTCCTCACCGAGGCCCAAACATATAGATTTTCTTGGGTTCTCTAATTGTGGAAGCAATTTTAAACTCTGTCAACATCGGCCTTATTAACCCAGATGGTGTTAATTTGCAGTTCCCTACTTAGTTTCAGTGTTTCGTTTGCATTAAACAGGAGTTGATTCCTTATTCCGAATCTTACTACCGTCCGCTCCCGAGACACACTTTCGACCAGGGGCGACCTGCGTGGTATGCAGATGAGCTCTTGGAGATGAACTGAAATCCCTCAGGAGGTGGAATTATGTAGTGTAATGGAAGCCCATATCCTACACATCTGCCCATATCCAGAGGGCCAGAGCCATTAAGGAACACAATTCACACTGTGTTTCAATATTGCTGTGCTTCTAGACTTCTTCCCATTAATCCAACTCCTGACAGTCACCTGTAACTGATTACCCTGCCTTGTCCAGCAGCTTCTATTGTTTTTGTTTATAATGAAACAGAACTTGATTTTCAGCAACCTCCCCAAGTCTCTTGGAGGCTATTTCATAAAATTAAAGTGTTTCTCCTATTAAAAAGAAAAAAAAAACTTTCTCCCCCAAAGTACAAGGATTTGAATCAAGTCCAGCTTGGTAAGAGACTGGGAGGGATTTGGCTCCCTGCATTCTGACTGCTTAATGAGGCAGAGAAGGTAAACTCACATTTCTTGAGCACTTACTAGGCACCATTCCCTGCTGCAGGGTCTTTATACATATATAGGCAATCTTGTCCATTTTCATCGTCATAACCAAGAAAGGTGCTGCTACAGACATCTTGCAACACAATGAAAACTCAGGTTACCTATCATCGACCTAGTTAGAAAGAACACAAGTTTAGGGGTAGGCTTAAACCTTTGCTCTGCTTCTTACTAGCTCTGTGACCTAAGGCTGAGCTTCCTTTCCTCATGCTTAATATGGGAAAATAGAATAGGTGTTGTAGTAGGATTAGTTTAATGAGTGCAGAAGCCCTTCACACACTGTCAGGCATGTAGAAGCAGCTTTCTCCTTTCTAAAGCTCATGGGCTGTGTGTGTGCACACACACAGTCCATGTGAGCTCAAAACCATCATACAGAAAATTCTCCTTCACAACTGGCCAAAAACATAAGACCTGTGCGGGTTCTCCTGTGGCCAGTTTTCATTCTCTCCCACCACTCTTGGGTGTACATCCCTCTCCTTGCTCTTCTGTATTTCTTTCTTACTCTGTGTGCCCTTTCCCTCTCCTGTTCTCTGTTCTTCTACTTCCCTTCCTTTTTTTTTTTTTAAGATTTTATTTATTTATTTGACAGAGAGAGACAGAGTGAGAGAGGGAACACAAGCAGGGGGAGTGGGAGAGAGAGAAGCAGGCTTCCCGCCGAGCAGGGAGCCCGATGTGGGGCTCGATCCCAGGACCCTGGGATCATGACCTGAGTCGAAGGCAGATGCTTAACAACCGAGCCACCCAGGCGCCCCTCCCTTCCTTTCCCTACCAAAGATTTCTTCCTTCCAGACTGCCAACCTAATCCTAATCCCCCTGGTTGGAGACTCTCTGTCTCCAAAGCATCTTGATGACCTCCACAGAAGCACTTCCTGCATCACCACAGCCAGGAGATGCAGTGGCAGTCGACCTTGTGGAAGACTGAACCACAGTTATATACACAGACTTATGTCAAACTCTTGGTAGCCTTTCTATTTCTCTGAAACTACTTCATTGCCTGTGTATAATGGTCCATTTAAAATGGACCCTACTATTATAAGGCAAAATGGTGGAAGAGTAGGGGACCACGTTTCATCTGGTCCCTTGAATTTAGCTGGATATCTATCAAACCATTCTGAACACCCATGAATTCAGCCTGAGATGTAAGAAAATACATCTGGAATTCTACAAGAAGAAAAGTGATTGCTTTTTGCAAGGTAGGAGGTGCGGAGAGGTGAATCTGTGGGGAGATATCAGAAGAGAAATGGAGGTGAGGGGAGCCTCCATAAGCTGGCTACCAGAAAGTGATATAACCCTGGAGGGCAAAATCGGAACCCTTAGAAATCTGCTCCATTGAGAGACATCCCTGCCTCAAATGGGCTCAGGGGATGAAATAGGCAGAATTCTAGGTGGGTCAGTGTGGTCTCAGGATCCCAGGAGTCACAGAAGGAGCAAGGGTGCCTGAGCTGGTAGACTGCCCAAGCAGTGGAGCGGGGAAACTGGCTACAGTCAGCGAGCCCAGGAGGGGACTCTCAGCTCGGGTAGCCATAAACCACAAACCAGGCTGGTCAGGTGACTGCTCTCCCCCTCAGCACCCTGAAAAGGACTGGAACATGCTGACTATCTGCCATCTCCTGGGAGGGGCCAAATGGGTGCACCCACTACCAGGCAACAGCTCTTAGGGTGGTGGTCCAGAAAGGACAGTAGGGTGACACTCAGCCATCCCCCAGGATCAGCAGAATGGGTATGCACATGAGCCTGAGACTGCTCCCAGCCCCAAGGCACACAAAGGGCAGTGATGTGGGTCCCTCGGTCTCCCCCCAGTGTATCCCCCAACCTGGGAAGATTGCTATGGGCCCGCACCGCAGGAGTCTGCAGAGTTTGGCAAACACAAAGGTGAAGACTGTTAGTCTCAGAGGGCTTGTTGAAGAGGGGAGACCATGATCTTTCAGCTCTGGGGCCAGATCGGGGCATGGCCATTTTTATTCGGATCCTCTAAAGAGGTGCAGAAAGCCACCAGGGAACAAAAGCCACACAGAGGACCAGCTTACACTAAGCCCAGTCCCCTGGCAAGGGGTGGTGCAATTCTGCCCAGATAAAGACACCTGAGAAGCAGCACAACAGGCCCCTCCCCCAGAAGACAAACTGGAAGATCAGGTGCAAATGACTTTACGGATCTCACAAGACTGTAAAACTCCAATGCCAGGGGAAAACAGTATATAGAGATTGAGGTTTTTTCTCATGATTCTTTATCCTTCAGTCTAAAATTTTCCATTTCTTTTTTTCTTTTTTGCCATTTCAACTAGTTTCTTATTTTACCAATTCTATGTTTTTAAGTCATTTCTTAACTTTTATTTTTTTACATCTACATTTTATAGATATATGCTTCATTTTTGGTGTTTTTCCACTCCATTCAATTTTATTTTTGAATATATATATATATATATAGTTTTGTTTTCTTTGGAATTTTTGGATTTAGTGTCTTCTAACACATAGACCAAAATACACTTGGGAACAAGTGCATCACCCTGCTTTGTCCACCCTGAGATATTTTACTCTCTCCTCCCTTCTTTTTTTCTTTCTCTTTTTCTTTTTCATTGTTTTGCTTTGATATTGTTTGCTTTTCTTTTTTGGCTTCCTACATCTTTGGATTTGTCTAGTGTGTATTTTGCTTGGGTTGTGGTTGATATTTTGGACTCTCTCACTCGAACACCCATTCTGCTCTGGGTGAAATGACTAGAAGGAGGAATTCACCACAAAAGAAAGAACCAGAGGTAATGTTCTCTGCCGCAGATTTAATTGATATGGATATAAGTAAGATATGGATGGAATGGAATGGCAGGATATGGATGGAATTCAGGATAGCAGTTATAAAGTTAATAGCTGGGCTTGAAAAAAAGCATAAAAGACAGTAGAGAATCTCTAAGTGCAGAAATCAGATCTAATTAAGCCGAATATAATGCCATAACTGAAATGAAGTCTAAATCGGGTGCTCTAACAGCCAGGGTGAATGAGGCAGAAGAGAGAGTAAGTGATCTAGAAGACAGGCTGATGGAAAGGAAGGAAGTTGAGGAAAAGAGAGAAAAACAACTAATAGCCCATGAAGAAAGGCTTGAGAAATTAATGATGTCTTGAAACAAACCAATTACAGAATTATTGGTGTGCCTGAAGGGGAAGAGAGAGAAAGAGAGGGCCAGAAGGTATATTTGAGCAAATCATAGCTCAGAAATTCCCTAATCTGGGGAGAGAAACAAGCATTCATGTCCAAGAGACAGAGAGGACCCCTCCCAAAATCAATAGATCAACACCCCGACATATAATAATGAAGCTTGCAAATTTTAGAGGAAAAAAAAAAAGAGAATCCTGAGAGCAGCTCAAGACAGGGGGTTCCTTACCTACAGAGGGAGGAACATCAGATTAACATCAGACCTATCCACAGAAACTTGGCAGGCCAGAAAGGGCTGGCATTATATATTCAGGTTACTAAATGAAAAGAACATGCAGCCAAGAATACCTTATCCAGCAAGGCTGTCATTCAGAATGGAAGGAGAAATAAAGAGCTTCCAGGACAGACAGAAACTTAAAGAATATGTGACCACCAAACCAGCCCTGCAAGAAACATTAAAGGAGATCCTGTAAGCGAAGAGAGACCCCAAGAGTAACAGCGACCAGAAAGAAACCGAGATAATCTACAGAAACAGGGACTTTACAATGGCAGTACAAGGGCAGTACAATGGCACAAAATTCATATCTTTCAATAGTTATTCTGAATGTAAATGGGCTAAATGCTCCAATCAAAACACACATGGTATCAGATAGGATAAAAAACCAAGACCTAACCATATGCTGTCTACAGGAGACTCATTTTAGACCTAAAGATGCCTCCAGACTGAAAGTGAGGGGGTGGAGAACAATATACCACACTAATGGACCTCAAAAAAAAGCTGGGGTAGCAATCCTCATATCAGACAAATTAGATTTTAAACCAAAGACTGTAGTAAGAGATGAAGATGGACACTATATCATACTTAAAGGGAATATCCAACAAGAAGATCTAACAATTATAAATATTTATGCCCCCAACATGGAAGCAGCCAATTATATAAACCAATTAATAACCAAAGTAAAGAAACACATTGATAATAATACATTAATAGTAGGGGACTTCAACAACCCACTCACAGCAATGGACAGATCATCTAAGCAGAAGATCAACAAAGAAACAAGGGCTTTGAATGACACACTGGACCAGATGGACTTCGTAGATGTATACAGAACATTCCATCCTAAAACAACAGAATACTCATTCTTTTCGAATGCACGTGGAACGTTTCTCCAGAATAGATCACATACTGGGTCACAAATCAGGTCTCAACTGATACCAAAAGACTGAGATTATTATTCCCTGCATATTTTCAGACCACAGTGCTTTGAAACTTGAACTCAATCACAAGAGGAAATTTGAAAGGAACTCAAACACTTGGAGATTAAAGAGCATCCTGCTAAAGAATGAATGGGTCAACCAGGAAATTAAAGAAGAATTTTAAAAATTCATGGAAACTAATGAGAATGAAAACACATCTGTTCAAAACCTTTTGGATACAGCAAAAGTGGTCCTAAGAGGGAAATACATTGCAATACAAGCCTCTATCAAAAAATTAGAAAAATCTCAAATATACAAGCTAATCTTACACCTAAAGGACCTGGAGAAAGAACAGCAAATAAAGCCTAAGCCAAGCAGGAGAAGAGAAATAATAAAGATTACAGCAGAAATCAATGAAATAGAAACCAGAAGAACAGTAGAACAGTTCAACGAAACTAGAAACTGGTTCTTTAAAAGCATTAATAAGACTGATAAACCCCTGGCCAGACTTACCCAAAAGAAAAGAGAAAGGACCCAAATTAATAAAATCATGAATGAAAGGGGAAAGATAACGACCAACACCAAGGAAATGCAATTTTAAGAACATACTATGAGCAACTATATGCCAACAAATGAGGCAATCTGGAAGAAATGGATGCATTCCTGGAAACTTATAAACTACCAAAACTGAAAAAGGAAGAAATAGAAAATCTAAACAGACCCATAACCAGCAAGGAAATTGAAACAGTAATCAAAAACCTCCTGAAAAACAAGAGTCCAGGGCCAGATAGCTTCCCAGGGGAATTCTACCAAACATTTAAAGAAGAAATAATACCTATTCTACTGAAGCTGTTTCAAAAAACAGAAGTGGAAGGAAAACTTCCAAACTCATTCTATGAGGCCAGCATTACCTTGATCCCAAAACCAAAGACCCCACCATAAAGGAGAATTACAGACCAATATCCCTGATAAACATGGATGCAAAAATTCTCACCAAAATACTAGCCAGTAGGATCCAACAGTACATTAAAAGGATTATTCACCACAGCCAAGTGGGATTTATTCCTGGGATGCAAGGGTGGTTCAACATTTGCAAATCAATCAACGTGATAGGTCATATTAATAAAAGAAAAGACAAGAACCACATGATCCTCTCATTGATGCAGAAAAAGCATTTGACAAAGTACAGCATCTTTTCTCGATTAAAACTCTTCAAAGCGTAGGGATAGAGGGAACATACCTCAATATCATAAAAAGCCATCTATGAAAAGCCCACAGTGGATATCATTCTTTTTTTTTTTTTTTTTTTTTTGAGAGAGAGAGAATGAGAGAGAGAGAGCACGAGAGGGAAGAGGGTCAGAGGGAGAAGCAGACTCCCCGCAGAGCAGGGAGCCCGATGCGGGACTCGATCCCGGGACTCCAGGATCATGACCTGAGCTGAAGGCAGTTGCTTAACCAACTGAGCCACCCAGGCGCCCAGTGGATATCATTCTTAATGGGGAAAAGCTGAGAGCTTTTCCCTTAAGGTCAGGAACACGACAGGGATGCCAACTTTCGCACTATTGTTCAACATAGTACTAGAAGTCTTAGCCTCAGCAATCAGACAACAAAAAGAAATAAAAGGCATTCAAACTGGCAAAGAAGAAGTCAAACTCTCACTGCTGGCAGATGACATGATACTTTATGTGGAAAACCCAAAAGACTCCACCCCAAAATTGCTAGAACTCATACAGCAATTTAGCAACATGGCAAGATATGAAATCAATGCACAGAAATCAGTTGCATTTCTATACACTAACAATGTGACTGCAGAAAGAGAAATTAAGGAATTGATCCCATTTACAATTGCACCAAAAACCATAAGATACCTAGGAATAAACCTAACCAAAGAGGTAAAGGGTCTGTACTCTAAAAACTACAGAACACTTATGAAAGAAATTGAGGAAGACACAAAGAGATGGAAAAATATTCCATGCTCATGGATTGAAAAAACAAACATTGCTAAAATGTCTATGCTACCCAGAGCAATCTACACATTCAGTGCCATCCCTATCAAAATACCATCGACATTTTTTGCAGAGCTGGAACAAACAATCCTAAAATTTGTATGGAACCAGAAAAGACCCTGAATAGGCAGGGGAATGTTGAAAAAGAAAACCAAAGCTGGGGGCATCAGAATGCCTGACTTCAAGCTATATTACAAAGCTGTAATCAGCAAGACAGTATGGTACTGGCACAAAAATAGACACATAGATCAATGGAACAGAATGGAGAACCCAGAAATGGACCCTCAACTCTATGGTCAACGAATCTTCGACAAAGCAGGAAAGAAAATCCAATGGAAAAAAGACAGTCTCTTCAATAAATGGTGCTGGGAAAATTGGACAGCCACATGCAGAAGAATGAGACCGGACCATTTTCTTACACCACACACAAAGAAAAACTCAAAATGTGAGACAGGAATCCATCAGAATCCTAGAGGAGAACACAGGGAGTAACCTCTTCAACCTCTTGCAAGACACGTCTCTAAAGGCAAGGGAAACAAAAGCAAAAATGAACTACTGGGACTTCACCAAGAAAAAAAGCTTCTACACAGCAAAGGAAAACATCAACAAAACTAAAAAGCAACCTACAGAATGGGAGAAGATATTTCCAAATGACATATCAGATAAAGGGCTGGTACCCAAGATCTATAAAGAACTTATCAAACTCAACACCCAAAAAACAAGTAATCCAGTCAAGAAATAGGCAGAAGACCTGAACAGACATTTCTCCAAAGAAGACATACAAATGGCCAACAAACACATGAAAAAATGCTCCACATCACTTGGCATCAGGGAAATACAAATCAATACCACAATGAGATACTACCTTACACCAGTTAAAATGGCTAAAATTAACAAGACAGGAAACAACAAATGTTGACAAGGATGTGGAGAAAGGGGAATCCTCTTACATTGCTGGGAATGCAAGCTGGTGCAGCCGCTCTGGAAAATAGTACGGAGATTCCTCAAGAAGTTAAAAAATAGAGCTACCCTACAAACTAGCAATTGCACTACTGTGTATTTATTTACCCCAAAGATACAGATGTAGTGAAATGAAGGGGCACCTGCACCCCAATGTTCATAGCAGCAATGTCCACAATAGCCAAACTGTGGAAGGAGCCGAGATGTCCTTCAACAGATGAATGAATAAAGATGTGGTTCATATAAACACAATGGAATATTACTCAGCCATCAGAAAGGATGAATACCTACCATTGACACCAACAGGGATGAAACTGGAGGGGATTATGCTGAGTCAAATAAGTCAATCAGAGAAAGACAGTTATCATAAAGTTTCACTCATATGTGGAACATAAGAAATAGTGCAGAGGACTACAAGGGAAGGGAGGGAAAACTGAATGGGAAGAAATCAGAGAGGGAGATAAACCATGAGAAACTCTGGACTCTGGGAAACAAACTGAGGGTTGCTGAAGGGGAGGTGGATAGGGGGATGGTAACAGGGTGATGGGCATTAAGGAGGGCACATGATGTGATGAGCACTGGGTGTTACATGCAACTGATGAGTCACTGAACACTACATCAGAAATTAATGATGTACTACATGTTGACTAATTGAATTTAAATTAAGAAAATAATAAAATTAATTAACTAAATGGACCGTAATGATTTGAGATGAAGGTATATCTACATGATCCTATCCCTCCCAGTCTATGCAAAGACCATGACAAAGTGCAATACTGATACCCTGAGGGCAGCCAATAATCACACATGTGACTTCTTTTGGTTCCACTCAATTACTACAATCAACTTGTTTCTCTGAGTATCGACATGCAATTTTCCATGCCTGTTTTCCTTCTTGGGCTTTGTCTACTTACTGGCTGGAAAATCAATGTATGCACTCTACTCTTGCACCTCATGAATCTGAGAAAATTGAGGAAACTAACACTTCTGTGGCATAATTCCCTTAAATGCTGAAAGGTCTAGTTACAAAGCACACTGTTTACCATAGCCTTGTTCTCCATTTCATCTCAAATGTAACAGCAATAATGGCGGGGAGCAGGGGCGCCTGGGTGGCTCAGTCGGTCAAGCGTCAACTCTTGGTTTCAGCTCAGGTCATGATCTCGGGGTCATGGGATCGAGCCCTGTGTTGGGCCTCTGTAATCAGCACAGAGTCTGCTTGAGATTCTCTCTCTCCCCTCTGCCCCTCCCCTCCTCGTGCACACACTCTCTCTCTAAAATAAATAAATCTTTAATAATAATAATAATATAATAGTGGGGAGCAGATGTGGTGTGCTTTCTGTGTGTTAGGCCCTGTGCTGAGAGGTTTCCACACCAACTCTGAGAAGCTGATGATATTATCCTTATTCTATAGACGAGGAAACTGAGATTAGGCACCCTTGTCAAAAACAATGATCAATGGGAAGGGAATGAAATATCTTCTAAGGAGCAGATACATGAGGTATTACTGTGGAAGGATTATGAGCCTCAGACCAGATAATCCTGAGTTTAAGTCCCAGGCACTTGCCAACTGAATACCCAAGGAAAGCTGCTTCACCTCATACAGCCTCAGTTTTTTTTTTATCTCTAAAATGGGAATAATAAATCCTATTGTACAGGGGTTATTGTAGGCGTCATCGTGGGAGTAAACTAATATAGAGAATAGAGTCTGAACCATCCCTTATGATTGCTATGTTATCAAATAAGCCAACCAGCAGGCCTTCCCGAGTAACACTCCTGGCCGTGTACTAACCAATTCTGAAAATATGTATTTATTACCCAGACACCCTTTAGGGCCATTACAGTCTCGAGGAGATCTATCTCAGTTCATAGACCACTGGCCCAAGTAATCATTAAAAGCTAATAAGTGTGCGTTTTGTCAATTCTGTTTTCACACATGAGCACTAAGTCTTTGCACTACAACTCTTCTTCCAACATTTTTTCTAACTCATTACATGTTTCTGCAGTGGATTTTTAACTTACTTCTGTTGTATTTTTTGTTTAAGAGTGAGAGGAAGCCAACTCCTATAACCCATCTCCCCTGTAGTGATTCTGCCTGTCTACAAGAGTCTACAACACCACACACGTCCTGCGCTGAGGTGATACTTGGACTGAATCAGTATGTCCCAGGCAAACTCACACTCTTGAAAATAATGGCTTATAATAGGAATGCTGACACCACCTTAACTCAAACAGCACAAATTCAGGGCTGTAATTTTCTGTGCTACTTAATCTCCTGATACAAAAACCTCTGTTGCTCAAGGGAATTCTTCATCCAGTCCGGAGGAAAAAAAATATTCTCTCAAGGATGTAATAAGTTAACAAACCAAATTAGCATGTAGTAGGGTTTTGCAGCTCTTATCATCCACATTAACCTCAGGGCTCTCCAAGGCTAATGTCTTTAGTTGTGCTGTTTTTTGCTTGCTGTCTCCAGACCACTAACCTTATTTCTCCATGAGGGAATTAAAAGCTGTGCTCTTTGCAAATCTCCCTCTGATTTCCGTTCTTTTTGGCGGAGCTAAGTCTTCAGTTTCCAAGATCAAATGAGGTAAGCCCCTTCCAAGATGAGCTTACTTCTGACTGACACAACAAGGGGTTACTCTTTTTAGCAGACCCTTGCACGGGCATCATTAAAACACTTCGCCATTTGAAATGCAACTTCTCTACGCACGTGTGTGTGCCTCAGAAGAGACACACGGAGCAGCAGCGCCACCTGCTGGTTTTCCCTACATGATTTTTGCAGCGCTGTTCTCTTCGGGTTATGGCTTTTTTGCATCAGAGAATGAGGTTAGCTCACTTTGGGACTCTGTCACCCCCATGCAGGTCAAATGCTGGCATATATTTAATAACCTTTTTTAGCCCCTGCCTAATGAGATGATTTATCTTTAGGCCTAATTTCGAGATGGAGAGGGAAATGGGAAAGTCAAAATTGAAAATATACAAAATATACAATATACAAAATTGTCAATTCTCAATGGCATCTTCTCCAGATCCCTGTGGCCATTCCTGTTCAACCTGTTATGTGTCATGTTGGCTGATCAAGGACCTAGTTGCATAGTTGACACCATGGCATATGGTCAGCTTCTGCCTCTGTATCAGAGTGGAAAAACAATAGTCCAATAAGTGATTATCTTACCTGACGCAGAAAAGCCTGCTTTCCCTTAAGTTGCAGGAAAGCTGCCTAAATATAACATCATGGCAAAAACAACTCAAAATAGGAATTGCAGATGACACTATGGATGGCTTAGTGATCAACTGGACCAGTTGGCTGGTGCTACCTACGACAGCAAGGTCATGAATCTAACCCCAAGGGCAAAGTTTAGAAAAACTCTGTTCCATAGGGAGGGAAAACTAACATTTAGGAATGCAAGGTGCCTGCATGTACATAAGCTGTCCAATTTTATTTTGCCAACTTATCAATACCATCACCTTCATCAGTGACAGAAAAATAAACACTGAATATCAGCTGTAGGAAAGAAAGTTATGATGTGCCTTTCCCTGAGGAAAAAAATCCTGTGCATCCCAAAACCCACAGAGAGGCTATTTTGCCCCATCCACCTCTCCAGTGGACCACATTATATGATTTTCATATCCAGAAAAATAAAGATAAAGATGTTTCACATTCTCAAAGTTTTAAAGGGACTTATTATTCCTAGGAGACTGTAAGTCAACTACTTTCTTGCAGATGATATATATAACCACTTAGAAATAAGAATTTTCCCCACCACAGCATTGAAACAGTTCTTTCAAGATCACCAAGGACCTCCATTTGTCAAATCAATGGTCAGTTTTCTGTCTTCATGAACTGGAAGAGGAGAAATGGTCTCCCGAGGTCACAATGGACTACATCAGAACGCCGTCATCTCAGAACTTGGGGTGTTCAGTGTGTGGCTGTGTGATGTCTAGAACAATGTTCTGAATAGCAATACCCCCTTGCCCCCACAGTGTGCCAGCAAATGATCGATATTGACATTAGAAGAGCTCAGCTCTGGGTCCATCTGGGGGACGGGACACGTGTCACAGCTCCTTCCTGGTCTTCTTTTTCCAGAGCAGCATTTCTCAGGCTGGAGTAAGAATTTAAAAAGAAGAATTTCCTTGCACTTTCCACTTGTGCTGACTCAAATTGATTTTGTTACCCAAATATGCACAAACATAAATCAAGTATTGACTCCTTCTGTTTCGACTTCTTATTGAACAGAACGCCGTCTCTCACCTCCCCTGCTTACTGGGGCAGTGCACTCTATGGAACAGCAAGCAGGCTTTATGGGTATCTCACTGTACTCTTTCTGTTACATTTTAGATTTTTATTGCTTTTTATGTTGCAAATAATACATGCATAAATGTTAAAATAGCATGCAGTAAAGGATGATGACAAACAAAAATCACCCATAAACCCACTATTCAGAGATGCCCATTGTTAACAATTTGGTGTATTTCCTTCGTGTGTGTGTGTGTGTGTGTGTGTGTGTGTGTGTGTGTGAGAGAGAGAGAGAGAGAGAGAGAGAGAGAGTATTTTCTGTTTTTCTATTGGGATTTTCCTCATATATATATATGTATTCTGAACATATACATATATACATATTCATATAATACATATCATCGTACATATCAACATGGAGAAAATGTTTTAATCTTAACAGCTAACACTACAGTGCATGTTAAGGAAAAAAGATTTAAAAATAAAACAAACTTTGGGGTGCCTCGGTGGTTCAGCTGGTTAAGTATCTGACTGTTGGTTTCAGCTCAGGTCATGAACTCAGGGTCCTAGGATCGAGCCTTGTGTCCTGTCTGGCTCCATGCTCAGCCGGGAGTCTGCTGGAGGAGATTCTCTCTTCCTCTCCCTCTGCCTCACCCCCAATTGCGCATGTCTGGTGCTCCGCCCCCCAAAACAAATAAATAAATCTTAAAAAAAAATTTAAGTGCGTGGGTAGGAAGTGGCCCCCACCTCTCCCCACTCAAACTAAGAACTAAGAGTTAGCTGGCACCGAGACTTTAGAGGAAGAAGAAAAAAGCTTAATGACAGGAGGAATTTGGAGCTTCTAAGGCAACTCAGGAGGTAGGCAAAGGCAAGAAAAGACAGAAGAGAGGGACTCAGTGTGAGGGCAGAAAGCTACACCATACAGTAAGACCAACCAAAACCATCCCTCAAAGTCTAGTGAAACTCATTAGCACTTGCATGCGTTTGGGAATGAAACTGGATTAAGGAGATGAGGTTCCCACGTAGAAGAGCCCAAGGCAGCATGCAAAGAAGCCCGAACCCCTGAGAACTGAGGTCAGGAAAACAGGTAACTGCTCGAGGCATAGCAGAAATTCCAAAGAGAGCGTGCGTTAGTGCATGCGTGTGGATGCCGCATTTGGGGAGTTTCCTAAATATCCATGATGGTGATGATGGCAGTGGTGTGTGTGTGTGTGTTCATTTCTATTTTTAATAAAATCCTACATTTATAATATTATTTCTACAAGTTACTGGAAAAGAGCAAAAAAAAGATAATTTGGAGTAAAGGACACAGAAAAAAATAGAAAGTGGATCAACAGTTAAACTAAAAATTTATCAGAACGAGCTATATTCAACCCTGTAGAGGAAAAAAAACAGCAAAATGCAGTCCTCTTATCCTGGCCCCCACGTGCACACACTAGGTAGGTCTGTCAAGTAATATCTATTTCTATTCATTTCCAAACTTACAAAGCTCAGGGCCCTTTTTTATTTTACTTAAAGCAAGGGCTTTTCCAAATAAGGTAGATTTTCATAGAACTATTCCCCCTCCTACATCTATGTTCCCAGTGTCAGCAAGCCATAGAGGCTGCTATTTTCCAGAGCTGTCATTGTATTCTGTAACAAAGCACCCTTCCCTTTAGCTGAGCTGAACACTAGAAATGCTTTCAAACTAAAGTTTTCAAAGAATCTAGGCATTTTTTACCTTTAGCTGTGGGGTCTGACTTAAGCAATTTTCATTCCTCCTCTTGATTGAAGCTCATTTTAAGCTCAAAGAACAATAACTGTAATCCCAATTCTCCTTCAAGGACTCTAGAAATGATAAAAACAGTATCACTTGATTCTTGGGGTAATAATCCATGATATATCAGGACATCAGTGGATAAAGAAGCATCTGAGAGCCAAGATAAACCAGTGACTATGCAACAAATAGTCATCTGGGTCAGCAGTAGAAATCCTGGGGTCTTCCATCAAAAGATTGCTGGGAATATTGTATCCAGGATGATTTAGAAAGTGATACTATGGGCAGCGGTAACCAGGTCCGGAAGTGACAGTCTCTGAACCCATTGGCAGTGATGTAGAGCAAATTGTCATAGAGGCGTCACAATCTCTCTCTCGCTTTCTCCTAAACCTGACCCTGTGGTAGTTCCTACAGCTCGAAATGCTTTATCAAATCTCTAAGAGCTGCTCATGGTGGGTTTTTTGTATGTATATTTAACTCCATAACAAAAACTTACAACTTAATGATGTACTAGACACTGTGTTATGCATTAGAGATTTAAATAAAAGAAGCATGAATAATGTATCCTCAAGTAACTCACAGCTCAGGCATCACCTCTCGTGGAAGTCTTCCTCAATCTATAGCCTGTGGTAGCAGAATTCTAAGCTGGCCTCCAAAATCCTGCCCCCCTCCCTAAACCTGAAAGATCCCCTTCCCTTGAATGTGGTGACTTTAACCTCCAGGGATACAAGTCCAGGCTCAGATCATAAAACTACAGTAGACACCAAAACCTCAAAAGGGTCTCTGGTCTCACAAACCTTTTTAGGCTTCTGTGTACCTCTTCTGGAATCAGGAGCAACTGTACATAGCCTTCCCACAAATATCACTTTTATGTCAAAATCATATAAGAGCTACCATTTACTGAGCACCTGATATTACAGTACTATCTCAGATGCTTTATACACATTACCTGTCTGGGAGGATCAATAATTTATTGAGGGTCACAGAGTTAGTAAGTGAGGGTGAGAATTCTAACCCAGGTCCATCTCCTGCTAAAGCCTGTGCTTCTCCCTCTGTGTGATCCTCGTGTGGTATCATGATACTTCCTTATATGCCCTCATCCACTCAATAAACACTTTGTGACCCCTCATTCATATGCCACACCATAGAGTGACCGTTCATCTTGGCTTGCCCAGGACCAAGAAGTTTCCTAGGATAGTTGATTTTGAGTGCTAAAACCCCAGGCAAACTGGGGACAAGTCAGTCACTCTAGCATGGGTACACAGGGCTGGGGATGCGCACCTGGAGCTCGGGAGACACACAGAGCTATAAAGTGACATCCTGAATGCAAAGCTTTCTCTGAGCATCAGTTTAGTTCACTTCTTGGGCACAATCCCCTGGGAGGGACCCTCAGACAGTCTGTCTGTGCAATCTCTTCAAGGAGCCATGCCTGACACTCTAAGTTACAGACCTACCTGTCTTCTTGAAAGTCTCCCAAAACCCGGATGCCAGGTTTTCTTTGTCGTCTGCAGGCCTGTGGTCATTCAACCTAATACTTTGCCTGAGATACTGGAGCTCCTGAAACTTCACTGTTCTCCCTTTAGCCAGTAGTACTCTCTGATTCACCCAGTACCTCAATCTCCGGAGAACAACTGAAGACTTTTCATAGAGTTGTCTGTCACGCTGTTGTCAGACTCTAATTCCAAACCCATTAAATCTCTTATCCACCTAATGGCAATTATCTCCACTCTGATACAGGACTCTCAGACTTCTCTTTATGTTTCATAAGCCCATACGCTGGGGGAAATAACAATAGGTAAGGCTGTTAATGGAGAGAATATTTAACCTAAAATTTATATTCTTAATCATGTGAAACCTGATCCTGGTCTCTCTGGTTCATTTTTTTTAAGATTTTATTTATTTGACAGAGAGAGTGACAGCGAGAGAGGGAACACAAGCAGGGGGAGTGTGAGGAGAAGCAGGCCTCCCGCAGAGCAGGGAGCCCGATGTGGGGCTTGATCCCAAGACCCTAAACTGAGATAATGACCTGAGCCGAAGGCAGGCGCTTAACGACTGAGCCACCCAGGCTCCCGGGTCTCTCAGCTTCTACCTTGACCACAGGGGTCCAGTGTTCGGATGGGCTAGACTTTGGCACCTTCGGCCACGGTGAACTCAAAGGCCAGCATCCCCCAGTGATCTGGGCCCATTTCCAGTTTCAGGGGCAGCTTCTCCAAGCAGCAAAACCTCTTGATCACTTTTTATCAGAAAGAAGAGCTAAATGTGCCCAGTGCCAAAACCAAGATGCCACTTCTGGCCCAGATATTTGAGCAACACCAAATGAATGTTGCCGAAAGTTCTGTTTACCAGATGACCCCATCTGGGAGCTGGCAGTCCATTCTTGAGTCGTCGTATCCTGAGGCTGAGCCCGTTCAAAATGATCTGAGACAGAGCCATCACGGTGGAACAATGTGTCGTCAAGCAGTCTGAATGATGGATGCCTCCTGGCTCCACAAACCTACGCTAAGGCCATCACTTCCTGATGTTAAGGTCGCTAATAGATAACACCCCCCCCCCCGTTTCCTAATTTGAGCATTAAGTAAATTTAAAGATAAAGCCATAAAATGGTAAATTGAAGCTCAAAATATTACCTTTATTATCAACAAAAGTCAAATTGGAGGATGTAATTTAGTGAGAGAGCCACATATGCTGGAAAATGAAACACAGAATTCAGCAGATTTGCACACCGCTCCCAAAAGAATTCAAGACTTTTCCCTGGAGAAAAAGTGGAGAATTAATATTCTCTGCAGCGAGGCTTTTGCAAGGTCGGGGGGCAGGAGGAGAGGGAGCTGGGCTGCTTGCAACCCGTTTGTTCTTCCCAGTTTTACCAATTAGATAAATCACTCCCCTCCCACATGTCTATCAATAAAAGAGACGAAGAGTGGGCAGGAGTTAGACTAATTGATTTCTGTCCCCTTGAAGACAGCACAGGCATGGCTACTAAGTACAGCCCCAGGTAAGAAGTGCCCTTGTTCCACCGAGGTAAGAACACTAATCAGGATTTTCAGTGTGTACCAGAAAGGAAGAAGAAAGCCAATCTGAAGTAGGTGGTAGAAACTGTAAGTGCTGTGGGATGAAAAAGGAGCAGAAGGGAAGGGACAATAAGAACTCCAGGCAGGCTTCTCAGAAACAGGGAGAGACCGCAGATGGAAATGTGAGGGATGACAATAATTTGGAGAGCAGAAAAAGGAGGGGATGATACTCGTGATAAAGGAAAAAGCCAACCAGCATGGGGAAGCATCATATGAAGGACAGTCCAGACTCAGCCAGGTGAGAGAGGGGACAGAAGGCCTCTGCCACCTGAGCAGCTAAGGCTTTAACACGGGTTAAGCCTTAGAGGTTCATTAGCCAGAAATAATATGCTTAACTGTGTGAATACCCTGAGGGGGATGGTGTCAAGGATTTGGTGTGAATGGTTTGGATTTGGAAACCAAATGGCTGAATTTGGAAATCAAAATTCCAACTATTTAAAACACTTGGTTAAGTACATAACCATATTTTGTATCATGTATAGAGTTTCCATATCTATGCAAATCAAAATTGTGACTCTCCATGTAAAAAGCAAAAACGTTGTTAGGAAAAATATTTGTTGGGGAGCCTGGGTGTGGCACAGTCAGTTAAGCGTCTGACTCTTGGTTTCAGCTCAGGTCATGATCTCAGGGTCATGAGATCAAGCCCTGCATCAGGCTCCTCAGTCAGCGTGGAGTCTGCTTAAGACTCTCTCTCTCTCCCTTTGCCCCTCCCCCTGCTAAAATAAATAAAAGACATTTCTATTTCCTAAGGAAATTAAAATTTCTGACCAGGAACCACAGTCAGTGGTTGGCAGGTGCTCCTTGAAGAAGGCAGATGATCAGAGTGGTTCAGATAAGGAGAGGCAGGAGCAGAGAACAGAAAGAACTATCTGCTAAAACCATCGAAGATGCTCTGTGGGTACAGGGCTCTCAAGAACCCTATGAGATCCTTGAGAGGTGGCCAAAATCTCCCAGGCATAGCTTATAGGGCCAAAATTTCAGAGAAAATCCTGAAGCATGAACCATTTTTAAAATTCCATCTTCTTTAGTCAGTCCTATGGGACCTTTTTCAAATTGGAGTATCCCTACCCTCTCCTTCTAGCTGAGGCACTACTGTGAGAAAGAAAAATTAGTCCTCAGAAGTTTTGACTGCTCCTGCCATCCTGCAGTGAACATATTCCCTCATCCAATATGTGGAGGGGTACAAAATATTCCATTTCCCCATTTCTCTCCTTCACAACCTACCTCAGAGAGGTTCACCTTCAGTCTAACCTAGATAATGTTCAAGAGTCATTTGCTTTGAGCTCTTGATGTACAATGTACAATGAAGGCTTTTTCCCCATAAAAGAGTTTGAGCCCCTGGAAAGTGGAGGAGGATTTCCATAAGGAGCTTTCCAGAACCTCAGGTGTTACCCCAAGGACAGTAAGATTCTGACCCCACTCTCTAGTCTCCATCACTCCTGTCATGCACACGGCTTTATATGCACCTGTTCCTTCCAGGCCAGTCCAGCTGTGTCACCCAGAGGCTGTGCATCTCTTTTCCATCCCAGAATAGGAATGCATTGCCTCCACCAGAGCTGCAAGACATTCCTGGCCCCGTCGCTTTGATCTTCTCCTTATAGTCTGCATAAATGCCTGAGAAGACCTCAGCCTGGAGGGCCATACTGAGCAATAGTTTCAGTCTTGTCTGTTGAAAATGAGGTCACAGAATGTGGGGAGAGAATGAGGAGAATGTGCTCCACACACCTACTTCAGTTTACTGCAGAGAACCCCAAGGGCCAGCTTCGTTCATTTATTCAATCAACAATTCTAGCAAAGCACTTAGCTAGATGGGGCGTAAAATATGACATCCACCTTCAAGACTTTGGATACTAGACCATTAATATTAGGAGGACCTTGGAGACCATCTACTCAAATTCTTACCTATAGAGAAATCATCCTTCCAATATGCCTGACAAGCGTTGGAACAGAGGCAGCCCATTTCCCCCACTGACAACTCCAGTTCTTAGAAATTATTTTTCTGCAGCAAACCAAAATCTGCCCATATGCCAGTCTATTTCTAATGTCTAGAGACAAACCTTATTCTCCATGGAAAATCTTTCAAATGTTTGCACGATTCCTCGTTGACTGTTCTCAAAGGCAGCATTCACCTGCCGGTTGATTCACTCATTCCTTACCAAGAACAATTTGTGAGCTCTCTTCTATCCCAGCTGCAGTACTGGGGACATGCTCTGGTGTTTCAGAACAAAGAAGACACACGATGACCAGGTCTGTAGATGATGCTCCAGAAGTGGGGTATGCAATCATCCCAGTGCCCAGAGGGGCTTCTGCTGGCGCTGGGCTGCTACTGTGCTTTCCTCCTTGTGGCCAAAAGAGTCAGGGACGTAAATGGCTAAGAGAGGCAGGGCTGTATACTGGAGCAGACAACACGGACTCTGGACTCAGACTGACTGGAGTTCCCAGAGTAACTCTGTCACTTACTAGCTGCGTGACCTTGAACAACTTACAGAACCTCTCTAGTCCCGATGAATCAAGTGTGAAATTGAGATGAAAATGCCTTCCTTATCAGGTTAGTGTGAAAAATTATATGAGATACGACATGGAAAAAGCATGGCACAAATTAAGAGCCATTACTGGGAGCTATTATTGTTGTCAGTACTATGCAAGTGTCCAAAGTCCAGATGAGACTGGAAAACAAAGGCCTGTATTGCTCTTTATGGTTGGCTATCAGTCTCTTCTTTCCAGCAGAGTCCTACCCACCTGCACTTAAAGCTGTTCTTCCTGTTCCCCTGTTGGTGAGAAGGGGGAATAAACATCATTTCTTTGGTGTGTTAAGATTTACAGCCTTGAGAGAGCTCAGTACCTGCCAGGAATGGGTCTGTTTCCTTTGCAAGTTATAGACTCCCTCTGTCTACCGTCAGGATCCCAGCTGCACTCACCTGGAGGACTGGGGGTCAGACATGATGCAGAGTAGGAGGACCAACCCTCATTGTTCCACCTTCAACTATTCCATATCCATATGCCCTTGGTCCCTATGTGTCCTAGTCAAAGATGATGTCATATCATAGCCTATACCAATGGTCTCAGTGGAATTCCCACTCCTCATCTTTAGCCACTTACTTCTAGTCCACAAGCTTCTGCTAAACACTCATATATCAGAAGTAATGCCAGATATTGTTTCCTGGAATTGATGGCAGTCACTGAGACAGCGGGAAGCATCACAGCTAGGTTGTCCTGAAGGGACCCATTCCCTGAGACTTTGCGCCCCTACCCTGAATGTGGGGCAAGATGCAAAAAAGCCAAGAAACACAAGCAGGTGTAGGTGCAGGTGTCTTGTATCTCTCTGTCTATCTACCTACCTACCTATCTACCTATCACCCTAGTAGGAAATTGTTATTCTGCACGTCAGTCCCTGAGGAAGAGGTGGGTGCTAGAAGAGAGGTCATAGGTTGTCTTCAGAAGGACCAACCACTTTTTTCCTCTGGGTCTCCTCTCAGATCTGGACATCGTGGAGTTGAGGTGATTGATTCTGTGTCCCCAGCAGGCAGGCATATCTTGTACACCAGACTCTCTGATTACATATCACTATATGTTTATTTACCTTTTGTTTCCCACTCACCTTCATTAAATCTCAAAGGCACCCTAATCTTAGATTTTGCCTGGTTTATTAAGGGAAGGGGACTTTGTGCTACACCACTGGCCTGAGATCTCAGTAGAGGTGGTCGTAACCCCAGAGGGGCTTTGTCACTGAAGACTCGGGTTTTGTTTACAAGTGACAGTTCCTTCTCCTGTTGCTTCTGCTTTCCTTCCTTGTCTGTTTTCTCAATTGTCTGGAACTTTTGTTTGGAAGAGGGAGAACATTTATTCATTCAACACTTTTTGGTTTCTTATGAACAAATTACTTTGGAGGAAATCTTCATCCCAGAGGAGAATGATCCCCAAGTTTCCCTTCCTTCATCCGGGAACAGACCTCCCTTCCCCTTTACCACACCTGCCTCTCTGTCCACTCTTTCTCGGCCTCGGGTCAGGCCCTCAGATTTCCCACCTGCTTTTTGCCAAGGCTCCTCCCAGCATCATCTGCTTCTAGCTTTCCTATGCCTCTGTCCTAGGCATACCAATCTGCTGCTCATCCCACTCAGCAGGCTAATGCCACAGTGGGCCACGCTGACTCCCCAGCAAAGTCTGAGCGCTTCCTCAAGGCACACGAGGCCCTTTGTGCTAAGCACCAGAAGCTGTTCTCCTTTCATGAATACATTCTGCTTTCTCTCTCCTGCTGTCCAAATGAGCTTCCCAGAACCTGCCGCTGCACACTGTGCCAACAGCCATCTCAGTACTACCCTAACCAAACAAAGCCTGGCCTTTAGCTTCCTTTCACTCCTCCAGGCTTTCTGAGGCTCTCACCAAGCCTACAGTTCACCTTTTCATGGTGTGATCCCATGGCCTAGCTCAGGGTATGGAAATCCAGCCATGCATGGCCCATGTTTCCTGGCCCCACATTCCCCACAGAAGGCCTCCTCCTCTCCCCTGCACTCACTCTGGCCTCCTGCCTACAGTTGGTCCTGGTCCCATCTGAGATTGTATCTACCAGAAGAACAAATGGGGGCACGGCTAAGAATGAAAAAGAAGAAAGAAAAAAGAAAGAGGAGTGGGGAGGAAAAGAGAGAAGAGGAGTCTTCCTTAAAGGAGTCAAAGGAGGCCAAACCCTATTTCTGAAGACCAGTGTCCATCACCTCAGGTCCCAAAGGAACCCCAAGCCCTAGGAGCTCAGATGAAAGGGGAGAGTCTTCGGGATTATAAGCCAGACCGCCTGGGCCACATCTTGCTGCACCACTGATAGGGATGCTTGCTTATTACTTCCAATTCCACTTTCCCTAAACCTCAGCCAGCAGTATTTCAGTCTTCATGCTCCCAGTAGGGCCCTGATTCCATGACACCCTCATCCCCATTCACCACCCCCAATTCCTCTATCATCCCTTCTCCCCAGGTCACTCGACTGCCTCCCACACTTGTACTGTGCTTCATCTCAGATAATACAGATCTCCACATCTCATTCTGTCCCAAACTCTAGTCGAATCATATCCCAGGACATTAGACCTCTAGCCAGTCTTCCTGAAACCACATTTCTAATCAGAAAACACTAGAGATGCCAGTTCCTACTGGTGGCTGTCAGGCTGGCACCAAAGTCTGACAGAGGCAAGCAGCCACTAGGCTAGGAGTTGAGGATTCACTTTCTTGGAATCCAACACAGCACAACGTTTTTTTGTTTTGTTTTGTTTTTCTTTTACTAAACTTCAGTTTCTTTTAAAAAGTGAAGGTGTTAAACTGTTAAAATAGATGATCTCTAATTACTCCCTCTTCTTTGTTCCCCTAATGGGCACACACAGTGAACCACATAAAGGGGGAGGGATCCATTTAAATGAAGGTACATTCATCTGTGTGCAGGCTGTGTATAAGTAAAGACTTCTGATATGGGGGACCCTGAGGAGGAGCTTGCAGATGTCAGGCCCTGGCTTCTCATAGGTTCTGTGTTGCCTCAAGTATATTTTGTGTCCTCAGGAAATACAATAATTGCAATAGCCCACCCTACCACTGCCATGCTTCAGTTCACCCCACACCCACAGAAGGGTCTGGGTGCTTACCAAATCCTTCTACCTAAACATGGATCAACTCTGTCCATCCCCTCTTATACTTCCTTCACTGAAAGTGACCATTGTTCCAGGAAATCTTCTCTCACCTCCTCTCACCTCCTTTCCTTCTAGTTGCTTCTACTGCGGATAACATTGCCTGGTCGGACAGGGAACCAGCCTTTCCTAGATAGGTTCCTTTAAGACCTGCTCTTGTCCCTGAGCTGGTGGAATCTTTCAGCTCAGAGATATATCTGACCATGACTCCCCACTAACTGGGATAACTAGATTTGTTAATCTCTAGAGGAATCTCCACTTACATCAACCGGAGTTAGCCTTCAGTCTCAGTGCATTCGCAAGGACATTCAAGGTCAAACATTCCAACCTTATCCATTATACTGTCCCCAGATAAAGCTGACGTCTAGCAGACTGTGGTATTCTCACTGACATCTCCAAGAACAAGAACAAATTTTCCCTCTGGAAAATTGCTCCTTGACCCACATGCAGTGTCCTTTTGCTGCAACTGCATTTAAACACAAATGTTTGCTTCACTCTCCAAGAGGTTTTGTTTCTAACTCTCTGGAAATCCCCCCAATAACTGGCTCCAGCCTCTTTAAAAAAAAAAAAAACAGGAGTTGCTGAACAGACTAAACAAAATCTCAATTAGCTTGCCCAGATCAAGGAGCAAGAATCACTAATCCAACCCCTATTTCTCCTTAGCATGGTCAAAACAAAACAAAACAAAACAAATTCTCTAGTTGCACAGCCATTAAAAACACTAAAAACAGGAAACAGAAAATCACCTACATTCCTATCACACTCACAAAGTTGCTACTTTAGTTTTTCTAATCCTGGCCTCTACATGAATAACAAATGCTACACAGTTGGACACAGCTGTAATACCTTATTAGAGGGGCGCCTGGGTGTCTCAGTCGTTGGGCGTCTGCCTTCGGCTCAGGTCATGGTCCCAGGGTCCTGGGATCGAGTCCCACATCGGGCTCCCTGCTCGGTGGGAAGCCTGCTTCTCCCTCTCCCACTCCCCCTGCTTGTGTTCCCTCTCTCACTGTGTCTCTCTCTGTCAAATAAATAAATAAAATCTTTAAAAAAAATACCCTATTAGATTTCTTTTTGTGTTACAAATATTTTTTCCACTATTGCTACAAAGTCCTCAATTATAACTCCTAAGGGTTTCAGGACAGTCCATTGACTTGATGAGCTTATTTCATGTTTTCCTCGTACTGGACTTTTAGGCAATTCTCAGATTTTCTCCAAAATAGACAATGCTGCAGTGAATATCATAGCGCATAAAGCTTTGTCCCTTTATCGGATTATTTCTTTAAGAGAAATTCCCCGGAGGGAAATCCCTGTGTCAAAGCATAAACCTTTTATGGCTCTTAAAATAGTTTGTACTCTCCTTTTCCAATCAGGTGATATTCTTGTCCCCTGCCACTGCAATTTATAAGAACATTGCTGGGAGGATGTCTGTGAACTCTTAAAACAGAGGAAGAGAACTATTTCTTTCTCCCAATAGCAACCAAAGATTCAAACCTAAGCTCTATATCAAGGCATTTTCAAATAATTTCCCTCAGTGCTCTTCCCGTCCTTACTGACGCCAGGTAATGTCCTTTCAACAATCCACCCCATGGGCCATTTCTACACTTGCTCTCTATGACGCAACATCAGGAAGGCAGCACCCAGTCCCTCCTGTCACAGGCTGCACCTCCGAGACTCGCGCTCCGAAGGCAGTCTTGTCTGGGTCTGGGTCTCTCTTGTACTCACTTCTCATGCTGCCAGTGCTTCTTTCCACTAGCGTTAGATTCCTCTCCTTCTTGGTCCAGACCAAGCACCCCTGTCCAGTTGCCCTGTCAGCCCCATCACCTCACCAGGCTCCTAGTGAACTGACATGCAGCTCCTCCCTTTCTAACTTCCCTAGCTCCAAGTCCCAAGGCCTCCCCCATCACTACTTATTCATAGTCTTAATCCCGGGAGGTGAGAGGGGGGAATGAATCTTTCCCAAAGGAAACAGGGGAGGAGACTGAAAGTATTATTCAAACTCTCATTAAAAACAGAAAGCAAGAGAGGTCTGAGAGGAACAATAATAGAAAGATTAATATCCTCCCGAGTCCCCAGCCAGGAAAAAGAAATGGCTTGCCTTCCTTGGGCAAAACTGCTAAGTTTGAATATGAGGTTTCTATTTAATACATGTAGGTTCACGTGCAGCTGAAGCAACCATAAACTAGCGATGCTTACCAGATGCCAGAAGTCCCAGGAAGTTGACAGCCCTGGAGAGCTGGCTGAAAACATCAAGGTCACCTGAGCTGAGGTTCACCACAAATATTCTACCACCCTATTCTAGCTGATGGAATCTCACAAAATCAAAAGCTTGGTGATGTGCGCGTAGATGTTTGTCAGCTCCAAACACAAGTCAGTCCTTAGGCAGTACTCAGGATGAGGCAAAAGTCAAAGTAGACTTCTAGATGATTCTACGTCATGGAGAACATACCACCTAACCTTCAAACCTCTGGACTACAGCTACTCAGGCTGATTAAAAAAAGAAAAAAGAAAGAGAACCTGATAGTTATCTATTTTTTATTTTCATTTATCCATATTAAAAATAACATACAGAAAAGCATATGCTAGGACTTGGGAGCAGAGTAAGAAGATGCAAATGCAGGCTTAATTAAAAAAAAAAAAGGCAATCTCCCTTTGGGCATTTACTACCAACCTTGAGCATTTAGCTCACAAGCACTACTCACTGGACAAAGACAAAAGGTCAAGGTCAAATCTCTGCTCTCTCTGAGCATGAGGTTTTGTGGGTTTTTTTTTTAAGATTTTTTTTATTTCTTCATTTGAGACACAGAGAGAGAGAGAGAGAGAGCATGAGCAGGGGGAGAAGCAGACTCCCCGCGGAGCAGGGAGCCCGATGCAGGGCTCGATCCCAGGACCCTGGGATCATGACCTGAGCTGAAGGCAGACGCTTAACCATCTGAGCCACCCAGGCACCCCTGAGCATGAGGTTTAATCCTCCCTGTGTTATATAGACATTGATCCCTTTAACTGAAAGTGTATGGAATTTCCACTTACAGTCTAAAAACTTACAGCACTATTTGAGGAACTTCAGAAATTTAGAAGTCAGTTTGCGTAGAAAAGGAACTGAGGACGTAAAGGAGGAAGGAATGGAGGAAGGAATGGGTGGGGTGGGCGAAGCAGTATTTCTCCCTACCATGTATTAAACATTTTCAATTTTACCGTCTCACTGAAAGGAAGGTATTAATTTCACCATTAGCAAATAAGAAAACCAAACATAGGACAAGTGAGCTGTTAAAACCATGCAAGAAGTGCCAGAGTCCCATTTGAACTTGGGATCAGTACTCCCCTCAACCTACACAGTGGGTTCATTTACCAGAAGTCCACTGAAGTCAACTCATGAGGTAACTGCAAAAATTCTAGATATAAATTCGACAGAAGAATGAAGGTATCACAAGAGTAGGGCCACATACACATGCTCAGTAAATGTTGGTTAGCATCATTAACTTAATATATTGATTTAGCAGAAGAATAAATTCTGATTCCCAATTAATTTCACCTCATTATAAGAAATAGTAACTACTGTTTATTTCTTTGTTTACTCTGTGTCAGGCACTATGGTAAGTACTTGAAATTATTTAGCTTATTTATTTTCTGCAACATTTCTCTGAAGCAGATTTATTATCCATGTTTTCTAAGTGGGAAAACCGAGGCTAGGAAACAGGAAAAACCTGAGTGAAGTTAGAGAACTAACCTCTGCCACCAAAGTGTGGGCTCTTAATCCCACTGTCCTGCCTCCCCTCACCTCCCCCACCCCCCCCATGGAGCTTTGTTTATAACCCATAAAGCAGAACAGATGTAGTTTAAAGGAGTGGGGACAGGTGGAGTAAATGTCTTCATGTGCCGTGATTCCCACAATGAAGATGCTCCGAGAGGGTCTCAGGGATGGGAGAGAGAACAGAGCTTGACTTGCAAGGCAGGCAGACTGCCTAGCACAGCTTGGGGTTCAGACATATTATTATTGATTACAGCGCAAACCTGAGCTTCTCTGGTATCCTCTGGTGCACTTCAAAGGCATTGTGAGCTTGGAAACCTTGCGGTCCATGTAGTCAGAAATGAAGAGAGATTTGCCAAATCTGAAGGCCAAAAGCAAGACGATTTCAAAAGCATGATGTTCTCCTGGAAGTTTAAGGTCCAAGTAAAAGGTGAACCCTGAGTCTCAAAGAAATGAAGTCTGAGTCCCATTGGCCAGACAGTTTCAAAACAGATGGGTGACCTGAAAAGTGTAAGAAGAATACTGAGTTCCCAGAAAAGCAGGCTGGAAGTGAGAAGTACTTCCATTCAGGGCAGAATGCAGGGGGAATGGACCGGAGGAAAGGCGTTCTGCAGTCTCAGTGCAAGCAGGACCATCTCTACCATCCCCTAGTCTGGATGTCAAAGATAAACACCTGCCTCCCCCAACCAAAGCCTGAGCCAACGGAACAGGAAGAACATGGCAAAAGTGACAGGATGCCGATTGAATATGCAGGGCTACCAGTGCACCACTGAAGGGTTTGCTAGAATCAGTGCGAGAAGAGCAGCCTACAGCCAGCCCGGGCCAGCGCAGGGAACCGGGGCTGAAGGAGAGATGTGACAGCGGCATCACTATCACGTGGCAAGAACCGGGAACTAGAAAAGCAGTCTTAGAGAAAGGACAGACAGCAATGTCACAGAGTGCCTCTGACAGGTGGTGTCCTTGGGGAAGACAGAGGCCAAAGTACAAAGAAAATGCTATGGCTTAATGCCACCTGCTCTCCTGCCCCACAATCACATCATCCCACCGAGAAAAGATACAAATGCATGAAGTTTCGTACAGTTGCTCCTCTACTTCAAAAGCAAGCTGATGCATTTGACTAAAATATATAGATATATATGCTAAAAAATGTAGCCTGCCATGACATTTAAATTTATTAGCTGACAAACACTGTGTTGTACCATCTGCTACTCTGTACTAAACTTCCTGTAACTAAAGATGCACAAACCCTAGAGAATAAGCATTAGGTAAAATAGATTCATTTTATATAATTGAACATAATTGTGCATGTAATGTTTTAACGTAATATTACTCAACAGCTGTGCAAATAATGGAAGGGTTATTCACCATAGACCATATGCCGACAATGAGATATGAAGGCAGCACTCTAACCGACCAGCGAACCCACAACCTCACTGGGATGACATGATGGCTTGCCTTAGAAAAATGTTCAGGTTAAAAGCAGACGCGAAAGCGGAGCACCACAAAACTCAAAAGCAAAGGGCAAGGCTACCCCCTGACTCCCGCTGCAGAGAGAGGGCAGTGGCCTTGCATCTTGTCAGCCTTTGCTCATGTCACCCTCTGCTCTTCCTTCATTTTCTGCATGGCCTCTCTCCCTTTCCATAACTTTCTTGATGCCTTCAATAATCTTCTTTTACAACCACATATTGACTAATAACCACGAGTGGACACATCCTCTCCTGTTGTACATTCTGCTTTAAAATAGCATGGCAAGTGAGCTCTAGAACCAAAATTCTAAATCCCTAAATGACTCATTTGCCCTCTTGTGAAACTTTTCCAACTATCTTCATGTAGATCATAAGTTTTCCCCACTCTCTGGGTAGGTTTTATTATTCCAGTTTTAGAGATGAGAAAACTGTGGCTCGGTGTTTCAATCAATCAACAAGTATTTACTGAGTACCTAGCATGGGCCAAAGTCACTTGGCCTACAGCGGTACAAATACATAATGGCAAAGCTAAGGGTTAGGACATAACACTTTGTTCTTAATACTAGTTCCTTTTGGGGCACCTGGGTGGCTCAGTCAGTTAAGCGTCCAACTCTTGATCTCAGCTCAGGTCATGATCTCAGGGTTGTGAGATGGAGCCCTGCGTGGGGCTCCACGCTCAGCATGGAGTCTTCTCGAGATTCTCTCCTTCTCTCTCTCTGCCCCTTCCCGTCACTCATGTGCACTCTCTCTCTCTCTCTCTCTCTCTCTCAAATAAATAAATAAATAAATACAATCTTTTTTAAAAAATAAAATAATACTAGTTCTTTTAGTGGTTCACTGCTAAACCACTTTGGACAAACTGTTTAGTATGTCTACAACTCATGTTCAACATTTATGAAAGAGAAACCAAAAAAAACTCAACGAATTGGAATGTATCTATGTATATCCCTTTGATCAGATACAAAAATTTTTCACATATGACCAAAATGAGTCCATAAACATCAAATCAATGTATTCCATTTCAGCCCTGATTCTATTAATTCTATTCCACCTTCTCTTTAAAGCTTATATAGTAACCATTTTTTTTCAAACCTGCCTTGTTATGGTGGCTGTTTCAAGTCTATGGAATAAGATGAGATATATTTTTTCTGATGTATTATGCTAAGAAGTGTCTTACCTGCAGGTTAACTATTGTAAATTGCCTCCACATCCACTGTATTATACATTTCACATTGTTCTGCCTATACTATTAAAGCTTGGTCTCTTGGAAAATATTGTAAGGGAATTTAACTGTACATAAATATTAATAGATGCAATAAAATAACAGCATAAAAGTATTTCAGTACTACAAGTTAAATGTGTTGGAGCCTAAGGAGAATCTTTTACTCTTTTCCTTTTTGTAAATGACTTTAAACTCACATAAGATGATGAAATTATAAAAAATGTAAATAACAAAATACAAAAAAATGCTTATTACAATATATTAAGGAGAGGAGCTAGTGGCTTAGAAAGCCCCAAGATGACAAAGAAAAGTATAATATTCCAGAATCAAAACAAGTCATCACAATTGCTCAAATACCATTCTCCACCACAGTGTAATGACTTTCCTTACTAACACTCAGACAAATACAATAATCTTAAACTATTTTAAGGTTGAGAGAAGGTTATGAGGAAGAGTTACTGAAGCCAATAAATATCAAACTTGGAGCTGACATTTGGTCTCAAATCCCCAGTGTTTGCAAGAATTTCAGCACAGGTGGTAAGTACAATCACCGTATGTTCAAACTAGAGACATCTGCAGAATCAGAACCATGAGATTGTCAACTTAAATACTTGTTCTTTTTGGTAGAGAAAGTAGTTATTTTAAGTTACAGTGAGAATAATTTAGTTTAATCCCAATTCACTTGAAAAAGTGAAGATTAACCCAATCTGTCAAGTGTAGTTCTGATCACTGAGTTCCTTTTCTAAATATATTCTTAAAAGATCTGTGCAATTTGGATGAGAGATTATGGCTAAAAATATAATTAAATTTAAAAAGAGATATTTCATAATCCCTTGATCTCTCTGATCTTCAGTTTTCTTGAATTCAGAAAGTGGAAGTCAGATTATATCTCTATAACTACTCTACCATTATCTGAAAACCATGACTATCCAGATACAATGTAACTCTTCATTGGAAATGAATACATTGGCTTTAAAAGTAAAATCTTAACCCTCTCACCTATCAGTTTCAGGAGACTGCTACAGAAGCAAGTCAAATCAGCTTTCAGAAGTACCCAAAATCTCACCACTTCTGTCCACCTCCACCACTGTTGCACTGACCTAAATTAAAGAAATGAGTAGATACGATAGTGTTCTGATTGTTTTCCGTGTTTCCATTAACACTTCCTGCAGCTCATTCTTTATGTGGTACCAGAACAATCCTAGCTGTGACATACTTCTGGAAGTGGCTGCCCACCCATGACCCTCCTTGTCTTCACTGTACTCCTCTCTAGTCACAGTTGATCCAAGTTGGGTCAATGGGATTCTGTATCCCTACAATCTACATTAGGGTTCATGGCCCCAAGTCATTCTCTGTCGGGCACTTGATATAAAATCTATACACTTGGTAGCTATAGAAGTGTAGATCTTCCACCGAAGGCACAAAAGAGAAAAAAATGTCAGCCTTTGGAAAGAGAAGGTATAGCAGATGCTCACAGAGAAACAGAGACAAAAGTCCATGCTGAGAGAGAGAAGGAAAGATAAGGGAAGAAAAGAGGGAGAAAGACACAGACACAGACAGAATGCACCAGCACATTGGTTCCTAATGACTTGCCCATTACTGATTCCAAGTACTAGCTGGGGCCCCAAGCTCCATAAGATAGCTCTATATCCTTATAATAAATCCCCTTCACTTACCAACAATGACTTCAAGCCCATCGCTAGAGATGCAGAGGCAAAAGCCTCCCTCAGACTTCACCAAGTTTCACAATTAACAAAGAACTAATCCCTGTAATAAGTTATTTAGTCCACATCACCATTAGAAGTCACTCTGCTTCCCTGATAAAATACTAGCTGATACATAAAGGGTCTGCACTTAATGGCCATGTGTCCTCAAAAAAGTCACTTCTCTGAGCTTCAGTTTTATCGTCTATAAAGTGGGGATAGTAAATCCTTCCTCGGGGTCTCCTTAAGGAGGAGTTATATGTAAAACACTTAGCTTATAACATTGTAAGTACCTTTATTATCACCATCATTATTCAAACCACCCTGTATTATAAATCTACTATGTGTTACAAGTTGAACTTATTAATGAGAAGTTTTAATTGCTGGTCTGTTCTTCCAGAGGACATTCTAGGAAACAGAGCTTAGTTGCTATTGTTTTCACTTTATCCTAATTCAGAGTCAGCTACAAACTGACATAACATTCTAACATAGTATATTTTTAACACTTAAAAAGTCCTCTTTCTGGACTTAATAACCTAATGGTAATTGTGCTATGCTGTGACTTCTATCCTGTTTTATTTATTTGTTATTTATTTTTGCTTATTCATCCTTAATGTTTCTCTTATCAGGACACCACTGTGGCATCTGAACCAAAGGAGGCCAATGCAATAAGCACAAAAAGTGCAGCTATAACACTCTTTTGAGTCTAAAGCAATAGCAACAAGTACAGCATTTAAGGAGTTCAGGCAAAGGGCAAGTTCAGCCCAGGAAATATGCCCATCAGTGGCCAAGACCTTGGTGTCAGTGCCAGATGGACCGGTGGTCTTAGATACCGGCCCCTGAAGAAGTCCGCAGCTCATCCTGTGTTGCTGCCGTCAGCCAGCCAGCTTTTGTGTGGTCCCTGTTTGAAGAAGGTCTAACTCTGGTATGGCTGCAACTCCACAGAGGATGTCCTCTATTTTTAAACTCATGAATTTCACTTTCCGAACCTGACAAAAGGTTCTGTGTCGGCTGACACATGGATGGGGGATGATTACACAGGAACCATCAGAGAGACAAGACTGTCTGCTCTTATTAGATTTGATGGTTAGGCAAGACATATGCTGCTTATCTATAAAAGCTATGAGGACAAGAAAGCTTTAAATTGGGTTAAGGTGACTTAAGGCAGAATTTGAGATGTGAGTTGCTTCAAAAATGAAACTGGGCTGACACGCACTCCAAAGTTACCTCCAAGGAAAGAAGGAGGGCAGGTGCTTGCACCACAGAGACACACGACACCATCACATCTAAGACCACGCAGTAAACAGAATCCAATGTGGACGAAAGGGGAGGAGTGAAGAGGGTAATCAAAAAGTGAAATCTACACTCCCCTGAGAGGAAGGGAGCCTAAAATCGGCCAACAGTCCCCTTACCCATGGTAAAGCCACCAAGTGACTTCAGACAATCCTGATGGAGGGGCCCATATGCGGCTACCATGAAGACAGGAAGAAAGAAATCAGGGATTTTTCTGTTTCATTTAACAAACCCCGGGGCGCCTGAGTGGCTCAGTTGGTTGAGCGTCTGCCTTCGGCTCAGGTCATGATCCCAGAGTCCTGGGATCGAGCCCCGCGTCAGGCTCCCTGCTCAGTGGGAGAGCCTGCTTCTCCCTCTCCCTCTGCCTGCTCTACCTACTTGTGCTCTCTATCTCTCTGTCAAATAAATAAATAAAGTCTTAAAAAACAAAGACCCCTTTATTGGGGTCTTACTGTGAGTTGAGCACCAAGTTCAGGCTTGTTGGCACCAACACGATAAAGACTCTCATGTGTAAGTAAGTGTGTCCCACAGGGATCCAAAATAAGAGTTAAAGTTGTACTCAAAGAAGAAACCCTGAATCTGTCCTGGCAAGAAATAAATAGAGATTCTAGAGTTTTGTGCCATGCAATATAAAAGGGCTAATTTAGGGGCACCTGGGTGGTTCAGTCAGTTAAGCATCCAACTCTTGGTTTCAGTTCAGGTCGTGATCTCAGGTCCACGCTTGGAGTGGAGTCAGCTTGAGGATTCTCTCTCCCTCTCCCTCTGCCCATCCCTCCACTCTCTGTCTCTGTCTCTCTCTCAAAAATAAATAAATAAATCTTTTTTTAAAAGGGTTAATTTAGATCCGAAAGCACAAAAAGAATGTTTTATAAATATACTGTTTCTATCACAAGAACTTAGTCTGGCCATCATCATCACTATTATTATTCAAATAACTTGCATTATATATCTACTATGTGTCTTAAGTTGAACTTATTAATGAGAAACTTTAACGGCTGGTATATCCTTTTGGAAGACACAGAAAACAGATTTTCGGTGCTACTGTGTTTGCTTTATCCTAATGCAGAATCAGCCATATCCTGGCAAGAGGTGATACACCATTCCAATATGACATCTGTTTACACTTGACTTTAGGTAAACTTGTATCCCTGAAGCTCTCTAATGCTAGTGAATAGTTTAGTTGGAGAAGTTTATCCATAGATATCTTTTCACAATTCACATGAGCCTACACTTAACTTGCCTCCAATGGGATACGGATCCAGGGTTGAACTGTGTGACCTTGAACCAGCTAAGACTAGAACTGTTTCGGAACACTCTCACAAAACACTTTGATATTATAAGTACATATCAAATGGAAGCAGCAGTGCAGCATGATTAGGAGCTAAAGCATTTCTCCATAATCTATGACAAAATGTATAATGCTAAGTAAATAAATCTCCTGCCTCCTTGGAGCAATCCTGAAGGGGATTCAGTTCCTTGCAAGGATTCTCTCTGAAATGTCAATTCTATTTTTTTAAAAATAGAGTTTGTGTTTTCATAGTTAAAATATGATCACTGTTGAAATGTTTTTTAAAAGTAATTGTCTCTCCATCCTACAGTAATTGTTATTAATGATTTTATGTATTTCTCTCCAGGATGTTACTACTCAAAGCTTGTTGCATGCATTTTACCACAGTTGTTATTGTTTTTCACATATTTCATATATATGTAATACATATTTTATATATCTTATAAATATTTATAAATGATTACTATTTCTAAATACTAAATCATTTATAAATATTTATATATTTTATATACATATATTTTATATTTTCATTTACCATTAGATCAGATGTAAATGACTGTTTTCACATAACGTTTGTTTATATCATTTTTCAAATCCTGCATAACACTCCATCACTATTGTCCATTTAGAGAATTCCAGAAGTCATTACAAAGAGGGTTTTCTGTTCCCTCTTCCACCTTCTCCCCCTCCTTCCTCTCTTTTAACAACTCACATTCTTCTTTGGAGAAAGCAATCTCTGTTGTGAGCCTCTGGGACAGCCCAGTTGAAACTCAGACTCAAGACTAAGGACTTCTGTGATTCAAAACATAAAAACATTTCAACCTTTCATGATGTTGGGGAAATAAACATGGATAGCTCCAATATTAAATGTTTCCTTGAGCACTGGTGTCACAGTGAGGTGACAGATGTCATTTACATTCAAGCACAGCATTCTAAAGTTGGTAACATACTTTGTAGGGACACAGAGATAACCTCTATGAAGTTGATCACTATTACTTCTGTCCCTCCTGAGTGTTCTTACTAAACTTTGTTGTTAGCCATCCAACATCCATTCACCTGATTCCACTTAGTTCTACCACTGCTTGTGTAAAGGGAGCTTCTCCACAGATAATAATGACCTTGAATGGAGTCATTCATTCATCCATAGACATATGGTGGACCGACTAGACTAACTTTATGTGTATGACATGATGTCCGGTCAGAGTAACCAACCAATAAATTTTTAAATAAATTGTCAATAAACAAATGTTCAGTGGGTGCCTACTATATACCAGGTACTAGGTTAGGTACTAGAATTAAATCACATTTTATTCTTCCTCAGAAAAATACAGAATTGGCTCTTGCCAAATGCAAGGTAACAGACTTGAGCTTAAAAACCCAGCAGATATACTTTATGCAGGATGGAAACACCTACCTCACTGCTTTCTCTAACTTGGTATCTGTGTCTAATAGAGTCAGTAAATTAAGCCCTGTTGGTAAGGTAAAATATCTTGAGCAAAATTCAGACTGGGGAGGTACTATTAAACAGCAAGCCATAAAATAACTGTAAACCTGTTTATGAACTACCTTGAAAGTAATTTCAGGATAGTAGAGAAGGAACTGATTACCAGGAACAGTAGCTGCCAGGATCTTTTACGCCAGCTCCTTATAAATGGGAGTCACCTTAGCAATCTTCACCAGCCTCCCACTGAGAAGAAAAGTAACTTGTATTTAAAGATTTATAATATCTATTTAAAGGTGACCTGGGATGGAATTTGCTACTTTTTTTTAACACCCAACTCCTCTAGGTCCATAATCACTGTGACACAGTGAATTCTACCAGCTCATCTTAAGTTACCTTACAGGCTGTATCAATAAATGGTCTTTCAGTTTTCAAGGCCAATTCTAGTAAAAAAAAAAAAAAAATCCCACTGGCCCTGCCCTCAACTATCAAGAAGGTTCAGAAGGTTTCTAAGACACACTTTCAGGCCCTAAAGATTCAGTTAAGCATTTCAGTGTTAAGATGAAAGTGTCCCAGTTGCATAGATGCCAATGCAGGGGGCCTGATGGCTAACAAACAGTCATGACCTTCCTTAGTAGTGGCAGCAGGATGGCACTCTACTACGGAGGTGACTTCTCCATAGGAGCAGGCATTCTGGCCAAAGGGAGTCTTAATGGTTCCTTTCAATCTCTCTAACTAGAGCAAGAGAGGAGGGCAAAGTCCTCTGATGACATCCATAGCCACCATTTCCAAGACCTCTCCAGGTGGAAAAATATCCTCCAAGATTCAGAGAGTGTTCAGCCAATGGTCATTTATACCTACTTCCTCTGTTTCCTCAGGATGCAACAAGATATACCATTCAATTAGACACACTATTGATTAGGGTTTTTTGTTTGTTTGTTTATAATCATGGTAGAAAATCAAAAATACCTGTTTTAGAAGTTACCTAAGATAAATACACTATGATTATGCTGTAATACAGAGCAAAACACTGAGCCCTCATCACCTATTCAAACTTCTGTGTTAAAACAGACATAGATAATCTAGGACAGTTTTCTGAGGAAGATTCTGGTTCTGATCATGGGTCCTCTGAAGCCCACTAAACCTATAGGATATGAGGACTCATTCAGGTGCATACCTTAGTTAGATTCCTGTTGGGCTGGGGGGTGGAAGTATTTCTATTGGATCCTGATTCTATCTGTGGCCCTCCTGGTTGTCCAAGCACATGGGTCTGCCCTACATAGCAATCCCTGTATCCAAGGTGCTTAGTAGCACTGATGACACCTTTGAACTCTGCTCTTCATTTCTTCCCAAAAGTTTAGCTGCCCAAATTCATGTTTGTGAAAGATCCTAAAGTGTATTTATGTATCCATTGCTCCAAACATTCTAAAATTTGTCCTAAAGCCAACAGTTCTCTACCTTATTAAAAATGCATTTCAGAGTTGTGTCCTAAATAAATGAATATGGGAAAGGAAGATTAAAGGGAGCCTGTCACTACTAATTATGGACATCTGGTGACTTTAACCTCCAGGGATCAGTCCAGGCTACTCTGGCATTACACAAACCCCAGTGGTCAGGAAGGGCTCTAGTGGGTAAGCAGTAAAAACAACAAAAATAAACACTTCAAAATGCTCTCCCACACCACAGCTAGAATTAACTTGGTATGTTTTTCTAACTTCTCTGAGTTTCATATTTACATCTGCAAAATGGATATTAATAAAACTTTCCTCACTTGTTTCTGATGAGATTTAAAATACTGAGCAACAAATACAACACTTCTTATCTCTGTATTATGTCTAAGCCTGCCCTGTTCACTAATCTTAGGCTAGATTATTATCTGTAATCCAAGCACACTATTTTTATCAAAATTTTTGATTACATATTAATTTGTTTGCCTATTTATTATCTACCATCCCCATTAGATTTTTGAGCTCTGCAAGGGCATACACCATGCCCATTTGGTTAGCCACTATAAACATAGTTAACCTATAATGTCCCCAATGATACTTAAGTGGCTAATCGAATAACTGAATAAAATAAATGAGTTAGGGTATTAACATTTAACAGAAACAGTAACTGCTCTTAATATTTTCTTATTACAAAATTAGGGCCACTTGGCACACCATCTTATGAAAAATGTAGTTGTTTTGTTACTTGCTAAAATATTATGCAGATCATCTGGAACATGATGATCAAATTCACCTGTATAATAGCTATACATTTCAGACTTCTTCAGACTGTCATGGATAATTATATTCTTTTGTATTAATACCCCTTATATATAAAAAGTAAACTTACAAGACCAAGTTAAATCTTATTTAAAAAGTCAGGGGAAAAAATTATATAAGATAACTCACTAGTTATCTAAATAAAATATATATACATATTTAAATATATACATATTTTTAAATATTTATTTAATAGATTTATTACATAATATTTAATACTACATTATATATCATATATTATATCACATGTATTGCCTATAATATGTATTATTATATTTAAATATAAACACATATTTATGTATGAACATATATATGAATATATATGAATGAATGGTTACTAGTTATTTATATACTACATAGATATACTTATCAAAACATCACATGCCTTATCTTATCTCCATATAATCAGACTCTTTTCCTATTGTATTTATCTTCATTGTCTTTTCTTCTATAACTATCAAGGATTACTTATGAATTTAAATTTCTAAAATTCTAAATAAAAGATACTTGCTAATTTAATTTTAAAACTGTTCAAAAGACTACATTTTAGTATGCATTTAAAATTCATAAAACATTCCTTTGTCAGAGCATCTGTCTTTTCATTTATTTGGAAAATACAGTTAGCACAACGATAGAACCTTGGGGTCTTTTATTTTCCCACGCTGTTCTCAGTATACTTCCTAAAAAGCAAAAACATTTCCACTTAAAAGCAACATTTCATTTTGATAAAGACCCTGGATACATGTTAAAAGAGTCCTATTCACTTGGATCTCAGAAGAATAGGACTTACTCTGTGCAACTGTGTATTACACATACATCTCAAGTCAGTGGTAATCAATTGGGCTAGGGGCACCTGTGGCAAAGTTCATACCATCCATATATCTAAAATCCAGCCCCAACCACACCGTCCTCTCAACCATTCTGATAATCAAATGTAAAATTGCTTCCTGGAGACATGCTTAGCACACTGACTAGAGATAACCATTTAGTAGTAGAAGGAATACTGGCAAATAACCTTTTATTGAGTATTTACCATCTGCCAAGACATGATTTAATCCTCATAAAAATTCCTGTTTTGTAGATACAATTATTATCTCCATTTGCAGAGGGGGAAAACTGTGGTCCAGAAAAGGAAGTGAGCTGCCTGATGTCACACAGTTAGTGGTGGCCTCAGGATTAGAGAGCAAGTGTTGACTCTGCAAATTGCACGCTTAACTGGTACCCTCCCAACTCTGCTGAAACCAACTTCCCTGAAAATACAAATTACCTATGAGAGATTACCAAATTTTCTACATGCCACTGAAGATTTTTCTTTTGCTTGAAAATGAGCGCTTTATTAAACATAGTTATTTTGACAGGATGATATCATGAAATCTTAATATGTGACTGTTTCTCCTTGAATTTTTCTCTTTCTCCTTCAAAACTGGTAACTGTTCTACCTTCTCACTTTATTTTATTTATTTATTTATTTTTTAGAGAGAAAAAGAGAGAGGACGAGTTGGAGGGTAGAGAAGTAGAGGGAGAGAGAGAATCTCCAGCAGATTCCCCGCTGAGCGCAGAGCCCGACATGGGGCTCGACCTCAGGACACTGAGATCACAACCTGAGCCAAAATCAAAAGTGGGACACTTAACCAACTGAGCCACCCAGGTGCCCCCTACCTCCTCCCTTTAGAGAAGATAAAAGGTGTGAGATTTTTCAAAGATTAAGCCCTTGTAAGAGTTGCAGATAAAACACTAGATGCCCAGTTAAACTTGAATTTCAGATAAATGACAAAAGATTTTTTTAATATAAATAGGTTCCATATTTTTCATGGGATATACTTATGATAGAAAATAATTTGTTGTTTGTCTGAAATTCAAATTTAATCAAGCAGCCTTTGTTTTTATATGATAAACCTGGCAACTCTGTCCTTGGGAAAACGTGGATAGTTTATGAAGGAAGTTAAAGGAAAGAAAATTCACACAACAGGCAGGGTGTCTTAGAAAAAAATAGGAGGGAGGGTATCTAGGCAGAAGAAACCATAAACAGCTTGGAAAAAGACTCCCCAAAGAAGGAGCAGAAGACTGCCAGCCCCAAAGCCTGTGAGGACAGATGGCGCTGGACCAGCTGCTGCCCATCTCCTGTTGATATCAGAGCCCTGCTACAACTCTAAGTTAAAACCAAGATAAAACTGAAAAGCCTGAATCAGAAGGCTGGGCCAAAATGAAGGCATTGTGGATAAAGAGGAAAGCTATTACACAGGAAAAAATACAGATACCTAGTGGTTTTTATTGAAGAAAATGAATACTACAATTTATAAGGCCCAGAATAGCTTAAGAATTCTTTTCTTCATATATGACTGAAGATGAAGCAGAATTACACCTGCAGGTGAAGGCTTTTATCAGACCAAATTCCAAACAACTAATGTGAAATACTAATTGACTGCCATGTGCCCTGCCCTGTACTACAAACCAGGCATACTGAGATAAGAAACACACAAGTCCTGCCTTTCAGGCACTTATGGGCTGGTGAGCAAAAGCAACAGGTCAAGAAGCAATTTCAGCACTAGAGTTTTCTATACATAATGCAAGTTGTCAGAGGAGGAAGGATTAACTGTCTAGGAAATGACGGGGAAAACTTCACAAAGGAAATTGCTCCAGAGAGAGGTCTTTAAAGAACAAGCTGGTATTTGCCAAGAGGACCGTGTTGAGAAGGACAGTCCCTCTGAGGTATGTCTGATATTTCTGGAACATGCAATGGCCAGAAGAAGAAAGGAAAAAACAAAAGGCTGAAGACAGATCGTAATTACACACAAGTGCTTCCCAAACTTTATTGTATGCTCCAATAATCTAGGGATCTTGTTAAAATACAGGTTCTAGTTTAATAGGTAAGGTATGAAGTGTAGCTTCTAAGATTCTGCCTTTCTAACAAGCTGCCAGATGAGGCCAATGCTGCTGGCCTGAGAATCATCCTTGGAGTAGTACAGCTGAATGTCATGCTTTGGATCTTGAATCTTTTCCTGCAGACACCGGAGAGCCATCTTGTGGCTTCTCTAGCCTGAAACTGACTAGAATTCAAAAGAGCTAGAAGCACACACTAGACTCTTCCTACAAGCCAGGAAAGAAATGCCTAAACTGAAGGCATGGAAGATACAAAGAGGATGAATTTAGTCACGTTGCAAAGCTAAAATGGACATGCACTGGTACTCAGTGTAGGCACAGATAAGGGAAACAAGATGATGGCTAAGCTACATTGTTTTTTCACAACTGTATGGTATGATTTGAGGTTAACACTCATTTAGCATTTGGGATGTCTTACCATGATTCATTGTAGCACCTTTTTTTTTTAGAGAGAGTGCACATGAGCAGTGGGGAGGGGCAGAGGGAGAGGGAGAGAGAATCTTAAGCAAGCTCCACGCTCAGCACAGAGCCAGAGGGAGCCAGACGTGAGGCTCACGACCCTGAGATCATGACCTGAGCCGAAACGAAGAGTCGGACGCTTAACTGACTGTGCCACCCAGGCGCCCCCACTGTAGCACCCTTTTAAACACAAGATACAGCTTTAAATGAAGAGTTAAGTTTTAGATGTATTTTGTGGATTCAGCCACATTGTAAGATCACTCCTGATAGGGGCACCTGGGTGGCTCAGTTGGTTAAGCGTCTGCCTTTGGCTCAGGTCATGATCCCGGGGTCCTTCCCTGCTCTGCGGGAAGCCTGCTTCTCCCTTTCCCTCTCCCTCTCCCTCTGTGTGCTCTTGCTCTCACGCTCACTCTCGCTCTCTCAAGTAAATAAATAAAATCTTTAAAATATAAAAAATAAAAAGATCACTCCTGATACACGTCCAGTCTTTCCAGATAGAATGTAAACTCCTCTCAGGCTGGCATTGTCTTCATTGTGTCCCCCAGCACGGAACATGTGCCCTGTAAATAAAGCTTCTGTCTGACTGTGTTCTATTACTATGCAGACATCCCATTCCTGATCAAACACCATACTTCACAAATATGACAGCCTGCGAAAATTCCAAAGCTTCAGCCCCCACAGAGTTTCCTCATTTATTTTCCCTCTTCTCTTTTTAAAAATCTGAAATAATAAGAGATTTCAATGCCAATACCAAAAACTAAGAGCTCATTCATTTCTCAAGTTCCGGAATAACATCCTGAGGTAGAGATCCCGGTGGGCCTTCCTAATGACTGATTAGAGTTCTCTTCTCTACCTCCTACTGATGATTACTTGTTTTGATATCACAGATTGCTTAGCACGTTGACTTCGCACCTGCGTTAATTGTTTTCTCCTGTTAGAATCTGATTTTCACTGTGTTAAAAAGTTAAGCCAGTGGTTCTCAGCCCTGGCTACACATTAGAATCACGAGGATCTTTTTTAAATGTCTGGGGTCCACCCTGCAGAGATTATAACGGATGTGGATTCCAAGTACCAGGGAGGTCAAAAAGCTTCCCAGGTGGTTCTAATGTACAGCCAAGGCTGAGAACTACTGAGTTAAGCAAACCTTAACGAGGATGTTCCTGGGCGCCTGGGTGGCTCAGTTGGTTAAGTGTCTGCCTTCTGCCTAGGTCATGTTCTCAGGGTTCTGGGATTGAGCTCCTCATCAGCCTCTCTGCTCAGCAGGGAGTCTGCTTCTCCATCTCCCTTTGCTCCTCCCCTTACTCATGGGCACGTTCTCTCTCTCAAATAAAATCTTTTTAAAAAATGGGGATGTTCCCATAATTCAGGATCCAAACCACAGTCCATCCAAGAAAAAAATAAGTGAAAACTTTGATAATATTCACCTAAGTTTGTCTAAAGCAGTATCACCTATCAGGAGCACCAATTAGAATGGGGAAGGAGTCCAAACAAGGTGGTATGAAATCTATACAGAAAGGTGCTAAAATAGAGCTTAGACCTGATGGTTAAAAACAAAGAACAGTATTATTTTCCTGTTACATAACACTGAAGAGTTATTGTCTGCATCTCAGTTTTCTCATCTATCAGCATACATAAATCTTCCTCATGAAGTTAAGTAGGTTTAATGAAAGCCCTGTATTAATATGGTTACAAAAGAGTTTGCTCATGTTTCAACTCCTTTTGAGATTCTTACATCACTCTGCATGCTATTTTTCTTTTTTGCCACATTCTTGGCATTTGAAAGACTATTTTAAACCAGTTACTCTAAACCATTTGCCACTTAATTTTATTTTTCTAATGAGTACTTGAATGATGGCATTATTCTGTACCTTTGTGGTATCTTCATCTCATGTATAGATTTTAAATGTTGTGGTTTTTTGTTTTTTTTTTGGCAAGGTTTCTACATCAGTGAGGGACTGCTAACCAACAAAAGAATATCCAACACCTCCAACATTTGTGCCCACTGTTATGGGCCACTAAACACCGAGAGTCATTGTGCAGGCTGATCATTTGGCAAAGTAGCCTACAGTTTTGTCCCTAAGGCAGACACCACCTTGAGAGACCCACCCACACGGTAAGCCAGAGCTCAAGCGCCTCAGCCAAAAGGCTGATCTTACAGAGGCAGGAGAGTAGGTACAGCCCAGTGTCCAATGGTAATGGTCCAGTCCAGGTTCTCAGGAGGAGGCCCAGGAGGGTTCTAACTGGGTGAGGGAATACAATAATTCCTCACCACCAAAAACAATAACCAAGGTGTGAAATAACGTGGTTTTATGTTTTTCTATTAAATCATTAATCCCATTCTTTGAAAATTCTGTTTGGTTCCATCCTCTTACAAAAATAGGAGGTGTGTGTGATTTTCATAGCCACAAGCTCAGATCTGCAAATACAGAACTTTTTCTGAAATAATTTCTGTCACAAGCCCTTCATGCTTCCTGATATCAAATTGAATCTAGTCACTTCTAAGTAAATTCGACAACCTCAGTAACTTCTTAGGTATTTCATTATAATACTCAAATTATGGATTTGCCTCTTCTTTCTCTACAGGGTTGATTCTATCTTAAGTGTTTGCATAGTAATGCAGTATCTTGAGTAAACATCTCTGTGGTTGTCCAGAGTTGACAACTGATATATGCCATCATAATATCTGGTTCTTAGTGTTGCTACACTTCAAAATGGGCTTGCACTCATCTGGTTTCAGACTGATTAACCCATGCCACTACTTATAGTTGAGTCCCCTTGTCATGACCTTGAGAATCCTTTGGACATCCAGATTTATCTCTTGATAAAATATGCATCCTTGTTTGGGACATGAGAAATGTCAGTGTTTACTGCTTCACATCATCCCTGGGACATGGTACAGTTAGGATCTGTCGTCAAGCCCTCCCATGGTGAGTGGCATAAGAATCTTTGTGATATCTCTCCTTTCCAGCCACTCAGATGGGAAATAGAAGACATCCTACTCAGGATAGATTATGCTGTAGGAATAAATTATACCCAAAATATCAGTAAAATTTCATTCCTAACTCATATAAAATCCATCACAAGTCCAGAATACTCTCCATGACCTCTGTCTTTCATATCTTGGCTCAGGTTTGTAGACCAGCAAGAAAAAAAAGCAGGCTGGAAACCTCTAACACCAGCAATTAGGTGCTTCAACAAGGAAATGACCCGTGTCACTTCCATTAACAATTTGTTCATCAAAGCAAGCCACAAGGTCATGCCTATCTTCAAGGGAGAGGGACAGTACAATGCTCCCTATGCCCAGAAGAAGAGTGGGGCCCAAATACTAGCACGCTGTCGCAATGTCTTCTACAACACTGGTTCCCTTGACCCTAACACTTACCTGGGGGTCTTAGAGTCTCTTAGCCTAATTTCTTGGTTCATTATTTGGGACTTGGCCCAAAATAGGGACTTCGCCCTAAAACCAGTGTCTATCTTTATTAGTTTCCAACTTTCTTCCCTCTCTTCAGTTGGGAGCATCTTTATCTGGTAAGGGAGGGGTGACAGAAAGGAGAGATCAAGGAAAAATATGGAAAGATGATTTGAGACTTTTAACTTTAAAAGTGAGGAAATGGACATCGGTTTCTCTGTCCTCTTGACAACCTCCATTGTTGTGTGTATTCCCTGACTGTACCCTCCATGTGGAATGTCAGCCTCACATATCTTCTGACACATGGAAGGGAGCAGGGTCATGGGATTAAAAGTCCATAGAGCTAGGTGAATAGCAGTTAATACTTCACATATTGTCTTTCCACCATCAGCCACATATCACTCTCCCCTTCGCACAAGAGGGGATCTATGGAGGCTGGACAGAGAAATCAAATACATTTCACTTATCAATACATAGATCAGAGAACAAGTCTAGAAAAATGTGTCCTGAAGTGGTGTGATAATTAGTGAAGAGGCCAGCAGTTACACAAACATTCTGCCGGCACTTGGTGAAAATGAAAGGAAGGAAAAATACCTTCAATTTCAGAATAAAAAGCTCTGTATAAAGCTTTTAAAAGTGATGCCTTCCGAGTAGCTTAACACTTGTATGAGGCTCTGCCTCAGCAAATCTTAATGCCACAGTCATTTCTCCTTAAACACTGAAGGTGATTTAAGAGATGGGTTACCCATCAAAGGAGGCTTTTCATGTTGAAGAATCTCTGCATTTAAAAATATATTGAATAACATTTTAGTCTTCCCTAGGTCTCTCGTGATTATGAAACCTCAGTTTTGCCTATTGCAATACTTTCAGGACCATAAGCTCTGAGACTGCTGTTCTTAAAGCCAGGTTTAAAGTCAGAGGGTTATGACATCTACTGTATCCATTTCCTATTGCTAGAATTAAAATGTCTAACAAACAACCACAAAACTTCAGAGCCATACCACAACAAATGTTTGTGCTCACAGTCTTGGGGTCCAGCTGGGTGTCAGCTAGGTGGCTCTGCCGATCTAGGCAAGCGTTGCTTACATATCTGGGGCCAGCTGGTTGTTGGCTGAAATGGATTGGCGCCATCTGGGAAGATGGAATGTTCCACCATAGTCCACATGTCCCTTTCTCCCTTCTGGGACCAGCAGTCTAAGCTGGGTGTGTTCACAGGGCGTTAGCAAAGGCATAAGAGTGAGAAAGCTAGCTCAGGCCCAAACACGGTTTTCAAGGTTCTGCCTCCATCACATCTGCTAATAATCCATGTGCTAGGGCAAGTCACAAGACTAAACCTGGAGTCAGGACAAAGAAGGGATGCAAGGAGAGGTAAAGAATCCAAGCCACATCATACTATTCACCACATTGAGGCTTCTGTCCAGCAAAATGCCTGGGCAGGGCTGAAGTACTGATTGGTCTGGGCACTAGCCAGATGCTGATTGCAACTTAAATTGGGGGCCAGCTTCTGGGTACTCAGGCAGGGAGGTGGAGGAAAGGAAATGGGATATGAAACTGAGCAGAAATAGAATTCAAAAACCTTCAATTCCAGAAATTAAAAAGAAGAATTAAGAACTGAGAATGACCAGTGTAATTCTTAGCTCTACTTTGTCTGCGTGCATAGTACCTTCTATCTTACAGAGTGCTGCGTAATTTCATGTTTCACAAGTTCATCTCAATCATTCCTAGCAGCAGTCCCACACAGTGACAGGTAGGAGTTGCTTCCCCATTTAAAATGGGAAGCTATTGAGGACTGCAGAAGTAAAGTGAGGTGCCCAAGGTAACAACACCAGTAAGTGAGCTGGCTGAAACGCAAACCCAAGTCTGGTTCTCTTTTTCCACTCCACAATGAAAACCTTTGAAAAATAAGGTTTAAAACAGTAACATTTAAAACATCTTCCTTATAAATCTCCAGCATAAAGGCCAAAGTGCCAAGTGTCATCCAACTTAGAAAAGGATACACAAATTGGTGGTTGCTATGGAGTCCCTTCAGCACTTCCTTGCTTGTGAAGTTGGGATTGACACTGAAAGCTATTAAAAGTTGAAGGGAATCATGAGCCAATGCTTACATAGTTCCTAAGGAATGACAAAAACATACCAGGATGCATATGAAACTGGGAAAAAAATGGTTCAAAATGCTATTAGAGAAGGTGGGGGGGATTGAGTGGGGGAATCAGAATCAATCAGCAGGTGGAGCCTTTGATGGGAAAAGATCACTTTGAAAAACGGGGTAAAATCAAAGGTATAAATCATGACTATAGAATAAAATAACACTTGTTATAAAGGAGAAAAACCAGAGATGACAAAATATAGGTAGGAAACCTAAAAGATTAAAAAGAGCACAAAGAAGTAGATTATTACCAATCACAGAGAAGGTGAGTCAGACTAACTAAAGCTTGCAGAAAAATCTAAAGCCATTGCTAATTTTCCCTCTGAAATTAAAAATATGTATTGTTGAAAGGATCCTTTAATGTCTTTAGATGTATCCCATATTGCAGATTTGTTGGAACATAAACAGGGAAGACTTGAAGCTGTCCCACACTTAATATCAGAGTGCTGTTTTTCTTTAAAATGACCTGATAACTTGGGAATAAAGAAATTGGGTTTGACCTTACTCCTGCTACCTAAGAGCAGACAGGGGCCTGGGTTCTCAGAAACTACTGGGGGGTTAGGCAAGAGATGGGATGTGCTTCAAAAGACGTACAGGAAGAAAATGACTCCTGATTAACTGGAAAGCCTGGAGAAGGCTAGAGTACCAAAGAAGGCTGAGAGTAAATGCCATACTGTGAAACTAAGTCTCACCTAAGATACCGGAATAGCGGATTCTCAGAAATCCTGAATCAGGGACACAGCAAGGCTGCCACTGATTGAGAGCAACGGCTCACTCTTGAGGAGCACCGTCAAGAGAGAAATAAATGCAGAGGAGACACAGGCTTTGCAAACCATTTTCATAGCAATTACCCTCTCCTGGGTCAGCCTTCATTACCAGCAATGAGTTAGATAATGATCAAGAAGGAATGCTCAACAGATTATTTAAAGAAATAGCAAGTATGTGAACAGAGGTACAATAATGAAGAGAAATGGCCTTGAAACAGACAGAAGTACCAAGATGAAATTCAGCAGGGATAAGTGTACTACTGTGCCAAAGGTAGATCCAGGAAACCACAGTTACACTAGTGAAGGGAAGATGTTTAGGGGCAGTATACCAGAAAATGAATTTGGTGTTTAAATTGGCTACAAGCTCAAAGTCAGTCTACCTTTAACACAGGGATTCTTAACCTCTTTGGGGACAAGGATTCCTGAGAGCATGATAAAAATTAAGTATTATCTATACCTTAGAAACAAGTGCATTTTGCACTTAGTAGCAGGAAGCTCACAGAGGGCTCATAGGGTATCAGTGTATAGTTACTGGCTGAGTACATGGGACTTGCTCTAAACAAGTCAGTCCAGGACCCAATCGTGTCTCCACCATTCACTTTCTTATTATGCCTTCCAAAAAGTAACATAACCCTCTCTCCACTCTGAGCTTTCTCATCTGTAAGGGTAACAGAATAACAGCTGTACCTAGCCCTCCCCTTCCCTGCAGTGTTATTGTAAGAGAGTCCTAAAATAAAGTACAAAGAGCTTTTGGGGTTTTTTTGTTATATTTTTATTATATTTTAAATACACTGATATACTTTGTTACATGTATATTTTATTATATGTATTATATTACTAAAGTCACTGTTCCCTTATGCAACTTTTAGGTAACTTTTAAGTTTAATAAACAGGGCAGAAGAGGGGATTATCCCCCTGGGGTTGTTGCTATTTGGAATAATTACTGGTACCTTGGGGCGCCTGGGTGGCTCAGTTGGTTAAGCTACTGCCTTTGGCTCAGGTCATGATCCTGGAGTCCCAGAATCGAATCCCACATCGGGCTCCCTGCTCAGTGGGCAGTCTGCTTCTGCCTCTGACCCTCTCTCCTCTCATGTTCTCTCTCTCATTCTCTCTCAGATAAATAAATAAAATCTTTAAAAAAAATTACTGGTACCTTGAGTTCTGATCTGGGCATATCAGTGTAAGAGGGGCAACTGGAATATAAGCAAGAGAGACCAGGCAGGAGAGTGAGGGAGTGTACAATCCAGCATAAGAAGGCACATGGAGGAACTAAGAATATTTAGACCCAAGAACAGAAGATTTAACCAAATTCTAATACTTAAAATGTTGTATTGTGGTGGAAGAAAGGGAATTGTTCTGAATAACTCCAGGGGTCAAAATCTGGGCCATTAGAGGAGGACAGTTCAGCTGCATATAAAGAAGAATGTCCTAGCAATTACAAGCTGATATTTCTTTACCACTGAGGGGGTCCACATATTCATTTACTTAGTAAACATTTATTGAATACCTACTGTGTGCCAAAGACCATGATGGTACCAGGAATTCAAAGATGAATAAGATACAAACCAAGTTTCTTTAAAAGGCTCCCAGTTTGTTGGGAGAAACAGATAAGTATTTTCAATATCAGCAGAGGCAATGGTATTGCCTGGAGACCAAGGCAGGGCACTTACCTAGTCTAAGGGAAGTGGCACTAGAACTGAGACCTAATGGATGAAGAGGAACTGGCTGGGTGGCCAGGCATGCTACACAGAGGGCACAGGCACAGAGGTGAGAAACAGCACAGTGTGTCCCAGGAGTGCTGGGCAGGAAGGACAAAATAAAGAGGAGAGGGAGAGAAGAATTTAGAGATGATCCTATGGATGGAGTCAATTAAAGGATTTTTAGCAGGGAAGTGACCTGGTCAGATCTGTGCTTTAGATGTGGTCATATCGTTACTAAAATGTTTGAGGTGGGAGCTGGTGGTACAGATTCCATTATTCATTCTGTATCTCCCCACGAGAGGTCATTAATTAAGAAACAGCTTCGTGATAGTTCAACATTTTTTTCAAGGGGTTATTTCATCTTATATAATATGAGAATGTTTCAAATAGGATATTTGTTTTGGGTCTTGGGACAAGACAGCAAATCTAAAGACGAACTAAGAGACTGTGGTAAAAAGATGCAAGGCAAGGACTTATGGCAAGAGACCCAAGGGCCTGCATCACATATGCAAAGGTGTGGACGGATTGGGAGATAGAGCTGATCCTCTCAAGGGTATTTCCAAAGCTCGAACTCTCTACAGTTTGGCCTTCAAACCATCACAGAGTTCTGTGGTTGTAAAGGACACTGAAACCATCTCCTCCAACTCTTCCACTGTAGAAACTAAACCCCAGGAAGATAAAGTGGTTTTGTCACTTCTCCATGTAACTAGCTGACAAAAGAGTTAAGAATAGGACACAAAACACTGAAAAGCACCATCTTTCAACCTTGCCCTAGTCAGTGACATTTTGTTCTACCATATCACTCAAATTTTCATTCTTTTTTGTAGCAAATATAATTTCTTAAGGAGGACTACAAAAATAGAGTTCCAAAACACAAGCTGTTTATGAAAAGGAAAATGCCACAGAATGTAGATGTTGCCATAGCTCACAGATACATTATGGAACAAAAAGGGTCTTCTATTTAAATCCTTCAGAGGGGGCAGAGAGAGCACGGGCTGATTCAAAGCTGAATTCTATACTTGCCAAGAGAATGACGTGGAGAAAGTCACTTAACCTCAAAAGCTCAGTTTTTTCATCTGTAAAACGAAGAGATGATTCTGATCTTACAGAGTTTTAGTTATATAAAGTGCCTCCACAATGTTTAGAGTTCAACCAATGTGAGGTGGGTCCTTTCTCTTTCTGTTCCCTTTCCTGTCCTCTCCCACCACGATCTGTAAGAAGAAGTTATCCACCATAAGGGACTCTGGTAGACAGTAAAATAAAGTGGTTAGAATTTGGCCATGGGTGTCAGGCGGACCAAGTGATGACTCATGGTCCTGTGACTCATGGCCAAATTCTTTAATCTCCCTGAGATGATTTATAAATCTATGATAATCTTAAGATACTATTCCCACCACATAGGGTTGTTGTGAGGATTAAATAAACTATATATAAGGTGTTTAGAGCAGTGCCTAGCATACGGTGAACAGTGGGGCAGTTGCTAGGATTGTGTTAATTTTACTGGCAGAGAGCCAGGTTACACTGCAATTTCCTTTGTCTCCTTACCGTCACTGTTATTGATCTTCTCTTCCATGCACAACTTCATCTTTTCAAGAAAATAGTTGCATGCATTTTTCTTCAGACATGGAAGAAACTGAAGAGCTTCCTCCCAAAAGTAATTAAGGTAAATGTGATCAATGGATCCAACTGACCACCCGAAATGGAGTAGTGGAACCGAATACCATCAGTTCAAGGTATTGGACACCCACCCATTGATATGTGACCTGTTTTTGATTAGAGGTCAGTAACTTCTCGTCCCTCATTCTATAGACCAGATGGATATTGAAGTACTTTCTATGGCCTGAGTGGTTTGATAGACCCCTGTGAAGATAGGTAAGGATCAGAACTGGCCTTTGTTTTTACCATTCTCAACGACAAGCACAGTATATGCACTCAAAACACCCACTGAATGAACCAACCAGTGAAACTCCCTTCATCAAGTGCCTTGGTACTACAGGATTAACTCTAAGGGTGACCTCACATTGCATTTGAGAACAAAGGACTAAAGTGGATGGTAAATGTAGTGACTAAGAGATTGGGCTCCAAGGGGAGAATATTTGAATCCTGGCTCCATCATCTTTGTGACTTTAGGCATGTCACTTAACCTCTCAAAATTGCAACTTCCTCCTCTATAAAATGAGGATTATAGATGAACCTAACTAGTAGAGTTCACATGAGATTGAGATAAGTCTTGTCAAGAGTTTAGCACCAAGCAAGTGTTCAATAAATGTGATGGTAACAATGATGACTATTTCATGTAAGAATGACTAAGTACTATACAATGTTATACTCTTTAAAATGCACAGGTAAGAATTCATAAAAGGGGAGATCAGTATGACACTAGATTGAATATGCATCTTAACCACAGGATGGATGTTTCTTAGAGAAGGTAAGTTCTGAGCCCAACCTTAGAGAAAGGATAGGTTTAGATCTGCAAAGGGCCCTTTCCATGAACAAAGAGCCAGGAGGATATGATCCCTGAATATGCAGAAGACACAGGAGTGAGTAAATGAATAGCTAGAATTTTGAGTCTATGCCCAATGCGGTAAAAAGGGGGACATTTCAAAGTCTGGTTTGGAAGTGGTAGACAATTTCAGAAAAAACAAGCTACCTAGTGACAATAACCGGCTGATCAAAAGCCATGGTGTGGTAGCAGAATACAGGCTTTAGCACAGACAGACCTAGGTATGAATCCTCAGACAAATTACCCAACATTTCCAAGCCTCAATAGTCTCATCTTTGCTATGGGGATACTTTCACCTACCTAGCAGAATTGTGAGGAGGATTAAATGAGCTCCTAAAGTTAAAACAGTCACTTCGGTATCTGACTCAACGTCAGCTAGTATGAGTATTTAGCAATATTCTAAGATAAACACTAAGAGCAGTTACACAAATTCACCTGGACAAACCCTTAATTTTAGGTGAATCAGGAAAAGTTTATCTTCATTCACTGTCCTAACTCTAATTACTGGTTTCCACAGGAATTTGTCAATCCTACAACAAATGCCAGGTCTTATCTTTATCAAGGACTAGATAGAGCTATCATGATCTCAGTTAATCCTCACACAACCTAGGACAAAAATCATATTTATGTACCCCATTTTACAGATTTTTTTTTAAGTGGTTTAGAAAGATTAGTCACTTGTCCAAGCTCACGGACAATCAGTGATAGAACTGGGATTTCAACCAGGGCAGTCTGGCTCCAAAGATTGTGAGCTTTTGATTGTGGCCATTGACAGACTGCAGCAGACCTATTTGAGACCTCTGGACATGTTCCTCCTGACCGGGCCCTACTATGACAGCATGGGCCCACCATTCGGATTCAAGAAAGAAAAGCAGCCCTGCAGGGAAAAGTGGGTACGATTAGGTATGAGGCTGGACAGAGAGGAGGCTCCTGCAATTTCACCTCAGTCCTTCTCTGTAATTTAATTCTCCTTTTAATGCACAGCAAACAAAGCTTTTCATTCAAGTGCCCTGCAAATCTGGCCTCTGCTGCAGGGAAAAGTGCCTTTTGGAGCTACTGTCTTAAAATGGCAGAGACTGAATGCCTCCAAATACGGAATCCTTAAGAAATAGGTCTGGTTGTGCCAACGGACATTAATTGCACAACCCAGCACGATCAACTGCATTCTTGTCTGTAAAAAGAAGACCTTGCCCCCACAGGTACTACTCAGAAACTACGTCCTCCTTCTATGAGCCAAAACAATTAAAAATCAAATTTGAGAAAGTTACAGAAAATCTGAAGAGGGTTCAGTGAAGAGTGGAAAACACGATTAAAATATTAAAGTATTGGTTTCTCAAATCTGTTTTCTTCTCAATTTTCTCCATTCTCATCAGGTCTCCCATAACTAATCTAACCTTCTTGTCTCTGATTTTGCAAAATGAGGGGTGGCAGAGGGATGGAATGAGAAAGAGATAAAGCAGAAGAAGAGGGAGGGCAGGAGGGTCTTCGAGGGGGACAAGGGAAGAAGAAGAATCAGGGAAGCTGGTGTCTACAGATCTCAGGTCTTAGTGAAGTCAAAAACAGATGCAGCTAAGATAACTAAGAAAAAGAGCATAAAATATAGGAAGTCCCCAGGATTTCAGCAGAGGAGAATCCTTGTGTGTTACAAGGCCAAGAGAATAGGCAGGGTTCGAGGGTTGAAATAGAAGTAACTAGAAAAAAAGAAGCCAAGAAATGTGGAGATGAAATCATCCATGCTGTTAGTAGCTCAACACTCACCAAGAGACCTCATTGGACCTCCCCACGCACACTGAGCATCTCGCCCTCGGGGCTCCCATTGCTGTTTGCAGCGGTGTCATGTAAGGGGAAGACCTGGCATGGGACTGATCACAGTGAAGTGTGTATTTATTTAGATGTTGGACTGAGCGCCTTTAGAGCAGAGACTATATTCACATGTGCACACAGCTGGTGTCTAATAAGCGTTTGCTGGAAAGTAGGAGGAAGGGAAGGAAGAATGACAGACATTCAGGAAACAACTCCTCCTTATATCAAATCAGCTTGAGTCAGATGATAATTCTGGTCTCGTATCAGCCATTCCATCCTTTCAAATTTAGCATTTACTTGCCCTGACAATTAGGAGGAGAAAAAAAGCAAAGTGTTTCATTATTATATCTTTTCACTAGAAAGTTAGAAAATTAACAGCAGCCAATATTGTGAATAACTAAAACTCAAAGGCAGATATTAAGAACTTAATAAACCATTATCTCTAAAATAATTGTTCTGAATGAGCTTTTAAAATAGTTTTATGCCTTTTACATCACCATCTGTCTCATGCTAAAATACCCTCAACTCTTAACATTTTGCCTTTAAAATCTTAACTAAAAGATTCAGATAAATCACTTAAAAAAAAAACAAAAATAATGCAATAGTAGCAATACCTTCTATCCTAACCATTGTTCTTTTTATTTTTGGTCACCTTTGATCGTCACAACCAGGTTCTGAGGTTGGTAGAATGAGCGGTATTGTCTTCAGCCCACAGATGCGGAAAACAGACAGGAAAATAAGACTGAAGACTGAGCAAAAATGAAAACCCAGGACTCAGTCTGAGCTTAGTTCTCATGCTGAAGCAGTGCTTAGAGGAGGGCCATTCTAGAATGTTGTTTGGGAATGCATTTTGAGGCAGAGAAAGGAGCAAAATATTTTCCAACTTTTTACATAGCAGACATGTTCTTACATATGCTAATGTCTTTATTTTATAAGATAGATTTTTTTACTGTTCTCACACAGCTGTGGTTTTCAAACTCCTTTTACCAGCAGAAACTTTCTATCAACATTTCATGCTCAAGCCCTCTATACAAAACAAATAAAAGTGAAGCCGCACTGGCTGGAACAGAATTAAGAGACCTGCAAGGGGTTTAGTGATAGAGGCCATTGGCCTGTCTCAACACCAAACACATGAAAACCACCAGGACCCCACCAAACAAAGACTGAAGACCATGCCACAGAGCATGTCCAACTTCTGGTGGAGTAAGAAGAGCGAGGACTCCACAGTCCCACTGAGTCCAATTTCAAATCTACCACTTGCTCACGGCACACATGGAGGCGATAATGAACCTTTCTGAGCCTCTGTTTCTTCATCTCTAGAAGAGTCATATAATACCTGCCATGTGAGTCTGTTTTGAGGATTAACTCAGGCACCCTAAGTGAATCATGGATCACAGTGCCCAGCACGCAGTAGGTACTCAGGCAGATCCTTCTGGAAGTCCCTTGCCACAGCTACACGCTTTTCTAATAAAATAGATGTATTCCTGTTTCCTCAGAGGGTATAAATTCCATTTGTTCTCTTAAATCCAGCTCATGCCTTTAACACTTGAGGGCTTGTACTACTCCCTCAAAACATTTAGCATTTTCTATTCAGTTAGCACAGCACTGAGACTTTAAAAGCAGCTTGAAAACAAACTTGATTCCAAATATGATTTATAATGTCCCAAGCAACAGCTCATTTACCCAAGAAAGCTCCATCAATTATTGACAGATGTACCCTCAGTGGAGAAGCAGCATTAAGACAAGGAGACGGAGGGAAAAGCATGCTTCAACCCCTTAAGCCAATTATCCAAGGTGATTTTCAGCATTAAATCCTTAGATATGCTTAATTTACTGTCCTTGCCTGTAAGCACAGAAAGAAGTGTGAGGAGGGAAAAAAAAATGCTAAGCAATTTAGGACTGCTTTTAAAAACAAAGAAAAAGAATAGCATAGAGAGGAAAAATATATAGGAAGTAGGATTGTGGGTGGTGAAGGCATGTGGGCTTCTAGATTGAGCATCCCCAGCCCTCGTGCACCTTGCCCTCATTGTAGAGCCAGCTACTCCCCTCCTGTCTTTGTTCAGTAAAGAAATAATTGCGCTTACCTGCCTCTGACCTAATAATTACAGCAGTGCCTGATTTTATTCACAGCAGGTTTATTGTGGTCGAATTTCCTCGGTTTTCAGTGCAAAGACCTCATGAAGGATGCTAGTATTATTTGCTTTAACATCAAGCTAGTGACAAGGCTATGTAAGGTTCTGTAAAAAGCCAAGAGGCCAGTGTGAATCCAGCCCATGGGGGTTTGTAATCTGCATTTGACATGCCAGTATTAGAAAACCTTGGCAAGATTATGAGGTTTACATGTGAGGGAAGAATGGGAGTGCATGAGGCCAATAAATGTGAGGATGCTAATATATTTCTCCATAGTTTTCTTGAAAGAAGAAAAACAGGAGAGGATTTTTTCCCCCAAAATCCAAATTATAAGGCAAAAGGTGACCAATTATGCATACTTGGCTTTAATTTGCATGTACTGAGGTGTGTGTGTGTGTGTGTGTGTGTGTAAGTGAACATGCACTCATAAATGCACTGCACACATGCTGTGGATAAGCATAAGTAGATGGACAGAAAGAAATCTGAGGGCATGGAGAAGAGGTCTAACCTATACAAAAATGCTCTCATGATGAACTGAACACTTCTATATTAAGAAAATAAATCCTGCCATGGGAGACCTGAAAAATTACTACCCTGACTTTTAATGAAATCTATGGTTCAAAGTACAGTTATAGAACATTCTAAAATTACCTGCTTATACCTCATGACTTGGCAAAATAATTACAGGCTAGATTATTTCATCTTTTTATATTTTTTATTAAGAATTAAGAGATTCACTATCTTGGATTATTAAAAGCCTGACCTCTTCTAGCATATATTTTTATCCCATTATTAAACAGGGCATATAAAATAGAGTAAGCCTTGACTTTCAAAGCTTTGACTTCTCAATTTCAGATTCAGAATCAACATTTGAGGGCCAGTGGGTACTCAATATGGTGCAAATGCTTTCAAGGTTCTGCCGCATCTGATCAACACCTGGATTCCTAACCAGGTCTTCTGATTCCACTCTAGTAAGCATCCCACCAAATCACAACCTTCTATTATGGTCTTGCCATCAAGTCTCGGAGGGAATCTCGACGGGGGATGGAGGTAGGGGAGGAGGGGCAGACTCACTGGCAATGCAGGATGGTATGTCACTGGCTTGCTCTTAGAGGCACATGCCTCTATCCTCTGAGGACTCCCATTTCTCTAAATGTGAAACTGAAGCAAGAGCACAGGATCTTTAATCAACTCACAAAATGTTGTCAAGGATCTTAAGTACTTTGCACCTTAGTGAGATTTCCTCAATACTCAAGATGTGACTCTAAGCTTTTGATGACTAGTTCTGTTAACAATGCTGCAATTTTAGGTGCCTGGGTGGCTCACTTGGTTAAGCAACTGCCTTCAGCTCAGGTCATGATCTCAGGGCCCTGGGATTGAGCCCTGCATCATGCTCTCTGCTCAGTGGGGAGCCTGTTTCTCCCTCTCCACTGCTCTGCCTACTTGTGTTCTCTCTCTCTGTGTGTCAAATAAATAAATAAATAAAATCTTAAAAAAAAACAATGTTGCAATTGTTTCACATCTTGGGGGAGAAGAGACATCTGGGGTGGTGGAGTCCTCTTTGGGGTTACTGTCATCGTTGGAACATATTCTTAACATCCTCAAAGTTTCATTCTGTAAGGGATGGAAATTTTTTATCCTTTAGAAACAAATCTGAAATAGACAAAAGTTATTCAGAGCCAAGGGTGATAACTAAAAGGATCAAACTGGAAATATCACTTACTATCATCATCTAAGATGTGACTATAAGGTAAAATAATATTATCTTGGGTAACAGGTAAGCTGTTTTTGAACACAACTGCAAAATATTTTGGAATTCTCAATGTTCACATTCACACACACCCATTCACAAGGTTCCTTCCTCACAATGTTCAGATGTTTCAGACAGAAAGCACATATCAAGAACATAATTGGATGAGGAAACTGATTTGGAAAATGAGCCATTGGCCTGGACTATATGTGTGCCCACACATACGTGCACATGCACACACGTATGCCTATACATATGTGTGCGTTCATTCACCCATGTGCATGCCATCCACAAACGGGGATTGCCTTATTCACACGTCATTCTGTAAGAGATATTACTTTACCTAGTCTGTTCATCTGAGCCCCTGAATCTCAAGGACAGTTGTCATGACTCCCCAGAACAGATTTCTATCTTCATATTCTGCAAAGAATGTTATTATGCCTGACTTAAAAAAAAACTAAAGGAATTATGTAGCATCTTTTACTTTTTATTTAGAACTATATACTTCCCAAAACAGTAAAGCATGAACATATACTATAAACTACGCATTAAATACAGTGTTTCCAAACTTAACTTCCAAACAGTACTTACCACATAAAAATAAGTTTCTGAAGTTTTTAGGAAATGAAATGAAGTAGGTGAAGCACCTTCTCGTTTGCGTATGACAATACTTTTTATAAAGGTTGTCCTTCCTTGGACAAAATCATAATGATTACCATGCGGATAGTGAGTACAATTTAGCACAGAATGTATTATGAATTTTAAAAAATTTTGAACTCATACTGTATTCAGTAAATTTGTTTCTCATGGGGATATGGGATAGCAATTCTGAAACCCCCTGATCTTTTACTAGAGTTAAACAAAATAAGTAAACATACTATAGGTAATAAGGACCAAGTTTCTCATGCTCAGGAAAGAAGTTACAGATAAGGAAAGAAGGAAGAACAATGACACCCCTGTAGCAACGAGCCCACCTACTGCTCAGATCTTTGTTTCTAAAAGCCATTCTCCAATAAAAAGAACCGAAGGATTTCTTTGAAGAAGTGGTTGATTCCAAGCCTGAGGCACGGAAAACACAAGATGAGTCTGGAGCATCTTAAAATTCTAAAATGTATAAGCACTCAAAAAAAGAATAGGAGGGGAGCGCCTGGCTGGGTCAGTGGGAAGAGTGTGCAACTCTTGATCTTGAGGTCCTGAGTTTAAGCCCACGCTGGATGTAGAGATTACTTTAAAAAATAAATAAATAGGGTTGGTGCATGTAATGAAACCTGCAGCTTCATTGGGGTGATGTAATGCTCTGGTTTACTCTCAAATGGCTGTTGTTATTAGGGGTTTGGAAAGAAAGAGCTTTTTAAATTGGATTTTGCTTGGAAGTGTGAAGAGTATCCTAGTCTTTAATCATGATCCTATGCAGAACAGTGTTAAGTAGGAACCACAATTTTAGGTTGAATCCAATATTCCATTTATGTAACTGGCTTTGGAAAGAATACTTTAAAAGAATGCCACCATTTTTTTAAAGAGAATTGAGTAAACCTACCTGTTACAGGAGGGTTGTCTTAAAAATGAAAATAAATCCTGCTTGACCGAAAAAAATAAAATAAAATAAAAAATAAAAAATAAAAAATAAATAAATAGGGATGCCTGGATGGCTCGTCAATTAAGCGTCTGTCTTCGGCTCAGGTCATGGTCCCAGGGTCCTGGGATAGAGCCCCACAATGGGCTCCCTGCTCAGCGGGAAGCCTGCTTCTCCCTCTCCCACTCCCCCTGCTTGTGTTCCCTCTCTCGCTGTGTCTCTCTCTGTCAAATAAATATATAAAATCTTTAATAAATAAACAAACTTAAAAAAAAAACTTAAAAAAAAAGGGAGAATGTGGAAAGGCCACAGGACCCAATCTGAAAGAGCTCACAATGGCCAAAAGTAGAACAATTTGAGCAACAAAAAAGTGATAGCATCACATTATAACCCATAAAATAAAGCAAGTTAATATACATGCATCTATACTGATGTAAATAATTGAATAAATCAGTAAATGGAGAAAAGAAAGCTCTTTCTTCAAATGAATTCCAATTAATAAATGTGGGGGGAAATGAGGGAATAGAAAATCACTCTTAAAACACCAGAAATTGTTGCAGGCAAGATCCACAGATGAATGCTAAAACTAGTGGATGAAAGTTTGAGAAGAAACAAGTCATTTGCATAGTCTCAAAGTATCTCTCCCCAAGATATCAACTGATTGCAAAGAGGAAAATAATAACAGTTGAGACACCTGGCCACCACCACCTGAACCAAGCAAGCAATCAAAGTTCACACCACCCATAATAGGACATCTTACACTGAGAAGGGCTCATCATGGTGTTATTCTTCTCAATAATGTATAACCCCAATCTCGTTGTGGGAAAACACCAGATAAAACCAAATCAAGATGACAGCTGACCAGAACTCTCCAAAAGTGTCATGAAAGACAAGGGAAAGAGAAAAACAGTTGCAGAGTAGAGGAGACTAAGGAGACACGACAACTATATGCAATGTGGGACCTTGGACACAATCCTAGAACAGAAAAAGGTCATGAGTGGGAAAATTGTGAAAATCAAAATAAAATCTGTACTTGGGTTAATAGTATTGTGCCAAGGTAATTTTCTCAGTTTGGATCACTATACATTGATAATGTGAGATAGTAATCTTAAGGGAAGCTGGGTGAAGAGCCTATAAGAAATATCTGTACTGGGGTGCCTGGGGGACTCAGTCGTTAAGCATCTGCCTTCGGCTTAGGTCATGGTCCCAGGGTCCTGGGATCGAGCCCTGAATCAGGCTCCCTGCTCGGTGGGAGGCCTGCTTCTCCCTCTCCCACTTCCCCTACTTGTGTTCCCTCTCTTGCTATATCTCTCTCTGTCAAATAAAAAAATAAGATCTTTAAAAAAAAAAAGAAATATCTGTACTATTTTTGCAACTTTTCTGAAGTCTAAAATTAAAAATGAAAAATAACTGTAAACTGATTAACACAGTCTAATCAGAAGAATATTATGATTTATTAAACTGTATTTCTATGTCATATAAAATAGTGAGTTAATTATTATTAGAACCCTCTGAGTCTTAGGGAAAGTAAACCAAAGATGTATCACCTTCCTGCTTCTGATATAACAGCTATGAGGGAGAAGGACCAGGGAAAGATGGTTTTGATCTGATAAACAGGAGCACCCTGAAAAGTCTGAGTCCTGGTCATATCCTGGGGCTAATGTGTGTTTGGCTGTTAGGTGATGTGCTGAGAATCTACCTTATTCTTCCTACTCTGCCTAGGTGGGAAAAACTGAGTCCTGTCAACCTGATCCATGTTTATAAGAAATGATGGGCTGTTCACAATAAAAATAGCATTTATTAAGAGCTTACTACATGCTAGACACTATTCCAAACTCTTTACATATTTATCTTTCACAACAGCCTTATCAAATAAATGTTATTATCCCCATTCTACAGAAAAGCAAACGGTTACAGAGAGGGGAAATCAGATAAACAAAAGGTATGTTGCTGGGAAAAACCATGCAGAAAATCATGGTACATCTCTCCTCTTCTGGTCATCCAATACCAATCCTGCACTGGTGTTTTACCTGTCTGAGATATACCCTATTTTAATTAATTGCCCAGATTGAAGTCTTTTCATGCTAAAAGTAGATCAGTAGAGGGAAGAGCCATATATGAGGAGATATTTCCTCTGGCTGGACCCTAGGTCCCAGAGCCCACATACCACCTTCCTCCTTCACTGAAAGTACAAACACAACTTCTCTATCACCAGGATTCTAGTCAGCGCAGACAAGGTGAAGAAATAATACCTCCCATTGTCATGAAAAAGTTCCCTCTTGCTGGACTGGTCAGACTGTGATTTCACACTGGGAAAATGAGTAATTACCTGTTGTCAAGCTGTATGTTCATTTCCTGAGAAAATGGAAGTTGGCACACACTTTCCCTGTTTCTCTATGCCTGCCCCGGTTATGATAATAACGTTGCTTCGCATTTGTGTCGTGCATTTGGTTTATAAATGTCAATCACATACTGTACCTGGTCTTCAAAATCAACCTTAGAGATTAGTTCCATAACATCAACAAATATTTATGAAGTGCCTGCTATGTGTCAGGCTCTATGAATGAAACAGTAAATAGGGCCAATGTTCTCTTTGCCCGCTCAGCTAGAGTTGACATTACAGTGGGGAATACAAGCAAAAAATAAAACAAAACAGAAAACTAAATATATATTTAGTACAAATGTATACTTTATATATTATAGTACAAACTATGGAGTTATTTAAAAAAAAAAGAGGGGCACCTGGGTGGCTTAGTCAGTTAAGCACCTGCCTTCGGCTGAGGTCATGATCTCAGGGTCCTGGGATGGAGCCCCATGTCAGGCTCCCTGCTCAGTGGGAAGTCTGCTTCTCCCTCTCCCTCTACCTCTCTCTCAAATAAATAAAATCTTTATAAATAAATAAATAAATTTTTAAAAGAATACTAGAAAATAAAAAATATAACCAAGCATAACATGGAGAGACCTACTTTAGAGAGGGGATTAGTCAAGGCCTCTCTGAGAAGGTGATGTTTGATGAGAAACAGGCAGCCCTGTAAAGTTTGGGGTGGCGCCTCCCATTCAGAGGAATCAGCAAGTGCAAAGGTGATATGTGCAAGGGGGCTAGGAAGGGTGAGAAAACAGTTTGACACATTCTGTGAACTATCAGAAGGCAAATTCCTCTGGAAAATTGGGAGCAGAGGGGGCTAGAGACCTGAAATGAAGTCCCAGAGGAAAGCAAATAGCAGATGGTATATAGGGCTGGCACTTAGAGGTTATGTACGATTGGTTTTCTTCTAAATGCAATGGAGGGGTGCCTCATGAGATCGGCCCAGTTCGGGGTCCTCGCTCTGTGTGGAGTCTGCTTGAGATTCTTTCCCCCCACCTCTCCCTTATCCTGTGCTTCTCCCCGGGCTCGCACTCTCTCTCTCAAATAAATAAATAAAATCTAAAAATAAATAAATGCAATGAAAAGAGTTGACAGTGTTATGGTCATTTTACAAGTGAGTAAAATTAAGGTCAGAGAGGTTATGTGTCTTATCTGAATTCATAGACCTGGCAAGCATATGGCTCCATCCCGGGTCTTTCCATTCTTTTCTTCTTTCCACAGATATGTGACAAGTGCATGCTAGATGCAAAGCACATTGCTACTGGGTAGATAAGATACAGCTTTAATCGCATTTAGATTAAGTCTGGAAGTGGGAAATGGCCGTGTGAATAAATGCAATAAAATACGACTGGCGCTATGTCCAAAAGTCTCTACAAAATATAGAGAAGACTTGAGGAGGGGAGTAGTCAGTTTTATGTGGTTTAGGCAAAGAGAATCAGAGAGTTAGCATTGAGCTCAGTCTAGAAGATGAATGTTTATAAGGAAAATGGGAATGGAAAGGGATCATCAAAGCAGGGTGAGCAAAGATACAGAGAATTAAACAGCCTGGTAGATGCTTAAAATAGCAAGCTACTTCTGGCATGGAGTTGGTGGGGGGTTTGATGGTAGGGTTAAAAACATAGAAATGGCCAAAGGCCAGATCATGAGCCCCTGGCATGGCAAAGCGACTGACTCTTGATTTTGGCCCAGGTTGTGATCTCAGGGTCATGAGACAGAGCCCTGAGTCGGGTTCCACAATTAGCATGGAGTCTGCTTGGGACTCTCTCTCCCTCTGCTCTCTCTCTCTCTCTTTAAAATATATAAACCTTTAAAAAAGAAAAAAAAAAAGATTCTCTCTCCCTCTGCCCATCCCCTACCCCCACCGCCACTTGCTCACATGCGGTCTCTCTCAAAAAAAAAAAAAAAAAAAAAAACACACCTGTAGAGATGAATTGTGGTGGGAGGCAGGCGAGGAGCAATGATGGGAAAAGGGAGAAAGGGAGACCAACTGGAAGACTTGGCAAGGTCTAGGGCAAGAGAAAATGGAGGTGTGAAGAAAGACGACAAGTGTGGGGTGGGAGGGAGGCGATAGGACTGAACCGATGGGAAAGAGAAAGAAGGTGCAGAGCTTATGACACTGAGTGTTTGGAATGAGACAGAAAGGGGACTTAGGGTGAATTCTGGGTTTTCATGACTTTTGACTCTAAATTCAATACTTCTGAGATGGTAAGTTTCCCCACCTTGTATAAAAAATGTCTTTTATTTGTCGCAAACAGTTTAACATGCCTTCTCTGCCAGCTAAAACAAACTCACCTAAGATTATTCATATTTTAAGTTATTTTTAAAAAGAAAATAGTATGCTTTTTTATCTGACAAACTATTGTTTAGAAGACAATGAAACTCTTTACCTAAAGTGATCAGTATAATGTCCTCTACTGAGATAAAGAACAAATTTCCAACTTGCCTCTGGCAGGACAGATACCTATCTAAGCAGAAAAAGAAGGTAGGTTTTAACAAACAGAATTTTTTTTGCAATGTAAGTTTCTAGCAAAGGAAAAATATCAGTACTCTATTTAAAAAGACAGTTCTCTCTCTGAGATCCTCAGAAAATGTTAAATTTTTTTCTGTTCAGACCTATCTTGACATGCCCTACTACCATCATAAACACAGCATATGGAAGTTCAATTTCTATTCTCAGATGCTCAAGAAATAACTTCAGATTCAAGTTTGAGATTTGACTTGAAAGACATGATACTAACATACCACAGATAGTACCTGAGAAACAAAACATTTTAAAAATTATATTTAAAGACTTTTCAGAGTGCCTGGGTGGCTCAGTCGGTTGGGCATCTGACTCTTGATTTCAGCTCAGGTCGTGATCTCAGGGTCGTGAGATGAGCCGGGTGCAGAGCCGGCTTGGGATACTCTCTATCCCCCTTCTTCTCCTCCCGCTATACTCATGTCTCTCCCTCTAAAATAAATAAATACATAAATACTTTTCAAAATAATTTGGCTCTAGGGGGCAAATATCAGTGACATTTCTACATTAATTGTTCCAAGAACCTACATAGGATAGCTTCCATATTACATCCAGTCCTCATCTCTGACATTCCTATTAGCTTAATGTTTCACATAAAATGTGCTACGTGTGGAGAACTATCAAAGAAAAGGTGTTGACCACAGACTCTCTTGGTGAAAGCACCACCATGAATGGTATTTGGGAGAGCTGTGTCACGTACTTTACAGATTCAAGAGATAGGTCCTTATCACCATGGTGAAGAGGGTGGAGAGGCTAGGTAACTCAATCAACATCACACACTAGTAAGTGATGGAATTGGGATTCACACACAGCTCTGTAACTCCACAGATGAGGAAATGCCCTTCCTAATTCCAGTGAACCTCCCAACACTAACCACTTTGAGGAAAATTTTACAAATGCCATCTAAGTCTTTTTTTTTTTTGCAGGCACAAATGTGGAAAATAATTTTTATTTATGTGCATGTATTCTTAATTGGCTGCCCTGCTTATTTATTTCAGGATGCAAAGGCACATTCACTTATTAAACCTCCGGGTGTTTTCACAAATTGGCAAAGGAAACAGAAATAACGGACATCACACGCTTCTTGCAATAGCCAGCAATTAATGGAAAGGGCTCTCCTAGCCGTAGTTAACTCAGCTGTAAACTCATATCCTTCCCATCTAACTCCAGAAGCAAATTTCTGAGTAAACAAATGAGTTAATTTGCTCTCTGAGCTAAAGTGGACCAAAGAGAGGCAATTCTCTATGAGCAAGTAGTGTTGGAGTTTGTTAATGACAACCTTAAAGTAGCCTAACATTATGGTCTCATATGATAAATTTCAGTCTACTAAATCTAAATTGCAGGATACCAAAAATCAATTGCTTAGCAGGAAGAGACTGTCAGCAGAAAGTATGAAGGTGGGAGGGAGATAGCATATTTTTAAAACATATTGATATAATTCAGTCATTCCCAGAGATACAGGTTACTTAGATCAGATGAGTAACTTCCCCAGCCATGCATCCTACCTTTGTAGATGCATTTTGTGTACATCAGAGAAGTTATAGGTTATCACAGGATGTTATAGTAATCATATATCTCATAGAAGTTACAGGATGCTAATAGATGTTATAATGTGTTGTAGGATGGTATACACGTCATAGTCATAAGAGGATTAACTTAAATGGTGAGGAATATAAGACAGGGATGTAGACAGAATCTGACCAGTGGGAATACCAGAACTATATCTGGGGATGTCTAACAAATGGAATACTCTTTGTTTCCTGATGATGCTCTAACAAACTATGACAAACTTGGTGGCTTAAAACAGTACAAATATATCTTCTCACAGTCTCTAAAGATCAAAAGTCTATGTGGGTTGGGCTGAGTCCTCTCCTTAGGGTCTCACAATATCAAAATCAAAGTCTTGGTAGGGCTGTATTCCTTGCTCAAGGTGCTGGGAAAGAATCTGCACCCAAGTTCATTTAGATTGTTGACTGATTTCAGTTCCTTGTGGTTGTAGGACTAAGGTTCCCATTTCTTTGCTGCTATAAGCCTGGGGTACGGGGTAGGGGGAGACGATTATTGCCCCTAACAGCCACCCACATTCTTTCTCACACTCCATGTGGTCCTCTCCAGCTATGGCAGTATAGACTCCCTGTCATGCTTAAAATTTGTCTGATTTTGTCTGACACCAGAACGTTCGCTACTTTTCAAGGCTCATGTGACTCGATTGAGCCCACCTCGGTAATTGAGGATAACCTCTTTATGTTAAAGTCTCCATCTTAATTACATCTACAAAGTCCCTTTTGCCATGTCACATAACCACAGCATGCCATCAGAGGGCAAAGTTCACTGGGGCCAAAAGTCTGCCTACCATCAGCACCATTTTTTCCTGGGGCACCTGGCTCAGAAATACTCTCTCAAAGAATGTGGCTGCCAAAACCACCAGGCTATCTTCCGAATTTTGTGAGTGTGAGGAGAACCCTATGCAGAAGTACCTCTTTCTTCGGAAGGCAGCCAGATCAACTTGGTTTACACCAAACTGTTTTGAGCTCTGAAAGACAGGCTACTTAAAAGTAGTGTATAAGTTAACAGATAACACATCTGTCTTATTTTTTAAGGCAATGCTATCAGAAAACCTTGATGGTGGGTTTAGTAACAATAATAGCTATCATTTGTGCCAGGTAGTATGTAGCCTCTAATATAGACATTGTGAACATTCCCTTTCTATCTGTTCTTTGATAGAACCAGGTATAACTGTTCCTTCCAGACAATGGAGAAATATATTTCAGTGCCATCAGTAATGAAACATGCGGTACCAAAACAGTAATTCCAGCCAGTATTCCCTGTGTCTATGAAAGCTTTCCACATATAACTATGTAAGCTAAACCTACATGTGCAAAACGTGGAATGAGATTATGCCTGGCATGGTTCATTGCTGCCACGGAACTGCAGAGCAGTGCAATCACCAACTGTTGTCACAAATCTCAAATCTGCTTTGACATCACAGTTGGCAAATTATAGTCCATCAGCAGACACAGCTCACTGGTCCCTGCTCATTCATTTTCTTATGCAATAAAATCATTTCCCAGCAAGAATACAATTGCATGAGAGTCACTTCACAGTGAGAACTATCCAGCACAGTAGTTTAAACTCCAGGGGGTTATATAAATATAAATAAAGTCAGAATTTTAAAAATTCTTTGAGTTAATATTTAAAGAACCAGGGCGCTTAACATCCCTGGACAATCAAAATAATAAGTTGGTAAAGTACAGAAGTTCTTTGTTCCTAAGGGGATTTAACATTGATCTTAATGACAATGATTTGGTATTTTAGATATAGATCAAGCCTAATGATAATGATTCAAATCACTGGCAAATGTATTTAACTACCCCCCCAAAATATATTCAAAGCATACTGAATTAAAGCCAGTTTTAACTAAAAGAATTCAGGTGGTGAGGCCTAGGTTTTGTTTTGAAGTTACCAATTAATTTTGGTATAGACATGACCACCAATACAATTTCCCACCTTCCTTTTAACTAAACTATTAGAGACTAGAAAATGGTAGCCATAATAACCCAGTCTGTATCCTTCTGTGCTTGCTAGTCTGTTTCTTGTAATTGACAACTGCTTTTGGAGACTAACAGTCCCTGAACTTCAGAATGAATTTTGAATGCTTGTAATTTTTATTAATATCCTTCAGAACATTTCCCTGTGCTACACTGTTCCTTTAAAAAGAATTGATTAGATGATTGAGGATATAAAATATTTATACAGCTTTCCTTCTGACTAAAATTAGGAAAAACTGAGGTTTCTGTGATTTTTAGCACGTCACACTACAGGTATAAATATAAGAAAGCATATTTACTTATAAACCTAGATTTAAATAATAGGTAAGCATATTATTTTGTATCAGAAAACAAGAGTTTGAATTTAAGTCACTCTACTATCTGAGTAAAAAATGAATTCAGTAAAAATTCAATCAACTTTTATATAGAATCTGCCAAATGGAAGATCTCTAATGGAAAACTGTGTGACCTTTAACACAGTTTAACAACCAACAATAAAACCTTATTTTCATTCTCTGTTCTACATATTACTTCATGTATTATCAGCCTCAGAAAATTTTCAATGACAATAATTTCATTGAAAGCATCCTAATATAACCTATATTCAAATTCATTGAAATGTCATATATCACTTGTACAGCCTCTTTCTTGACATTATTTTCAAAATATTGCTTGCATCCAATCCCTCTTTTCTGCACACACTCAAATTCATACTACGGCTGTTACAGAAATAGCTAATTTACATATAGATTAAAAATTACCTTGAAGCCCATTTACACCCTGATGAGTTAAAGACAAGTAACTCAAAGCTGATCACTGGCTTCCATTAAACTCACGTATTATGAAACATTACACTAGTCCAAATACAGGTTCCAGCTTCACAGCTTGGATCCTAAACCGTTAGATAGGGTGAGGGCAACTCCACAGACCCAGCCAAAATCAGATATTTTCTTTATTACTATTACACATCATGAGACACTATCCCTTAAATTGACTCACTTCTTTGTTCTTTATGTTTCATCCAGTGCTCATTAATAGTAGCTGTTTTAAGTCAAATCAGTTAGCAGGCCATTGGCAATCTAGACAACTTTAATTAGACATGAGGAAAGAATGTTTCTTTCAAAATGACTGAGAAGTTTAAAGTTTGATGAGGGAGCAGAAGGCTAGCTGAGGACAAAGCAGAAGCTAGCACCCTACATTCCTACCCCTTGGGATATAAGTGACATTCTTCAGGCACGCCTGGCTGCCCTAAAGGAAAAACAAATGGTTAACTGATAGAGATCACAGTCCTGCAGGACAGGAGTCTCCCTCAGTTTACAAATGTCCTAGTGATTTATGAGGAAGGAGCTTTCTTATCAATAGCCTAACTTCCAGGGACCCATAACTCAGTTCCTGAAGCCCCAACATCACCCTCCCCTCCATAAAATTAAGGGAGGCTGAGGCGGAAAGAAATGTAAATAAAATTGAATTTCTTCTAAACCTAAAAAAACCCATTGACAAGGATGTGTGGTCAGTGTAACACTCCTCCAGAAAACTCCCAACTGTCTTCAGGTCATTGCCTCATTAGAGGGAAAAACAGCCTTGGCTTGACAATAACCAGGTCTCCATTATTCTGAGAATCTTCTTTAGCATATGACAGTCCTTCTGAACATCCCCTTTGTCCTCACCTCCCCAACTCCTGAGTCTATAATCAGCCACTCTGCAAGACCACAGGGCAGCAGCTCCTTCTGCCCACGGTCCCGTCCCCGTGCTTTAATAAACCACCATTTTGCACCAAAGATGTCTCAAGATTTCTCTCTTGGTCGTTGGCTCCGGACCTCACCCCACCAAACCTCACATATATTCTAAAACTTCATCATGACTGCCTAGTGTGGCAGCTCTGGTCCAGTGGCCTGCTGGTCTGCCCATTTACTGGACTTTAGCATTATATGATCGCTGCCTAATAGGACAGGTTTTCCACCACTTCCAGTAAGAACAAGTCCACTCACAGTGGACACCTCATTCAATGAGCCTGCTATGCCCAAATTTCCCTTAAGCCGCCCCACTCATGTCTGCTATTTAAAGGGAAAGGGTGGGGCACCTGGGTGGCTCAGTTGGTTAAGCGTCTGCCTTCGGCTCAGGTCATGATCCCAGGGTCCTGGGATCGAGTCAAGCATCAGGATCCCTGCTCAGCGGGCAGCCTGCTTCTCCTTCTGCCTCTGCCCGCTCCCCCTGCCTGTGTTCCCTCTCTCGTCTCTCTCGCTGTCAAATAAATAAAATCTTAAAAATAAATTTAAAAAGGGGGAAGGACTTGGTGGCCAGATTAGAACTCTCTGACTCTGCCCCCACCCTGGCCACAAGTACTGATGAAAAATGGATAGCTGTCCCTATGCCTGTAAATCTACTGGCCTGTTACCAATTAGATTCTATCACTCTTGAGAATTTAAACACCCATCCATTCAAATTGTGGTCAAGAAAAGCTGGAAAGCCACGGAGAGATGAGATCAGAGTTGGTGTCAAGGAAAGCCATGTTATTCATAAGAAGCAGGGGCTATGGCTCAGCAGGTTAAACTATCCAGTAGAGAAGAGAATGAAGGAGACTTGCAGGGAATGACAGAGTGGAAAGAACATACTATACTACAGAGACAAGGAGAAGGAGAAATGAAGCCAGAGCAAGATACAGAGAATGGCAGAATCAGAAACAGAGAACCCCTGAGTTCCCAGTGGCTTTCCATCTCCTGGTCCAGCTCCCATGAAGCCTGGCCACATTGCCTAGCCTCAGTTAAGTGATATAACCTACCTTCTCCATACCTTTTTTACTGGAACTGATTTGAATAACTGTTCTTTTTAAGCAAACAAACTCTTAGTAAAACACCATATTAAAGGACATTTTTTTCAAGATACAGCAGATCAACTAGCCTATATCCGGATTTAAGAGAAGGAAAGAAAAAAAAAGGGGGATTTGTAGAAAAGGGAACAATTTCTGAGCATCATGAAAGGATTCTCTGACCTAACACCCAACACAATGTGCTATTAAAAAACACTCTATGTGTACTTTCTTTTCATGAGAAAAGTACTATATACCTATATGTTTTTACCTCTGAAAGTTTCTAAAGAACCCCGAGGTAAGGATACATGTTTGTTTTGTTTTTTTAAGATTTTATTTATTTATTTATTTGACCGAAAGAGCACACAAGCAGGGGGAGCAGCAGGGAGTGGGAGAGGGAGAAGCAGGCTCCCGGCTGAGCAGAGAGCCCCCTGTGGGGCTCGATCCCAGGACCCTGAGCTGAAGGCAGATACTTAACCAAGTGAGCCACCCAGGCACCCCTACATGTTTGTATTTTAAACGATGGAAAGTCTTGAAGATGAATGATTTTGAAGCTTGTTCTGTACTCAGCATTTACACTTTGGCATTTATTCAAGATTTCAGCCTCCTTCCTCTGTATCCATCTTACTCCTTTTGCCTAATGGTGTCTTTCCACCCAATTCATACGCTGATGATCTTGACTCTTAATTGTCCCGCTATCTCCAATTTTTGTCTTTCTAAACTTTAACAGAGAGAGTATTTCCTCTTATCCTTTTATGAACTAGGACAAGTTTCCAGTTTCCAGAAATACAGGCAACACTACAAAAGAAATTGCAGTGGATTTGGACTACTGCCAGAGTCTGACAATTTAAACATCAATGAGATAAAAAGAAAATGAGACAATGGCTCCTTTCTACCAGAAGAACTTTGATCTAATGGTTGAATTACAAATGGGGAGGTATTTGTTTGAGGCTAAAACAGACCAAATCACCAAATAAACAAGCAAAATAAAACAAATACAACAAAGAAATTTTTTTAAGATTTTATTTATTTATTTATTTGAGAGAAAGCGAGTGAAAGAGAGAGCACAAGTGGGGGAAGGACACAGGGAGAGGGAAGAACCCGACTCCCAGCTGAGCAGGGAGTCCGATGTGGGACTCGATCCCAGGACCCTGGGATCATGATCTGAGCCGAAGGAAGACACTTAACCGACTGAGCCACCCAGGCGCCCCACAACAAAGAAATTTTATTTTTTTATTTTTTTTAAAGATTTTATTTATTTATTCGAGAGAGAGAGAGAATGAGAGCTAGAGAGCACGAGAGGGAAGAGGGTCAGAGGGAGAAGCAGACTCCCTGCTGAGCAGGGAGCCCGATGTGGGACTCGATCCCAGGACTCCAGGATCATGACCTGAGCCGAAGGCAGTCACCTAACCAACTGAGCCACCCAGGCGCCCACCACAATAAAGAAATTTTAAAGAAAAACCTTTAACCAGCAATTCCACTTCTACATATTTATCCCAAAGAAATAAAAACACATGCTCATACAAAGACTTGAACAAGAATGTTCATGAAAGCTTTTTTCATAATATCCCCCAAATGGAAACAGCCCCAAAGTCCAACAGTAACAGAATACAAAAACAAATCATGGATATCGACACAACAGATACTACTCAGGAGTGAAAAGGAATGAAGTTCTGATTTATGCAACAACAAAGGAGTATCAGTAATATTATGCTGAAAGAAGGAAACCAGACACAAAAGAGTATATACTATATGATTCAACTTATACGAAATTCTAGCAAAAGCAAAACTACTAAAACTATAGTAACAGAAGGCAGCCCAGTATTTGACTGAGGCCAGGGAAGGCAGTGGTTGGGGTGCTGACTACAAAGAGGCACAAGGTAATTCCTTGGGATAACAGGAAAGTCTTAATTAAGATGGTATTCACATGCTTGTGTACATTTGCAAAAGGTCACTGAACTGAACACTTTTAAAATAAGTGCATTTTATTGCATATTAATTACACTGCAATAATGTTCATTTTAAAACAAAAACTTTACCATAAAGCTGGGCCTTACCCAACCCAATTTACTGAGACATAACTGACCTTAGGTGAAACCATTATTTATATAAATGTTCAAACTATTTTTTATTTAACATACTTTAACATAGATTCTTCATTCAACTACCTAAATTCACTTAGTTATCATTTAATGGAATCTAGTTATTCATTATATTCCTATGTCAAGGTTGTAGTAGGAAAACATTTACTATCTTCATCTTTATAAAGGAAAAGGTTGATCATTCTTAATTACATAGTTTTTGAGCAAGAAGAATAAAAGTCTGGGAGACTTTGAGAAAACAGAAAAAAAGGCATAACTTCCATTTTTCTTCTCTAATTTAAACTAGTAAGCATTTTGTAAGTGTACATATAATTTAGAACATGTTTTATTGTTTATGACTGAGCTTCTCTCAGTGCTAAGTGTAATTATCCCTACTTTGAAAGCCAACAAGTCATTTTTTTAAAAGTAAAGAATGTCCTGGGGCTTATTGTGCTGAGAATCTCACAAAGTAAGTTCCTGACCTTCTTCCTTCACAGTGTTTCAGAACCAGTTTAAGGAACCTGGCCCTGGACAGGTGCCCTCCATCCACATAATCATCTTAACTCCTCCCCTCCACCACCACATGGGGTGTTGTGTGAATGATGGCAGGGATGAGGGTATCTGCACTAATGACAAGCCCTGATATACCAACACTTCTATAAATGGACATGTGATCAAGGGAGAGACCTAGTTTGTTTTTTTCAGTGTGTGCGGTCCTCTAAAGACCTGCAAAGAATGCTGGGTGCTTGTTGACGATACACAATCTTCCTCTGGATTCCACTCCTCAGACACTAAATCAATCATCTGGGGAGGTGAACAGATTCTGCATTTCTTAACAAGATCATGAGAGGATTTTTGTACCAATCTGGGCCTAAGACCCATTGTTAGGTAATCTGAGATAAACACTGGTACAATTCAAATTTTCTGAAACAGGCAAAATGTGGGATTCTGCAGATCCCTGTACCCTGGAGGTCCTTCCTTAGCAAACAGAATGCTGCCAAATCAATATTATTGACATTTAGCTGAAATGGCGGTCTGAGGATTCAGACCCTAAAACAATGGAAGCCATGAAGGATACCCTTTAGATATCCACAGCCCTCACATAAGTGTTTCCCATGAGAGAAGTAAAAGTTTTGGAAATTTTGAAATGATGATGAGGACACTGGGCATTTAATTTTTCCTTTTAAGGGAAAACCATAGAACTGTCAGGAAAAAATGAGATATATTTTTAATCCCTATTTTTTATTCACTCTATTGATGTAAACATATATCAGTTTGTTTAACAGGAAGGTAAAGAATATGTTATGTTTAATTCACTTTGCTCTTAGAATTATCATAGTCAATATGTTATATTTAAGAATACAGTTTGCATAAAGAATAATTACCAATTTACCCAGTGAATTTATCTTTAGATGATTTAGGGATGCCAGTATCTTATCTCCATCTGTTTCAGTAATGAGCAGCAGGCAAATATCTGAGGGACAAGAGATAGGAACTAGTATTTACCTGAGTAGTTCCTACACACTAATCTTTGAGTGAAGTACCATATAGGCCATGTCTAAGAACAGAAGAAAATGTAAAAAGTATTTTTTTCAATACACAAGAAAAAATTGTTTTCCGAACTTAGTAACCCTGATGGTACCAAAAGCTAGAGAAATCATGCCTGAAGAGCAAATGGGCAGGGGGGGGGGGGGGGGGGGGAAATAATTCACTGAATCCAATATTTGCCAAGAGTAGCTTAATCTAACTCAGGGGTTCTCCAACCTGACAAAACTTGATACAGCATGATTGCTGGCCCCCACCCTGAAGTCTGAAATGAGGCTACAGAATTTGCATTTCTAAGTTCCCAAGTGATGCTGACACATGATTCAAGAACTGCTGGTCTAACTAGTTTCATATCCTCAGCTGTGGCTGATCCTGCAACCTTGTCCCAATGTGAGGTGTATCATGAGCATAATTCCAAATGCATCCTGAAACTAATACCCCAATGTCTTTCAGGGTCTGCAATTGTTTTTGTCTGTTTGTTTTTCATAAGAAGGGGTAAGGATTCTGATTTCAAAAGTATATTTCGTGCAAGTTCGAAATACTGAAGAAAAATAGAAACATGATCTCATAACAACTGAAAAAAACCTTTCCAAAACTGTCTCGACACCTGGCTTTGTAATCCTATCAAATGCAGAGTCTGACTTAGGTTTCTGCCTTTGAAACTTGACTACAAAAGATTAGCAAAATCCTAAAATGGATGACAATAAAATTTGCCTTGTTTCCTTTTTTTTTTTTTTTTTTACTTTCTTTTGCACTTTTCAACACACCGTGCACCTTGAATCTCAAACCTATTTTCCCCCTGGGCTATTTGGTAAAAAGTTATTCAGCAGCAAGTGTCTCTTGAAGAAATTGGCTTTATAACCCACAAGGAGTTCTGCAGGATTCATTGCCATTAAGTATCACCATCCTCACACTTTTGGATACTTGAAGATCCCCCATTACTAATTTTCTTAAAGAGCTTTAGTGTTTTCTAATAAAAAGTGTATTACCATTTCACAAAGAATTTCAATCCAAACTTTATGACAGTGTATTGTTTCCTGCATCCTTTCCTTCTGGAAGACAGATACTATAAGGAAGGGACTACTGTTATCTTTTGTGATTTTTGTTCTCTTCTCTAGATATTTTAAAGAGTGATCAGCATCAAGATATCAAGAACCAAAACTGAGCCATGGAATGCACTATGCATTCGAGTCATGGGGTAGTTGTCTATCATGATTTCTCTTGTATACAGCATTAATCTACAAACAAATGCAGCTGATCCTTACTATTTGATATAACTGGGGCCATTTTCACACACACACACACAGAGTATCTGTCACTTTGTGGTAGAGAATTTCAACAATTAACAAGAACAAAAGATAATTAAAAAGCAAACAAACTCCTGATTTGAGGTGTCAGAGCCTTCAGCAAATTGAGGAAGATTGGCATAGTGGTGTGGCTCAGACTGGATTGTTGAAGCATGGCGAAGTTGGCAAGGGCACTCATGGTTGGGGGTAGGAGAGGTGTGTTGGAAGATAATGGTAGCCCAGTGACAGATGTCAGAGTGTTGTGGTAAGAAGGGTATCCTCATGGGTTACTGCAGCAGCAATGGGAGATGTATCACACACATAGCAACTGATCAAATAATATATAAGACTAATGGGAGCAAGGTTTCCCACTGTCAGAGAAGGGTATTACAAATACGGAAAGGGAAAAAAAACAGAATAAATTTTATGGTACTGAATTGAAATTAGAGGTATAGGTGTGTACTCATGATTTTAAATACAGGTATAGAAACATAGATGTTGGGGCACCTGGGTGGTTCAGTCGGTTAAGCATCTGCCTTCGGCTCAGGTCATGGTCCCAAGGTCCTGGGATCGAGCCCCGCATTGAGCTCCCTGCTCAGCTGGGAGCCTGCTTCTCCCTCTGCCTGCCGCTCCCCCTGCTTGTGATCTCTCTCTCTCTCTCTGTGACAAATAAATGAATAAAATCTTAAAAAAAAAAGAAATATAAATGTAAATATGAGGATAGACAGACAAATATTCCCTAACTCTGTCCACTAAAAGAACCTCAGAGCAAGACCCCAATACCAATGAGAACAACTCATCTCCAGATCTTGGCTTGTCCAAGGCTCCATGGAGTAATGGATGATTTCAGCATAATTTATTGCTCCTGAAAGGAAGTGCTCAAAGAATGATAGAGGTATGTCAAAAGAACACAGAAGCCATTTTGAAGGGACTTCCAAAACACAAATCTGGAATTATTTGAGAATAAAAGTAAATAATTATAGTAATGGATTATAACCCATTGAATTAAATAGGAAATTATAAGTCCATTCTGAAAAAATGATTGAGTGATGGATTAAAAGTATGATGAGGAATGGGATATTTATATAGTCTCAAAGTATCTCTCCACAAAACACTTACTAATTATACAAGAAAAAATCAACTTTACTGTGGAGAATCCCTAGTCAGTATCATTTAATTCAAATAAACAAAGTGAACATAAATAATGGGGCAAATTGAAATGATGAGCCACCAGATACAATACAATGAGAACAATTCAAAATCATGTCTGTAATGGTCTGTGAAAATATCAGACAAACCCAAATTAAGGAACTTCTACAAAGTTATCTTCAAAAGTATCAAACTCATTGTGGCAGACAGACTTTAAGGTGGACACCAATAATCCCTGTCCCTTGAGTTTGGGCAGAACCCATAGGATATCACAAAGGTGATGCAATGTCACTTCCAGGATTGCACTAAAGACCATTGTATAAGACCACCTTGCTAGGGGCACCTAGGTGGCTCAGTCGTTAAAGCGTCAGCCTTTGGCTCAGGTCATGATCCCAGAGTCCTGGGATCGAGCCCCGCCATCAGGCTCCTTGCTTGGCGGGAAGCCTGCTTCTCCCTCTCCCACTCCCCCTGCTTGTGTTCCCTCTCTCACTGTTTCTCTCTGTCAAGTAAATAAATAAAATTAAAAAAAAAAAAAGACCACCTTGTTAACAGAGGTGCTAGAGACACAGCCTCACTGTCCTTGAAGCAGCAAACTGCCATGGCGTAAATGGTCATATTGGAAAAACCCACAGGGCAAGGAAGTACAAGAGCTAAGGGTGATCTCCAGCAATAAACTGACACCTTGGGACTACAGCAGGAAGCAAATGAATTCTGCCAACAATGTGAGGGAGTTAAGAAGCAGATCTTTTCCCAGTCAAATCTCCAATGTGACAATAGCACTGGGTGACATGTGGATTACAGCCTGGTGACCCTAAAGCGGAGAATCCAACCTGGCCATATCTAGACTCTTGACTTTCAGAAACTGAGATAACAAATGTATGTTGCTTCAAGCTGCTGAGTCTCTGGTGATATTTTATGCAACACAGAAAACTAAAACAATCATTAAAGCTGATGAAAGGGATTCTTCCAGACTAGACGAGAAATAGGACAACCAAACGCAATGCATGACTCTGAACTGGATATTTTTAGACATTGGTGAAACAACTGGAACACATGAACATGATCTGAGAATCAGATGGTAGAAGAAAATCAATGTTATCTTCCTCAGTTTGATGTTTTACAGTTATACAGGAGACTATGCTTGTTAGTAGGAATATTAAATTTATTAAATATTAAAGTATTTAAAACTAAATACTAAATAAATACCTTGAGTATAAATATGTTGAATAGTAAGTAAATACTCTGAATACTAAAGTATGGAGTATTAACATATTCAAAGGTGGTGAGACAACTTACAGATAGTTTGGGGGGTAAAAAGTTACTTGTATTATATTCCCAAGTATTTTGTAAATTTATGATTGTTTCAAAAAATATTTCAAAGACAACAACAAAAACTGTTCATATTTAGTCTTCTCCATCAACAAGTGGCATCCCTATTTTCCCAGGTGCTTGGGTCAGAAGCCCATCATCTTTGATTCCTCTTATTTCCTGACACTATTCACCTCATATGCCATATGGTCCAAGCATCTATCGCCACCTCCACTATTATCACCTAAGCTAACATCTTCTTCTGCCTGTTCTATTTCAATACTCCTAACTGGTCTCCCTTTTCACTGTTGCTTTACAACTCTCCCTCCCACCGGTCAACTCTCTACACAGTAGCCAGAGTGATGTATTAAATTTTAATTCAAACCCTGTCTCACCCCCGCTTAAAATATCCAATGGCTGCCCATGGCACTCCTTTCTGTGGACTACCAACTCCATCGTGATCTGGCCCTTACTTATGTCTCTGACTCACCTCCTACCACTCTCCATGATCACTCCCTTTCAGTTACAGCCTCTTGCTGCTTCTTGAACTCAAGCTGTTGCATTTTCTGTTCCTTCTGTCTAGGTTCCCCCAAATAGTGACATGGCTTACTCCTTCCCATCAGTCTGATTTCTATCAAACACCACCTCCTTAGCAAACTCTTCTCTGACCATGATACTAAAAATGCACCCTCCTTCCCATCCTAATGCTACACTTATCCCTCAACCCACTTAATTTTTCTTTATGGTACTTACCACTACCCAAGATTAAATTATTTATTTTTTTGTTTATTTGTTTACTATCTGTCTGTTTGATGAGGGCAAGGTCTATTAATTTCTGAATCTCCAGGACTAGAATACTACCTGATGAATGAATGAACATAGTATTATCAACATTCAGATGCTAAGCAGTCAGCTAGGCTTACTCTCTAGCTACGTGCTTTTGCCCACAAGCCTCACAGTACTTGGTGGCTGAAGTTCCTGTTTCAGAAAAATACACTACTACTTTTGTAGGATCACTAGGGTCACATGAATTAAGCAAAACCAAACACCCTTAAATTCTAAGAGTCCATTAAACTTTACTTTTGTTGATCCTAGAGAATGCCACCTGCTTGACACTAACGCATTTTGCAGCATGTCTGTCTCTCCTGTTTTATGTGTCCATCAACTATTATTTGTTGAATAGAAAGTCCTTGGATAAAAAAAAGATCCATGAAACAGGAAGAGAAAAGTCATCATAAAGTTAACAAATTAAAAGGATGCAAAAGTTGAGGACAAGTCAAACACAATGGGAAGAGAAAGAAAAAACAAAGAGAGAAAATAAGACTACAGAATTATCTGCATTCTTTTGACTACCAGAGAAAGAGTAGCCAAGAACACACAAGGAGTCTTAATAAGTAGAGTTAGAAATCTTTGTCAAAACTCTTTTTCTTAAAGATTTATTTATTTTAGAGAGAAAGAGTGAGCAGGGTGCGGGGCATAGGGAGAAGGAGAGAGAATCTCAAGCATACTCCCTGCTAAGCATGGAGCCCCACGCAGGGCTCGATCCCATGACCATGAGATCATGACCTCAGCCAAAATCGAGACTTGGACACTTAACTGACTGAGTGACCCAGGCGCCCCTAAAATCTTTGTCAAAATTCTTCTGCACGTATTCCATTCATAGTTACACTGGTAGTAGTTCCTTATCTTATGGAAATGACTTTATAATGAAGGAAGACAAAATTCATGCAAATGAGGTAAACAGTAATTAAAGAAGGCCATTCTAGGTCTGGTTAATTTTGCATGTCAGAAAATGAGGGCTGTCTGGATAGAAATTTGGGAGGAGTTTGAACTGTGAAGAATGAGGTCATCAGGAGAAAGGATATTAAAATCATAAAAGGATTACTTTATGTATGTGCATATGAGTGAGCCTCTGGGTACCCCTCACCCACTGTTTCTTCTACCAACCTTGTTAGTCAGTAGTAGGTAGTAAGTCCTGTACTGCGGTTCCGTCTTATCCTATCTGGTCTACTCCTCATGCTCTCTGCTTGGAAGGAAACTCCAGGTTAGAGTTGCCAGATAAAAGACAGGATGCCCAATTAAATTTGAATTTCAGGGGCACCTGGGTGGCTCAGTCGTTAAGCGTCTGCCTTCGGCTCAGGTCATGATCTCAGGGTCCTGGGATCAAGCCCCACATCGGGCTCCCTGCTCAGCGGGAAGCCTGCTTCTCCCTCTCCCACTCCCCCTGCTTGTGTTCCCTCTCTCGCTGTGTCTCTCTCTGTCAAATAAATAAATAAAATCTTTTTTAAAAATTTGAATTTCAGATAGGCAAGAATGTTTTGTTCAGTATAAATACATCCCATACCATATTTGGGACATACTTATATTAAAAAATATTATTCTTTATCTGATACTCAAATTGAGGCCCTTTATTTATATTTGCTAAATCTGGGAACCCAACTTCACATCAGGGGCCCAGAACTGAGAAAGGGTAAATTTTGACTTTTCTGGGGCCTGGCTAAGGAGTTCAAAGCAAGTCCCACTGCTTTTATGGCTCTCCCCTCTGTCTTCAGAATGCCAGATGGCTGGACTCTCCCAGGAAAAGGTGTTACACTGAAGTTTCTATGTCTTTCTGTGTCCACACTTGCCCTTCTATCCCTGTACCTGTGAGGAGCTGCTATTCATTCATTCTTCCCTTTGCTGAATCTTTCTCAGTCAGACTTATTCTGATTCTAAAAGCAGTCTGCTCAGAAAAGGTCTCCTAGGGCAATGACATGCTTGTCTTACTTAAAAATTCCCGGCTAGCATGCATTTTCATTATTGATAATCCTGTTGCAGAAGAATTTTCTTCAAAATGCTGGCCAATTCCTCCCTGAATCTTAGATGACCCTCTACCTATAAATAAAGCCACTGAAGGGCTTTGTGAGGGGGTGGGGGTTGCCATTAATTACTCATGTAACCACAGAAAGAAAAACAAAACACTAGAATGAAAACTCCAGTATTAAAAACTGTAAAGAGGAAAACAGTTGGCAATGGGAAGTCTGATCGATGGTAACATCTGTGTCCCAAAAGATAGGCAGAGCACAGGAATGGGCATATGGGAACAATAACTCCTCAGCTGTCCAGGCAAGCAAGAAGGCAGTCAGCCTTTTGAAGATCTTTCATTCCTCTAATAAACATTAAGGTTTGGGATAGAGAATTGTAGGAACTCAGGCTTTGCGAAATGGACAAGAATCCCGCTATCACCTCTGGAATATGCTACTAGAATCTCAACAGCATCAGCTCGAGGGTAACTTGACAGAGAGCCTTGGTGTCAGCCTAGATCGGAGTTTCTAAACCTTGACACTTCTGACATTGTGGGCCACATAATTCTTTGCTGTGGAGACTGTCCTATGTATTACAGGATGTTAGCAGTCAGTCCAGGTCTCTACTCACTAGATGCCAACAGCACCACCCCAGGTGTGACAACCAAAAAGGTCTCTCACATTGCCAAATGTCCCCTGGAAAGCAAAAATCACCCCTAGTTGAGAGCCACTACTCTAGAATAGAAGAGTGGCATATAATCCTGGTGGAACATGAGAAGAATCCAGGGTCTTAGATTCCCAGCCCGACCCCCCAAAGAGTCTGGTTTAATCGGTGTGGGGGTGAGCTTAGGCACTAATATTTTGTAGAAGCTCCTTACCTGTTGTTCAGTAGCTAGGGCTGAGGACCATTGCTCTAGACTTACTTAAAAAAAAAAAAAAAAAAAAAAACTGTGTCTTCAAAAGGATCACCCTTAGAAAACTGGGGACAGCGCTCAGGGCTGAGTCCACAGATGTAGATCAAATATCCTCAGTTGCTGAAAAGCCAGAGAGCCCAGGCTTAGCAAACCCTGCACTTGCAGATCACTGTCACTTACCCCGGGTTAACATGCTTTGATGCCATTTTTCAAAACAATCTCAGAATTTTAGGCTATGGTTATATTAATAAGGCTGCAAGACAGGAAAAGGAATGGAAAAAAAACTGAGAAATTCCAGAACTCTGATTTTTTGTTGTTGTTAAATAAAACTTCTTTGTTAAATTTAAAAAAAGAGGCAGTTTTCATTCACTGGTTCCTTTTTCTTTTAAAAAGTCTGTTCCCGTTGGGGCACCTGGGTGGCTCAGCTGGTTAAGCGTCCAGCATCCGACTCTTGATCTCAGGGTCCTGAGTTCAAGCCAGCACTGGGCCCCACACTGGGCGTGGAGCTTACACATACACACAAAAAAAGTCTGTTACTGTTTATCTTGTGAGATTTCCAGTTACTGTTTGGGAACATATAATTATTAGGAGCACCACAGAAGGTGCTCAAATATTTGAAGATAGTATCATGCCTGCCTTTCCTAAATCCTACACGGAGTGGGCAGTAAGAAGTTAAAGGTCAGCTTGCTGCCCAGCTCCCGAGTTCCAAGGCAGGCATGTCTTTGTTTCTGCAGTGCCCTTCGGAGAGAGACAACCCCGAGGTAGCCTAGAGAAAGGGTTTACTTTGCTTACTTACACTGATCTTCCTAGAAACATTCTGCATGGCATAAACATTCCTTTTACTGTGCAAAGGGGACCTGTGGCCAGAGTATGCAAATTTAGGTAGCACCAGGAGGGTATTTAAAATTAGTGATGCTTGCTAATGGCTGAGCTGTAGCCACACTGCTATCTATCCTACACTATTTGAACAATCCTCATATTTTATTTTTATAATGCCAAGTCCTGCTGAAATAAATTCTGGATAATAAAGTATGACTTTATAATGAGTGATTGGTAATAGGCTCACTGGTCTTCAAGGAGCAGTGTTCATGATCACACCTTGCTTGCTCATTCACACTAAAACTCTCAGGTGGACTCTTGCATATGGACAATCCTTTCCTTTCTCTTCTGCTCTAGAAACCTTTAACATCCACTTTCATTGCATCCCTGGAAAAGAACTCTAGAATGAAAACTTAGATCTCCAGGGTCTTCCTGAGACTCCCTTCCTTCTCACCTCAACAAAAATAAGTGCAACAGAATAAGGAAGCACACCCAGGGAGCGGAGAGCCCGCAAAGGCAGCAGAGATGCGGGAGACCGTGGCAAATGCACAACGTGCAGCTGCAGGGGAGCATGTGGACAGGGGAAAGATATGAGAGGGAAAAAAAGAATAAATCTGTGATACAAGTCAGGGGGAAAAGAAAATTCAATTCTAAGGATTTGGAGCCAACAGGGCCAAAGCCCAAGTAATGTAATACTGGAGATGATCAGTAAAGTGAGTCATACTCACTGGTATGAGAGAAAGGGTTTTCTTAAACATTTGCCCTCACTCTTTCTGGAGCCTGGCACCTCTGGTACAAAGACAATCGATCAAATAGGGACCATTTGTAATACAACTCAGCCCTGAAGGAAACATTCTGTTAGCACAATAAGCTGGAGATTACTCTTCATGTTCTGAAAGATCTCATGGATGTGTGTGATATTTCAATACTGCCCTGAAGCCCAGGAAAGAGGTGCCACCCTCTGTACTGTGGGCTTTAGAGGGCCTGGCATATCACAGACTTACACATATTCTCCAAAGAACACACAGGTGCCTCTGCACTTGGGACACAACATTCAGCACTGGCACAGCAGGACCCAAAACCACAAACATCTGCTTTCACAACTCACCATTTGGGCTCCAAGAAATACTTCTCACGTATCTTACTTAATCCTATGACTTCAAAACAAAAGGTAAATGCCCCTGAATTCTGCGAAGGTTTGTGGGTTGTACCACTGTTGAAATCAAAGACAAACACTGACTTACCTGGGGAGGGTTTGAGTGGCAGAAGTACTCAAATAAGAGAAAAGACAAACTAATTAACTTGTCAAATCCTTCCTCTCAGATAATAAGAATACAGCAGATTTTTGCATAATGAAATACAGTTTCCCAGGAGTACCATGAACCTGTTTTCTTGCTTCTTTTCATGTTGCAATTCATAAGTCTGCAGGTATTTATGAATTAGATCAGCTTTTGAAAATTAAACATGGTTGTTTAAGAACATTTTGCAATACTGGGGCACCTGGGTGGCTCAGTCGGTCATGTGTCTGACTCTTGAGCCCTGCTCAGCAGGGAGTCTGCCTGGGATTCTCCCTCTCCTTCTGCCCTCCCTATTCACCCCCACCCCTGCATGCACGTGCTCTGTCTCTCTCAAACGAATAAGTCTTAAAAAAAAAAAAAACATTTTGCAATATTGAATATTTCATAAATTTGTGTTTATATAGCCTTAGATGTAATGTGATTGAAGAGTATTGGCAATTAGATGGACACTGAACCTGAAAAGTCCAAAAACTTCATCATCATGAAAATACTTAAGATTTTATTAAATTCATAAAAACTAAACTAATTCAAAACTTTATTTAAATAATTTTATTTTAAATGTTTACATTTCTTATAAATTGTATGTTTTCTTTTAATTATGTTGGATAAACTTATTACCAAATATTTAATAAACAGTTTTTTTTGAAAAGTTACATGAAAAATGATTTTGGCTTAAAAAATTTTTTTAAAGATTTTATTGATTTATTTGACAGAGACAGAGACAGCAAGAGCAGGAACACAAGCAGGGGGAGTGGGAGAGGGAGAAGTAGGCTTCCCGCTAAGCGGGAGCCCGATGTGGGACTCGATTCCAGGACTCTGGGATCATGACCTGAGCCAAAGGCAGCCGCTTAATGACTGAGCCACCCAGGCACCCCTTAAAAAATTTTTTTAAAGGTTTATTTATTTATTTTAGAGAGAGAAAGAGCAGGAGGAGGGGCAGAGGGAGAGGGAGAGAGAAACTCTGGCAGACTCCCCACTGAGTGCAGAGACAGATACGGGGCTGGGTATCAGAACCCTGAGATCAGACCTGAGCCGAAACTAAGACTGTTCCACTCAGGCACCCCCGCTTAAAATTTTTATGTTTAATTTAACTTTTAGATAAAAGTGTTGTCTAAATTTCATACACTTTAAATGTAATTGCATTTGATTGTTTGATCCTTTAGTATTAGTTTTCTATTATTACTGTAACAGATTATCACAGCTCAGTGATTTAAAACAATACAAATTTATTATCTTGCCCCTCCATAGGCCAGAAGTCCAACATGGCTAAATTCAAGAACTGCATTCTTTTCTGGCTTTATGGGAGAATCCATTTCTTGCCTTTTGCAGCTTCTAGAGGCTACCCACGTTCCTTGGCTCATGGCATCCTTCCTCCACCTTCAAGGCCAGAATAGCAGGCTGATTCCTCACTTCACATCTTCTTAAACCTTATTCTATGGCTTCACCCTTCCTTCTGACTGCCGCTGGTCAAGATTCTCCTTAAGGACTCATGATTAGAATGCACCCACCTGGATAATACAAGATAATCTCCCCACATGAAGTCCTTAACCTTTTTTTTTTTTAAGATTTTATTTATTTATTTGAGAGAGAGAATGAGAGATAGCACGAGAGAGAAGAGGGTCAGAGGGAGAAGCAGACCCCCTGCCGAGCAGGGAGCCCGATGCGGGACTCGATCCCAGGACTCCAGGATCATGACCTGAGCCAAAGGCAGTCGCTTAACCAACTGAGCCACCCAGGCGTCCTGAAGTCCTTAACCTTAATCACATTAGCAAAGTCCCTTTTGCCATTAAAAGGATCCAAGGTTTAGACATGGAGATCTTTAGGGTGCAATTATTCTACCTACCAATATCATTGAGAATGAGCACAAATCAAGATTATAAAAGCAATAGAATATATGAACATGAAGTTCAAAAAAAGAAAGGTGAGGATAAAAAATAACTGTAAATCTTTAAAGAGACAGCCTGCTTAACTTTTTAACTGAAGACAATGGGAGTGAACAGACATCTCTTGAACATGACATACTTAAAATTTATGAATGGGACATTATAAATTCTTATATAATGGAGATTTGATTTCTGATCAAAACTATAAAAATAGGCAAGAGAATTATTCTTATCAAACCCATAGCATGAAAAAGTCAAAATTCCAACAACTTCACATTCTCAACTAAAAGAGGACTCTCAATCCAAACAAAGAAACTACATCAGAGTATCCATTTGCACTCTTGTTGGGAATCTGAATATATTAGGGGTAGGTCAAATTCACCCTGAGACCAGACCACAGAGATAACCCCTTCCCTCCCCTCTCTTCCGCAACCTCTCTGGCATCAGAACTGGACTCAAAGAAGGACAAAACCTAGAGGAGGGAGCAAAGAGTTGAAAAAGGAGGTGGCAAGGGTAAGAGAGAGGATCCAAGAGAGAGGGTGTTGGGGATAACTCTGCTTTTGGAAGGGTGGACACAGGGGACATGGAACAAATCGAAGAGATAAGAGAAGCCACACCCTATCAATGCCATTCTGTGGATTCTGTGTTGGTTAAGAAATACCACCTGCCGGGGCGCCTGAGTGGCTCAGTCGTTAAGCATCTGCCTTCGGCTCAGGTCATGATCCCAGGGTCCTGGGATCGAGCCCCACACATTGGGCTCCTTGCTCGGCAGGAAGCCTGCTTCTCCCTCTGCCACTCTCCCTGCTTGTGTTCCTTCTCTCACTGTGTCTCTCTCTGTCAAAGAAATAAATAAAATCTTTAAAAAAAAAAAAAAAAGAAATATCACCTGCCAAAAGTTCCCCTAGAACATTCTGCCTGGTTCCATGTAGGTGTTTGGCCAGTGAATGGTAATGCCATTTTGTTTATTTTATTGCCACTTTGTTTTAGACTGTACCGTCCCCTGGTCCAAAACAAAGGGAGAAATGATGGGTTTATACTGTAAATTTCCTACCTTATTAAACATGGGGAAGTGGAAAGCTAAGCTCTTTGCTTAGACTTTTATCTAATCATCCTTGTCCACAGAATGTTTGCTAATTCCTTGTCAAGGAGTAAGACAAGAGTCAGCTCACTTTGTGTAGGATGTGTCTAGTTAGTTATGCTTAAAATATAAGTGTTTATGAAATCAGTTATTTACTTGTAGTGAAAAATGAGCCATTTTAAAGGTTAATCACTTGTTATTACAAATTCCAGATAAGAATCATCATGAAAGGACATTTATTACAGCAAAAATAGCTACATCTGGATAGGCTTCTAATCACCAGCTATTAACTCAATCAATGCCCAGAGAAGGATAGTTCATCTTTTATTTTAGTCATCATTGAAAGAAGCAGCTCAAGCGCCTGTTGAAATCATTAGATCATTTGCTATTGAGTTGTTTCCTTTTTATTGAGTTGTAAAACCTTTTCATATATTCTGGATACAAAGCCTTTATAATACATGCAAATATCAGATATTTTGCAAATATTTTCTCTCAGTCTGATTTATCTTTTCATTTTCTTGATAGTGTCTTTCAAAGAGCAATTTGTAATTCTTATGAAGTCCAATTATCAATTCTTTTTCTTTCATGGGTTTGTAGGAGTTTTTTGTCCTAAGAAACCTTTACTTAGTTCAGGGTAATCAAAAAGATCAGCTCAGGGACGCCTGGGTGGTGCAGTTGGTTAAGCATCCGACTCTTGGTTTTGGCTCAGGTCGTGACCTTAATGTCCAGAGATCGAGCCCCATGTCCGGCTCTGTGCTCAGTGCAGAGTCTGCTTGAGATTCTCCCTCTCCCTCTGCCCCTCCTGCTCGTGTGCGCGTGCTGTCTCTCTCAAATAAATAAATAAATCTTTAAAAAAAGATTAGTTCATACATTGTCTTCTAGAAGTTTTCTAGTTTTGGGTTTTGATTTTAGGTCACTGATCCATTTCAGATGGTAAATAAGTACATAAGAAGATGTTCACCAGCACAGTCATTAAGAAAATGCATAATAAAACCACAAGAAAATACCACTATACACATATGAGGCTAAATTTAAGAAGAAAAAAAACCTGACCAAATCAAGTGCTAACAAAGATGAAAAGCAATCAAAATTCTCATACAGTGCTGGTGGAAATACAAAATGGCACAACCACTTTGGAAAACACTCTGGAAGCAGCTGTAAAGACATGGAATTTTGAGGTAGAAAAATCTTAGAAAAGAAATGATTTCACCCTCTCTCCCATCTCCCCACCCTGAGGAACTCTCAGATGAGGAAAATGTGCCTCAAGGAAGAACCTGTCTATATCCTCTTGCAGTTTTTCCATGGCAATTTTTACCTTGACAATACCATAATCTTGCCCCTTATTATCATGTCTGGTGTAAGTATTTTTCTCTCTTTATTGCTTTTCTTATTACACAATTGTTATATCTGCATATATTCTCACTATAAAGATTTAAACAACATAAAGTTAATAAACCATGAAATTTCCCCTTCATCCTTATGCTACCCAACTCCCAGGCTCCTTATGAGAATAATTTATCATTTTAGTCTGACAAATGTTCTTCTAGCTCTTTCTAGTTTTTACCTATATGCATGTATATACAGATAGATAGATGTGATTTTTTAGCATAAATGGAATTGCACTATAGACATTGTTCTATGACCTGCTTTTTCAACCAAATTACACGTCTGAGAGAAATATATATAGGTAATATATAACCCACATATATGTATAATGTATATCATGTATAATGTAATACGTAATGTCTATATATATATAATGAGGCCTAGAGAAAAACTTATTTATAACCTCTAGTACACTTTTCTCTCTATATATACACATATATATACATATAATTCATTTTTTATAAAATTATAGAGTATTCCAAAATATGCATGGACCATAATTTTTATTTACTCTTTCCCTACTGATAAGCATTTAGGTTTTTCCTAATTTTTCATAACTAAAAACTATACTTCAATTAACACACATGCATCTTTGTGCAACATGTATGTTTCTTTAGTATGGGTTTCCAGAAGGGCAACTGCAAAAGACTGAAGGGTTTTAATATATTTATTTTGATAAATACAGTTACAATTTAATAATCTACCAAAACGCTGTATCAGTCTACATTCACATCAACAGTGTCAGAACAGTGTCTGTTTTGCTGCTTCCTTACCCTCTCTGCTTATAGTCAATACTTTTAATTAATGCCAATCTGAGGGATAAAAGATACTATCACATTGTTGTTTTAATTTGCATTTTCCCAATTTCTAGTGAGGTTGAACATTCATTCTTTTATTTTATGGATCACTGGCTTTTCTTCTGTGAATTGTCTGTTCACATCCTTTGGTTTTATGCTGTAAGCTTTTTCTTTTTCATTTATATGAGCTCTGTATTTATTTAGGGTATTAATCATTTGTCTTTTATATATGTGGCAAATATTTTCTCTTAGACTAAATGTTTGTCTTTTTATCTTTGTTTTGGTATCTTTCACCTATAGATATTTTAATTTTTTATAATGTTTTTTTACCCTCTAATTATGTACAACTTAATCACACCTATTACTTTAATATTCTTAAAGCCAAACTCTACACACATACATTTCAATAGCTCCCTGAGAAACACATTTTTAAAAAAAGAATTAGGAAACTCTGTTTAGCCCTTTATAGATGATAATCAATCATTGGAGATTTTCAAAAAAATAATTTTAAAGGAATTCTTCTGGTTAATAAACTGGCTTAAAGATGTTTCTTAGGTGAGAGTATGGGTTGGTTAACATTCAGGAGCAGTAGACTGGGTGGGTAGGCGCCAAGCAGATGCAGAGCTACAGGTATTGAAAGACACATAGTTCCTGAAAATGATCAAGGCAGACAACAGAAGGCAAACCAAGGAAACACCAGCTTTGGGCCATCTGAGACAAGATGACAAAGTACTGAAAGAGCTAAGCCCAGTACAGTGACGGCCAACCTGGGAGCAGGCAGTACTGACAAGACAGATGAGCAGGGGGGCTGGCAGCCGCCATCAGGGAGAGGTGTACGCTACAGAAGGGATCCAGGCTACAGGAAGTCACTAGGGTGGAAAGAGCAGGAACTGGGTTCTATACCAGCACTTCTCAAACATCAGTAAATAGATGAGTCACACGGGAATCCTGTCAAAACACAGGTCTGGGTTCAGCGGGTCTGAGGCAGGATGTAAGATTCTGCATTTCCCAACAAGATTGCAGATGATGCTGATACTATTGGTCCCTTAACCATACTCTGAGTAGCAGGGTTCTAGAAGGCCTATGTCAACTAGGCACAGAGAAGCCTCATATTTCAGATTAGTGGCAAGATGGGATAAGAAATTGAAGACTAATGTAATGCAGAAGCCAGCATGTGAGACAGCCACTTACGTCCCTCCTGGTGGCATTCAGGATGGCTTTCTAAAATGGAGTAGGGCTGACCCTGTACATGGGGGTCCAGGGCACTTAGGCTATGGAAAGGGTAGGACTGCAGAGGCTCAGAGAGAGGCAGGGACTGAGGAGTGACATCGGCTGCTTTTGAGTTTGCACGTAAAGAGCTACACATTATCTGTGTTCTTAGCACCTTGAAGCACTTTCACATATTGCTAGTTCCATTAATGCGGCTTTTTCCTATTTCTACTTTTCCTTCCAGCTATCCACATTTTGGCTTTTCACACCTCCATCAGAAGATGGCCAGAGGAAATAAAATGTACTGGAATAAAAACATGCTCATTTGTCTACCTGTTGCCAAGACTGGACAAGGTAGAAATTGAATGTATTTTTATGGGAAAAGATCTCTAAGCTTTTTTTCCTTGTGGCTCACTGAGGTAAACTAAAAGACCAAAGATCCACCTATAATGTGGGCTTCTACTTTTCAATAGAGAAAGAACTCAGTGCTTTAAAAAAAAATTAATTTAATTAAATTTTTAAAAAAGAAAAGCAAAAATAATGAAGATGTATGAAATCTTTGTATCTATAATAACATACAAATAGATCACAATGAAGTCACTTTTAACGACATGCAGGGAAAATTAAAATCTACAGAAATCTGTATTATTTTCTTACAAAATGATCAGTTCACAGCCTACCAGGAAGAAGCCCACGACCCACAGGAACCCATGATGCCATGCTGGGAGGACTGCTGGCCTGAGGTAGACTGCTGCTGGCCTGAGCTTCAGAACTCTGTTCTGAGAAGTCTTGAAATTCCTTGAAGGGCCCTTGCAGCCTAGACACAAGAAGTTTCCAGCTTCCAGCCCTTGTTTTAACCACAGAAGCTCCACTTTCATCACACTACTGCACAATATTAATGAACAGTTTCCAGGGTTCATGCAAAGTTTGAGAATCACCAACTCAGAATTAAATTTCTGTGTATTATCTCTGAATCTTATTCCCACTATACCATCACCCATAAATACAGGCAATACAGAGCTAACTATGTAAGTTTACAGAGGGAATATTCTCAAATTCCTTTATGAGGTAAACTTGTGCTGCAAATTACTTGGATCAAAAACTAATACATAAATGCTGACAGCAGTGTAATTGAGAATAATAAATATACTCTAATGAAGCATCTTGAAAAGGAAGAGCCTCAGGTATGCTGAGAGAGGTTAGGCATTCAAGTGTAAGGCTCCTGGCTTTGATTGTTATTTTTAAATACAATTTCACTGCAGTGCATCTATAAATCAGCATCCAGTAGTAGGAAGTGATTCTATAGTAAGAATGAGATGCTGTAGATAATGGGGCTAAATGAGACCCTATAGGTAATGACAGACTTTCACATCTTTGTATTCATGGGAAGAGATCAATAACACATGGCATCATATACTAGAGAAATAGAGCTGTCGAATGTTTTCCAGGCTTAGTTATATAATAACCAGCCACAATGTCAAACAAAGGATAGGTTCTAATAATAAAATGATCCAAGCATAATAACAGCAAAGGTGAAGTTTGAAGTGTTCCCCCCGCCTTTTCTGCAATGGCACAACCTAAATAGTAACTTTTGGCAGAAAGCTAGTGCTTATGAAGTTTTCTTAAGGTATCATTTCCCAAGTAAATTTATTTCACAAAGACCTAAGTCCTTACCAACCTTCATGGAGAACGGTTGATTCAGCTCTGCCCTACTGGCAACAGTAGGTGAAGTTCTCACTCTTAGAATCAGCTGAGCATTCCTGAGATGATTTTAATTTGGCTTTGCTACTAGGTGATTATTTGTTTCATGCCTATCTCCCCGTCAGACTCCAAGTCTGAAGAGAACTGGATTAAATCTTGTCTTCACCACTGTACACTCATTACCAACACAGTGCCTGGCACACAGTCATTGAATAAATATTTGTTGAAAAAATGAATGTACTTACCAGGGGATCATGTGACCTCCAAGGCCAAGTTCAAGGTCTTTAATAGCTTTAGCAGCAAAGGGGCCTTCTCCTTTCAATCCTCTAGGAACTTCCTTGATTTGTGTTATCTGTGTCTCCTTTCAGCCCTAAGTTTGTCTGAGGGCAGGACTTGTGTGTGTGTGTGTGTGTAAGCTTTCGAGCACCTAAGATGATACTCTGCACATAACAGAGACTCAATAAATATTTATTAAATAAACAAATGAATGAGATTACTGGATTTTCTAAAATGTTACAACTGTTCTGATGATATTTAGCACATCTGACAACAAAACTATGGTTAATTATGGAGTGCTGTGTAGAAAGTTATAGTTTTGTAATTTTTATTAATAAAAATAATAAGCACACATGTGTGTATCGGTATGCACAATTTGCGGCGTGAGTCTGGTTTGCTTCCTGGCACATAAACCACAGAAATCCTGAAAAACAAACTGTCACCTCACAGCCAGTGCCTAACACAGGCATTTACTAATCCTTGAGGTTTTTCAACGGCTTAAGCAATGCTTTTTCAAATGCAGTAATATGCAGACATATTCATTGTCCACTCACAAAGCCATTCTTCAATATGATTACAATATGCCTTCCTGGATGTCATTAAAAATCAGTGTCTTATTTTTCTAGGATAGGTTAGCTGACGTCCTGCATGAGAGCAGGTAATGGAAAATATGATTCCTCAAGCCTCCTTTGGCTTCTTGGTTCTGTGCCACGACCTTGAGAGTCCACTTCCAAAGTCAAGGTATGCTTCTTGCAAAACCAAGACATCTTTGAGCAACTTGTTTTGTTCTTAACACATGTTCCCAGAAGCTTAATAAATATTACCTTTACAACTTGTTTAGTGGCAAAATAATGAATCCTTGGTGTATGCTCATCCTCTGCTTTGCTATGAGAGGAGACAGATTCAGGCTGTTTTAACCAAAACTCAATTCAAGGGCAGAAAGCAGTCTTAAAAACTGTTAAAATTCAAATACTTGGTAACGGTATGTACAGCATGTGCATCTGAGGAAGGGCTATTATTTTAAAAGATAAATTGCACCTTGTTGAGGAATTTCAAATATCATCTGAATATATTTATAACTGAAATGCTCCCAAGTTTACAAAGAGCTCTCAATGAAATTGCAACCTTGTATAGACAAGTGTCCATGGAGGAACAATTTCAAAACCATCGCTTTTTTTATTTCCTCATGGGGTCTACAACCATGCGAGGGCATTAAAATTGATGAATAGGTCATACTGCAGTTTTTCCTGTCTCTCTTGCCTTTCATTTGTCCATATTTCAGGCTTCACGGAAATGACAGATTTTATGCTTTACCTCATCATCCTCTGATTGCTCCCCTCAGTTCCTTCTTTTTACTGGTGGGAAAACCCACATCTTTATATCCCGGTATTTTAATTTCACATTCTATCATAGACTTTATTTCCGGTTGCTAAAAAGTCATCAATTATCATTTTCCACAACTGCATTACAATCTGTCATTTGGGTGTATCCTCAATTATTTAACCATTAGCCTCTTATTGGACACTGGGTCATTTAAAAATTGTTGCCACTTTGAGTAATGGCTCAGTGAACAATTCTGTACATATCATTGTTTTCTCTGTTATTTCCTAGGGATACATCCCAGGAATGTAATTACTTAAAAAGGTAATTATTCAGAAGGGAAATTACTCAGCACATAATCCTAATAAGAGGAAACAATTTTAAGTTAATCCAATAAAAAGTTTGCAATTGAGAGACCATTTGGTTTCATCTTCACCTAACTTTTACAGGTCCTGTTTTTAACTAGCTAAATGACTAGTGAAATCACCTAATTTCCCTGAACTTTGCATTCCTTTGCGTTGGGCAAGACTGGATTGTGTGTTCCAGCTCTTCAGACTTAGACACCAATCACCACACTAGAAAAGTGAATTCACGCAAGGCCTGTTACTATGATGTCTAGAAGGTCAGTCTTCCCTCAAGTGTCCTCAGGTATGCAGTGACCAGAGACCAACCTTGATCAACTGATGGAAGAAGTACAACGCATGCTGGAAGTGCTACTAAAAGGTCGGGATCATCTGGTGCTGGATAAGAGTATTAATGGAAAAAAGTTCACGGAAAGAACCTTACTGAAACACCCAATTACCTCGTGTCTGTTCAAATAAGGAATCAATTAGCAGTCAAGACCTGTAAAACGATGATGACCTTGGGAGATCTGTAAAATGATGACCTTGGGAGGGGCAAACCTACTAGACTTCTTCATGGCTGGAAGCAAATGGAATCACAAGAAGCCTTCAGTAGAATGCAGCTAGGATCCAGATTTTTGGTCCAAAAGTAAATAACAATTCACAGGAATAATTAAGGATAAAAATGAGAGCTCATTTGTGAGAATTAATATTATATAAATCTGAGGAAAATTAACATTAAAGGAGCTTTACAGAAAACTAACATTTATACCCAATTCAAGGACATCAGACTATAAAGCAAAACACTCTAGTCCTGTCCTCTCCCTTCTTTGTATTTTTTGATTGTTGGGCCTCAAGATTCAATGTTGGTTTTAAAACATAGGGCACCTGGAAAACTAGAATAGTTGTAGATATTCAAATCCAAATGAATACACTGGCAGGACTGTGTATCATGGAATATAATACAAAGACAAAGATTCCTACCAACGCCCACCCCAAACATTCTTGAAGACACTGATAGAGGAGATGAAATGTAATGGTAATGAGAAAGGATGGATCTTTGAGAATATTGGGGAGCATAATGTGTGATATCATCTGGAAAAGCTCTGCATAAGTTACTTTTATACAGATTTAAGGTTTAGCTTGCTTCTGCATTGTCACCAGGCATCATAAAATCAATAAAATCTTCAAAGATTCTTCAAGCCAGACAGATCTCTGTCTTCTCTATGCAATCCTGGATCCTAAGCTATTCCACCTTTTATACTGGTATTTTATTATATACAATAGTATACTCTTAATATTTCAAGCATGAGTGATGACTTATCTCCCAAAGATACTGCAAAATTCACAAGTTCAAGATTGGAGATTTTATTTTTTACATGGCTTAGTCAGATTTTAGAGAATCAGACTCCCTGATTTCTCTAACAATACTGCTTGTCTTTTTTATATTAAGAAATTTTTCTCTATCAAAGACAATATAAGGTAGATCAGAAGAGAACTTGACCTCAAAGTATCTATAATGTAGAATGGCCACTGCAGCATTTGGATACCCCATAGGAAGCAACCAATTTGTACCTATTATTAGAGGTACTGATGATGTAATTTGTGATACAAAATCAAATGGACTCTATTACCATTACTCCTTGAAATGGCTATGTATGTATGAATACCATGTATTGACCAGAACATTTCTTTTCCTCCCTGGATACTCAGGAAGATCTAATTTACCTGCCTCCTTTCACCTTATTAAAAGTGTTATGAGTACTTCTAAACAGTTAGTATGGAGAAGGAATGTGGTAAGGATGGTTGGGTACCAAGTTAAAAGAGCCTGAACTTCTGATTCACTGTTTTGAGAAGAGTTCGCCAGGAGAACAGCCAGACCAAGAACATCTCATCAGATTCTATGAGGGCAAAACATAAAGTTCTATTATACCAAGCCATTGAGATGTGAGTGTTCTGATTATAGTGTCTAGCATTAATTATCTTAACTAGAACAACCTGCCTGCATCCACCATGTAGAAGAGTAGAGTACTAAATAAATGCTTACTGAATTTATTACATTTTTCATATTCCAATGCTTGCTAATTCCACTTTAACTCATTTCAAGGGGTGACTACGGCCTAAGTGCTACCCAACACAAACCAAACATCAAAATTACCCCAAACCTTCTAAAATTACAGCTTCAGAGATGCCATCAACAGAGATGTTGAATGGGTAGGTTTTCAAATGGAGTCCAGGAATCTATACTTTTTATAAAGCTTCCCATGTGATTCTGATATATAGCAGCCAAGTTTGAGAAGCCTGGACTAAAGCTTTAACAAGAGGAAAATGAGGACTACCCCCATCCCTTTCAGCACCAAGGACAATACTTTAGCACAGAATACATTCTACATTCAATGAAAGTTTGTAGTAGATTTGTTAACAGATGCTGAATTGGCTGTGATATTAAGACCGTGTTGTCAAAATTCTACTAACACGCGAAGATACCAAAGATTTAAAATGTGGAAATTTCTTAAATGTAAAATTAAGCCAAGTGAAGCAATTCTGTTCAGGAGCAGAAATATTTGCTATCATATGGGGAGAAAGCCAACAGGGAGCCGAGACTGATATTACCAATAAGAAACAGAAACAATAATTTAAAATTAAATAAATGGGTTATTTAGGGACAAATTGACAGATTCTTAATAAAGACTGTAAGATGCAGTAAACATTAGACTCTATGGAGGTAACATTTGTAACTTTAATATGACAATTTTATGTAATGAGAAAAACCATGGATTTTGACTTCTTGTTTACTGGGCACAGTCCTATAATTCCAACATTCCATCCTTGAGACCTTTGCCTTGAATTAAGTTGATGAGAGGGCTAGAAACAGTACACATCAGTACACTGTTCATAAAACTATGCAATAGTTGGGGTTTATATTCTCCTCCTGCCTTCCCCCATTCTGGCGCCCCTGCCATAGTTTGGAACCCCCCTCATCTTGTCCTCTACTTCAGCTCCCCCATCTGTCCCCGTTTTCTCCAGGGTCTCCTTCCCTTCCCTGCAACTTTCCCTCCCTGCAATTTTGCAAGCTATCTCTATCCCAGTGATTAGGTTTCAGCCTGTAAAACTGTGTCTTTGACATTATGCAATCAAATCAGAGAGCCTCTGCTTCACGGTTGGGTCCAGGGATCAGGAGACTCCTGTGAGTCTTTGTCCAGTCTCTTTTAGGAAAGTAAAAAAGAGCAATGGAAGCAATTATCCCATTGATTTCAGCTATAAATCCTATTTTGTCCAAGTTGTATGAATGATGAGTATTCTGCGAAAACGCTGCTCTCTATGCAACAGAACTGCAAATAATGTATGTCTATTTCTTATAATCCCACCCAACATACCCCAAAAGGTTCAAATCTAACAAAACAGAAGTAATATGGTAACTGGATATAATGTAAGTATGGGGAAAAGAAGGGAAATTCCAAGCATGAGGAAGTTGTAGTGGGAGTAAGTATGCTTATGTAAATATTATTACAGTTACTTAAACAGGGGTCATAGATAAGAATAACATTACCAGTCCATCAACAGGCAATTATTAACAGCTTACTATACACTCAGGAATGAAGTGTGAAGACGGAGTAAGTAGAAACACAGCCTCCAACTTCAAGGAGTTGTTTGCAATTTGGTCCAGGTGAAAAGATAAGAAATACAAAAGTGCATGTTTGAGAGCTGGAGAATGTGTTACAGACTCTAAATCCTCAGTTTAATACAGTAGTCACTTGCCACACTGAGCACTTGAAATGTGGCTAGCCCAAATTGGGATGGTTTGTATGTATAAAATATAAACTAGATTTCTAAGGCCTAGAATAAAATAAAAATATCTCATGAATAATTTTAAAGTAACTATATGTAGAAATGAAAATATTTTGGAAATAACAAATTAAATCATTAAAATTCATTTTACCTATTTCTAGAAAATATAAAATTACATGTATGCTTTTGTATTTTATTTCTGTCAGAGAACATGGCTTTAAAAACTGTATTTCAGGGGCACCTGGGTAACCCAGGTGGTTAAGCGCCCGCCTTTGGCACAGGTCATGATCCCAGGGCCCTGGGATCGAGTCCTGCATCGGGCTCCCTGCTCAGTGGGGAGTCGGCTTCTCCCCTCCCTCTGCCCCTCCACTCATGCTTGCTCTTTTTCTCTCTCAAATAAATAAAATCTTTTTTTAAAAAACTGTATTTCAGATGAATGGGAGCTTAGTAGAGAACGGAGTAATCTGGGTCCCCTGGAAGAAATGGACCTTGAATAGGTCTTGCTGAACTTGGAGAGGAAGAGAGAATAAAAGGCATGTCAAATCTGGGAAATGGGCTTTGATGGGATGAAAGTGGAGAGAGAAGGTAAGAAAGGGAACTGAGGGAGGAGAAGATATAGTTTGGGGGGATTACAGAGAACAACCTGATGAGGATGGAGGAGGAGGAGGAAGAAGGAGTACAAAGAGGTTGAGTTTTTAAAGCCAGGCAGAGGTTTGGAGTACCTCAGAAGTAAGGCAACCTTTACAAGGGTTTGAGTAAGGGAAATTTTGGATAAAAGCGGAAATTAAAGAAGAAAACTCTAGCAGTGAGTAATTTAAACCTCTCATCATATTAGAAGGTTCTTACAACATCATTAAATTCAGATTCCCAAATAACATCACAAACTAATACCACAATAGCCAATTCAACATGAAATAACAGCACATTCTCACATACCCAATAAACCTTGCCCTTTAGTCAAAGTTTATTTTTTGTTTTTGTGTGGGGGGGGGGGTGTCATTTTCAAGTGCTATCACAGAGAAATGCTATGATTTCTAATAGGGAGGGATAGAAGAGAATGGAAAGTAAAGTAAGAGGCTTAGAAACACTTTCAGATGATGCCATCTGAATTAACAGTCCCCTTTCTTTATCTATAAAAGAAGCTGTCTTTTCTTGAAAGCCCTTGGAAATGATGAAGTGTCCATCAATAAACATCAATTCTTTTTAAATCATAATGTTTGCCACTCTTCCTCTATCTCACTCTATGTTGGTCCAGAATGTGACTGTCACAAATATCTGGGTGAACACAATTGTGAAATGTGGTCATAAAATAAGCGATTATTTTTAAACTCATCTTTGTCACATTGTGATGCTCCACAAAGCACCTTTCCCTGGGCTACAATTCATTTTAATTGATCCCATCAGCACCATATCTATATCCTGAGTGACTTCACAATACCCTCTATTTCCAGAGAAGCCCATCAGGTTATGGGTTTGTTAGTAATAAAAATTACCAAGGAGCAGTCTGCGGATGATAAGAGCAATACAAATATTAAAGGAGAAGTAATAAGAGAAATAATGAGCATCCTGCTCATTCCTTGGAAGTGAACAATTCTGAGCTCCCTGAAGCCACACTTAACCTACCATATTAAACAGTAATGGACAAATATTAGAAATGTTGATGTCAGGCTTTTAGAATCCGTTGGCATCAAAACATCATTTAAAAGTTAAGTTCTCCTAAGTATTTTTCATCAAGTTTCCTTCCACAGTATTCTTTTCCTAGTAGGACAGAGCCTTAAACTCCAGAAGAATAATTTTGCTCCTGTTTTAATTATTTGTTCACTGATTCACTCCAGAGTGTGAGCTGGGAAAAAAAGGGAAGTATCATAAAGTCTTTTATGCACCACGATTTTCCACGATGTCACTATTGGTAGCACTTCCCTGTGCCAAGACTATTTGCAGAGCTGAGTAAATGAGCATCCAGCAAGCTGCTGTGGGGACATCAGCACCAACCAGAGCACAGGCCAACCAGAGCACAGGCCTCACACATTTTGCCTTCACCCAGCCTCCTTAGGGTTGTACCTGCTAAACCTTTAAGACAGATCACAGAGCAAGGGAAGGGATAGAACAGCCCCAATTGCACTGACAGCTCTTTTTCTCTCTCACAAGAATCAGTTGGACTGGAAGGTGAGTTATTCTGCGGGAGTGAGAAAGAGGTGATAGGATCAGAAGAGCCTGAGAGGGCCTTCATTTGAGGTGACTATTTTAGGATGGAAAACTGACTTAATGAGTATAATTTACTTGAAGTGACTCTGAGGGGCTCTTTTGATGAAGAAATCCACCCTGGACTGGAGGCACCTTGCAAGAGGCAGATTCAGGCAAGCTAAGAGGGCGTGCTGGAGAGGAGGCAGGAGTTAATGTCCAATAAGCAGTACCAGCCCAGTGGCCTCCCATGTTCGGGGCCCACAGCCAGCATTACTCAATCACAGCACTGCTATCACAACCCTTGTCGATAAAGGGAACAGGGCACCAACTCCTGATGAATGGGCATTTGCACGTAAGGTGAACTCTGTGTGCCATACTTGCTTGATTTTAGGCTTAAAAGTGAAAGGAACAACCATTTTCCTTTGCAATTTGATTTATCCAATGTCACTTGGGAGAAAGGCAGGCAGGCAGGCAAAGCTTCAGAGGAGAGCAAAGATAAATTTTGATATACTAATACTAAGGATATAATTATAATATTTTTATAAAGATTTTATTTATTTTTTTGACAGAGAGACACAGAGAGAGAGGGAACACAAGCAGGGGGAGTGGGAGAGGGAGAAGCAGGCTTCCCACTGAGCAGGGAGCCTGACATGGGGCTTGTTCCCAGGACCCTGGGATCATGACCTGAGCCAAAGGCAGACACTTAACAACTGAGCCACCCAGGCACCCCTAAGGATATAATTATAAAAATAATTGTCAATTTCTGAGTCCCTACACTTAAATTGTGCCAGATATTATAAGTGTCATTTCTTTTTTCTTTTTTTAAGATTTTATTTATTTATTTGACAGAGAGAGAGAGACAGCGAGAGAGGGAACACAAGCAGGGGGAGTGGGAGAGGGAGAAGCAGGCTTCCTGCCGAGCAGGGAGCCCGATGTGGAACTCGATCCCAGGACCCTGAGATCATGACCTGAGCCGAAGGCAGATGCTCAACCGACTCAGCCACCCAGGTACCCCATAAGTGTCATTTCTAATCCCTATGATAACCCTTTGCAGTGGGCATTATTATCATTGCCCCCACCACCACCCCTTCCTTCTGTGGAGGAAACTGGGATGCAAAGAAGCGACTTTCCCCAAACCAGAGTAGCAGAGCAGAGATGAGAACTCTGACCCTCTGGTTCCAAGTCCCAGATTTACTCTTCTAAGTCATTTCCCCAAGTGGGAGGTGGTTTTAATGGTATGCACTTATTTGAGGCACCTGGGCAGCTCAGTTGGTTGGGTATCCGACTCTTGATTTCGGCTCGGGTTGTGGTCTCAGGGTCATGGGATCAAGTCCTGCATTGGGCTCCACACTGGGAATGGGTCCTGCTTGAGATTCTCTCCCTCTCCCTCTCCCTCTGCCCCTACTCTACCTCCCCCTTGCACGCTCTCTCTCAAAAATTAAAAAAATTCAAAAAATTAAGGTATGCACTCATTTAACATTTACCTTTTATTTATAGAAGTGATAGTGGTTTTCTATTTACAGAAGTGATATAAAATCTTCCTTTAAAATAAATTACATTTCAAAAACTAACACTGATTTAAAGAAAAATATAAGAAAGTAATCTCAGATATTTACAAGAATATGGCAAATGACACTGTGTTAAATACATCCATTTACTAGTAAGTCAAAGTGAAACAACTTGAAATAGTGATTTTTACTGATCACTCCTTAAAGCTCACACAAAAGAGGCAGTACTCAAACCTCAATGTACAGGGTGAAGAAGGAGTTTACTGGCCTATTGGGCTTCCTCTTCTACACTCTTTGGGAAACTCCATCTATGTTAATGAAACACTCATAGGCCTGTGTAGGAGTTGTCTATTCTCAGTAAACTGAGTTCGTAGTCAGGAAATAGAGAGGTGTCTGCTTTGCATGTTATTCCCGTAAGGTCAGGATCTGTGCTTGTAATAGTGACAATCGGCTAATGTATACAATTAAGGCATGCAGATGGACTAAGGAAAGCAAGGGGGGAACCCCAGGAGCTGGTTTCCTTTTCCAGATATCTTATATAAACAGTACTCAAAGAATGACCCAAAAGTTGGTTTTTTAAGGTAGCATGGGACCAATGCTTTGAGGGCACGTAGTTTCTGTAGAACTCCTGAAATGACATGATGCACAAATGTCCCCATTACCTCTAAAGTGTAACCTGTTCCGACCTCCAGGAGTAGCTGATGGACAAAAATATAAATTTCCAGAGTGACTTCCTGATTTTTTTCCACTTTTTTATTTTTAGAGAAAACTCTAACAATATCAAATCACCCCTAGCCAATATCATCTACGGAGATCATTAGCAAATGTTACGAGTATGGTTCCTGAACTCTAAGATCCACCCCCCCTCACATTTCAACATTTCTGAAATTAGATTGTACCTGGCACCTGACTGTACATTCAGTGTGGTCTTTTTTTTTTCCTTCTTCATTGCATCTTCCACCTGATTTCCCCTTGGAATTGGGTTAATACAATGCTCACATGTTTTATTGGGAATTAGGAACAGTCATAATTTTAGAAGTGTGTCACCAAATATAAGCCTCTCTATATATTATTGGCTTTGAAGTCATTTCTTTTTTAAAACCATTAAACACTGAAACACGTTGTCGGGAAAATGCATTTGAACAAGGGACCAAGTGGTAGAAAGGAAAAAAAAAGAAAAATCATCAAAAGAATGCTACTGTGTCCCAAAGGTTAGAGTCACCTTACTATCAAGAGAGAAAGTTCAGAGCAAAGAAAACCAGATAATTCATAAATTGAAAATTCCAGTGCTCATTTATCTTTATTTTTAATAATTCCATTTGCGCGCATGTGTTAGATCACAAGGTCATGATGTTACTCTTCGTGCTGGCTTCTCATGTAAATTACAAATAAGTTTTTATGATAATGATTTATGGGGTTAGCTATTCATCTTCCCAACAAAGACTTACCTACAAAGAAACAATTATTCTGCCTCTCAGAAGGGATGTCATGAAAGGAATGGTTTCCAGATGCTTTGATTAAAAAAAGCTTAAAGAACATATGCAACATAAAATTCCAATGCAGGCAAAACTCATCTTGTTAATAGTCAAAACAGTGGCTTTGGTGAGAAGGGAGGGGGCAGTGATAGAGAAGGGGCCTCAAGGTCCCTTCTGGGGCAGGGAAGCTGACAATGTACTTTTTCCTGACCTGGCTGGTGATTACACAGGTATGTTTACTTTGTGATAATTCACTGAGCTGTGCACCTATGAATTGTGCATTCTTCTGTATATGTGCTATGCTCCTCGAATGAAGAAGAAGTTTACAGAATAAATGTAAAAGATACAGGATTTCTTATAATATATTATTTGTTGCCCAGAAAAAAAGAGGGGGGATTTATTCTGCCTTCAGGTAAACTGCACTAGGGGCTTTAATATTACATTGATACATAGTAAATGTTGACCCTAGGAGCATTAATCTTGTTCTCCCAAGTCATTATCTGTTCTCTAGCATTATCAGAATAGAATATATCTCTATATAAATAACAATTTCTGGTCATTCTCAAAGAATAACACTAAACGTGAAAATCAGAAATATCGATCTTGTGTTGGCATAAAGATGTTTCTACTGAAGTGAAATAGTTTCTGTAAAATTGTAGACTTGCTGTCCTAACACACATATCTGGTCCTGGAATTATCCTGTTCAGGAGACACACACAAGTGAAAATGACCTCTTTCAGTAAGCGGTTCCAACAGGATAGTTTTAGGGTATGGATGCTGGATTCCTCTATCTCAGGTTATCCAGGTTACTGAGGACTGAGACTCAATCTACCCTCCTCCTGCCCCCACCAGCAAACAGGGAGGACTCCATGAATGGGTGCAGCTTTGGACAGAGATGAGAAAAGGATGAAGCAAAAGAGGACTATGTCCCTGGGAACCAGTCGAAAATGGAAGCACTCAAAACACTTGTCCGAAATTCTAATGAACAATATGTGTGGGACATTAAACTGACATGCCAACTTTGTTTGCTCCATCACTGACTCTGGGTGGTGCCTGTTAACTAGCAAATGAAAGCATGGAGGCCCCAACATCTCTTCCCACTCCCAGGGTAGATTTAGGTCAGAGGGTAAGGGCTAGTATTCCTCATGAAGGCTTTTGCACTCTTGCTGAATAATGCCCCTGCAAAAGGTACATCCATGTCCAAATCTCTAGAAGCTATGAATGTCACTGTATTTGAGAAAAGTGTCTTTGCAGATGTAATTAAATTAAGGATCTTGAAATGAGGTTATCCTGTATTATGCAAGTGGACCCTAAATTCTTTGACAAATGTCCTAAAGACAGAAACAGAGAAGGCAGTGTGAGATTGGAGGGGCAGAGGTTGGAGTAATGTGGCCAGGAGCCAAGGAAGCAAAGGAATGCCAATAGCCATCCAAAGCTGGAAGAGGCAAGAAAGGATTGTCCCCTAGAGCCTTTGGAGCGAGTACAGCCCTGCCAACACCTTGACTTTGGGCTTCTGGCCTCCAGAACTGTGAGAAAATAAAGTTCCATTACTATAAGTCATCCAGTTTGTGGTAATTTGTTATAGCAGCCCTAGGAAACTAATACAACCCCCAGATATGCCCTTGGAGACACTGCTCATCAGGAAGCATGCAATTCCCTACTGGATGAAAAATACTCATCCTTTGGTAAATTGTAGGCATTTATTTTTTCTCTGGGTGGCAAGTGGTAGAATATCTCCCCAGGGGAACACAAGAGACAGAGTACACCAGAGACAAGTCATTGCCCCTGCTCTCCTCATACACAGACCCCTCTGACAGACAAGATAGACACTTGAACTTTTTTTATGTCTAAACTATTTCACTGAATGAATCATTCTAGAAGTCTGGTAAATTCAAATACCTTAAAGTAGATGATAACTAATTTCTGACTGGTGAAAGGAGCCTAACCATTCCTGGCAATTACCAACTAATGTCTTTCAACTCAGTTTTACTGAAAATATAACTAATTACCAGGAATTATGGTGCTTCCTTTGCCTTTCCTGTATCTGCATCATTCTTATCTCATTTATCTCAGGCACACCTCCAGTCACTGCCCCATTTCTTTGCTCACTCAGCTCACTCAGGTCCCTATCACTCACAGAAACCTCTGCATCTGCTGGGTACCTGGAAGGGTTCAGCCTTCTTCTCTCCTCTCTCCCTGTTTGACTGGGCCCATGCCTTTCCCAACCCCTCCTCAACACTACTACCAGTCCCACTCATCTCCCTTACCTGCGTCCACAACATAGAATCTTTCAAAAAGATACATAATCAGCAGGGAAATGCAAAGGCAAACAATAAGATATCACCTCACATCCATCAGAATAGCTACTATCCCCCCAGAAAAATAAAACAACCCCCCCAAAAAAAAACAGAAAATAACAAGCATTGGCAAAAATACAGAGAATTTGGAACGTTTGTCTACTGTTTGTCAGAACGTACACGAGGCAGGCAGTCATCGTAGAAAATAGTTTGGCAGTTCCTCAAAAAAAAAAATGGAAACAGAATTACCATATGATCCAGCCATTCCACTTCTGGTATATACCCAGGGGAGTTCAAAGCAGGGTCTCGGGCGCCTGGGTGGCTCAGCTGGTTGGGCGACTGCCTTCAGCTCAGGTCATGATCCTGGAGTCCCGGGATCGAGTCCCGCATCGGGCTCCCTGCTCGGCAGGGAGCCTTCTTCTCCCTCTGACCCTCTTCTCTCTCGTGCTATCTCTCATTCTCTCTCTCAAATAAATAAATAAAATCTTTGGAAAAAAAAAAGAAAGAAAGCAGGGTCTCAAGGAGATATTTGTACAGCCATGTTAATAGCAGCATTATTCACAGTAGCTCTAAGGTGGAAACAACACAAGTGTCCATCAATGGATGAATGGATACACAAAATGTGGTTTATACATACAATGGAGTACTATTCGATCTTCCAAAGGAAAGAAATTGCACATGCTACAACATACATGAACCTTAGAGACATGAGGCTAAGTAAAATAAGCCAGTCATAAAAAGACAAATACTTTAAGTGGTATCTAGAGTAATGAAATTAATAGAAACAGAAAGTTGAATGGTGGTTGCCAGAGCTGGGAAGAAGAGGAAGTGGGAAGTTGTGGTTTATTGGGTACAGAACTGCAGTTTTACAAGATGAAAAGATCCTGGAGATTGGCTGCACAGCAATGTGAACAGACTTAATGATACTGTTATATACACTTAACAAAGGTAAATTTTGTTATGGATATTTTACCACAATAAAAAATAAAAATTAAGAAAGATATAAAATATTCCAAATACCTGGAAAAGCACAGAGAATAATACAACCACCTACTTAAAGCTCTTCTCCTGCTCTCTGTACCCCTAGCCCCTCCGCCTCCCAAAGTTGGTGTGCATCTGGGCCATGCATTATTCTTCTACTTTTACTTTTTATCTACCCCCTAGCAATATGTAGTGTTAACCTGATATATCTCAAAAATACAATGTTGCACGGAGAACAGCAAGTTGCAAAATACTATTAACGTACATTTTAAAGGCACACAAACACAAAAGGCAACTTTGAGAAGAAGTGACTGTCTTCACACCTATAGACTAGACTCTGCTAAAGTGAACCGTTCTCAGATTTAACTTCTAAAACAAAACTGAAATAATCTGCCTGCTTCTTGGTGAGCAGTGTCTGTAACCTCACACTTGAGGTCCTATTTGTGTTCCCTTGGCTCCTTGGTCAGATTGCTCACTGGATGCCCCTCCCATTCAGCCTGGCTAAGACCTTAGTCTTCCCAGTTGTGGCTTCACCTCCTGGCCTGGGCAACACAGTCATGGACAGCTTATCATAGATTTGATACCTAGCCCCGGGATCTTCCTGCCTCTGTGTTCACAGCCACAGATGCCCCAATACCTGGCATACCAGAGCATAATAGACAGGCCCTGGAGACTGCAGGGATTAACAGATAATTTTGAAAATATGCATTTTTATTTTAGGTTTATGTTAAAACATAGCTGTATGCATTATAAAAATACATGAACAATTCAACTATCAAAAAATCTAATAAAACACAAAAACTGAGACACAAAGCTGAGTATGTGGGCCCTTTTTGTGTCAAGAAACTAGCAAGTTATCTGGTCATAAACATTATTTTACTTTTCATATTCATCCTCAACACAGTCAATGTGTGACTTGGATTACCCACTCCTGGTGATGGAAAGATTATTTCACTTTTGTATAGACTAGATCTTCAGTTTTTAATGAAGGCTTCATAGTCAAGTAATCTTACCTAAAAATCAGCAGAAAGCCAGAATGATATGTGACAAGCTTAAATGTCTTTGCTCTTTACTTTTCTGCATTAGGAAAGCAATTTTTACAAGGCACTACAGTGCACTCTGTATATAGTCATTTTTGGTTTCTAATTGAATGCAATGGCATTGCTAAGCAGAAGCAAGGCAGATTGTGGTTTTGCATGTGTCCAACAAATACATCATTTTCTTATCAGGTGTCCTTATTTCCCTTACATATATCTCAAAAATGGAGTTCACTGTCTTCTGAAAATATAAAGACCTTTGACTTTATAACCTTATGCCTGGATCAAAACTCTACTCCAACACTCTTTAGTAATGGGCCCTGAGCAAATTGCTTCACTTCTCTGAGGCTCAATTAGTCACAGGTCTAACGAGGTTAATAAAACCCACCTGACTTGGACTGACCAGATGAGAGGTAACACACTCGAAGCACCTAGCACAGTGCCAGGCATAACATAGTTATGACCAAGGTGTAACAGAACTCTTTTTAAACCACTTCATGAAAATCAAATAAAGGTTAAGGATAAACTCAAAGAATCTATTAATTTGGTTTTTGTTACTTTTGTGTTTGTTCATTGGTTTGTTCCTGTTCTTGCTGATGTGATCGGTTGTTCTCTAGATTAACCAAATCAATCTACTGGGTTGGCTATTAACGTGGTCATGGCCATTTACAATTAATCCATATTTACGGTATAGGGATAGAAAAATTTTCCCTTCTTCCCTCTAAGTTCTTTGGCTGATCTAATAATTAAATTGACATAAGACAGATTAACAGAACAAAAAGAAATTTCATTTTGTATGTATAGGAGCCACAAAGATATGAGACTCAAGGGCAAATCGGGCAGTTGAGGCTTATATGCTATCCTGAGCTGAGAGATCAGATAGGGGCCTGAGACTTCAAAAGGGAGAAGGGTAATTCACAGAACAGTAAGAAGAGATGTTTGGTAATTAGATGTTTGCCCTGCCATACAGATAGGTTATTCAGATAAAAATCTCACTCTGGTAATAACTCTCTTTCTGGGCCAGGCCCCCCTTAAGTTCTTTTAGATAGCTGAGGAAGAGGTCAAAGTTTTTCTTAGGTCTGCTGGGTCTTGACTGACTTCAGCTCAAGATAATCCATATGCCAAAGTGGCATATTTTGGGGTAGCAAAACTGGCTCCCCTTCAAAGAATAACTACTGGGGGCACCTGGGTGGCTCAGTCATTAGAGCATCTGCCTTCAGCTCGGGTCGTGATCCCAGGGTCCTGGAATCGAGCCCCACATCGGGCTCCCTGCTCGGCAGGAAACCTGCTTCTCCCTCTCCCACTCTCCCTGCTGTGTTCCCCCTCTTGCTGTGACTCTCTCTGTCAGATGAATAAATAAAATCGTTTAAAAACAAAAACAAACAAAAAACAAAGAACTACTGGATGACTTTCTAGGAAAAAAAAGATGGAAGTTGGATCCCCAATTCACACTATACACCAGGATAAACTCCACATGGATCAAACATTTAAAACAAAACATGAAAGAACTATAAGAAATTGGAGAATTTTTTTATAAACTTAGAGAGGGAAGGCCTTTCCAACTATGACTCACAATTTAGGTGTCATAAAACAAACAAAAAAATATCAACCAATACAGCTACACAAAAATAAGACTAAGAAAAAAAACGTGTCAAAATCAAAAACCAAATAAAATACTAGGAAGTTAATTACAACTAATTCTATAGACAAAGGGCTAATCTCTACAGGATGCAGTAAGTTGCTAGAAATTAAAAAAAAAAAAACACCAAAAATCCAATAGAAAAAATGGGCAAAGTATAAAACGGGGGGGGGGGAGGAAATACAAATGATCCTGAAACATATAAAAAGATTTCAATTGTGATCGCAATAAAAGCAATGCAACAATATACCACACTAAGTTACAATATTTCACCTAGCACATCTTCAAACATCCAAGTTTGATTAAACATCTGGTTGGCAAATTTGTGGGAAATATGGGCTCTTCATTCACTACTGGGGGAGTAAAATAATATAACACCTATGGAGGGAAATTTGGGGATATATTTAAAAACTATAATTGGATTTATCCTAGCAATCCTGCTTCTGGGAATTTATCTAAGGGTATACCTGTGCACTCAGAAAATCACGTGTTATTCATTACAAAATTGCTTGTAATAGCATCAACCGGGAAGCAATTCACATGTCCATCTAAAGGTGACTGGTTATATAACTATAGTTCAGCCACAGAATGGAATGTTCTGCAGCTCTTACAAAAGAACTAGGAAGACCTCTACACGCTGACAAAGAAGAACAGATGGTTGAATGAAAAAAGTACAAAACTGGCCACAGAGTATGAGAATCTTATCTAAGAAAGGAAGGTAATATGGATACATATTTGTATTTTCCTGAATTTTCATAAAGAGATACCAGATAGACACAAAAAATAGAAGAAAGTGGTTTCCTACAAAGGGCAGGAGGAATATAGTGGATGGAGCTAGACTTGCCAGTGTATTAATTTTAATATCATTTGGATTTTTTAACATGTGAATGCATTATCTATTCATAAAATTAACTTTGATTTATTGATTGATTACCTGCTATGTAGAAAGCCTGGTGTTCAGCACTACAGTAACACTTTCAAACTAGCTACAATGAATATTTATAAGCATCTATGTGCTAGACATGATGCGTTGCACTCGCTGGTAGGAGGTGGGGGAGGAAGAGAATTCATGCTTTATAAGTTATATTGGAGTAAGGTCCCATCTCTGATTCTGCTTTCCCTCAGGGCCGACCATGAATATGATCTTAGGTGAGACAAAATACATACGGATAAAAAGATAACTATCAACAGTGCAGAACAGTGCTAACTAAATACCAAAGGAAAAATGTTCTAGATCAGACCAGGGAAACCCCATTGGCCAAACTGGTCCAGAAAGGCTTCAGAGAAAGCAGAACTTGAAATGTGTCTTGGGTATCATATAAATTAAGTTTTTTTCACAGAAGTTCTTCTGTAGAAAAAGTTTTCAGAACCGTCCTGATTCTGATTTTTCAGAAGTGGGGATGGGGTGTGTGAGGAGATAAGAAGCACACGCCCCATCATTTCTACTCAACTTTCAAAAAGTGAAGAACACTGCAAAATTAGTTCTTCCTGGTCATCTTAGTCCTTCCTCAAAACAGAATTAGTACACAGAATTAAGAGTTGGATTGAAACTCAAAATTTAAAAAGTCTCACTTCTTCATTTTATTCCTTTCCAATTTAAAATTTTACATCATCCCAGGAAACTTTTCTCTCTGACAGCTTTCACAGACATTTTCTCTGCATAGGTTGGCCAGAATCAAGAGAGGAATTGTAAGTTTCTGTTCCTGTCCTACACTTACAAAGCGGTTTCACTTTGTAAATGCTCTTCCAGCTGCCACAATTAAAAGAGGGAACACAAACTTGAAGGAGTCATTTGTCAACTCTCAGGATTGTACTGTCCATTTATTACCTGAATGGCCACTTTGGCACAGCTTAGCTCGCCCCTGAATGCTCCCAGGAGGGGTACTCTCTACCACTGTCATCTTGATACAACTCTTCCAGGAAGTTCTTATGTTGAGATGGACAACCTATCTTCAACCCACTGGTTCTACTGCTAGCCTCGGAACCCTGCAGACAAGACAAACTCATCTCACAGAAGTTAAACTAGCCACTCCAAAAGAATCACCCTCCTTACATTAGTGTGGAGTCAGGGTATGGGGGTGGGGTGGGGGAGGGGAGTAAATAATGTGTTGTTGTTGCTGCTGTTTGGTTCTAAAAAAGCCCTGATCAGGTTTGCATTGAAGTTAATAAGGTAACAATATTTTGATTAATTGCAAAATAGGAATATTATAACATATTACCCTGAATGTACTATTTAGTCATCTAGTTGACCAAATTCACTTGAAAAATAATGTTTTCAGAAGTGCATCTTAAATGCAAAATAAGTAGAATGACTGTCTTCTAAGCATGCACTCTGAAGTATTTCAGTAGCTCCCATTATTATAGGTCCAAGGTGCTCAAAGAAACAATTCAGAAGGGATAATCAAGAAACAGGCCTACTTCTCTCCCACCAGACTTATTATGGCCACAGAGAAATGAGGTCTTTGAACACATTCCTGGAGAATAAGACTCACTTTGAATAAAGTGCTGTCACCTAAGTTAGTAATACCCCGAGCAAGTTGTATGGCTCTCTGAGGAAAGAATTAGCCTACTCATTTGGGAATTTAGTGATGTTTGGAATGCAGAAAGTGACAATGAGGTTGGAAATGGATTGGCTTTGGGGCTTGTTCTGCTATATAAATAATAATGAACCTTTTCCAACAGGAAGTAATGTGAAATGAAAAAAAAAATCTGTCCCTAGAGTATAAAATTATCTCATAAACCAATTTGCATTTCTCCACTCCAAGCATATTTTCTGGGAGTTCTATGTAGAGAGAGAAAGCTGCTGAATGATAATTAATTTTAACAAGCACTTGGCAGACCGAGCGGGACAGTACACAAGCTGCCCTAGAGCAAGTACGAATTTGAACTCAACTTTTTACCATGTTTTTTTCCCACCATGACAATATGTAGGCATGAAAATGATCAGGACTTCAACTTTACTTTGTTCTTTCTTTTTTCTTCATTTGGATTTTTCTTTCTTTTAATTCAACTTGAATACACAAGCAGTTTACAAACACAGTTAAGAAATGTGGGAGATAAATGGATCTTGGTGTAGCAACACCTGAAGGGTATTAGGTATTTGTTATTCATCAAAGGGACCACTTGTTTTTCTTTTCTTTTTTCCCCATGTTCGGAAAAGAAATATACACATCTCCTGGCTTATAAGGTATAGTTCATTAGTGGAAAAAGTGCTTTAGAATGAGATCTTTATGTCATTTCCCATGCAGTATTTTCATTCTTTCTTAAAACACGACTTGGTAAAAGCAAGTGAGATCTTTGAGATGTGATCAGCAATGTTCCAGCACTACTTCTCTTTTACATCCCTGCACATGGAATACGGGCAAGCAAATAATGAGTCATTTCTGAAGAGGAAAATAAATTTTGAGAGAACTAATACTATGATTTGATAGTAATAACTTATCTCTCATCTATCCATCTAGTTTATTGTTCTATACTAAATTATTTATGCATGTCTGTAACTTTATAATTTATATGAAAAAGTGCAAAATCTTAACTATGGAAAAAAAGACATCCTGTAATTTCCCAAACAAGCTACTAAAAAGATGACTATCTCTCTACATATTTTCAGATGAAAAACAATGACATGATAATCCATCCCTCCTTATATTTTTGAAAACAGACTACCTGTGACTCAGTTGCTTGCTCTCACAAAGAACTAATTAACCTTCATGATTAACAACTCATCAAATTCCATTACTTCTATAAAGGCAATACTTTTTATCTTTCATATCAAATGTAAGCTCATAATTAATGCCATGTGTAAAATTGCAGGTTAAAAATAATGTGTCTGAATTTCTTATCCTCTTTCTTTGGAAGTATATGAAATGTTTACTCTACCTAGAAATCTTGATGCTTCAGTGGCCTGTTATTTTTGTCACCTACAAACATAATATTCAAATTAAGCTTTTCCTTATCAGGATCTCTCTTGATCATGTGCCACATTTGGAGCTTAGTAAATTTCTGCAAAGTCAAATCTATGTACCCACTGAAAGAATTTTCTTAATTTATTCTTGATTCTGATGGGAACTTTCTTAAATTGCACTCAACATTTACTCAGACTCTAACATAAGCAAGGCACTATGCCTAGAGGTAAGGGGCACACAGGTGAGTAAAATGAGGTCCTCAGGAAGCTTTTTAGATTAAAAGGACAAAGACTCTATTTACTTTATGTTGATAAAAGGGAGAGAGTTCTCACCTGGTTGCTAGCACACAAAGGTGTTAGTTACAGATCTGCCCCAAACTAAAGGTATGACCTTGAGAAAGCGTCTCTGTTCTTGCCCTCTCAATCTCTTCTTCATCTGTAAACCAGGCATTAGGATTATCCTTATTCAACAAACATCAATTGAGCATCTACCATGTGCTAATAGTGCTACCCTTAATGAGCAATTACCATGGGGCAGGTATCAGAGTAAACATTTTATGTGCATTATCATTTAATCCTCAAAGCAATCCCATTTTCTAGAGGAGGAAACTGAAGCTCAAAGATGGTAAGTAACTTGCCCAAGGATACAAAGTAGCTGAGCCAGGATTCAAATCTAAGGTTGGCCTGACTCCAAAGCTGATCCCTTTAATTTTTTTTTTAAGATTTTATTTATTTATTTGACAGAGACAGAGACAGCGAGAGCAGGAGCACAAGCAGGGGGAGTGGGAGAGGGAGAAGCAGACTTCCCGCGGAGAAGGAAGCCCAATGCGGGACCCGATCCCAGGACCACAGGATCATGACCTGAGCCGAAGGCAGACGCTCAACGACTGAGCCACCCCTGAGCCCTAAAGCTGATCCCTTTAAACAGTACATCATGTTGTTGCCACCATCTCTAACAGTTTCTAATTTCTTTATTGTTAAGTTTTTTATTTTAATCCCAGTGTAGTTAACATAGTGTTATGATAGCTTCAGGTGTACAATATAGTGATTCAACAATTCCATGCATTACTCAGTGCTCATTGTGGTTAAGTGTACAAATAGATTCTAATTTCATTATTACATGGTTATTTACCCTAAACTTGTAAAATGTAAATACAAAGAGTTTGATTTTTACAGCGGAGGGGTGGAGGTTAAGGGTATACAACAGAATGTCACATTGATTCCAACCAGGGAAATCCAAGGAGATTGCCTGGAGGAGGCAGCATGTGGCTGCAGTTAATGAGATTCCCTCACACAGAATTGGAGGGGTAAGGGCATTCCAGGCCAAGAGAACTAGGTGAGTGGTCACAAAGCAGTAAACACTCATAGATCTGCAAGAAATTGTGGAAAGGGCAGTAAGAATGAGGCCCTGAAAATTCAGCTCGAGCCAGATTGTGGAGAGCTGTTAGTCATGCTAAGGACCCTGCACACTCTGGGAAATAGGCAGCTTCTGAAAGTTGTACATGAGAGTGGAATGATTAGTACCTTGTTTTGAGCTTATTTCTTTGTTTTGTTGTTTTTAATTATTTACAACCAGTGAGAACTGTTAGCAAGGCTGCCAAACACAAGATGAACATAGAAAACCAGTGATACTAAACACTAGCAACAAATAATTTAAAATGTCATTTTCAGAAGAAACAATTTGTAATAGCAACACAATTAAAATATAACTTGGGAAAAATCTCAAAAAATATGTGAAGTGTCTTTTACACAAAAATTATAAAGCCTGAGGGGCACCTGGGTGGCTCGGTCGGTTAGGCGTCTGCCTTTGGCCCAGGTCATGATCCCAGGGTTCTGGTATCAAGCCCCATGTGGGGCTCCCTGTTCAGTGGGGAGCCTGCTTTTCCCCTGCCTGCTGTTCCCCCTGCTTATGCTTGCTCTCTCCCTCTTTCTCTCTCTGTGTCAAATACATAAATAAAATCACTTTTAAAAATTATAAAACCTAATTAAAAAATATATGAGAAGTTGAAGTAGAGAAATATGCCATCCTTATAAATGGAAAGACAATAAATTGGCCTATAAATTGAATGCAACTCCAATGAAAATCTCACAGAGCTTATTTGTAGTAGAGGCCAGTCAGTCCTTATAGTCACATGGAAAAGAAAGGGTCAGTTTTGTCAAGATAATTTTGAAGAAGAAAAAGGGTAGATGTCAAAACCCCACAGATGTCATATTAAGAGGTACAAATTTCCTGCTATAAAACAAATAAGTCACAGAGACTTATTTGAGAAGGTCAGCATAGGAATACAGTCAATAATACTGTAATAACTGTGTGGTGACAGATGGTGACTACACTTATCGTGGTCAGTAACAAGTACTATACGGAACGTTGAATCACTATATTATACTCCTAAAACTAATTTAACATTGTATGTCAACTGTATTTCAATAAAAACAAACAAAAAAAAACAGATGTCAAACATTTTAAAACTAGGTGACCTGAGATTGCCCCAAGGACAGTTACGGTTTTCTATTTCTTTTTTGGGTTAAAGAAATAGTGTGGAGGGAGGGAGTAGGAAAGATGACACTGATGACAAAAAGACAGGAGCTCCTCATCCACTTTAAATCAAAGTGACCCTGAACCTTAAACACAGTGGTTCTGACTCATAAAGTCAAAAGCTGTTTTCAAAAGAAGCCCTCACAAGATAGGGGCCTGGCCAAAGGATAACAATTCTAAGAAGTTGGAATAAAGTTTCAATCAGCCAGCTGGCATGTACTAATCACCGGATATGTGCCGAAAACAAAGGAGCTAGAAGATGAAATTGTAAGCACAGCACCCTGGGTAGAGGCAGAAGTCACACGAAATAACTAGAGAAACCACTTTTAAAAGCAACACACTAGTAAGTGTAGTCAAGTACAAGTATAAACGAGAAAATGCTGAGAGCTGCCTGGGGGGTGGGGGGGAACCACAGCCAGACCGGCTCAGGGAGACCTTGTGAAACAGGCCTGGGAAGTGTGTGGCTATAGGAGTTACTGTGGTTGAATGCTACTTGGTCCCCTGCCACTCTCGCATTCTAGCAGGACAGCACCAAAACTATCACTCTGCACTACCCATTGCATCTAAATTCCATCAAATTATGACAAACTTAACAAACTTAACAAACTTAACTTTCCATCAAATTATGACAAGCCTTCCTCTGTAAGAAACTGGCTAAGGATTTGTCTAAGATTTAAGAAATTGGTAGGCCTGTCTTCCTACTTGTTGTTCTCTTTCTTGGTGTACGTCTTATGATGCTGCAATTGGCTAGGAATTTCTTCTCCCTGGGGATTCTTTATCTTTGGCCTTAGATCATTCACAACTATTGCTTGTGGGGTACAGAGCGCCAGCAGGGAGGAAGAAACAGAGGTTAATACCTGGTGGAGGATGTGATTCCTCTCACTGAGAAGCTTATTGTTTAAAGAATGGTGAGTCCCAGAAGGACGTGAAAATATACATGAGATCGCAATGTTCCCTCACAGGAGTGCTGCCTACGCTGTGCATCATTAGAAGAGACAAGAACCCACTAGGGCTTTCTAAACCATTTATATCACACTGGCTCAAAGAACCAACTTAATATATCCAATAACCAAAGTTCCTGCTACAAGTACCTCACCTCAGTTGGGTGTTGGCTCATTCATATTCCAGCCAAAAGGTAATGTACCATAAAGTGCATACTGATAAGTCTCCAATGATTAAGGCAACCACATAAATCTCATTACTTAAAAGAAATTAAACTCACTGTGGTTTATATAGCAGTATTCCTCATCCATGTCCGATGTCAGATAGTTCGCATGCCAGTCACAGTTAAATATAATTTGCTGTAATCCTGGTAAATGGGAGGTAATCAAGAAGTCCTCAACTCCAGCTCCGAAGCAGCACAGAAGACATTTCTGAAATACATTAATAAAGAGTGGGTGGGGAGAAGGCTTCCTGACAATAACCGACATCTGTTATGTATCAATAATGTTCCCTGGGTTCTGGTTTCTATTTATTAGAATTATAAATATGTACACAGTTTAAGAGATTTATCTGATGTTTCTTATTTTTTCTGTTATCCTTGCATGGTTACTAAAATTGAGATTAGAGCCACCATTTCTTGAACGTGCTATTCTAAATCCTTAGCTTACTTGATCTCCGCTCAGCCTCACAACAACCCCATGAGAAATTATTCTGCTTGCCACTTTGTAGCTAAGGAATCTGAGGCAAAATAAGTCACATGCTGCCTGAAGTCTCACAATTAATTAAAGGCGAAGACAATACTTACACTAGCTCTGATTCCATAGCCCAACCTCTTTAACTATTCACTGCTCCCCTGGTTGTAGACACTTTTTGTATGATTGTTCATTAATATGTGGATAGGTGGATAGCTCAAAAATTTCTAAAGATAGTCTGGGGATTCTGGTTGGAAATAGAGGACTAGGAATCTTACTTGAAGAAATATTTCAATAGCACAATTTCATTTTCACTAGATGGCAAGTTATTTGGGGTGGTTTATTTGGGCTGATAAACCGAGTTTAGAGGAGGTAAGGGTTAAAGGCCTCCCAAGCCATCCTTTGGTGCTGCTAATGTAGATCACGTTACTATGTATTTAGTATCATTTTCTCTTTGGTTCCCTGAAGAAGGGCTATCTGTCCTATTTCACACCTTCAAATGTAAAATGTTATACCATATAAGTACTATGGATCACAGTACTAAGTCATAATTACTTTTTCCCTATTGATTTTTTTGCTGTGATCCACTGAAAGACATAGAAGCTACTGCTACACAATGCCTAAATAATTGATTATATGTGGGGGAAAAAATTCACATCCACTAGCCACAAAACATCACATGTACAGAGCCGCTTTAATTATATATCTTATTTCTAATGGTCATGCAGAATTTAGAAAGCACAGTTGTTCTGAAGTTGATATCACACAAAAGCCCAAACCTGTTGGAGACTAGGGATACTATTTTGAATACAGGCAAAATTTCGAAGTACGAAAAACTGTTTTGGGCACTATATTCCTTTCCCAAGCACTTAACCCGAGTCTCAATTTTACTCTAAACTGGGTTTGTTACCTGAGAAGAGCTGTCATCAACTTAGTACCAGCCTGACGTCCTCAGGTCTCAGCGGGCTCTGAAACTGCACAAAACTGGATGACATCTATACCCTAGATATGTTAGGAGAATTCAACACAACTCTTTACCTAGACTAAGGAGCACAGTACCAGACACAAAATAGGCACTAGATAAATGGTAGTTATTTGGTGCTATAAGCATATACAGCGCTGACTGGGTAAGGGGTCTAATTCTGCAGAGGGAAGAGGTTTGAGGGAGTCATTTGTGTATTTATTCTTCCTTTTCTTCCTCAGTGAATGATAAAGATGTGCTGTATGATTTTTAAAGATGAAAAATGTTAAGTGCCATTCATCTGTAGCATGAATATATACACTTGCAGACCAAAAGACTAATTAACTCGGTTTTTAGAAGTAAATCATACAGCACATCATATACAATGGTGCGTTATCAAAGGCTTAAAAACCCCAATTCGTCCACCCACACTGTGCAACTAGCAAACATGACATTTGGAAGTGTGAAAATCAAGCTTACGAAAATGTTTACACGTGAAGACAAACTTGTGGTGACTACGTACGTATTGTTGAAAAAGGAAATTACCTAACCAGACTTGGGGTGGAGTCACAGCCCACTTAATTGTGTCATAAGGAAAAAACAAATCCATTAATTCAACACACACTTGTTGAGCGCCCACTACCTGCCAAGCACAAACAAAACCATTCACAAATACTAGCTGGGCTTGCTCGCGGCGGGCAGCCTTCCCCACTAAAAACAACACTATCTCGGCTAACACCTTACTCAACATTTTCACGAAGCACGTCATGGAACAAAGGGATGGAGCAAGCTTGGCCCGCCCCCTTCCACAGGCCTCGCGCGTTCACGTAATCGCAACTCGAAAACTCCAAAACGAACCTACGGCGTCCCACGAGGAAACGAAAACTAAACAGCAACTTCTTCCGCCCACGTGAAAGATGGCGCTTGACGCGTCAACCATTCCTGCTGCCCGGTTGCTTCCCTTCGGGGGGCGGGGTCCAGAGAGAGCAGGAGGTGTGTGCTTAGGAGGTGTGTGCTTTTGTTTTCCTCACCCTTTCTCCCCTCACTGATAGTATTCGTTGAAGGTGATGGGCGAAAGATTGGGTAAAATTTACCCAGAAGAAGAGCACCAGACGGGAAACAACCGCAGCGTGAATGGGTTCGGGGTCGGGACGCGCGCGAGGGGCCCGGATCGGGGGCGGGGCCAGGGGTGGGGCGGGGCGGTGGCGGGGCTGCGGTTGCGGTCCCTGCGCCCGCGGTGGCTGAGTTGCAGGCGGTGGCGAGGAGGGTGAGTGAGAAGCCGGCGGGCCGGCGACTGTTTGGGTTTGGGGTACAGGGACCGCGCGAGGGCGGCGGCGGTGGCAGCAGCTCTCCCCAGGGCTCGGCTTGTCCTCCCTGAAGGAAACCCGGCATCGGGTTTTCCAGCTGGTGACTTAGTAGAGTTGCCTCCATCCGGGCCCCCGGCTTCCCGGCGGCGGCGGCACGGAGACCAGGGGCTGGGGATCCGGGCCTCTGGCCCTCTTTCCCGCCCGCAGTCCACGAGCCGGCCGCTTCCCGGGGTCCCGGTGTGAGATCCAGACGGACCCGTCGGACCACCTGCGCCGCGGGTTCGAGGGAAAGCACCTCGAGCACAGAGAGGCCTGGCTCTGGGCAAGGCCGGAGGGCGGGTGGTGTGCGTGAACCCCAAGTCCGGGTCGGAGAGGAGATAAAGCGGGGTGGGATGGCACGGGGGAGATACCACCTGGCTACACAATTTGAATACAAGTTTCTAGAGATTGTTGATTCCCTCTGAATTTGAGGAGCAATTCTAGACTGGGTTGTGCTCCCACTGTGTGGGTCATGACTTGCTTGCTTCACAGCTCCGAGGTTACACAGACTTACTTAAAGGAAGTGACCATTATGACTTGAGCATCACTTGACTGATAGTATCTGCTGCAGAAGGAAGGGCACTGATTACATGTCTAATACGACTACACGGCATCTGAGTCACCCCCTACTCCACCAGGCTACTATATTCAGGAGACATAGGGAAGTCATGCACTTGCTCAAGAGAGACGACCCTTTCAGAAACAGTGGAGATGCTAGGCCCTAGAAAAGTAACAGTGGTTGTGGCCAGCGGATAAATTCCAATACAAACTGTTCCCATCCCTCACCTGTGATGAAAAGCAAGGGGAACATCAAAAACTAATGATGTAATGTATGGTGATTAACATAATAAAAAAAAGAAGGAAAGAAAAGCAAGGGAACACAACATCTCTGGCTTTACATTTAATTTGTACTTTTAATTTGAAAAATACTGTTTGATACCATCTTTTATCGGACTTTAGAAAACTTTTAACATAATGGGAACCTTACAGAAGCGAGAATATATGGAAGATTAATAATATGGAGTCAGAACACTTGAAATATGATGGTGTTATGTGACACAGATACCTCTGGCCACTACCTCAGCCAAACCGTGCTACTGGAAAAGCCCCGAATTAGTTGGAAATCGCCTCATGATTGACTACTCTTTATACATCCAAAACAAAAGTGAGAGAAATTCTGGACCACATTGCTTATTGTGCACAAAGCCAGCACTAACCTGCTTCAGGAAAGTTACATAGGTGCTAAAGATTTTTTTTTCTCTCTTTATAACATTGATAAAATAGTCTCTTTATTTAGCTCTGTTAGCAGTCCAAAATTTGCTTTCGGAGAAAAAAGTAAAAACAAAAAACAATGAGGACGCCTATCTTTCAAGCCTGCCCTTGGGCTCCATGTTAATTAAGTAGTTCTAAAGAGTAGAGTGGGTTAGCCTCCTATTATGTGAGAAACTTGGATCTGTGAGAGATAGCCTGACCATGATATAAATTTCATTTGCGAATCTTGCCTGATAAAAATTTAGGAAGTGTCCCAAACAGTGAGGTGTTAACAGTTCACTGTCATTAAAGCTGGCCTGGGCAGCGTCAGTTTCTGAAAAGGGGGCTGGCTTACGACCCTGCTGCTTTTAGGGCTGGGAGAAAATAAACAGAAAGCATGGTTATAAGAAGTGTGAGCCTTATGATGGTAGAATTCTGATTTACAACAGCAGTGGACCAATCAACTTTCTAAATACCAGCGGGAGAAGAGATGGCTGGTTTTTAGCAAAGGTTTAAGAAAAAGCAAAGCTTAGAACCTACTACTCTGCTAACAGTTTTAAGAGATGGTAATTAATATGATCTTTATGTATGCATATGTTGGATTATTTTCAGAAAGTATATTGGGTACATCCTCATGAACCCTATTCTTTGTTTACAGGAGTGGAAAGCCACCGTGTCACCCAATTTGGATCCTGGCTTCCCTCAAAAGACTCTTAAGGCTAATCTTTGATAACCTTCTGGAGTAGCCAACTACATGTAGTTATATAGATAAACAACTGTTGGTTTTGACCTGATTTTTTTCAGCCACATTTATGTATATGGAGTTTCCTCACCAAAGATGATGACTTTTAAGTGTTAGTAAAATTATTTTTACAGCTCTCTTAATTATACTTCTCTGTAACATTTCATTTCTCAAAATTATTAATTTTGGCAGGATTTTAAGCCAAACAATTCAACATGATTCTTGTCTTTTGTTTTCTTTCTAATGATAACAGCAATGAGTATAAATGAAATTAATGGTCTGTAATAGTTTAATTTTCACAGTCAGGTAGAAATTTTCTCATAATCCAACCAGATTTTGCTCTGGGGCTCGGTTCGGTTTTAGGAAATGCTTTCATTTTCAGCATGATGAAATGTTTGAGTTAAAATATTGTTCTTATGATTATTCACCATTTTATCCAAAAAGGAGGAACAAAAGGAAAATGTTACAATATAATTTTGTGGCTGTGTGTTAACTCATCTCCTTGGCCTTCAGTTTGTTATTAATGATGACAAAAGCATCGTTACAGTTTGAATTCAGATTACATTCCTGTATTCTATCATTGTAAACTGTTTAAATTTTATGCAAAACAGTGGATATTTTAAATAAGCTAGACAGTTTATGTCCACTATAGTCTTTTAAGACTGTTAAGTTGGTATAACACATTAAAAATTAAATATTCCCTAAATGAATTACTGAACTAAAAATACATACATTAACTGCCTTTATGTTAAATCATTTCAACACGTGCATACTATAAAGTGTTTGCCAAGTTCTGTATACCTATTCTTGACATGCATGATAAAAATGTTCATCTAATACTCTAAAAATAGAAGCCACTTCTTTTCAGCAGTCTCTGAACTCTCTTGACAAGATATAGGTAAAATTCTTTAAGTAAATGAATTGTAGTTATAGATCAAAAGTTGCCTCCCAAAGCAATCCTATAGGCAAAAATAGGTATATCATAATTCACCTATTAATTGCTGTCCTTTATCATTATGATGAGTAGATTCCACAGTTTTAGACTTGCTTAAATGTAATTGTTATGGTTCTTTTCACTTTAGGTCTTTCAATACACATATTCAATTTTTTTTAAAGATTTTATTTTTAAGTAATCTCTACACCCAATGTGGGGCTCGAACCCCCAACCCCAAGATCAAGATTCGCATGCTTCACTGACTAAGCCAGCCAGGCACCCCTCTGTTTTAATATTAGGCAAGAGTGATTCATTTTACACTATCACAGAGAGTATATACCTTTAGAGTGTTAGATTTCAGTGGGTTAAGATATATAGGAGACCTTGATTCTTGCCTAACTCTGACCTTGGGCAGTTAGCTTTTCTCTCTGTGTCTATTTTCCCAGCAGAGTGAAAGGCTTGACCAGTATCTATCCAGTCACTTTGTTCTTTACATGTTCTAAATAACCGAACCTTTTTTAGTTTAGCCTTTTAGTATAGAACTCTTGGTAATGAACTCATTGTACTGCTACACTGCTTTCTTAAATTTAAGTAGCATATTAAATATATTTATCTTCATCTTGATGTTTCAACTTTATTTTAAACACCAGTATTGGGCTTTAGTGCCATGAAACCCAGAGAGCTTGTTGAGAATAAAGGTACTGTTCACTCGTTTTTTTGTTATGTTTCCAGCTTAATTGTGTTTTTGCGATCTTTTGTCTTTCTTTCTTTTCTTTCTTTCTCTTCTGTTTTTCTTTTTCTTTTTTTTTCCCTTTTAACAGCTTTAGGGTATTTCTACTGACGGGTGTCTTTTTTTTTTAAAGATTTTATTTATTAGAGAAAGAGAGCATGAGAGTGGGGAGGGGCAGATGGAGAAGCAGGCTCCCCACTGAGCAGGGAGCCTGATGCAGGGCTTGATCCCAGGACCCTGGGATCATGACGTGAGCTGAAGGCAGACGCTTAACCAACTGAACTCCCCAGGCGCCCTGTACTGACAGGTGTCTTTACTAGTTTCCTAGGACTGCTATCACAAAGTACCGCAAACTGGGTGATGTAAAACAACAAAAATTTATTCTTTCACAGTTTTGGAAGCTAGAATAAGGTGTCCATAGGGACATGCTCCTTTGAAGGCTATAGGGAAGAATCTTCCTTGCCTCTTAACTCACAATAGTTACCAGCAATCTTTGGCTTCCTTGGCTTGTAATCATGTTGCTCTAATTCCTACCTCTGTCTTTACATAGCCCTGTTTCTCTTTTTCCATGTTTCTAAATCTTTCTCTCTTAAAGACACCAATCATTGGATTAGGATCCACCCTAATCCAGTATGACCCCATCTTAATTCGAATATACCTATTTTTTTTAAAGATTTTATTTAATTTATATGACAGAGAGAGAGGGAGAGCACAAGCAGGGGAAGTGGCAGGCAGAGGGAGAAGTAGGTTCTCCACCCAGCCGGGAGCCAGATGTGGGACTCGATCCCAGGACCTTGGGATTATGACCTGAGCCGAAGGCAGACGCTTAACCAACTCAGCCACCCAGATGCCCTGAATATACCTATTTTCAAATAAGGTCACATTCATAAATACAAAGGGTTAGGACTTGAATATATATTTGGGGGTTGGGCAGGACACTGTTCAACCCACGACAAGTGTGGTGGTCTCTAGCTGAGCCCTCCCTTTTCCAATTTGCTCTTCTTTGTTGTTGTGGTTTAGGAACCAAATATCCAATCATTAGAATTGCACGTAGATTGGATATTTGGGAACAGTGAGGGTCTATTTTATGAGCTTTAGCATACGATATTTCATATTAATGTTCAAAGACCCTTTTTTAGGTCATTATTATTTTGAATTTCTAAGTGTATTCCCTGAATATAGGTGACAAGTTATTATGCATCATAAGGTTATCATCGTATTAGCAAGCATTTGATGTGCACCTGCCATGCTTGTCAAATGTCTATCCTAGTAGGAGACATGCTTCTAAATCTTTTGACTGAAGAGAAAACCACATAGCCTAAGTCATTTGAATTTCTGATGTATGACTTTAAAATTGCTGAACCTAATCATTGGTTTTGTATGTTATTGTTTAGATATCCCTGGAGCATTTGGATAATGTGGTAGTTGGGATGCAGTGATGTCGAATCTCTGTCCACCGCCATCTCCAGCTGTTGCCAAGACAGAGATTGCTCTAAGTGGTGAATCGCCTTTATTAGCAGCTACCTTTGCTTACTGGGACAATATTCTTGGTCCTAGAGTCAGACACATTTGGGCTCCAAAGACAGAACAGCTACTTCTCAGTGATGGAGAAATAACTTTTCTTGCCAACCACACCTTAAATGGAGAAATCCTCCGAAATGCAGAGAGTGGGGCTATAGATGTGAAGTTTTTTGTCTTGTCCGAAAAAGGAGTAATTATTGTTTCATTAATCTTTGATGGAAACTGGAATGGAGATAGGAGCACATATGGCCTATCAATTATACTTCCACAGACAGAACTTAGCTTCTACCTCCCACTTCACAGAGTGTGTGTTGATAGATTAACACACATTATCAGGAAAGGAAGGATATGGATGCACAAGGTGAGTGGTTTTTGAGCTTATTAATCATGCTAACCTGGCCACTGAAAGTTTATCTTCTGATATATTCATAACTAATACTTAGAAATGATATGCAGTTAACTTCAAACAGTAGCTATTATTTGCATCTGCCCTATTAGATAGTTCTAGTGGTCTGATGTCAGTGATCTTCATAATAACCCTTGAAGGTAGGAAATGATAGTTCTTTTTTTTTTGGAAACCATAGTTCTATGTTACAAGTAAAAGCTAAAGCTTAGAGGAATTGAGAACATCGTAGTAAGCTTTAGAGTTTAGGTTTGTCTTAGGAACCTTTAACTGTAAAACCTTTTCTCTTTTTGCATTGTATGACCCTGTTTTTTACTTAATACTGTGTGTAGGTACAAGCAGTTCAAAACAAGTGTTTCATAAGCCTTGTAGCCTTTGGTCTCTTTTACTTCTTTGCCAAGTTCTGAAATTTGTAAAATGAGGAGGTTGCACCAAATGGTTTCTAGATGTTCCTTTTAATTTTGCGGATCCAGCCAGAGGAAATTACTGTCATCCCCTAAATCCTGTAATTTAATATTTAGTGATATTTATGTTTTCATATACTTTTGGCAGACCTGAAGAACAAATTTAACTCTCCTTTCTGCTTTACAGTTTTGATACTAATATGGAAGTCTGTTAAAGCGTTCTTAATTTTATAAGGCTTTTACCCCTAGTAAGAAGTAATAGTATCTTTGAAAAGAAGAGTGTTTTACTGTTTGCATACTATGTTTTCTTATTTTAAATGTTCATGAAAATCATTTAAAAATCAGGAAGCCCCAGATACATATAACTTGATCTTACTTAATTTGAAAAGTACAAACCATTAGTTTCCTTTGTGAAACTATGCAGATGTTACATTGACTGTTTTCTAGTAAGTTATCTTTTTTTTTATCTGCACAGAAAAGGGTGTTTTTATTTTATTTTGTATTGTTTATAAGAGAATGGATTTGTTGGATTAATTTCCTGTCCCCTCCCTTTTTTTTCTGCCCTAATGTGGAAAGTATTTTTCCCATGAACTGAATTACACAACAGCATGTCTGCCATTTAACTGTATTGTGAAAAATAAATATCAGAATGTTTTGTTAATTTTCATGAATTTTCTCTTGCTCAGGAAAGGCAAGAAAATGTGCAGAAAATAATCTTAGAAGGCACAGAAAGAATGGAAGATCAGGTAAGATACAGACTGCATACTATCAAACACAACCAAGTTCATGACATGCATCTGTATAAGGCTGAAGGCTACTTTTCTTAAGGCCTTGAAGCCGTACCGTACTATTTTGACAGAGTGAGTATGAAAATGAACAGAGCCTTTATGGAAATATATGGAATAAACTGGATGAAAATTTTCATATCTTAGACCTGCAGAGTTAAATAAGTGAAGAAAAATAGCAATTTTGCTACCTTTTTTTTTCTCTTTGCACGGACTAAGTTTTGAATAACTTGTTCATAGTAAAAATTTTAAGTTTCATATGAGATTTTCTTTAAGGCATTGCTGCTTAAACATTTCCCCAGAAGCAGTTATAACAGGAGAGAAGTGAGTATACTCCTCTAAGATATCTGGGGATACAGGCTTAGTTCTAAGCATAATAGTTTTGTGAAGTCTCATGCTGTATTTTTAACACTCATGCAATTTATATTTTATTTCCTATCTATTTAATGTTCGAATTTGCCAGTGATATTCCTCACATATCTGATTATATGAAGTCTCTAGGGAAACATGCCATGGTTATCCCACGGCTTTGAATCTGCCTAGGGCACAGGCACCAGCATTTGAGATGCATGATTGCATGGTTATGGTTTCCCTTGTGGAAGTTAAATATAAACCATTTCAGTGCAGGGCAGAGATGTTCTGAAGGGGAGTCTCCAAGGGAGAAAGGGTTCTTTGCTTTTACTCCCATTACCTTTGGCCACTCAATGTTCCTTGTGTTGAACTCTAGTCTAAGGATGACTGGGTTGTCTTTACTCTGGTTCTCCTTTAGCGTGACTAAGACAAAATAGTACTTTAAACAATAACTTTTCTAAATTTTTGTGAATATACAGGACTTAAACCAGGAAAATAGAAAACCCTATAAAATGATCTCCTTTACAAAATTGTTATTATATCTGTATTTTTGCAAATAACTCTCCAGGCCAGAGGAGGTAATCCTGGGGAAAGGTCTAACACTTACAAGAAAATGTTTCTCTTTACCCAGAGAAGCTTTGCCTTTACTTGGTGGTCAATGGGCAGAGTGCGAGCACTAGGGAGACTTTGACCAACCTCTAGATGTACCTACTAGTTATGGAGTAGTTAGTAGAGTTACCTCAAGATAAAGAAATTTAAGACCCAATAAAATTCTGCTCTTCCTGGGATTTTTTTTTCCAAACCAGAAACCTGTATTTAAAAAATTTCCCACTATTAACTTTTAATTTATTTCTGTTTTAAGGGCTCTTGAAAATGTTACCCTCTTCCTTCTGTATATTTAGACAAACTGGATTTTTTTTTTTTAAAGATTTTATTTATTTATTTGAGAGAGAGAATGAGAGATAGAGAGCACGAGACGGAAGAAGGTCAGAGGGAGAAGCAGACTCCCTGCTGAGCAGGGAGCCCGATGTGGGACTCAATCCCGGGACTCCAGGATCATGACCTGAGCCGAAGGCAGTCACTTAACCAACTGAGCCACCCAGGCGCCCCAAACTGGATGTTTTTAAAGGGGAAACGTTCTCTTGTTAAGAAGTTCAAGTTAGAGAAGTCACAGGAGGAAAAGATACTTGAGGGATTTTCTTTCCAGTTTCTTCTGTGTTCAGGCTTGTACGATTTCTCGTGTTAAGCTTTGATGAGGATATGCATTCCACTACAATAAATATCTGAGATACAGTGTATGGCACTATATATATGCCTAAACCTAAGGGAAGATATTTTTCTACAGTTATCCTTTCTGCAAAGAAGCTGCCTGATAATTGAATCCTTGCATATCTCACATCACGTGCTTAAAATGACCTTATTTTGAACAAATAAATACTATTTGGGGATGACACATAAGTCTGGAATCAGTCACTGACTTCATTCAGGGCAAGTTTTGGATGCTTATAGCTATCATCTGATAAAATCACTTTACAAGGAAACAGCTATATAGCTAAGTCATTTTTCTTGTTGAATTGCATGTGTTGATTGTAATTGTAAACAAGCATTTTAAAAATTCTTTTAAAAAGCAGAAACAGTGAGTGGTTATGTTTGGAGGTTACTACAGGATGAATTTTTTAAAATAATAAGACCTTCTATATGATACAAGGAGGCTTATGACTTAGCATAAAATTTCCACAGACAGCATCATATTTAAATTCCCAAGTTTCTAAAAAACTGGCTATAGTCACTCAAAAAATGACTCCAGGAATGACTGAGATTTAAAGACCCATGTTTAATAAAATAGTTTCATGAAAGATGAGTGAAGAAAAAAACTGTTATTATTCTTGATATGTGATTTTAAAAACACATTTAGCTAAAAATTAACAGATATGTGACAATTTCATCTCTCTAAAAGTTTACATATTCAGGGGGCACCTGGGTGGCTCAGTCATTAAGCGTCTGCCTTCCGCTCAGGTCATGATCTCAGGGTCCTGGGATTGAGCCCCACATCGGGCTCCCTGCTCAGTGGGAAGTCTGCTTCTCCCTCTTCCTCTGCCTCTCCCCCTACTTGTGAACTCTCTCTTTCTCTGTCAAATAAATAAATAAAATCTTTTAAAATAAAAAAATAAAAGTTTACATATTCAGGATGGTTCAAAAATGTGGGGGCAGGGGTGATGGTAATGAATAAATGAGAGATCACCCATCTTTGAGACACTCTACATTTGTGATGTTCTATATTGACTTTTCAGTTTCATTCTAGAAACTACAAATGTCAATGATGTCTGTTTATTGATTCTTAAAATATATGTGATGATTTTGATTTGCATTTGGGTACTAAACCTTATTGTGAAGGTACAGGTTGAATATTGACTCAAGCTTTACTACTCAGTTATTTGCTGACTACTTCTAAGTCTTTTTATGGTTGGTTTTCCTCATTTTTAAATATAAAATGCATCAGTGACCTTTAACAAGAGTTTTTCATATCTCAAATAAATATCAAAGGAAATCCTTTCTGAATTTGGCATGATAATTATTGCATGGACTGGTAAATCATAAGTCAATGATTCCACTCTAACTAAAGAAAATCATTCCTGGAAGAATGAAAATTAGTTTTAAATAGTTTGTACATCCTTTAGAAACGTTTTGGAGTAGTAGACATGTTTGGGGCTGTGTTTTAACAAGTTATCAGGTATTTCTATCAAAGGATGTCATCATTTGCTTTCAGCTCTTATTTTTTTATTGCCCCATTTATCCTATACAAGTTTTCCCTGCTATCCAAAAACGGAGCGTTCCTGTAAAATCTTTTATACACTGAAATGGCCATAAAGAATCAGTTACCATTAATTTATATGGAAAAGTTTTTTGTTGTTGGTCAGTGTATTTAATTAACTAATGCTACAATAAAAAAACATTAAATTTATTCATATATTTAATGTACATTGCATCTTGATTTATTAAAGCCAAGTGACATTCTAGTGGGCACTTACTGTTTTTTATGTTATTTTATGGAGTGTAACATCAATTGCCTCCCCCAAGTATGACTGGAATAAAAAGGAAACCTTTAAAGATGTGGGGCAGTTTTTTATTTTCACAAATTGTTCCTAGAGATCTGAAACTAGAGTACTGAAAAGCTAAATTCACAAAGAAAAATAGTCATTCTTGAAGTACAAAGATGTCTCTAATGACTCTGTTTGTTTGTTTTTTCTATTTATTCATTTATTTGATGTAGTGTTCCATGATTCGTTGTTTGCATATAACACCCAGTGCTCCATGCAGAACGTGCCCTCCTTAATACCCATCACCAGGCTAACCCATCCCCCCACCCCCCTCCCCTCTAGAACCCTCAGTTTGTTTCTCAGAGTCCATAGTCTCTCATGGTTCGTATATGGAAAAGTTTTTGAGCATTCCCAGACCCAAAAAATAATCCTTCTTAGGCATCTCTGATACCTTAGAACACATCCTACTGATGGATGGACAAAATAAATTGAGCTAAAGCACAGATGCTCACAAAGTCCAAAGCTAAGGCATCTCAGTGCTGAGATGCTGAGTGGGATTCGGGGGAAGCTTGGCCAGGCCACTCTTGCACTATGCGCCACCTCTCATAATGGCTCCTTCAAAACAAGTGCCCGACACTGTTTTAGCTTTTCACCTTTTTTTTTTTGTAGAAGCAGAAATCCTCTTCAGATTTTTTTTGGTTACTGAAAACAGGTACTAATGTAGGTCTTTCACAAAAGCAAAGTGGTGTAACTCAAACTTTCAAAAAGCCAGAGATACCTTCATTGTGTGATTTTCTTCACTTCATTTTGCTTTTTTGTACAGGGTCAGAGTATTATTCCAATGCTTACTGGCGAAGTAATTCCTGTAATGGAACTGCTTTCATCTATGAAATCACACAGCGTTCCTGAAGAAATAGATGTAAGTTCTTACTTGTATTATTAAATAGGAAGAAGGATACCGTCTTATCACTTCCCTTGAGTTACATTAGTAGTAGATATATTACTAGTATTGTAATTTTAGTAGTATCCATTTTTTGTCATATATACTATTCATATGAAGTATTAGCCACTTTAGCAAACACACATAAAACCCTGAGTTTTATAGCCAAACAGAGGCTTTTTTTGGTCATTGATAGGTATGGCAGAATTACATTTATTTAGTTTATTTCACCACTTTTGTATTTCTTAAAAGTAGGAGAATTCCAGACCTTATAGAAGCAATCAGTATTGAATGCGATACTTTTTGTAACAAAGCAGTATACAGTAAGTGGTGGTTTGCACAAGTTTATTTACATTCACTAATCTAGTTTTCTTTATCACTTGTTGGCATTTTGAATTACATACTCTGCATATGTAGAGAAATCTTTAGGAAACTATTCTTGTTTCTTTCTTTGTCATTAAGATTTGTCTCCTGATTCTGATAGCCCAGAAGAGGAAGTTGTTCTTGTCAAGATTGTTGCTTAACTTGCCTGACTGGTTTTCACATTTGTTCTGAAAGTTTATAGAAGTACCCAGAGGTTGTTTTATTGGGATTCTTGATGCTTAGAAATGAGGACAATGTGTCGTATTGAACCTAGACTTCAGAAAACTTGTGTATTTAAGAGTGTTATTTCAATGCTATATTACAGCCAGAATAACTTTGGTTTTTTTGTTTGTTTGTTTGTTTGTGGTGTGTTTTAGATAACTGACACAGTCCTCAATGATGATGATATTGGTGACAGTTGTCATGAAGGCTTTCTTCTCAAGTAAGGATTTTGTTTCTTTTTAAAAAGATGGATAAAGCAGATAGAAATCTTAGGCTCACCTATGATACGATTTGGAAGGATGAAAACGATAAGAGAATCCAAATTATTCTAGGAACAGTATTGCATATTTAAACTATTACTTAGCTTTGTGTTATTTTTTTCATTTATTACATGTCTGTGATATATTTGATGTTACTCTTTTTAATATTTAAAGAAGTCGAGTATCCATAGTGCCCAGGCAGGAAATCTTGGTCTCTTGTTAGGTTCTGGTTTCTTATTTTACTTCTCATTAAAGCTGAAACAAAGAACTGAAGGGGGTTCTTAGACCCATTTCCAGTGTTGGTGGGGGCTTCCCCCGCCAACAAACAATGCTCTAGATATCAAGTGGATGTCCTACAGTTTAATTCAGTTCTGACACTGCCTGGAGAGTGTCAGATTCCATAAATTAAGGGTTCAGTCCCACAAGACTGCGTCTTCCCTACCCCTGGACACCAGTCTAACTGACTGGCAACAGATTGGACGTCACAGCCACCCCGTCCTTGGACTTCAGACACCAGTAACAAGTCCAGGTTGTTACCTGGACTTCTTACCAATTGGCTATAAATCAGGTTCCTACAGCCCCCTTCTTGGGTTCCAAATTGATGGTTCCATTAACTTGCTAGAGCGGCTCACAGAACTCAAAGAAACATTTTATTTACTTGATTATTATAAAGGATAGAACCTAAGATACAGATGAACATCCAGATGGAAAAGATGCATAGGACAAGGTCTGGGGAAAGGGTGAATAACTTCCATACTGTCTCCAAGCATACCACTCTCCCCAAATCTCCAAATGTTCACTAACCCAGAAGCTCTCCAAACTCCTTTTGGGTTTTTATGGAGGCTTCATTACATGGGCATGATTGATTAAATCATTGGCCACTGGATAACCTCCAGCCCCTCGCCCCTCCCCAGAGGTCGGGGAGGGACTGAAAGTTCTAACCCTTATCACGTGGTTGGCTCCATTGGTAATCAGCCCCCATCCTTAGATGCTTTCCCCCAAAAAAAATCACATTAACATAACAAAAAGCATCTCTATCATTTCCTACACTTAGGAAATTCCAAGTGTTTTGGGAACTGAGCCAGGAGCTGTGGATTAAGACGAAATATATATATTTCTTAAAATCACAATATCACCGAACCCTTACAAATTAAGTTTCATTTGGATGGACTTAAGTTTTTTAGACCTAGAAAAGAAAATTATTTGTATTTTTGTTGATCCTTTCCATCTTTCAGCAGATTTTAGTACTTAAAAGAGTGTGGGCTCTAAAACCAGACTTCCTGGGTTATTGCTGTGTAAACCTGGGCAAGATACCTGAAGTCTCTGTGCCCCCGTTTCCTCATCTGTAAAACAGGAATAATAATAGTGCCTACTTCATATGATTTGTTGTAAGAATTGAGTGAGATAAATCATATTAAGTACATAAAACAGTGCCTGGAACATACAAGCACATAATAGCTGACATTTTCTATTTCTGTTTCTTCAAAGGAAAATGTAATAACAGCCAAAATTTATCAGATGCCTACAAGTCAGTCCCTATACTAAGTGCTCTCTCTGCATGTATAAACTCATTTTTTCCCTTAGTGTTTCTTTACGATTGCAGATTATTATGAAATTTTGTTTTTTTCAATGAGAAGTGAAAGGATAAAATACTTGCTTTTTATGTCCATAGTCTTTTCCTCAGAGAATCTCAGAGGCGTGAGTGTTTTTAACCTAGAAGCCTTAACAGCTTGATTCAAAAGCACTTTAGTGCTGAATCTGCTCACTGTAAGCCATTCATACCATTATTTTTAATCCCATTTGATTTTAAATAAGTCACTTAACCTCTCTACACCTCAGATTCTTTCATTATAAACTGGTAATATTTTACTAACTGAGTTTTAAGTTCAAATGGGAGAATCTCTGTGAAAGGCCTGAGGAAAATGTAAAGTACTATAGGAAACAAGGGATGGCATTTTTCTCATAGCTTTGGCGTTCATCGTGTAAAGCTAGTCTAAGTTGTTTGAAGTTCACTTGCCCTTCTTTTGTTTTGTTTTAGTTTGTGACATTGTTTTACTGGCAGTGTTTTTCATCTTTTTTCTTCACCTTGCAGTGCCATCAGCTCACACTTGCAAACCTGTGGCTGTTCTGTCGTAGTAGGTAGCAGTGCAGAAAAAGTAAATAAGGTAATTTATTTTATAATCCAGCCAATAATCTGACTTCTTAATGCTGCTAACATATCATGGATTCTAATTTAAAAGTCAGCTTGCAGTCAAGACAATCTAATATTATAAGGAGGTAATAGAATCTGGCCAAATTACTGTGTAACACCCTGTGACAAAAATAAGTTGAAGTAAACTGCTTAAATAGGAAATCATTAATCCGTTTCATTTTGATAATTCATAAATATTATACAGTTCTCAGTATTGTATAAATGGTTTTGAGAATTTCTTAAAATAAGGTATTTTTAAAAATTATTTGTCTTCTGTTTTCTGATGTCACTTTTAATAAATAGGGCAATAACCATGTACTTTTTTTTAAGATTTTATTTTTTCATTTGACAGAGTGAGTGAGGGAGAGCACAAGCAGGGGGAGGGGCAGAGGGAGAGAGAAGTAGACTCCCCGCTGAGCAGAGAGCCAGAGGCGGGGCTGGATCCCAGGACCTGACCTGAGCCAAAGGCAGACACTTAACCGACGCAGCCATCCAGGCGCCCCAATAACCGTGTACTTTTGATACTAATTCCAAAGAAATGTTATCTGGTTTTTCATCTTGATTTCTCATCTTGCTTTTCCTCCTGAATCTATTTTTTTGGGGGACCTGTTGCTATTGAGTGGTCAGTGGAAGTTATGTTTTATTCAGTAACATTTGTGACCACTTCCTTCAGTGCTACATGAGTTAATAAAGACTTAATGAAGTTATCTTTCCAAGCATTAGGCAGAAACTAAGGGATTTTGCACTTTTCTTCACTGTTAATTAGAAAGAGATAAATTGCACATACCTATCAAATTAAGTAAACCTGATTTTTCTTTTTGTTTTACACAGGAACTATGTTAGGAATGATTATTTCCTTGACAAATATATTTGTATTTTTTTCTCTACCCTGTATGCTTGCCTGACCATTTACCAAAATTATATTTTTCATACATCCATTTATGAGAGGTTAATGTACCTCTTATTATATTGGTCTAGCAATTTATTGTTATATTTGTTACCCCAAGAAGGTAGGTTTCCATCTGTGTCACCCAGAACCTTCAGATTTCACAGAAGGACTGCCCAGTAGCTTTTTGGAAGAAGAAGGCTTTGTGGTTGGGGCTCTCTGTTTTATTTAAAACACTTTTTTCATCCCACATCCTCTTCTGGCATAATTGCTTCTCTTTTATTTTTTTAGTGTGAAAAAGGTTGCCATCACTCTATATTGAAAGCCTACTACTTTAAAGTGAAAACTGTCTGAACATACTTACTTGGCTTTTTATTTTCCTGATAGAGCTATAAATCAAATCCTGTTAGAATCATAGATTTCTAAGCCCCAACCAATAGCTTGCTTATTTTAAGTCAAATTTGATAGAATTTTTTTTTTTAAGATTTTATTTATTTATTTGACAGAGAGAGACACAGCGAGAGAGGGAACACAAGCAGGGGGAGTGGGAGAGGGAGAAGCAGGCTTCCCGAGGAGCAGGGAGCCCGATGCGGGGCTCGATCCCAGGACCCTGGGACCATGACCTGAGCCGAAGGCAGATGCTTAACGATTGAGCCACCCAGGCGCCCCTCAAATTTGATAGAATTAATTCTCATTCTATTGAAGGATTTGGACATTCCTAATATTCGTTACAATGGAATTTCACTATTCAACAGAGGCCATAATTCTGCCTAATTTAACTGCGTTTAGTTTTCTTGTCCAGAATTGTTTGCTTATTTGAAAAATAGTTGCTGCTGGGTGGAGATACAATCAATAATTAAGTCATGAGCTCTTAGTGAAATAAGGATTCCGTGTTCAAATATGTTGAATAAAGTATGCATATCATATCAATCACCTGGTCACAATATATATTCAAACATTGAAAGTTTTGAAATATTATACAGTACGTTTACCAGCATTTCCCAGACTTACTTGACCACACAATTCCTATTTTAAGCAACAACTGTGATGTCCCATGGACTCCTGAAGGTGACTAAGGAATACTTTCTTCTCAGGATGTACTTTATTGACAATAGTGGTTGAAGTTTCTATTCAAATTTCTTTCATAAGCCAACCAGTGGCCTTTAATTTATTTTAATGCTAAAATATTTTCTTTTACAGATAGTGAGAACGTTATGCCTTTTTCTGACTCCAGCAGAGAGAAAATGTTCCAGATTATGTGACGCAGAATCATCATTTAAATACGAGTCGGGGCTCTTTGTACAAGGCCTGCTAAAGGTATAGTTTCCATTTGTCACAAGTGAAAGCAACTTTTTAAAATCATTTTTGACACTCTTTATAAATGTATTTTGAGTGTTAGCATGTAGGACATCATGGTAGATGCCAAGGAGCTGACCTATACACAAGTCTCGGCTTAGAGTATATGTCTTACAGATTTATACTTAGTATCAGTGAGACATTCATAGAGTCTCTTTGTGTGTTTCTCTTTGGTTTCCTATAGCTGCTTGTCTGACCTCAGGATTATTTATTCAAGTTGCGTATCTAAAATGGGTACCTTTCTTTTTAACTGAAAAGAATTTGAATATTTTTTTTTTAAGATTTTATTTTTATTTATTTGACAAAGACATAGCGAGAGAGGGAACACAAGCAGGGAGAGTGGGAGAGGGAGAAGCAGGCCTCCCGTGGAGCAGGGAGCCCGATGTGGGGCTCGAACCCAGGACCCTGGGATCATGATCTAAGCCAAAGGCAGACGCTTAATGACTAAGCCACCCAGGTGCCCCAAGAATTTGAATTTTCATTAGCATTTTTTGTTCATGTGCTGTATTCATTTATTGAAAGAAAATTTTAAACTGCTTCCTGTCTTCAAAAAGTGTATATAGAATTTGAACAATTCATATATATACATATTCACATATGTGTATTTTTAAATTATTTTACATTTTTTATTTACTTGAGTCTGCTTTTTTTTTAATTCTAGTATAGTTAACAGACAGTGTTATATTAGTTTCAGGTGTGATCTAACAGTTCTCTACATTACTCAGTGCTCATCACGATTAGTGTACCCTTTGATCCTCACTCCCTGTCTTACACATCCCTCCCACCACCGCCTCTCTAGTAACCATCAGTTTGTTCTCTGTGGTTAAGAGTCTGTTTTTAGGTTTGTCTGGATTTTTTGGGGGGTTGTTTATTTTGTTTCTTAAACTCCACATATGGGTGAAATCATATGGTATTTGTCTTTCTCTGATTGAGTCCGCTTTTCAAGGAGCAAAGCAGATAAATGTAAATTAGCAATTATTTTCAGTAATTACAGGGAAGATACTTTACTGAACCTATCATTGATATTTCAATTATAGTCAAAGATGTGAAAAAGTAGATTTCCTAATGGTTATGTGATTTTCTCACAGTGAATGCTATCTTAAGGATCTAGGCATAGCAAAATGAAAGAAAATATATTAAAAACTGTTGCAAATAAAAATTATATTCAGCTTTTGCATTTTCAATAATGTGCATGCTCTGAGCTCAGAATAATATTTAAATACAGAAACTACTTAAGGGAAACTCATTTCCAATTTGAACTGCACAAATATGAAAATTAGAATTTCTTTTTATCAAAGACATAATAAAGTACTTAGTACTTTTATTTCCTCAGCACCCTCTTACTTAATTATGTAATTTTTATCCCTGAAAAGGACCTACACCAGATACATAGAAGAAAACTTGAAACTATAATGAAAAAATATTTGTTAACACTTTTCCATACACGTATAAATTGTTAAGCCTTTCAGAAAATACTTTACCATTATATGTCAGGAGCCTTAAAAATGTTCAAAGACTTAACCTACTATCTCTACTTCTGGAAATCCATCCTAGGGAAACAATTATATAAGAAGAAAGATTTACTTATAAAGGTGTTATTACAGCATTATAAGGGTAAAAAATTGAAAATAGCCTCTGTAATTGTGTTCATAACCTATACCACAATGCTTCGTACACAGTAAATAATTCTTACATGGCATTTAACTACCCAATTGACAATACCTGGAAAGACATACATTTTTTACTTATAAAAATACATATTCATTGAGATTTAAAAGAACATGTAAGTAATCTAAAAGAAAATAAAAAGTTCCCCATAGTCTCATAATCCAGTGAATAACCACTGTTAATATTTGGTTAATAAGACCAAGATATTATATATCTTGGTCCTCTTTTTTATTCTTCTGTATGTGTCTTTGACATAACTCCCTGCCCCCTCCACATATTTTAACCTCCATTTTCCACAATATATTATGAACATCTTTCTATATAAGCACATAAACTTCAGCAAATTAATTTTTAGCAGCTAAACAAAAAACCATTTTTATTTAATCACTTATCTTTTTGGCTGCCTAGCTTGTTTTCTAGCATTTTACTATTTAAACCAGTGCTGTAGTGCACACATCACTAAGACTTTGTACACAATCATGACTAATTTCCTAGGATAAACTCCTAGAGATGGATTTGTGAAAGCCAGTTTTTCTAATTAAAAAATAATTCTTCGTATCTTTTGGCATATAAGACGATAAATTTTCTTTTCATTATGACAGGATTCAACTGGAAGCTTTGTGCTCCCGTTCCGGCAAGTCATGTATGCTCCCTATCCCACTACACACATAGATGTGGACGTCAATACTGTCAAGCAGATGCCACCGTGTCATGAACATATTTATAATCAGCGTAGGTACATGAGATCTGAGCTGACAGCATTCTGGAGAGCCACTTCAGAAGAAGACATGGCTCAGGATACTATCATCTGTACAGATGAAAGCTTCACTCCAGATTTGTATGTAATGATATTATTGTTAAACAGTATTATGAAATTATATCTTTTATGAGTAAAAACAAAACAAGCCTATGTTTGAAAGGAAGGAAATATTACTAAGAGAATTATGCTTGAAGAAATAATTTGGTTAATCATGCCCTTTTTTTAAAAAAAAATTTTATTTATATATTTGACAGAGAGAGACACAGTGAGAGAGGGAACACAAGCAGGGGGAGTGGGAGAGGGAGAAACAGACTTCCCGCCGAGCAGGGAGCACGATGCGGGGCTCAATCCCAGGACCCCGGGATCATGACCTGAGCCAGAGGCAGACTCCTAAGGACTGAGCTACCCAGGCGCCCCTGCCTTATTTTTTTTTCTTAAATGTCTATTTTTCTTAATATAATTGTGTTTTGCATAGGTAAGTTAGATTAGTCCCTAAAAGTAAATATTCAAGTATTTACTTAACAAATATACATTGAGGCCCTACGCATGATAATAGGTGCTAATAAGGTTGGGCCTACAGTCTAGTGTATAAGAGTCATCAAAAGGCTTATTAACTAAACCAAAGAACCAAAGAAGTAATTCTTTTTTTCTTGATATGTAAATATAAAATACAACAGAACTGTGAAAATGCATGTATAGAGCATTCTTTTATTTGCATTTTATATGCAGTGAAATGAAAAACATTTCATTTTTTTATTCATAAAGTATGATCAGTAAATTAAAAAGAGAAAAAGTAATGATAAAATGTTGAAAGTTGACCCAGTTAGAGGGGGAAAAATTATAAACCCGAATTATAAAACCCCAAGAAAATACTTAAGTTCTAAGTCAGGAGAAGAAATGCAGTATAGTCTGATGGTTCTCTTTAATCAATTTAGAGTGCCCAGCCCATATAATGTGCTCAATAAATGTTAACTGTGATAATCCATGTTTGAGGGTATAAAGCAGCAGTAAAATTGGAGCAAGCGGCCCTGTCCTGTAATTCTAAGAAACATTTGGAGCTGAGCCAGGGGACATGTGGAGCACCAATAGTCACACAGAAGTTACTGACCGAAAGCGTAGAAAAAGAACCCCATGTCCAAGGGATCCCCAGCCTCATGTGTCTCCAAGTCCAGAAAGATGGCATCATTAGGACCCATCTTTTTCCAGCTGTCCACTGTTTTTGTGCGTTCCATAGAAAGTTTTAAGGAAATTTGTTTAGAAAATGAATTCGTCAAAACGGGAATTCCAGGTGACTAATTTTTTAAGTATTGGTAATTGTGGTTCATGTGTAGGAATTCACAAAACTAATCTGTGCTTTCAAGCATTTTCTTCTTTCCTGAAGTATTTAGTATTTTCTCCCCTTTTTTTGGTTACTTCAGCGCTCTTTTTGGGGAAATTTAGTGAACTTTAGAATGGATTTATCATCCAGTAATTTTATTTTTATTTTTTTAGAGGAGGTATGTGTATGCTTTGAACATTTCTTACTCATTTTAGCCAGTTATGTTTTGATCGCTTCACTGATTTGACAGACTTTGATTAGTCAGCTAGTCTTATTTTACTGATGATTTAAAAAATGACATCATGAATTTTTAAAATTTATTTACAACTCCCAAGTAAATTTTCTGAACATGAAATTGTCCAAAAATAATATTCTACCATTAGATTGTATATTAACTTTTACATATTACAGATATATTTACTTTTTAGTTTTCTTTAAGCAGTATTATTTATTTTTAAGATATTTTTAATTTTAACTTCTAAAAATAATTTCACTCACTGCCATTACATGGAAAATGAGTGACTGGAAATATCCTTTTTTAACACTTTGCTTCATCTGATTCACCTATGACAAAGACAATCAGTTTGAAAAGGGGTGCTGCCGGCTAGTAATCATGCAGGGCTGACTTTTTTTTTTTCTTTCTCAGTTTCCTTCCTTCTTCTGCAATTTGGTACACCCATCTCCTGAAGTAGGAAATTTTAAGTACTTTCCTATTTCTCTATGCACACACCCCTCTTTGTTTGCCTTTCTTGTCAGTTCAGTGATGATCCCTACCATTTTCAGTGAAAAATTGCTTACCTTATGCTGTGTTAGAGATACATTATCTCTAGTGTGTATTGTGTCTTAACTTCTTACTCTGATCATTGCCTAGGTAGGTAACCCTTTCCTAAGTAGTTCGTTCATGTTACTTGCTTGGTGATAAGTTTGTTGATGCAGCTCAGTGGTCAAGATGTTTCTTAATCCCACTTGAATTTTCCTTAGCATTTACCCTTTTACCTTTTTCTTCCTGAACAGCTTATTACAAGTTACTATAACATAAAGTTAACCTTTTATTTTGTTCTGGGTTTTGGTGGTGGTGGTATGTGTTTATTTTTCTTGCTGTTTGTTTTTTTTTTTTTGAGATGGCAGGAATTGGCAATTGTATTTATTAATTCTCTAAGCCTTTCAACATTTTTTTATAAGGCGAGGGTACAAAAATAGATTGATAGGGACTTACATGCCCTTCTTGGGGCTGTCTATATTTTTAAGAGAAAAATAATTACATAGTGGCTTGACAAACTCCAGTAATACAAAAATGTATCCTTGAGTTAAAATAAATATTTTTATATCTCCAAATATATTTATATATATAATTTTTTAAGTATGTTTATATATAATATTCCATTTCTAAGAATTTAATTTATTGGCTAGAGTGAGGGATTTTGGAAAGTAGCCATTTCAATGTTTGGACTGTTTTCTTCATAGGAATATTTTTCAAGATGTCTTACACAGAGACACTCTAGTAAAAGCCTTCCTGGATCAGGTAAATGTTAAACCTGAGATTGTCAAAATGAATGATATGATATGTTTTCTTTTTAGTGTATACTACATTGCCTGTGCTATATATGTAGCATCATAGAATTAAGTTGTTATTTTTTTAAATCATTATCTTTTTGTAATGTTTCAGATCTTTCTAAAGTGTCTTCATAGTGTTTCTTTTGAATTGTTAATGGGTGTAGCCTATATATTAACAATGAAAGATGTGATATGTCAGTCAAATAATTAATGTTTTAATTCCAGCCACTAACCTATCACTCTTTTGGGGAAAGGAGAATATTTTTTATTTGCCTTAATTGAGCCAAAATGTCTTTAAAACTTAGTATACTTCTGAAATAATAACATCTTTATTGTCTCATTCTTTTGAAAAATACCTACTTAACATTTGAAGAAAATTATAGATTATAGGGGACTTATTTCTTAATATAACAGCTTTGTCATAGTATCATTCTGGGGACCAAGCCAGGAAACAGTATCATAGAGGTAACTTTGAAATAATGAGGTCCTTAGATTAACTCAAAATTTTAGATCCAGGTCTGTGTAGTCTGTGACATACTGCATAGTTCAAGGATAATTCATAGTCATGCAATTAATTCCATGCTTCTCGAGCTGAATAAAATCATTTTACCACTACACATGTACCCTTACCCCCAACAGTAGAGAGAGAAGAATATCTCAAATCCATAGTCTGTAAGCATGGCTCGACTTCTGGGAGCTTCAGTTTTATTTGGAGATGTGGGCAGAAAAAGTTAAATAATACAAATGGAAGTAAATTACATCATGATTCTTTTTTTTATATATTTTATTTGAGAGAGAGGGAGAGCACACGCAAGCAGGGGGAGGGGCAGAGGGAGAAGCCGACTCCCTGCTGAGCAGGGAGTCCGACATGGGGCTCCATCCCAGGACCTTGGGACCATGACCCGAGCCGAAGGCAGCCACTTAACCAACTGAGCCACCCAGGCGCCCCTACATCATGATTGTTAATAATAAAGTAAATAGGGATGTATTCTGAGATAGAATGCAAAATTTGAGTTCATTTTCGAAGATAAAATAGAAGACTTAAGAAAAACGTGATTGCATTAGACTCTACTTCCTGTCTATTAGGGACATCCAGGCGAATGGTTATGGAGAACTGCTCTAATATGTGTTATCTGCCAGACATTGTCAACTCTGTGATGGAAACATGCTGTATAAGAAGAATTGGAGCAGATTATTTATTAAAATACTTCCTTTTCCTGTAGGTCTTTCATTTGAAACCTGGTTTATCTCTCAGGAGTACTTTCCTTGCACAGTTTCTACTCGTCCTTCACAGAAAAGCCTTGACGCTAATAAAATATATAGAAGATGATACGTAAGTAAAACCACATGGAATAAAAACCTTTGTGCATTGTGTTTTGTTTTGTTCCTTTTGGACGTTTTCTATATTTTTATATATAAAAATTTTTTTTCTTCATTATTTATAGGCAGAAGGGGAAAAAGCCCTTTAAGTCTCTACGGAACCTGAAGATAGACCTTGATTTAACAGCAGAGGGCGACCTTAACATAATAATGGCTCTAGCCGAGAAAATTAAACCAGGCCTACACTCGTTTATCTTTGGAAGACCTTTCTATACTAGTGTACAAGAACGAGATGTTCTAATGACTTTTTAAATGTATAACTTCTGAAGTATATTTTGTCACAATCATGATTGCTGCTAAAGTAGCTCGGTGGTGCAGGAGACATCATTCCCTCAGGTCATGCCCTAGAGTCCTACTTGGCAGTGCAGTTAAAGTTAGTTACACTACATTTGTCACAAGTCTGTAAGGGGATGTCAAGTGCATCGTTACAATGAATGCATCTTTTCCTAGATGTGCTATCTTGGGATACAAACTTAGGTTTACAGTTATAGTAAATGTTACTGCTCTCTATTTTAAAGATACAATAATAGAATATAAACTTGACCACAACTACTGTTTTTGTAGCTTACAATTCATGGTTTACATGTATCAAAGTGAAATCTGAGTTTTCACAGATAAATACTAGTTGACTTTTCATCTCTTGGTGTTCCTTGAACATAGGTTAAGTTTTAGAAAGAATATATTGATCAAGCAGATGCTTAATTCAAATTAATTATCAGATCATACTTCATAGACTTAGTAGTCCTTAGAGTTCAGTTTGTGTAAAAATGTCATGCAATACATGTAGTCCCAACGGTGAAACACGGTCAGGGTATTTGTTTGTTTGTGTATTTTGTGTTGAGCTCTGTCAAAGAAAATAGAGGAAATTGGATTTTATGTTTTAGTAGTTATTGCCAACTATTTAAATTAATTTTTATTATTTTTGAGCCAAATTGAAATGTGTACCTCCTGTGCCTTTTTTTTTCTTGAAAAATATAATGACTTGGAAGAAGTTCAGATTACACTAGTCAGTCATTTTTATCTTGTTTTCCTCTTATAGATTCTCACCCTGATTTGGCAGTTGTGACTCCCAAGATTATAAAATGCAATAGAGAATATACTAACTAGTAAGATCTTTTTTCAGGAACAGAGAATAGTATCTTGTCCTTTTCCTTCTTCTATTTCTGCCCATATTTTTGAAGTTGCTGGCAGGTCTCTGCCTGCATCTTGTGAGGAAAGCAGGAGAAACTTTACTGATGTGCTATTTTACTAGGTGCTACTTTGGGAAAACTAAGTGATCAATTTCTTTTGTTTCCTTAATGTGTTTGGACCATTTTGCTAGCTATAAAATAAGTGATTAATATAATTCTGTGCTAGAACAGTTTTGACATAATAGTATATACAAGCAGCTAAAATATTTTTATTTAAAACTGTGGAAGTTACACAAAAGGGAAAAATATTTATAAGAAAGGGATAAAAGTGACAGAGTCCCTCTGCTGTTGCTCACCAAATTGAACCAAAACCAACATGTTCTTTTCAGAAAGGTCCTAATTGCCTTTCACATCACTGATCAGAAAGGTATAGACAACTTGATTTATAGACACAAATGGTACTGGATGACTGGCGCTCTGGCTCAGTCATGAAAGAATTTACAGGTAGTACTTTGTTGTACCCCTTACTCAGTGCTTTCTATGTGAGGTTATTAAAGAGTACGGACTGATTATCTTCTTTTGCTGGTTTATTGTACTGTGATAAAGAATGCAAGTTGTACAGTGAAATAAGTTATTAAAGCATGTGTAAACATTGTTATATATCTTTTCTCTTGGATGGAGAATTTTGAATAAAATATCTGAAATTTTGTCTCAGCAATTATTTGTTCAGAAAAGCAGTGTTATAATAATGAAAGACTGATAGTCTATGTTATATCTAAACTTTTTTTACTTTTTTTTTTTGAAAGAAAATGTATTAGAAGTTTCTTTATAATGCCCGGAATCTTTTCTTTATAATGCTGGTTGCTTTTATTATTTTTTTATTTATTTTATTTTTTTTTCTTTATTTTTTCTTTCATTTTGTATTATTTTTTTTTTTTTTACAAACCCTTGTGTCAAGGGCTGACTTTCAATAGATCGCAGCGAGGGAGCTGCTCTGCTACGTAGGAAACCCCAACCCAGAAGCAGGTCGTCTACAAATGGTTTAGCACCAGGTTCCCCACGAACGTGCGTTGCGTGATGGGCGAGGGGGCAGCCCCCTTTCCAGCCACGCCCCGTTTCCTGGGAGGAGGAGCTCTCCGCACCAGACCCTCGTCCCAACGCAGCGCGCCACGCCTCGCCACGCAGGGCGCGCGAGCTTTTACTATTTTTTTAACTTAATGCTTAACTCACAGGATTGCAATTTGATTTTTAAATTTATATACTAATATTTCAAATGTAAGCTATTGCTTGGGTAATTTTTTTGAATTTCTGTTATAAAATATTACTATAACCTGAGCTGAAGTTATTTCTTTCAGGTATCCAGTATAGGTGTCCAAAATGAAAGTGCAGGGAATCTAAACCTCATAATCTGGAAAACAAATAAGATTGCCATTTTGGGGCGCCTGGGTGGCTCAGTTGGTTAAGCGACTGCCTTCGGCTCAGGTCATGATCCTGGAGTCCCGGGATCGAGTCCCGCATCGGGCTCCCTGCTCAGCAGGGAGTCTGCTTCTCCCTCTGACCCTCTTCCCTCTCATGCTCTCTATCTCTCATTCTCTCTCTCTCAAATAAATAAATAAAATCTTTAAAAAAAAAACTAGTACAGCAATATTAATATAAGATGGCGTAGAATTTAAAAAAAAAAAAAAAAGATTGCCATTTTGGGGGCACCTGCGTGGCTCAGTCGTTAAGTGTCTGCCTTCAGCTCAGGTCATGGTCCCAGGGTCCTGGGAACGAGCCCCACATCAGGCTCCCTGCTCCACGGGAAGCCTGCTTCTCCCTTTCCCACTCCCCCTGCTTGTGTTCCCTCTCTCGCTGTGTCTCTCTCTGTCAAATAAATAAAACCTTTTTTAAAAAGAAAAAAAGATAGCCATTTTTACTCCAGGTAAAAAAAAATGTAATTCATAAATATAATAGTTGAGTTGAAAGGTTTCTTCAAAAGAAGACTGATTCATCACATGCTAAGATTCTTACAGAAGAAACCAAAACTTCATATAATGCTATAAAGTAAAAGTGAGATAATGATGGCTGTGGTCTGTTTCCGTAATGCAGGTTAAATAGGAGGGTAGTGATTGTTACTCTTATGTAACACTTTCGGTTTTGAATTGACGTTTCTCCTATGATCGGCAGAGTGTAGCCTAAAGTACCCCCAATTAATACATAGCCCACTGGACTTTCTCAATCCAACATCGCAACACTATGAGGCCAGTATTATTATTTCCACTTTACAAATGAGGAAACTAAAGCTTAAAGAAATATAATGTGCAGCCCATGGTCACTCAGCTAGTGACACTGGATTTCATCCCAGGAAGTATAGTAGTTGCCATGCAGCACAGCACCTAGTACAGTTCCTCCATGTTGTAGGTACTCAGTGTTGTCGAAATGAAGGGAAGGGAAGGAAGAAAGTACTATCGGCCTACTAGTCCTCTGCAGCACCCAAGTGTGATCTCCTGCTGGGTCCCTTGGAGAAGTTACTTAACCTGAGGCTCATGTTTTAAATATTTGAAATGAGTGCATGATGATACCTCATGATTGTTGTAAGAGGATTTAATGAGACTGTTTAAGGTGCTTACACCACTACCTGACCAGAGCTTCATACCTGCTTTTTTATCCAATCTGAAAATCACCACCTTTTAACCAGGGTATTTTAGAACATTTTACATTTAATGTGATTATTGATATGGTTTAGGTTAAGTCTATCATCTTGCTAGTCATTTTCTATTTGTTCTTTAGCGGTTTTTTTTTTCTTTTTCTGTTTTGAGTATTTTTATGATTCCATTTTATCTCTTGACTTATTGTCACTCTGTTTTCCAGTGATTGCTTGTTTAGTACACTACACACACACACACACACACACACGGATGTATATAAAGATCTATATTATATATACGTCTTTACCTTCTCAGTCTACATTCAAGTGATCTACTACTTGACAAAAAGTTGAAGAACTTTATAATAGTATACTTCCATTTCTCCTTCTCACTTTTGGGCTATTGTGGCCTCACATTTTACTTCTACATATGCTGTAAACTCCATACTTTGTTGTTATGATTTTTACTTAATTATCTTTTAAAGGGATTTAAGTGTAAATATTCTAAATCAAAAAGTATAAAGTGTCCTATTGGATAAAAAAACAAGACCCAACTATATGCTACCAACAAGACACATCTTAAAAATAAAGGACAAACAGATGAAAAGGATGGAGAAGATACACCATACTAACACTAATAAAATGAGAGCAGGAGTGACTATGTTAAGAACAGAAAAGCAGATTTCCGAGCAAAAAATATTACCAGAGATAAAGATTATTTTGTAACGCTAAAGAGGTCAGTTCAGCAAGAGGACAGAACAACCCTAAGTGTTTGTTTACCTAGTAACAGTTTCAAAATACACAAGGCAAGGGGCGCCTGGGTGGCTCAGTCTTTAGGCATCTGCCTTCGGCTCAGGTCGTGATCCCAGGGTCCTGGGATGGAGCCCTGCATCGGACTCCCTGCTCCGCGGGAAGACTGCTTCTCCCTCTCCCACTCCCCCTGCTTGTGTTCCCTCTCTCGCTGTCTCCTTCTGTCAAATAAATAAATAAATAAAAATCTTAAAAAAACACACACACAAAATACACAAAGCAAGAACCGTAAGGAGAAGTAATCCAATCTACAATTATAGTTGGAGATCTGAAGATCCCTCTCTCAATGCTTCATGGAACAAAAAGACAAATATTAGAGCTAGATTGTGCATAAGCTCAATTTTAATGAAGGACTTCAGAAGAAAAAAATCTATATCCAAATCAGCAAGGATATAAAAGACTTGAACAAGACTGTCAACCAATTTGGTGTGACATTTATAGAACACAGCAGTACTCCACAGTAGATTCACACATTCTTTTCAAAAGCACAGGGAACACATACAAAGATAGACCATATTCTGGGCCATTAAACAAGTCTCAGTAAATTAAGAGGATTCAAGTCATACAAAGTATATTTTCTGATCACAGTGGAATTACTATTTGGAAACTAGCACTTGTATAGGATTAGATGATTTCTAAATCGTATGTGTTTGGAGGACAAGGGGAAGTGGATTGGAAAGCAGAAAGGGAGGTATCGTTGTGGAATGGTTTTTATGAATAGTGGAACTCAGACAAGCTATGTTGGAGAAGATATCTACAATGCATAGATCTGACCTAGATCTTGTATCCAAAATATAAGAAGAGCGCCTACTTATTAAGATGACAACCCAGAAGACAACCCAATGTTTTTAATGGGCAAAAGATTTTAACATATTTCACACAAATGCATTAATAACCAATCATCACATAAAATCATGCCCAATATTAATCATCAGGGAATGACAATTAGAACTGCAGTGGATATCACTGCACAGCTAAGAATGGCTAGTTAAAATAAAGGTTGATAAGTATTGGTGAGGCTGTGGAGCAACTGGAATTCTCATACATTGCTGATAAGAGTATAAAGTATTAAAACCACTTTGGCAGTCTTATCAAGTTCAGTACATACTTGCCATATGATCCAGCAATTCCACTCCTAAATATTTCCCCAAGAGAAAGGAAAACATGTCCACAGAACTACTTGCACACAACTGTTCATAGAAGCTTTATTCATAAAAGTACCAAAATGGAAGGAGTCCAAATGTCCCATCAATGAAAGAATGGATAAACAAATTATAATATATAACAATAAGTACACAGGAATAAAAAGGAATGAACTAGTGAGATCCCTGGTGGCTCAGTCGGTTAAACGTCTGCCTTCGGCTCAGGTCATGATCCTGGGGTCCTGGGATCAAGTCCGGCATCGGGTTCCCTGCTCTGCAGGGAGCTTGCTTCTCCCTCTGCCGTTCCCCCTGCTTGTGCATGCTCTCTCTTAAACACAAATAAACAAAATCTTAAAAAAAAAAAGGAACAAACTACTGAAATACATATCAAAATCTCAAAAACAGTACACTGAGCAAAAGAAACATACAGGGTACATTGCGGGGTCAACACTAGCATGAAACTGAGAGTGAATGTCTGTTCCATTTTGCATCTTAGGACCTTCCTAGTCCCAGCCTGAAAGTACTTACTACATCATTCCATTCATGTGAAACTAAACAGGCAAAACTAACCTATTGTGACAGCTTATCAGTGGCTGCCTTGGACCATGAATGGATGATATTTTACAGCAAAGGGCTCAAAGGAACTCTTGGGAGTGATAAAAATGTTCATTATCTTGACTGGGGTGATGGTTAAGTAGGTGTAAACATTTATCAAAATCCAATAAACTAAAAAAAAAAAAAAAAAAGCAGAACTCAACCTGCCTTGGATTCTCTTCACATTGATAACAACCCATTACTACAACCATTCTTCACAATGATAACAGCATGATCCTTGCACAATCTCATGAACACTTCTGTTTAACAACTCTGCATCACTTAAAAATTAAATCCAAAATCTTTGCAACACAGTTTCTCTTCAACTCTAACCTCACTTCTCACTTGCTAATGTATTCTTCTTTTGTTGGATCTATCACACTATTCCTTTGCTTCTCTGTCTTCATGACTAGGCTAGAGAACAAGATCTTTATCTTTTTCATTTTTGTATCTCAGTGCATAGCATGGTATCAAGGCACAGGGCATGCTTCCCAAAAAATGTTAGTTAAATAAATGTAATGAGCATATGAAATATGATTTTCTTTGTCCTCTCCAAAGAGAATCAGTCCCTATAAATTAAGGAAATTGCTTTCTTTATATAATCAGAAACATTTTTCCCCAGAAAGTCCTTCATTAAAATTGAGCCTATGCACAACATAGCTCTGAAATTTCAAAGACCTAAGGCAGTGATTTTCAATCTTTACAAAGTAGTAATAACCTATCATTTGCTGTTTCTACATTTCTGCCTCACTATCTCATCTCTTGCTGAAATGTTCTTTTTAAATTAATAGCTTGATAAATGGCTGAGTAGTTTTCATCAGACCAATTAGGACAATAGAAAGTATCCATTTGTGGAGTGTGGACATTCAAGAAATCTGATCCATTATTTAGAAAATCATTCCTGAGCTCAGAGTTGGCTCAAATTGGCACCTTCTGGCATTTGCTTGTGGGTGGGGAATGTGGAATGCTTTGAAAGCTGAATGGATTTGTCAAGTTTTAAAACTCCCTTATGGTTAGGGGAAAACAACATTCATTGTTTAAAAACACCATTGTTTATTTTTTCTGCCTTTCTGTTCTTTGGAGCCTGAATCTGCAAAAACATTCACGCCCAGCATTTTGCTTCATGTACGTCTCCTAATATGTTTCTGGAGACATGAGTGATGTGAAAAACTTTTTATTGTGATTGTTTAGAATGTTCGGGACAAATCAAAAAAGTCTATTTTAATGCTTATACTGTATTTTATGGAGAAAGACCAGATTTCTGTCACTGTAGGCAGAGTAGAGTTGATAGGTATATGGATCCTGGAGCCAAGACTTCCAAGGCTCAAATACCTGTTTTCCCACTTCATGGCTATTTGACCTTGGACAAGGTATTTAACCCCTCTGTCCTGCTTCAATATCCTCATCTATTCAGTAGGCATGAGAATAGATTAGGTCCAGGGTAGCCACTGATATGCTGTCACAATAGATTAGTCTTGCTGTTGTAGAGTTTCACGTGAATGGAATTATATAGGAAGCTTCCAGGCTGGACTAGGGAGGTCCTAAGATGCAAACTGGAACAGATGTTCACTCTCAGTTGTTTGAAGAATGAGTGGGTTAATAACACGCAGCATGCTTGAAAGGGCAACAGGCACAGAATAAGTGATCAATAAAATTAAGTTGTGTTATCAGTGTGTTAACAATGTGTTATCATTGTCACCGTCATTATCCTCATCATTAAGCAATTGAATGTAGAGTTCCCATATCTGATCATTACACCGCACCTCACAGCCGAGATTCCAGGAGATACGACTTTAGTAGCAAGATTGTTTTATTAGCGAGAACCTAGCACTACCTCCTCACACAGAACAGAGAGCATTGCCTGAGAAGGTCATTCTAGGGCATGAAAGACTGCACGTGAGGTACCATCCAGAAGCCGCATGCTGTTCTTCCACTCTGTCCACTCCATCGCCGCGGTCACTACCAGGACCTCTCCTTTCTCGTTCACATTAACTCATCAGCTTCCCCCCTTCTGGTCTTTTTCCGCAGACCCTACCCTCCCCCTCCCACATCTCCACCCCAGATCGATCCATTTCTCCACAGCAGGCAGAGTGATCTTTCTAATAGAATCTCTTCCTTGATCTCACTCACTTGCTTAAAAAAACCCTCAGTGATAACCTTGGACACAATATAAGGCCCATACCCCATGAAGCACAGGGCCTTTGGGATCTGACCCAGTGAACCTCTCCTCCCTTTGCCTCACTCCTCATCCTCTTTTCGTCCCCAGACAAGCTATATGTAGTTCCCCAACTCACCTTGCTCCCATCCTTGGCTGGAGCGTGCATTGCTCCCACTGCCTGGCATATGCACCCCTTCCCCTGAATGAACTTTACTTGCCAGTCTGGATTCACCTATGGATGAGGCAAGGATCGTGTCTGCACTAGCTCTTTCCCAATTGCCTGGCACACACTATGCTTATTAAATATTATGTTGACTTGATTACCTTATGCTCAGGACTCTTGTAAGTTTCTCTGCTTGGAGTTCTAGCATGGCACTTAGCTCATTATTATGCATCATTATTATGGATTTGTTTGTCTCCCATTAGACTGAGCTTCACAAAGTGGGTCCTTGTCTTCCACCACCTTGCATCCCCAGCTTCCAACACAGTGCCTGCCATGAAACAGGAACCTGGTAAGTTCCAAAAGAATGTACACTATTCACATACCATTAATCTCAGGTTTAAAGTTCACTCAAATTCTGAAGCAAGGGGACATATGGACTCCCTTGGCAGCTCTTGGATGCTATCCCAATGAAACTACCAACATCTTAAGCAAGTTTGCATGTATGTGCATTTTTCTGGGGAGTGGGTCCACAGCCTTCATCAGATTCACAAAGGGCTTTCTAATTACCCTGAAAGGTAAGAATATATGTCCCTTTAAGAGTTTTTAGGGGTGCCTGGGTGGTGCAGTCAGTTAAGTGTCTGACTCTTGATTTTAGCTCAGGTTGTGAGCTCAGGGTCATGAGATCGAGCCCCACCATTGGGCTCTGAGCTCAGCGAGGAGTCTGCTTGAGATTCTCTCTCCCTATCCCTCTGCCCCTCCCCCTGCTTGTGCACGCACGCTCTCTCTCAAATAAGTAAATAAATAAAATCTTTATTTTTTTTTAAAAAAAGAGTTGTTTTTAAAAAACCAATTGTGAAATAAAAAGTTTGCAAGTTAGTTTGATGAGTCAGTCCATTTGACTCGGATGAGGTAGAGGATTTGTGCCTCTACGAATGGTCTCTGGTAGCCTCTCTGCTGCTGGACTATGTGGTGTTTCCAGTTGACTGCAGTGGCTGTTCTCCTGGAGGAATATACATTTGTGGTGTCCCCTCCCACACACACCTGTAGGAGCAGTTTGAGACTCATTTGCATGGCCTACTTGGTTCTGGAAGCATCGAGCATTTCAGCCCCTGGACCAGCCCCACACAGTATTTTAACCCAGCTTTCAGGGTGTAGAGGCTGTTCTGTTCAAGCAGAGAACCTTCTTTGATCCACTTTGACTAGACATTTTCTCGGGCTTCTGTCAATTGATCGGCAGTTTTTTTCTGACCCAGACCTACACAATCAAGAGACTAAAGCTTCTCTAAGAAGCTAAGAAAGAGCACATTTTAAAAATAACTTGAGCAAATGAGTTCATTCTGGCAAAAGCAAACCAGCTCTGTAAAATAAACTTCTTTAGAGTTTCTCAATAGCAGGTCCTGAAAACGTAAACAACCCCAGGGTCCACATGCGCTGAGCCACTCATTGAACAGAAAGTTTCTGGCCCAAATTCTGTCAAAATAAAGAACACCTTATAAAACCTGGAGTCCATGACCATCATGTGAGAACAAGATGAGGGGGGTGTGCGGTGACCCAGCCCAAGGACAATGAGAAAGTCTCACGACCTCAAAATGCTGGCTTTCCAGCCCAAAGCTAAAGTGTTGAGGGACAGGGGGCTATAGCTTATGCCTCGGGCCCTTGCTCGGATCCTACCAAGCCCCTGCCTTCTCCAGGGAAAACCAGAATCTGTTCACTCTCGTGAAATCAGAGGCAGCCCCTGCGAGTTTTACTAGTGTTCTGTTGACAGGATAATGGACCCACTGAAACTGTAATAACATGCTTGGCCAAAGAAACCCAGACCATGAAGTTATTATAACTCCACGCCCAGCCATAGTCTTTCGAGCATAATAATAATATGTTCTTTCTGAAGAGACCCATACTGTTCCAATGAACTTATGCTGAGTTTATCTGCACAAGAATAATAACTTGTTATAAATAATAAATACAGTGATTCTCATTTTATATTTGTTAGCTCTCCTTCAAAACAAAGTATTTTCTCATTGCATGGTGGCAATCTGGTCCTTTCTATGTGGGGAGCACTGTGCTAGAATCCATATCTTAGAATGGACAGAACTTCGAGAAATTCAGACAAAAGGCACAGGGATCATTTTTAAAAACTAGAAAATGTAACTTATGGAAAAGCATTAAGAAAAATTTGCTATTATTTAACCACAGAGATGTGGGAAATACTGGGATAAACCTGAACATCATATTTCAGGTGTACCAAGATTCATGGTCAAATTAGCAGCATGTATTGAGTCATGGCTATGTGCCAGGTACTTTATGAGCAATTTTGCATTTAACCCTCACAATGACCTCATGAAGTGCACATCCTCGTGTACATGAGGAGAACACTGAAGCATAGGTTAAGTGATTGTCCAAACCTGATAGACATTTTTCACAAATATTCTGCTTTCCTTTCTCTCTTTTCTCACCTGGAAGTTAAGTTGTACTTTCTCTTTCGGTGGAACCCAAGCATGACCACACAACTCTCTTTAACCAATGAAATTTGAGCAAGCAAAGTGCACTGTTTCCAGACAGAAGGTTGGAGAGCCTGTACGAGCTTTGCCTTCTTTCACTCTGCCACGGTGACTATTAACATTCTGGAAAGTGGGTGCTCCACAGCCTTGGCCCTTCAGTGGGGGATACAGAAGGGAGCAGAGCCCCCTCTCCCACCCCCATCAACCCAAGATGAGTGTGTTGCATGAGCAAGACATTAATCTTTGCAGTTCTAAGCCACTGAACTTGCAGGATTGTTTTGATAGCAAAACCTGACTGATACACTAAGTCAGCCAGCCAGCTGATTGGAACTTGACCTGCCTCTATTACCCACAGCTTATTCTGAGATAACATGCTGTGCTGCCTTCCAGGTAGAGAATGATGGCTAAGTGTATTATTCTACCCAGTTTGAGGAGCAGGAAAAAATGGTCTTTACCTCCAGTGACAGGAATTGAGATTCCCCAGGGGGCAGGTAAGACATAAATAAGAGAACTGAGGCAGAGCAGGGGAACTTCCATTGAAGATTTACTCACAAGAGAAAAACAATTCATGTCTTGATGCATTTCCTTCCAGGCATGTTTAATGAATACTTCGCATATATTTTCTCAGAGTCCTACTTAAGGGAAAATTTTTTAGAGTTCCAGGCTTGGAATTGTGTTCTCTGCTTCAGGGTCTCTCTCTGGTTTAGTCTGGCTTACTTTCCTATAGGACTCACGACAATAACCTTCTCCTGTATTGGTCAGCACAGAAGGTGGTCTTCCTTTCCAGTCTAACAGGAACCCAAATATTGCTTTGGATTCCCCCCAAAACAGAGACTGAGATAAGGACTTGAGTGCAGCTAATTTATTTGGGAGGTAAGTCCAGGAAGCAGGAGTGAGAGCAGGATGCCTAGGACAAGAAGGAGGAAAAGCCAATCTAAGGATGAATGGTCCACTGGCCCCTTCAGGCTGGGATCTCTAAGTCATGTAAAGAATGCCTCCCATAATTGCCCATCTCAAGGATAAGAGGCTGGAGCATCTGTTCACTGGCTCTCATTCCCTGTTGGTTGACCGTAGGGGTTTGACCTAGCCTCCCTGTAGCATAGCTACTGTGCTCACTCCAGGGCTGGGCAAGCTCCCGCAGCTGTGGAGAATCTTGAGGCAGACAGTGAAAAGACACTTGATGTGTGCTTGAGATCTGGGAAACCAGCCACCGTGAGGGCACTAGAACCGGGGGCACCAGAGATGTTTTCTATACCAAATCCCATCCCTAAACACTAATCTCAGTTCTTGCAGAGCTGATGGATACAAGGTGATACCAAGTTGGGACTGAGAATACCATAGGCAGCCCGTGTGAGTCCTGGACAAGTTTCCTAATGTCTAAAATGAAGGTGTTCATATCTACCATCCACGGTCATTGTAAGTATTTGGTGAGCTAACATGTCAAAATGCCCAGCACAGTTCCTAGCACATTACAGGTGCCTGATAAATATGAGTCCTCTGCCCTCCATCTCCAGTAAGTGCCATAGGGCTATCCTAGCCACCAAGGCAAAGGGCGTGAGGGTCCTTGCAACTCTTCACTTGTGCTTTCCTTTTGGTTTTTGAGGCTGACTACAGTTTGAGCAGCAATGAACAGCAACTTCAAGAACACAGGAAAGCAAACAGACAAGGAAAAGGAATGAAAGTGTAATGCAACTTTATAGAAAAGGAGAATTGTTCTTCTAGGACATTGAGTAGAAATCTTAATGAGTTACCTTAATGAGTGTACCTAAATCCTCTTGGGTACAAAGTCACAAAAGGGAAGAGAAAGAAAGGAGGAAGGGAAGAGGGAGGGAGAGAGGGAGGGTAAAAAGAAAGAATGAATAAAAGGAAGGAAGGAAAGTATCCATTCATCTCTGCAGAGACTCTGCTGAGCATTAGGCAATATGACTTGGGAAAAATTGTAACTGAAACTTTTCTAAAAACCTTTTGGAGAGGTGTTTTTCCTCAGAAAAGCATCATCAGGGCTGTTCAATAACCAAGGCAAGTCTTTCATATTACTAGACATGAAACACTATTGTATCTGAAACTGGCCGGAGGCCATTTAGAAATTCAATAATTATTCAACCCAAGGGGCTTTCCAAATGGTGAAGCAGCATCTTAGGAGGAAATTAATATTGAGCAGTGTATCCAATCTAATTGGAATCTTGAGGAAATGGGGTCCTGAGTAGGTAAAACAGCTGGAAGCTAAAGTAGGTCAGGACAAGAGATCCCCTCATTTTTGTGTCTTGCCTTAATTAGGTTGTGAAAAGGAGAATCTTGTTTATTTTTTACGCCAGGAGGGCAAGGCGGTGGTTTGGAGACGCTCCTTGTTCATTAACAGCCCTCTTCAGTCAGACAAGAGAACAGCTTACTTCTTTCATTTCTTTCCACAGATATTCAAGGATAGTTGAGAAGGCACAAAAGACTTTTTTTTTTGTTTTGCCAAACATGGCAGTTGGGAGTTAAGGATTGACTTATTGGCCATGGTCGTGAACACTGATCACAAAGACGGTAAAGCTGTGTTTTTTTTCCCCTTCAAGAGAAAGTCCATGTGAGAGCCTCCTTATTTTCCTGTTTGGAGGGGAGGGGGCACAATCAAGTTGGAAGCATCCGTGACACACCAGCCTCTTCTGTCTTCCCTTGCACCTGTCTTCTGTATGCATCACTTTGAGAACACAACTTCTCAAGCCCATTGAGCACACAGTGGTCTGATTCCCCCTATTAGAAAGACTCACTCTTAAATTGATTTGGGGGGATCTATGCTGTCTTTACATGAGACTACCTTAGAGTCCGATTCTCCTGGCAACTAACTCTCCTTAGCTCATATCTACTGACCTATTTTAGGACAATTCCTAGAGGACAATTCTTCTCCATTATTCAGAGTCTGAGGCAGACCACAAGTGTACTATACCTGGTATGTGTCAGGCCCAGAACAAAAACACTGTGCTTCTCTCTGGAGAAGAGTCACTTATTCAAGATTCAAATGATTTAAAAAACAAACAAAACCTGAAAAAATACTGTCTGGTAGGGAGATCTGAAGGGACACTGGACCACTATGAAAAATACAAAGAGATAGCTCCAAAGAGCAGGAAGAAAGATCACAATCTCATTTAAATAAAACTAATTAAAAAAATAACTTGGGAAAGAACATTCACTCTGCTCCTACAGAATGGAAGGCAGGCAATTGTCCATAACGATTCTAAAGCATACCATCTTGTTTAGCTGCACTGGGACAATTTTGAACTGTGTCAAGGTTTTCCCAGCCCTCAAACCCTGTGACTGTTACATGATTCAGTTCCACTTCCACAAAATGGGATTGATAGAATGTGGATTTCAGAGGAAATGATTATAGACATCTATAATAGTCATTATAAACAGTAAGAATTATGCTAGCAGGAAACATGCTTTAACACATGGGTTCTTGTCATGGCTTGAAGTTGCTTAAAAAGTTTTACTTTTTATACATACTTTATATGTATAAAAGATTTATATAACTATCTTTATATATACCATATATATTTACATATTATACATAGCTTTTGTACACACACACACACACACACACATCTCTTTTGTTTAAATTGCCATTATTTCAGTGCCTGGGGGACACATGCACATTCATTTCCAGGACCCAGAGATGCTCCATACAACATTGAGACAATCTCTCCAGGATTATGATCAGTCAGGGTTTTGAAAGCAAAATCAAAGTAAGTAAGGAGGAAGTGTGCCTTAATGTTCAAGATTTGTTAAGTAGACAGTTAGTTAACTCTCATTGCGTGGTATGAAAAGAAGGACTCTGGGAATGTCTGCTCTTTGTTAGTAAGCTGCCTGTAATAGTTATGGTTAGCACACAATGCCAATGGGTAATCAGACTACCAAAACTAATAGGAATAGCCTCTCACAAATCTAATTTGAGTGAGCACTGCTCTCCAGAGCAACATGATTGTGAGTCTATGTTTGTCAATGACTGCGCAAACATGTTTTCTCCACTTTATTCTATCGCAATGTTTATGATGTTACTATGGTGACGCTCTTATGATATCCTTTTGCTCTCACGGTGCCCTCTCAGTGGAAGCTGTAATGAGGTGGTTTGGCAACAGAATCTTTCTGGGATTTTTCTCATACACCACTGAAGACGAGCATGGCTTTCTTCTTACAGGAAATGCATAAAGCATGAACTGAAAATGGTAGAAAGTAATTTGCACTGACTTGGGTAAAGAATGTAAATGTTATTAATACTATACCAAACTACCCAGAAATATTCTTTTTGTTCCCGATTCTAGGAGATGGCATCCCAAGGGACAGTAAGGCTTCTAGATTGAGTGTGGAACGTCACACGTGCTGAGGGCGAGGGTCTCTTGCTCTCCTGAGGGAGGAGCTCTGTGAGGGTGATGTGAGAACTATGTGCTGGAAAGAAAAAGAGATGGAGTTTCTGGAGCACATACCATGTGACAAGCACTGTGCTAAGCACATTACATGCATCCCTTGACCGATTATTTATTTACCTTATATTATTTTATATTTACCCCATTTTATATTATTTACCTGTATTATTTACCCCATTTATGAAATGAGGTAATAGACACAGTTAACATGGGTCTTTCAGACTCTGAAGCCCATTCTGTTAATTACTATGCCACCTTGTCTCCCTAAAATGCATCTTTCATTTTTTAAAAAAAGATTTTATTTATTTATTCGAGCTAAAGAGAGAGTGAGAACAACAGCACGAGCTGGGAGACAGAGGGAGAAGGAGAAGCAGGCTCTCCCACTGAGCAGGGAGCCTGACTCGGGACTCGATCCCAGGACCCTGGGGTCATGACCTGAGCTGAAGGCAGACACTTAACCTACCAAGCCACTCAGGCGCCCCAAAATGCATCTTTCAGATGATCCTGTCTTCTCTCTTTTCCCTGGAAGAGCTTGGAAGTGAGAATCATGAGTGCCTCCATCCTATTTCCTTAGGCTTATTCCATAACTACCTGGAGAGATTTATCTGAAACAGCTTGAAATCTGACTTTATCTTGGACAGGCACACCCTTGGGGCCTTTTCCACTGCTGTATGGGGACACACAGCAGCAATGGTCATGAGACCTAAAATCAATGTCCCAGTCTTATTAGTTGTGTAATCTGGGGCAAGTCAATTCTTCCAGCCTTAGTTATTTCACCTAGGAAATGGAAATGGCAAAAATTATACTTGTCCAAAGGTCAGGAATAACCTAGTCGCTTTCATTATCTATTTTTGCTCACTTTAGAACCTCTTGGGTCTATGATATATGAGGCTGTGCTCTGGACCTAGAATGACAGATCCATGATTGCCATTTTATAATGTGGCAAACAGAGCAGCCTCTCAAAACATTTTGTCAGCAAGAAGTTCACTTTTGTCTTCTACTTACTGCCTTTTGAGTTACAGCTTCAGACATTGCTTTGGCAGCTCCTTCAGGTAAACTTTCTCCATTAATAACTTAATGAAAATCATTACATTTCCTTTGATCTCTAGCCTAGCATCCAGGATCCCAGCCCTTATCATCTAACTGCACAGAGTCCCCATACCCACTAGATTAATCTTGGTTTCCAGGACACATCTAGCATTTTTCTACCTTCCTGTATCTTTACAGGTTTTCTGTACCTGAAACAACTTTTCTAACTCCAACAATGTGGTACTTTGTTACAGCAGCCATAGAAAACTAACATAGGTAGAAAACAGAAAACGAATACAGGAATATTGTGTGTGTGTATATATACACACTGTATCAAATGGCAATAAATTCTATGGAGAAATATACTATATATATAGCATATCAGATGATAATATATATATTGTATATCAGATGGCAATATCTATATATTATATATCAGATGACAATAAATTCTGAGAAAATTGGAGCAGGGAATATGGATAGGGAGTGTTAGAAGGGGAAGGTGATCATAAATTTAAGCAGAGTTGAAAGAGGAGCCCAAGGAGGATTTGGAGTTGCAAGTTGACAAAATATTATACCACTTTTACTGGAATCACATTGGCTGCTTTATTGAGAATAGCATATATGGGGGGGCAAGGTGGAAGCAGGGGGGCCAGATAGAAGGTTATTGCAGTAATACTAGCTACAGGTATTTGTGGCTTGGACTGAGGTGGTGGAAAGACGTCTATCAGCATTTGGATATCTTTCGAAGGTAAAACCAATGAGATTTGCTGATAGATTAGAAGTGGAACAGTAAAGGAGAAAAGTCAAAGATGATCCTGTGATTTGGGGCTTTAAGCCAATGAAAGGTTGGAGAGGCCATTCACCAAGATGGGGAAGAAAGCAGTGGAGCAAGTTTGAGGGAGAGGATGGGTGTAGGTTGGGTGGACCCTTGGTACCCAAATCCCTCCCTTCCCCTAGTCTTTCCCTTCAGATTGCTTTTCCCTGCAAGCCAAGAACCATACACATAAGGAATAATAGCCAGTGGGAAACAGTAGCTTGTTCAGTTCGTGATGGAGCCAGTTTGCTATATAACACCTATGCAGAGCTCTGATAAAAGCTGGACTGGAGAATGAGGTGTAGCCCAGGGCGCTACAGATGGAATGTTTGTGTCCTCCCCAAATTCATCTGTTGAATCCTATACCTCAGTGTGATGGTTTTGGGAGGTGGAGCTTCTGGGAGGTGATCAGTCATGAGGGCCGATGCCTTATGAACGGCATTAGTGTCTTTATAAAAGAGGCCTGAGAAACCTCCCTGCCTGCTTCTGTCTTGTGAGGAAACAGTGAAAAGCTGCCTATGAGAAAGCAAGCCCTCCCCAAACACTGAACCTGCTGGCAACTTGATCTTGGACTTCTCAGCCTCCAGAACTGTGAGAAATACCTTTCTGTTGTGGGGAAGCCCCTGCTAAGTAGCCCGACCAGACAAAGACACAGGAGGACCAAGGAGGGCTTGAATCTAAATGCTGGCCCTTCAGAGCACATTAAGGTGGAGCCATCCTTCTCCAGCCCACGAGGTCACAGGCAGAGAAGCTGGGCCAGAGAGTGGGCAAGAGCTGGGGCACTATTCGCCACACTGACCCCACTCCCTGATAGAAATTATCCAGGAAATATTGATGGCTCCCTCCCAATCACAAGATATACCATTCCTCCCCAGGGAAGAAGCCACTAAGGGGCTGGAAGTGGGATGAAAGTCCTCTCTTCCCACAGGCAAAGCTGAAATGCAAGGAGAGAGGCATAGACGGTTCCATTACTGTTTATTGATTAGAATTGAATGCCCTCTTCACCCGTACATGCTCTGCTCATCTGTAGCCTGGAGAGTGAGTCCTATCTCCAAGGGCAGAAGTTGGATCTCGAAGTTCTGCTTCAGTTTCTGAGCCAAGAAACCTTGTTTTTCCTCTCTTGACAGGACAGAAAAGATCCTGCCATGGAAACTGTTAGGCAGACAACAGACTTCCCAATTAGGGACTAGAGAGTTAAAGGGAAGGACCATTAAAGGTAAACTGGGGTAATTCAGAGATACTTCCATCCTGATTGTTCTGGATGATGACCAGTGTTCTGATTGCCATGAGGCCAAAAGGATAAAAGAAGCTTTAAAGGCAGTGACTAGGGTTTGAGGCAGTTTGGAAATGAAATTGCACTACTCAATAATGTAGAGAATCATTGCTAAATGGCTGTGTATTTGTATCTATTTCCCCCCCTCATGTTTGAGTTTCATATTCGCAATCTCCACTATCTTTGCATTAAATGAAATCATTTAATCCAGTGTTGATATCATTAGACCATGACTATTAGGGCTATTTATTAAATATTTCTTACAATATCAGAAATGACTTGATATTTCAGAAGACGTGTGTGGTTTTAGAGGTTCTCATTTAGTAGTGGTGGAAACCACTTTTGGGCGGAGGATGTTAACCCCTCAGGTATCTTAATTTCTACCTAATATATTTCCATACTTCCCGGTGTCTGGGTGGCTCAGTGGGTTGAGCGTCTGCCTCAGGATCAAGCCCTTCGTTGGGCTCCCTGCTCAGCAGGGAGTCCGCTTCTCCCTCTCCCTCTGCCCTTCCCACCCATCCACCTCCGCCCCTGCTTGTACACACGTGCTTTCTCAAATAAATAAATAAATAAAATCTTTGGGAAAAAATATATATCCATAGCTCTTTATTTTTTTAAAAGATTTTATTTATTTATTTGAGAGAGAGAGAGAATGAGAGATAGAGAGCACGAGAGGGAAGAGGGTCAGTCAGAGGAAGAAGCAGACTCCCTGCTGAGCAGGGAGGCCGATGCGGGACTCGATCCCAGGACTCCAGGATCATGACTTGAGCCGAAGGCAATCGCGTAACCAACTGAGCCACCCAGGCAGCCTATCCATACCTCTTTAAAGTGTGTAGTCAGAATTGTAAAATGCAATCCTTAGTCATTTGGTACTCTTCAATCGATATGTGTTAAGGTGCTATAGAGGAATAAAAAGATGTGGAAGACATTATTTTCCTTAGGAAGCTTACATCTAGTGACTCCTACTATTAAGAATACTTTCTATGTTTAGTTTACCCTGAAAACCATCCAGCAAGGTAGATAATACTCTCCCAATTTACAGAGGAAAATAATGGTTTAGAGGTCATAGACCAGAATCACACAGTAGAAAGTCGCAGGGTGTGCCTGGGGTTCCAAGGCTATGCTCATTCCACTACTCCCAGGTTGTTCTAGTAAATCCGCCAGAATCTCAGTATTTTCCAATGATTCATGCTCCCCTCTGTCAGTATTTTCCAACATAGTCTTTTTCAACAAGTCAGAAAATCTTGGAGAAGGTGATTTCCCCCTTTCTAGGTGCCCTGGCTGTGTGTGGACCCAGAACGCGTCCTTGCGGACGCGGTATCTCCCTCTCAGCCCTAGTGAGAGGGTCCTGGTCTTTTCCTCAGGGCGCGGAGCCCGCGTAGACCGCCCATTCCCCACCTCTGCAGGAGGCAAGAAGAGTCTCCAGGCGACCTGACTTCTCTTCCCCACGGAGCTGCCATCCCGCGGGCGGCCGCCAGGGGTCCCCGCTCGGCGCCCCGCGAGATAGCCGCGCGCTGGGCGCGTGTGGGGGCTACTTCGGAGCGGCGGCGGCTGGAGCTCGAGCCCCGCTCTCGCTCGCTCGCGCCGCGCTCCTGGAGACCGCGCGTGCTAGCCCCTCGCCGCTCGCCCCGCGCCCGCCGCGTGGATCCGCAAGCGTCGCGCGTCCGGCCTCCGGCTCACCTTCCTCCTCTGGCGCCGGCTCCGGCTGACCCGGCGCAGGAGCCGACAGGGCCGCGGGCTGAAGGTAAAAGCCCACGGTGAGTGAGAGCCCGCGCGGGGCGAGGCGAAGTGGCGCCGCCCGGCAACTGCTCGCCCCCAGTGGCGCCCGGGCGGGCCAGGGTGCGGGGCGCACCTGGGGGCGGGCTTAGCGGGGAGTGGGGTGGGGTGGCGTGGCGTGGCGTGGGGTGGGGGGCGGGCGACGGCTCCGGCGCTGGGATCCGCGTCAGACCCCTGCCCGCGCCTCGGCTCAGGCCGGCTCCTCGCGCGCCCTTCTGGGGCGGGAACGAGAGTCCAGTCCCCAGCCCGTGCTCCGGGGCCTTGACTGTGAAAGCTCTGTCAGTAAAATGCATCTCCCCGCGAGGCACAAGTGCGCCCCGGAGCCGTCCCGAATCGCGGGTGACTGCCGCGTGCGGGTCGGGCTGCGGGTGGCGGGAAGACAAACTTTTGCGAAAGTGCGCCTGGGCCGGAGCACCGCGCTCAGGGCGTGTGCGGAGGCTCGACGCGGGCTCCGCTGGGGGAAGCCCGCTGCGCCGGCCCGCTCGCCCCGGGCACCGTCGGAGCTTCGGGGAGGGAGCGCGTGGGTGAAGGACGGACAAAACCCTGCTGACCCCTTGGGCCAACAACTGTCAAACATCTGGAATCCAGCCCCTCCCTTCCCCTGCGCCGAGGAAGGTGAAAACCCCTCAACTTTCCTTTGATTGTCCTCCCTGCCTTGGGACGCCTCTCGGAATGGAAAAGGGCCGACCTCTGGTGCCTGGCACGTGAGTACCGAGACCCCCAAGCCCCTCAGGCTCCCCCTTCACCCACCTTCCTGACCGCCTCCCAGATGTCCTCCCCGCAGGGACCACGCCACAGAGCCCGTGGAGATCGTGACGAATGGCCTTTTGTTTCTCCGCGTCTCCCCTATTGTTTGCCTTTGCAACATCTGGCGGGGCTCGCGGAGAGAAGGACGCCCCGGGGTCCTCCCCGCACTCCCCCCGCCCCCCCCGCCAGCCACACGGCCGGCTCCCGCCCGGGATCCCCACGGGGGAAGGCGAGGAGCGCGACCTCGGCGCGGCCGCCGCACCCAGGCCCTGCGGTTAGAGGGCGGAGGGAAAGTTGCTGCTTCCCCGCCTCCTCGACTGCCTGGGGCCCGGGGCGCGTTTCTCAGATCTGATCCCAGACGCGCGGCGAAGGGCGCAGCCGGAGAGAAGTGCTGCTCTCCCGAGAGGGGAAGCGACCTTCCGCCCTCCGCCGGGGTGTCCTTGGGTGGCTCCAGTGGATTTAAATCTCCGCCCGAAGGCCTGTGGCTGGGCCGCTTCCAGGGCCGCGGGGACGGGATCAGGGCACTTTTGGTAGGCAGAAAGCCGAGGTTCTGGGGTCTGCGAGTTTCCAAGGGCTGGAGAACAGGCGAGAGTGGAGAAGAAAGTAACCCAAGAAGCCTCAAGACTTTGCCTAGAAGTAGTGGTTAGGTGGCTCCCTCCAGATTGAACGTGCAATTTTGACTTGGGGTAGGGCTCCAAGTTTAAATCCTGGGTCCCCTGTCAGCATTTAGAAAAAGCAAATCGGAGGATACCGCGTAGACGCCGCGGAGGCAGAGTTCCCGCCAACAAGTACTTGCGAACCGGTGGCTTAGGACTGCCTATGAGTTCCCCTGGGGGTGCGCCTGTTAGATTACAGGTGACTCTGTTTCTGTGCGTTCCCTCACAAGGTAGATGCTTACACATCGTGCTGCTTCTTAGCGTGGATTAAAAAAAAAAAAAAAAAAAAAGAGGTAGGGCAAAAGCAAAGTAGCTACTCTGAGAAGGCAGGGTTCCCGTCAGGTGCCCTGACAGTCGTCTTGCCTGTGAGGGGAGGCCAAGCCTGTGCACCTGTTAGAACCTCTACATGCTCAGCTTTACTATAGTGGTGTTAACCAGCTTTTTCTGATGGAGGCCCAATTGTCCCTATTCCAAGGAAGTACAGTTAAACACTCTTTTTACCGTCTACCTTTTGATCCCTTCCCCAAGCTTGGGGAGGGAGGAAGCAAGCTTCCATCGGAATGCTTGTGACCTAGGTGTCCACTCAAGCATATTAAGTGGGAGCTCTGCACAGTTCTAGGAGTTTTCCCTTTACCTGACTTAACAGAAATTTGACTTCCATTCAATAAATAGAAAAACAAAGACCACTAAGGAAGGTGGACACAGAGCACTTTGGCGATTTCTGGATTATTACCAGTGGCACCAACAAAAGAAAAAAAGCAAAATCTTTGAAGCACTGGAAGGCACTTTACAAACGTCTCATTATGAAAATGATGGTTAAGGAAGGATTCCTTTGAAATTTAGCAGCAGGAGAGAAGCAACAAGGCAGACCTGGGTTGCTCAAGAGGTGCCCAAAGGCATCATTAACCAAGTGAAAGGGCAGTGTTTGTCCCAGTCTACCCCCTGTACGGAAAACAGGGTAATTGTAGTGGAAGATGAGCTTATACAGTTTCTTTAATTTTAGAATTAACCTCCCCTCCCCGGAATCATCGTAGAAAAAAATAGAAAATACAAAGAGGTAAAAATGAAGACAAAAGGAAGGGGGGGTATTATAAATAAGCCTCCAGTGAATGCTCTTATCCAGTGATTTCCTTGGATAAATTTCTGGAGCTTAGTATAGCTAGGTTGAAGGAGTTAATGCATTTTTTTAGGATATTTAAGATTGCCATATCATCCTCTAGGAAAGTTATGCCACTTTACCTGCTGTCTAACAATATACAAGAGGATTTTTTTTCCTATATCCCGCACCCCACTCACATTCTATATTATAACCACTCTTTCATTTCTGCCAGATGGATAGGAGGTATGCTCTTGTCTTCTTTTGTATTTCTTTAGCCACAAATGAGATTAAACATTTTTCCTGTTGTCTTTTAGTATTTCTTCCTTTATGATGATGCCAGTTTATGTCCTTAACCTATTTTTTTTTCCAGTGGGAATGTTCTCCTTTTTCTGACTAGAGGTGCTCTTCATAAAAGCACGCTGTTCTGACTTCTGACCCTGCCCTTGTAATCGGACAATCTTTATTGACTCGAAGTGCCAATTCTCTTCCCTCTAGCATAGCAAACATTTGGCAAGACTGCAACCATAAATTACGGAAAGAACTGACGTGATCTCAGTAGAGTTATTAGGGAGACTATGCAAAAGCATTATTAGAGAAATTCTTGGAAAATACCAATTGTATACTTTCTGCTTAGTAGCTTGCATGCCCCAACATCTTTACAGTTCATGGTGCCTTTTTTTTTTTTTCTCATTTAGAACAACTCTTGATGAGCTGTTTTTACTAAATGTATTTTACTAACTCATTTTATTTGCTTTCCTTCCACTGATAACCAGGATACCATAATCCACAACTTTTAATTTTTGCCGGAAATTTGCCTCAGTTTTATAAGACTCTCTGGCTTTACCATTTGAGTCCTGTACTTGAATGAACTTTGAATCTAAACAGTTCAGGAGCTAGGTTTTGAAATAGTATAGCAGGAGAGGTTTCCCAAGGGTGGAAGCAGGTACATTTGTGCATTTGCATTTGTGTAGCCACAAATCTCTATGTTAGTTCTTGCTTGAAGGTACAGGATTCTGAAATGGGGAGAAGGAGAGAGAGGAAGAAAAAAAATAATTTCAGCTGGATGATGGATTAATACAGATGAAGGATCACACAAGAAAATTTAAGTAAATAATCTAGGTAATCTGGATACAAATAATTTCCAAAAAGATAAACTATATTAAAGTTTCATGTATTATTATAACTAGTTTACTTAACAGACAGAAAGTGGTCTTCTATTTGGGAAAATCCAATGTGAAAATCAATGTGAGATATGACTGCAGGTACTTCATCTCAGGCATTTAAAAAATACGGAAAAGGGGCACCTGGGTGGCTCAGATCGTTAAGTGTCTGCCTTCGGCTGGGGTCGTGATCCCAGGGTCCTGGGATCAAGCCCTGCAGTCGGGCTCCTGGCTCAGCGGGAAGCCTGCTTCTCCCTCTCTCTCTGCTTCTCCCTCTCCCTCTGCTTCTCCCCCTGCTCATGATCTCTCTCTCTCTCTCTCTGTATCTCTGTGTCTCAAATGAATAAATAAAATCTTTGAAAAGGAAAAAAATAATAATAAAAAATATGGAAAAACAGTGAAAGATATATTTTTCTGCAGCATTTTCCATGCCGTTGGATGTGGAAATCAAATAGTATGCAATAGGAATAAACTGTGTTTTCTACATTAGAATCATTGGCTCTCAAAGGTTTGAGTGAGAACTTAATGGCCATCTAATTCAACCATCTGATATCATTGAGTATCTTCATTCTCTTAAAAAAATAAAATTCCATCCTACAAACTGTATTTCAAACAAAATGAGAAGCAAATAGGACAGAAATTTCACTTTTTTTTTTTTTTTGAGTTGGGGGAGAAAGGGAGGGTTTTAACTCTATGAAAGCTTGTGTAATCTCCTTTAACATGTTCAACTTTCATAGAATAAACAGCTTTGGCAGCATGACAGTTAAATCACTGAGGTGTTTCATTTTGCAACATTCTCTCATTCATATCCTCTACCATTGGCTTGGTGAAGTTCAAAGGCCGTAGAGCAAAACAAGTACAAAATAGCAAAAGGGAAAGAGGAAGAAAAGAGTAGAACATGGAGAGGATCTTACTCCTTTAAAACTATCTTCAGAACTTTCTAACAAGACTGTTGGTACCCGGAGGACGATTGGCATCACCTCTTAAAAATGTGGATGTAGCTGATGTCTCAAGGCCAACTTTAGAGACAGTAAACATTACCTAAATCACTGCCACTCCGACAGTGGGCAGGCTTATAGGATAGCCCAATAATTCTTAAAAAGAAGATGAAGGAGAAGGAGATGTTGGAGAGAAAAGGAATTTTAATTCTAAAAATATACCTTATTTCTTCCTGAGTAGTACTGCAAATTTCTGAAAGTAGTAGAAACATCTTCTAATTTCCACTCGGATGATTTCCCAGGCACAGTGACTGTATTTCTTTTCTTTCAGGAAGTTGTCTATCCTATTGAAGTATCTCCTCAGTTCTAGATTGCTCAGCTGGGATACCATAGCTCCTGACCAGTTCATTCCGTTCTGTTCCATCTCTTTGGAGTCTTCCTTTTCTTTCTCCTCTTCCTCCAAGCATTGTTCCAAGTACTGCAGTTGCTGATAGAGTCCGATTTGGATTTGTTTCAGATAGTCCTTTTCCCAAGTGGTTTTGAAGGTGTGCTGACTGAAGATGTTGAAGGCCTGTATGGACATTTCATAGAAGGCCTCCTTGATGTACCTTTTCACAGGCTGGGTGTGTGATAGGATCTCTTGGGGCAACTCAAAAGCTGTGGTTTCTTGTAGGCACTCTACAGGAAATGAACTGCTCGTATTGCTCAGAAGTCTCAGATTTTGCCAGGTGACTTTCCTCAGGTGAAAATGCAGCAAGTTACAGTCCAGGGAGAGGATGCCAGTGATAAGAAGACCCACAAGGCATGCAGGCCACACACACATCCGAAACACGTCAGGCTTAGTGCTCATTTTCTTTTCCCCAAGCTAAAAAATCCACCAGACTCAAGGTTGACAGTGATGTTTTAGGTCTTAAGTACTCCTTTGTGTGCCTTTATACACCTGAATAATCTTCAGTGGGGAGGAGTTTTCTCATTCCTCATTTTATGTTTCTCAGGGTTTCAGCCCCTTTCCTTTGCCTCTGAGGTTTGTTTTGACTTTGGGTGACTACGCTGACTTTGGAAATGCTAATCTTTTTCTTTAAAGTGAGCAAAGCATTACCATTGCATTACCTTAGTTGTCTGGATGACCCATCCCAGTACTATAGGATTGTCATAACAAGATTGATAACAGAGTATTTCAGAAAGAACTGAAAGTTCTGACTGTACCACTTATTCAACACTTACATAAGAGAGCTATCCATTAAAGAAATTATCATTATTATTATTTTTTAATTTTTTTGGTATCTGGCTATATAGCCGAACATCTTCTCTCATTGAATTAATCATAGACATTGGCCACATGACTTTAATTATTTGATTGCAAGACCACCAGAATATAACATAGCTTAGTTTTCTCTGATCTTGTTAAATTAAGCTTCTCTATTTGGATATTTTCTCTTTATTTTACTTTTCTGTGTTTCAAAGAAGATGAAAAACAGAGTTGGTCAATTGAACATGGCACTTACTATAAGCTGGCTTGGTTTTCTGTTGTCATTAGAAAATGTTGATATTCTCCAACTATCCTTTCCTTTAGTTAAACCTAAACTAGCGCTTTCCATGGCTGCCTAACATTACACATGCCTCTGATACCTATCATAGAAGTACTTACTACCTATATTACTCTATGTATGTGCTCTCTAAATTCTGATTTTGCAGATTTTATGATTTTATGAGGTGACTAACGAAAAATCATTTGGAAAATGAGCCCTTTAATATTTTATAATTATAACATTATAAATTGACAAAACCTTTCTAGAGAGCAAAATGATGATATGTATCAAAAGTCTTAAAAATGTACATGGTCTTTGACTCAATAGTTCTTCCTCTAGGAATTTATCCCCAAGAAATAATGATTGACATCTTTAAAGACTTAGCTGTCAGGAAGTTTATCACAGAAAAAAAATGGAAAACAACTTAAATGTTCAGTAGTAGATAGGTGGTTAACTAATTCATCAGTAGAAAATTTCTTTGTAAGTATTAAATATTATGTTGTGGGAATATATTTGGTCACTTGTTTAAATTCACTTTGTAGTTTAAAACCAAGCTTACATGGATAGTATATAGAGTCTGATAGCATATTTGTGAAATACCTACATGTGCATATATGTGCAGAAAAAAATCTAGAAGTGCACATGCTACAAATATTTTCTCTGAGTAGAAAAATATGCGTTTGCAGTGTGACCAATATGTACTGCTTTATTTGCTTAAACATTTCCATTCTGGGATACTTTCAAAGGAAATGTGAATTTACCCCAAGACTCAGTTCTCATTCCATAGAATAACATAGAGTATGTGGGAGTTCAGTGTACCATTTTTTTAACTTTTCAATAAAAATATATATGTTTATATATATATACATATATTATTAAACATACACACAGAGTCTATAAAGTGCAAAGCATCTCTGAAGGCCATACCTGCTTATATAGCTCATATAACTTCTTCCATCTAAAACTTGTTACCTTGTCCTAGGCAGAACTGCTTGTCCCTCTTGGGGGCTTTTAAATGCTTTGTCCCCCTTCATTATGGCTTTTTAAAGTGCATAATTGTTTTAAGTATTGATTTCCCAGCTTTGTATACTTCTCCCTCCCCTACCCACTTAGAATGATTAGACTACTTTGCACTTATTTGAGACAGTTCAGCCTTACTAACCAAACTCATAGTTTGTTCACTTGAATTACTGTGCTACGAGGTTCTGCTCATAGGTGTTGGAGGTGGCTGCAGATTTGGCTGTTGTCAACCATCTTGAAGGTCCCTCTATTTTCTGCCATGTACAGTTTTGTCATTTTATCCTGCTCACCCCAAATTTCCTCCCTTTATAGTCATTCCGTATCACATCCTCATTTATTCAAAACTGCATTTTTATTTTTTATTTTTATTTATTTTAAAGATTTTTATTTTTTATTTATTTGTCAGAGAGAGAGGGAGAGCACAAGCAGGGAGAGTTGCAGCAGAGGGAGAAGCAGGGAGAGAGAGAAGCAGGCTCCCCTTTGAGCAAAGAGCCCGATATGGGACTCCGTCCCAGGACCCTGGGATTAAGACCTGAGCCGAAGGCAGATGCTTAACCAACTGAGCCACCCAGGCATCCCTCAAAACTGTATTTTTAGCTAGTACCACATACCAATCACTGGGTAGGTCTTGAGGATGGAGGAATAAGGTATAGTCCATGATCTCCGGGAGTCCATTATTGAAGAAGCAGGCACATTCTGAGTGTGTTAGATAGCAGGAGTAATTCATAGGTCTTCCCTACAGCATGGACCTCATCCCCATGTGCTGTAAATGTTAATTGATGCTGATGGTGACAAGATTCATGACAAAGAAGGAGAGATGACTGACAAGCATATCTTCCACTGTTAGCTTTTTAAAAATTCTTTTTTTAAAAAAAGATTTTGTTTATTTATTTGACAGAGAGAGACACAGTGAGAGAGGGAACACAAACAGGGGAAGTGGGAGAGGGAGAAGCAGGCTTCCTGCGGAGCAGGGAGCCTGATGCGGTGCTCGATGCCAAAACCCTGAGATCATGACCTGAGCCAAAGGCAGACACTTAACGACTGAGCCACACAGGCGCCCCAGCTTTTTAAAAATTCTTATCTATGTCTCATTTTGCAAGTAAAAATACGGAACACCCATGCAATATTTGGGAAGTACCTGTACTAAAAAATCACTCATCATGTACCCCAAATTCAAATTTAACTGGGTGTCCCATTATTTCACCTGATAATCCTATCCACCATACAAACTCCCGTTGACCTCTTAGAGTAGAACTCAGGAAGCCCTTTACAGGAAACTATTCCTCTGCTAGCTGCTCACCTCATGCACAGGTGCATTCAGTTGCATAACTTTGTGCTGGATTTACTTGTGTGCATTTCCCTAAAAACTGTGCACACCACACTCCCAAGGGGCACCAGTCATACTAAAAATCTTATATGGATGCATGCACATGTGTACACACACATATGTACAAATTGCTCTGATCTGAAGCATTACTGGATGATCAGTCATAGGTCTTGCCTCTGTTCTGCAAAAGCCATGCCATGTGAGTATATCTCAAAATATCAAAAAAACTGAAAAGAATGACAGTGTAAGGAAATGTTTTTATCACAAAATTTGTTAAAACTGCTCCATCTGTCATTAGTATGTTGCCATAGCTAATGATATTTCCGTGATATCTGCCCTTATGTCTCTAGCATGTCTTGAGATCATTTATATGTGGTCAGGGGCTGCTCTGTTGTTGATAGAACTGTGTAAAGTCCATATGGATTACAAGTTGCACAATAATAGGCAAGACACAATGTGTTTGACAAAATGGAGATGAGACATTTCAGTCTAGACAGGATTGCTGTGATTCAGCTCCGGAGCATTTAGTATTCTCTGGTAGGATTTATTGCTCTCCATGAAAAGCAAGTTTCAAACCAAGGTGAGCGTAATGTGTTGATCATCTGTCACTCACTCCACTCTTGCTGTTTCTTCCCAGACATGTCCTCTTGTCTGGGGTAAATATTTATTTATTTATTTAAAAGATTTATTTATTTACTTTTTTGAAAGAGAGAGAGAGAATGAGCAAGCAGAGGGAGGGGGAGACAAAGAATACTCAAGCAAAATTCCTCCTGAGCACGGAGCCTAATGCAGGGCTCAATGGGCTCAACATGGGCCTGGACATGGGGCTTGACATGGGGCTTGACCCCAGGACCTTGAGAACATGACCTGAGCCGAAATCCAAAATCAGATGATTAACTGATTGAGCCACCTAGGCACCCCTATCTTGGATAAATATTTTAAAAAGTAGTTGCCATTGCAGAGAGGACAGGGTCTTACTTTAATTACAGTCAGCTTGCATGCAGTCATAGGTTTCCTGACATTTATAAATAACAAAGAAAGGCATTATGGGAAAATTTAAGTGGACTTTTCTTAGACTGACGGAAGACTCACATGCTCCAATTTTTAGGATTTCTTTAGGGTCCAAGCAATGCTTGGGTTTGGGGGTAGTGTCCAGGAATAATCTACTGGAGCCAGGGGTTGTGGGAAAGGATCTCTTCTTGCCAAGACCCTTGCCCCTTGGTAGCCTGTGAAGAACAGAATCTAAATAATAGAATGTGGGGTTGGAAGGACACTTAGAGATAGACTATTGGGGTCAGAGGGGTGAATAGCAAAGGAGGAAACTCTGAATTAAGTCTGCCACCCCTAGTATTTCTCAAAGTTATTTAGAATTCTATAGATAATGACTGGTTTCCCGGATTCCTGGGTCAGTTCAGGCCTGGAGAAGTGGCTTGGAATGAGTTTTCGGAGAGATTTCCCCATGTCTGAAATTAATGTGTTTATGTATTCATTTACTTATATCTTCAGTGCTTAACACATAGTATATGTTCAATAAATATTTATTGAACAAATAGGTGTATGTGTCACTATTTTACCTTATGACTTTATCTTAATTTAAATTGAATTTCGGATCAGTTCAGCAACCTCTTGGTAGAACTGTATAGCTTTGAGCAAGTCCCTTAAACTTTCTATACTTCATCTGTAAATAAGGATAATGAGAACCCCATTAGGTGGTTGTGGAGATATAAATTGCTGAGAATGGTGCCTGGTACATAGTAAGTGATCAATAAATGATACACACCATCATCGTTGTTGTCATCGTTATCATCTGTTGCCTATAGTGTTAGACACAATGACAGATTCTAAGAATACAGTGGCAGAAAAGCCAGATGTAGTCCCTGTCCTTGCAGAGGTTCCTGGAGGCAGTGGGTCCTGAGCTGAATCTTGAAAGGCAAGAACTGATGGAAGTTTGAATTAGGACAATGATAGTAGGTATGGAAGGGAATTATCTAGGAGGTAAGATGGGCAGATCTTGATAAGTGATTTGAAGTGGGAGGCTGAGGAATTGGAACCAGAAAAGTGAAAAGCCCAGTTTTCTAACTAGGTATATGGTTGTGCCACCAACGTAGAGGCAGCATATGAGAGGAGCAGGCTTTGGGGAGCAACTGGTGGGTTTTGTTATAGGTGAGTTATTTGGAGTTGGCTGTTGGGATAGCCAAGTGGAGATGTTCATCCAGCAGTTGGATGTGTGGGACTAAATGAGGACAGGAGACTGATCTAGATGGGAGAGAGAGATTTGAAATTATTAGCAGAAACTATAGGTGATCCTTTAAGACCATAAGAATCAGTTGGTTTGTCTAAGGAGAACATGTAAGGTAGGAAGAGACGTGTGAGCGAGTATCAGAACCCTAAGCATCACCCGTGTTTAAAGAGGGGGTAGTGGAAGAGGAAACTGACAAGGACGGTGACAGAGGCGTGAAGAACATGAAGATGGAGTATTTTGACTGTCTCTGCCTCTTTGTCCAGATGACTCCGCATAATCCTTCTCAACACAGCACTCGTAGGCAGCCATTCCCAATTACACTGTATTTGCCGTCATTGATCTAGACCTAATCCCATGTTATAGATGAGCTGTTTGAAGGTCAGAGAGGGGAATTAATTCATTTAAGTCAGGTAAATATCTGTGAGACCTTGGCAGATGTCAGCTAGATTGAAACCTGGTTTTGATTACCTCACTTCTACTATTTGGGGCTATAGAAGTTGGGGGATGTATTGGTTTCCTATGACTGCCATAATAAATTTCCACAAACAGCCTGGCGTAAAATAAGAAATTTATTCTCTCACAGTTCTGGAGTCTGGAAGTCCAAAATCAAAGTGTCATCATGGCGTTTTCTCTCCAAACCTAGGGAAGAATCTTCTTCTGCCTCTTCTAGCTTCTAGTGATTGCTGATAATTCTTGGTGGTCCTTGGCTTGTTAGGTACATCACTCCAGTCTCGCCTGCATAGTCACATGACATCCTCCATGTGTCTGTGTCCCTGTGTCTTCCAGACATTGCCTTTATGTATTTTTTGGTAGCAGTCTGCGTAGTTGTTATTAATAAGAGAAGACACTATTTATTTTGCAGTTACTAAGTAGCGACTGTTCATATAAATTATCATTATTTCTCATACCCATAGTACAATGCAGATGTTATTATCCTTAATTAATTAATTTATTTTTAAGATTTATTTATTTGTCAGAGAGTGAGCACAAGCAGGGGGAGTGGCAGAGGGAGAAGCAGGCTTCTTGCTGAGCAAGGAGCCTGATTCGGGACTCGATTCCAGGACCCTGGGATCACGACCCAAGCCGAAGGCAGACGCTTAACCAACTGAGCCACTCAGGCGTCCATATTTTTTTTTAAAGATTTTATTTATTTATTCATGAAAGAGAGAGAGAGAGGCAGAGGGAGAAGCAGGCTCCCAAGGAGCAGGGAGCCCAACATGGGACTCGATCCCAGGACCCCGGGACCATGACCTGAGCTGAAGGCAGATGCTCAACCATCTGAGCCACCCAGGCGCCCTCAGGCGTCCATATTACCCTTAATTTAACGAGGAGGAAATGGAAGCTTGGAACTATTAAGGGACCTGCCCGAGATCACATAGCTAGAAACCTACAGAATCAGGATTCAAGCCCAGGTCTGAGGCCATATTGTGTTTTTACAGGATCTAGGGTTGTAACAGGTTTGGCATAAAATCCACTGTGTGTATCTATGCATTAATAGCCTATTTCATTCCCAAAAGGATTTGAAGCAGCTTGTAAAATATATACAAGAGAATACAAAGTATTTAAAGAAATCAGAGTTGAGGAAAAACATGTGTAAGAAAACAAGATGAAATCAGTGGTACAGTTGGAACATAAGAATGCATGTCATAATGTCCAGTGTCATTGAAGAGGGTTGCAAATCCATCCCTGGGCTTTCTAGAAGCAAAGAGGAAATGTGATCTGTTAAAGTAATCACAGTGTCCAAAAGATAAAACAAACCATCAGCAAAGCAAAATCCTTAGTAGAAACAAAGCTTTTCTTGGTACTGAGTCCTGGGAGGCATTTCTCCTCTGGGCCTTCAAGAAGAGAGCACTATGGAATTTCCTGGGTAAAGACCCCAGCAACTGCCTTACAGGAGTGACTACCACCACATGCCTTGCTGGGGTGATTCTTGTAACCTCCCTCTGTGTAGGCAGATGTCACATTGCTCATGTGCAGTTCCCTGGCAGGCATTCTGCGGGGGCTTACTGAGTTTTCTCATGTTGAGTTACAGAATGGAGTTCTTCAGTTCAGCTGGATTGGGATAGCATGTCTTCACCATGGCTCAAAGTGGGGAAAAGTGTGGTCACTTGAGAATGTTGGCATTCTCAGGGACATTCAGTGTGGAGAGACTGCCCTGACATTTCCAGAGCCCCTGCCCAGAGCCAATTCTGCATTTCCTGTTATATGTACAGAGGAACGTCTGGGAAACCTATTTGTAGGCACAACTCTCCTCCAGTTAGTCAGAACTGGGAAAACAAGCTATTCTGTCAGATTGACCCAGTGCCATAAATCAAAGTGAAGTGTGTACTGGATTTCCATATAGTCGTCAGTTTGATTTGCTCCTTTCCTCTAAGCGTGATACTCCTAGATATGGGAATCCAGGAAGTGGCTTGTAGTTTTACTCTGCATTGAGGTGACTTTTGTTTCTCCTGAAAGAGCTTCTTCAGAAGTTGGATAGCTAAAATTCAAAGCCGGGATAGCCTTGTGTGAGACCGTGGATAATGAAATATTAGGACATATCCGTTTGGGATCATCAGTTTTGCAAACTTGGGTATTTTTCATTTAATAGTAAGACTTACTGTGTAGAAAGGGCCGAATGGATGGCCCCAGAACTAAAACGTCTTTATGTTCCCAGGGGAGACACAGTTAAAGGAGCAGAAATTGAGATTGCTTTATAACCATGCCTGCAGGACAGGACAGTGACACTTACTGACAAATGTGATAATACAGTTTCTCATGGATGGTCCATGGGACAAAGAATGTTGAAATTATCTATTGCCTATATTGTCCATCCATTCATCCACCCATCTCTGAGGATATGATGCCTGAAACAATGTAATAGAAAAAAGAAAAGTTCATGTTCTCATAGGGTGTCTAGATTTCCAGACAATAGAGAATAAAATTATAGGGTATTAAAAGTGCTAGGAAGGAAATAAACAGGGCAGGAGGGTAATTGGGGGAGGTGATCACTAAGCTGAGACTTGAAGGATGAAGAAGAATCAGCCATGTAAAGAGCTGGAGGGAGAGCATTTCAGGCAGAGAGAACCGGAAGTTCAAAAGCCTTGATGGAAAAGAACTGGAGATATTCAAGGAACTCAAAGGAGATTAGTTGGGTTGGAGTGAAGGGAATGGGGAGACTGGTACTAGGATAGGTTGAGATGGGGTGGGCGAGAGTTCCAATTCTATCCTAAGACCCGTGAAGACATATGAAAGGATTTTAAGCTAGAGAGTGGTGTGATATGACTTGTGCTTTAGAGAGATTGCTTTGGGCACCCCTTGGGGGGAACCATGTGGAAAAGGGGCAAGAGTGGAAGCAAGGAACCCAGGTTGAGAGTAGATATTTCGGTGTGCCAGGTAAGAGCTGTGGTCGTGTAGATAAAAGTAGGAGCAGTGGAGATGGAGAGAAGACTGATGGGAGAGATGTTTTTAGTAAGTTATTTGGGATGCATTTGGGCCCAGGTCAACAGCTGTGATCACCAAAGGCAGTTTTCCAGAAGTGCCATTGATTATCTATCTACTTATAAGGTCTTTACTGCATTAACCAGACAGTTTTTTGAGAACCAGTAAGTAATCTTATTTGGCATTACATCTTTAACTTGATGGCCTTAAACTTGGTTAGGTCCCTTATACTTTGGACAACAAAATAAATAATTTACTTAATTGGACCTTGGTTGTGGTTGAGGCTTAAATTTCTCAGGTTTTGCTTGAGACTTAAATTTCTGAGAGTGTCTCCTGGTATATTTCCTATGTGTACACAGGACAAATACATATTCCTATACATTTAACATTTAAATAAAATAATGTGTTTTTATGATCAGTTTAAATTATGGATTACTATCAGTGTTCAAATATAATCATATAATTCTGAAGTTAAAGTGATCCTAATCTCTCTTTTACTAAATATAGATGAGAGCCTATACCTCACCACTCCAATTCTCACCAATTTTTTTTAAAAGTCTCAGATATGTCTATTTGCATGAATGCTCTGGCACAAACTGTCCTCCTTTTAAACACTGGTGCTTATGAGGCTGGATCAGGATGTTCTTATCACTGAAATCAAGCGATAGCGGGCTTTTCTGGTGTCACAGAAAAATTAAATCAATTAAAAGAATATTCTATATTTCAAGGTTTTCAACAACATTTTTCTTAAACTTTTGGCACCTTCAGTGGTTTATCTAGAGTAGAACCTAGTCTACAATGATATCTTAGTTCTAGGTTACTTTGTTATTTTATAAGCTAGTGTCTGATTTGGCATACAATGATTAGATTTACTATTTTATAAATAATCTGTCAGTATTTCATAATTTTGCAAAAATCTCAGGACCTCCTGATGCTAGCTAGCTACTTTAACAAACACATCCAAGACAGTAGAATGGATCAAACATGATAGAAGCATTTCTTACTTATGTAAAGTTTAGAACAGAGGTACTTGGGCTGTGGTTGGCTTTTTTCCAAGCAGCGGTCAGGGACACAGAAACCTTCTATCTTGAGGCTCTGCCATCTTCCATGAGGCTTTCAAGGTTTCAGGGCTTATCTTCTTCAAGCTGGGGCAGAATGGCGAGAGCTGGAGGGGTGTGCATGGGATCATTATATGAGCCGGGCTTGGAGGGGCACACAGGCCCTCCAGCCATATCTCGTTGGTGGGAACTTAGTCACATAGTCATAGTCACAGCTAAGTGCAAGGGATGCCAGGCAATATAGTCCAGCTATGTGCCCAGGACGGAGAGGGAATAGTGTGATAAACAGCTAGCCCATCTCTGCCATGCACTTGATCTAGCAGGAGAAAGAGTCTAGCAATTGAAATGTGTTGGCACTGGTATGAGTTGGCTTAGGGGTTGGGCTGGTACAATGGAATGCTTTGTAGACACTCAGATTTTCTAAAATCCATAAGCAGCTTTCTAATGGGGTTATTTTCTTTTCTACTGAAGAGCAGTAGCAGAAGTACTATTGAGATAAAAAATTGTTTTTTTTTTCAAAATTATACAAATAAGAGAAATTATTAATTTGGTGGCTTTTAAAAAAAGCATGTTTTCCTTACAAGAAATATATTTTGGTAGAAAGAGACTGTCATTAACTTTCTTTAGAAAACAGAACCCATAGCACTTATTGCCCCATGGGGACCAACATGTAGAAGAAGGTCCTTCAGGATCATTGCTGGGCATCAGCCATGCATCGAGCACAGTGTTACTAAGTTGGCATATAGCATTTCACTTTATCACCAAAAGAATCTGCAGGATTTCATTTTACAGTTTTTCTTAGTTATTTTTTATTTTTATTATTGAAGGTAATCTTATTATTTAGGTGAAAATAAGTGTCTTGAGTATATCATGTTCTAGATGAATGGTATCTAAGAATCATTTCAGAGGTGAAAGGAGATGATCATTTCTAAATGCTGAATCTGTACCACGTGACTTTGTAACTGGTCATTATTCAAAAGATATTTGTTGAGTGCCTACTGTGTGTCAGACACTTTCCAGAAGCTGGAGCTTACTCTGACTCACAGATTCTTTCAGTCTTGGTCTCACCAGCAGATCCGAGGGGACTCGGCCGAACAGCTGTGGTGGCTGCTCAAACAAGCACCAGGGGACAGACCATTCAGTGTCATCCCCTGTACTGAATGCCATTGTGTAGCTGCTTCCTGAAACAATGAAGAAATCAACCGAGACCTGGAAACTCTTCATCAAAAAACAGTTTGTTTGTTTTGTTTATTTTGCCAGTCTTGGTTGCTGTAAGCTGACTTACTCTAAACCAGTTTATATTTATAGAGCCTGTGTTCCGAGTGGCATGTTAAGGAATGCAAAGTGGATTAAGAGATACCCAGTGAGGAGAAATTAAGCTCTGTGCAGAATATGACAAGTAACAAGACTGGGATGATGAATAAATGCTCTGTGAATTCGCAGATACACAGAGGACCCCTCTGGCTGGAAAGACAACAGGGAGGAGTCAGTGAAGGATAAATAGAAGATACTCGTAGCTTTGGATCCCAGTTCTACCTCTTACTAGCTGTGTGACCGTGGGGGCATGTCTTACCTCATGGAAGCCTCAGTTTCTTTATCTGTGAAAGAGGAACCTTAACACCTCCTCATAGACTTGATGATAAAAATGTAAAGTGCTTAGCCCACGTTAGTGTCTGAAATATGGAAAACCCTCAGTAAATAATACCAGTAAATACAGTAAAAACTCAGTAATGGTTTTGTGCTTTGTTTGTCTTTAAAGTAGCAATATTACCTCATGGGATTGTGGTCAAGATGAAATAAGATGACATAATTAAAAGGGCTGGTATAGCGCCTACCCTGTGGTAAACATTCTATAAATCTTTACTATTATTATTATGGAAGATGTAGGTAGAGAGAAGGCATTTCAGGCATACAGAAGAGGCACATTGCCTGGTCTGTCAGGACTCTAGTGTAAAGGATTTTTTTCAGGTGAGTACGTAGTTGATGGTCATAAAATGTATGAAACATAAATGAAGAGCCTCTTAATTAGGGTTACTGAAGGAAGATGCCAGGATGCAAGAAGAAAGTCCAGTGAGTGATCTCTAAGTATTCTTCTGAGATTCTGTGCTATCTCCCAAGCTTCCAGTGATTTCTGGGAAAGACTACAGTGAATCAAACATCCATGCAGTGGAGTGCCAGGGTCACAGCCCGGAACACACCAGCAGTGAGGCAGTGAACATACTCTTCTTTGTTTTGACAATAGCAACCATTTGCTGAAAGAAGAAACTGTTTTAGTTTTCATGTGGCAATCTGCCTAAGTAGTTGATCTGACAAGTAAGGGAGGGAAGCAAAACCCGTAAGTATATTTGGTGACACACCATTTCCTGCTCATTTTCCCCCTTGAGTTTTAAGAGCCAGAGTCAAGGAGAGGGAGAAGAGAAGAATAAGGGGGTGGGGGAACCCACCTAGCTCTCCAGGAAATGAGTCTCCAGGCAGAACTGAGACACCTGAACAATAGGTCACTTCACATACTTTGTGTGAGTCAGTAAGAAGGTTCTGGGTTTGCCAAAGTTCACCTGACGGCTGGTGCAAGAGAAGGACTACTCTCTTATGGCAGGAGGCATGGCTTCAAGCATTAGGCTCTTAAGAGGAGCTGGAGAGGTGTGGAGATGCCTTGCAGAGCTATTTCCGTGGCATTGACCAGAGTTGGAGGACAATGTAGTGCATTATTCCCTAAGTGTTCCATGAAATGTTATGTGAAAAGTAAGTTTCTTTCCTGGGGGACTCCTCCAGACCTTTGAAATGCCAGCATGAGTTCTGAGCGTCCAAGGAGGGAAAGTTGAATTCTGTACTCCACAAACTTACTGGAAAGTGATAATTTTTGGTGTAGAATGTACATTAGAGGCTTGAGCAGACACTTGGGCAAAGCTGATTCAGGATCAGAAACACCAGACTAAATCATTTCTTTGTTCTTGCTCTTCCCAGGGGAATCCAGATATAGACACAGGTGTTTTGCTTTTCCAGCAGCCAAATGGGGGTCACTATCTAGGAGAGCACAGTCATTTGGAAGAACCTGATGGGGTATGGTAGGGAAAATAATGACCCTCAAAAGATGTCCACATTCAAATCCCTAGAACCTGTGAATATGTTACCTTACATGTCAAAAGGGACTTTGCATATGTGGTTAGCTTAAAGGTACTGAGGCCATCATCCTAGAGTATTAGGGTGGACCCAGTGTTCCAGAAGGAACACAGCCCTGCCACCCATTTTAGACTTTTTTTTTAAAGATTTTTTTTTTTAAAGATTTTATTTATTTATTTGACAGAGAGAGACATAGCGAGAGCAGGAACACAAGCAGGGAGAGTGGGAGAGGGAGAAGCAGGCTTCCCGCGGAGGAGGGAGCCCGATGCAGGACTCAATCACAGGACCCTGGGATCATGACCTGAGCCGAAGGCAGACGCTTAATGACTGAGCACCTGAATGAGAGAGCACAAGCAGGGGGAGCAGCAGAGGGAGAGGGAGAAGCAGACTTCCTGCTGAGCAGGAATCCTGATGCGGGCTCTATCCCAGGACCCTGGGATCATGACCTGAGCTGAAGGCAGATGCTTAACGACTGAGCCACCCAGGCACCCCTCTAGTCTCTAGACTTTAGGGGAATAGTGAAGAATAACTAAATCCCAAAACCAGGGTTTGGATGAGGAAGAGATAGAGGAATTAGAATGTGTAAATATTCTCTGATGTTGATATTGTGTAGGAGACACAGATCGATGACTCTGTCAATTTAGTTCTAGGTTCTATGTGTCTGGACCAGTTGATATAAAGGTTGTTTTGGGTTCAAATGGAGAATTCTCTCATCTCATTTGATCCAATAGCAGTGAAACCATGACAATAGAGCTTATAGCACTATGCTTAGTGAATGATGCCTAGAAACCGAAGATCTACCTAATTGGTAGGGAGAGGGATTGCATGTGTTTGGAAAAAATAAGAGAGCTGAACTGGTGGCAGAAGAGTGAAGGACAAATGGTCAGGGTCCTTGTTCTTTATGTTGAGCGTGTGCTTTCCCTGAAAGAGCATCAGGGACTATCTAGAGGTAAAATGTAAACTGTAATTTTAAAATTTCCTTTTGACCAGCAACGTCTGTTTTTGTCAAGCAAAAAACAAAGACTGCCCCAAAATACCAATTCTCTGACACTTTCCTTTGCTGGAAGTATATTACTTTCCTTAATATGGAGTCCTCCTCTCATAAATAGCATTAAAAAAGTTTTTTTTTTTAGATCGTATTGCTGTAATTGGAGTTTTAAATGAAGACTCTCTTCATCTGTTCAGGAAGGACACCTGTTTGTGCTTTCTGTAATTTAAATTGCATAATAAGGCAGCTCTGCAAAGGAACTTTGTGTTTATCACAAGATACCTTATAGGTAGAAAGTCATAGTTTTCCCAGTACTGGGAACTTGAGACATAGAAAGAAACTAAAGAAGGTGAAACAGACTCAATTAAAGTGACTTTGGCACCTCAGTTCTGGATTTCTGGTTTCTCGTCATCTCACTTTAATGGGGATTTTTTAAATTATTATTTGGAAGTTTTTCATAGTTCTGAGGTCTAGTCAAGAATGCCACAGCATTTAAGAACAAGATGCAGTTGTTAGGTGTAAAAGACAGAAATCTAAGTTGAGATTTTCTGTATAAGACTAATTAAAAGGTTGATTTTTAGGTGAAAAATTCACAAACATTTAGAGATACCTGTATATTGTGAATCAGTTCAAAATGAAACTGAATGGTAAAATTATAATTCTGTCTGATATGAGACAGCCCTGAAGTTGTAAACAATATCTAAAAAAAAATTATGCCCCCAAGTTGAAATCCTTCGGTGTTAGAATGCACTGTTTTCCTGTACCGACAAACACACACACACACAAAGCCATTCATTTCCTGCTTTAACTTGTCCCTTGGAAGGTAGGATAGTGGCGTAATATGACTCATTTCCCTCACAAACTGGATGTTGCCATTCTAACGAGAAATGGCATGGGTGGAAAGCAAATTAGTAAATATTAAAGTGTCCTAGACAACTGTTTATTAAAGTTGGACAGTGAATGGTGGAATTATTCCTCTGAAAATGTACATTGGATTAAATGTGATTAATATTCCAGTTATTAGATAAAGATGTCTTAACCTGACACATTTCCTTCCCATGTGCTTTAAATGAGGACCCTGAGTTCATCTTGCTGGAACTATTAGAATAGTGATTCGTTTACATGATTACTTGCTTTATAAGCCTAACGTGTTAATAGGCTTGCTTTCTTAGTCATACTTTAGAGAAGGTTTTTATTTGATTGTTGAATCATAAGGAGACAGGGTTCTTGGATTCCAGCCTCATCCCCTGGCTTAGATGTGATTTTGCTTTGTTCCTTAGCCTTTTCACACACAAAAGAAATAAATTATTAGCAGTAGCTCTGAGTTGTAAAAATAAGTGCATTTGCCTGTTTAAATCCTCAAGTAAAATCTTTATTTTTTTCCAATAAAATCTTTAAATTGTAAAACTCTAGTACATTACTCATATTTTAATAAAAGGAGGAAAACACACCCCAAATGAATTTAGGAACTTGATTAGGGTAAATTGGTCAGTTTAAAATTTAAATTCATGATTCTTTTCTAGTCCATTTTCTGGATGGTAATTGATGCATATACAGATAAATTTAGTAACATGCACTTTAAAAATCCTGTTTAAGATCTTATTCTTTGAATCAGAGGGTTACATCCTGGTAGTCTATTTTGGCCCTCAGATGTTTTATTTGTTCATAGAAAGCACCGATTTTTCTTTTTAGTTGTCAACCTCTAGAAACATGGAGACTTCACATAAAAATTAAGATTGCCAGTTACTCTTGAAAAATCAGGGACGCCTGTGTGGCTCAGTCGATTAAGCTACTGATTCTTGTTTTCTGCTCAGGTCGTGATCTCAGAGTCTTGAGATCAAGCCCCGGAACCCTCACCCTGAGGGGCTCTGCACTCAGGGCGAGTCTGCTTGAATTTCTGTCTCTCTCCCCCTGCCCCTCCTGTTCCTGCGTGCTCTCTAAGATAAATAAATAAATTAAAAAAAAAAGAGAGAGAGAGAGAATAAAAATCAGAAAATCCAGCATTGCTAGGTTTTATCCCCACATAAGCAACAGCTGCCAGTGCTGAGTAACTGCCCCCCTTAAATGGTACGTGTGCCCCAGCAATATTTGTCTCTTCCTCTCTGCCTGACAGCTCAACACACTTGAGTATGAGACCCTGATTCTACAAATCAGTTTTCTCCCTTGGCCTAGATAGGAAAATTCTGGCATTGAGAATAAATAATTTAGGCATCATTAAGTGGTATTTGTATTCAAAGAGATTAGATACCTGCAGGAAGAGTTACGGTACTGCTGCCTTGAACTGTTATTTCCTAAGAAGTTAGTTCTAACTTTTTTCTACGGGTTTGTCCAAAGATGCATTTGCAAAAGACTGTGGCATAACCAGCCCTCCCCTCCCAACATACACATACCACACGCTTACTCTAGCAACTCCTCTAATTAATGGTCTAGCACAGCTCATAAGATTCCCAAAGCCAATTAAACAATGCTCACCCTGTACCTCCCAGTAGATTGGAGAGTAGCTTGGCCAAGGCTGTGATTGATATGAAAAGTAACAACGTATTCTTAAGCACTTTTAGCACTGTTGTTACTCTGTGAGGCACAAGCTTTCAACACAGTGGCCTTTTATCCTCTGTGCTTTTGGAGTGTGAGAACTCCACGAAGGCTACAAGCTCAACAACGTTCCTGGGCTGGGAATAAAGGCAGGGGAGGGGAGTAAGAGGGGGGGGCGGGCAGCAGGGGAGTGACAGTCGGGGGACTGAGCTGGCAGCTGTCATCTGAATAGTATTTCCCTCTTTCATTATCCCGTTGTCCTAAACCTCCATCCATTCATATTCATGGTTTCTACCTCTCTGCACACGGCCAAGGCTAACTTCCTTTGCACATTTTATTTCCTTGTCTGTCTGGGATTTTCATTTGGATTTCTAAGAATCATTGAACTGTTTCAGAAAAAAGATCAGCTAGTAGAAACTGGAGATGGTTGGTAGAGTCTCCTGGGAGGAATTTATTTAAATATAACAAGTTAATGCCAAATTTACATAGTAAGTTAAGTTTATGTTCACTGGTCTTTATTTATTTTTGTTTATTTCCTACTAATCTGGTGATTATTTAGTTCCACATGTATGAATGCTATATTCATGTCATAAGAGAAAAAAATGAGGAAAACATTTTATATTCTAATTACCCAAGGAATACATATTTAGTATAGAAAATAAAACTACAAAAATTCAAAATTTAAAATTACCCTATTCTACCATCTAATTATTGTTAACTTTTGAGTTTCTTTTCAGTAAAACATGTATGTATACTTTTTTAGGAAATTGAGATAATTTTAGACATGCTCTTTTATCGTCTACTTGTTGAAGTGTAATACTAAGTCATAAATATTTCCATATCTTTAGTTATTGTATTAAAGCTTTTAAAATATCTCTGTAGAATTACATTTATGGGTACTCCATGATTGATCTATTTTTAGTAAGATAGGTTTTTCACATCCAAGCTTTGTGCACATCTATGATTTTTCCTTTGGAAAAATTCCCAGAGGTAATTTATAGGTCAAAAGGTATAATTGGGCTTTATGGTGACCCCTAGGAAGGTTGAAGGAACTGAATAAACCTCCCAATGGCATTTTATGGGAGCTCTAAATAGGGAACTTTTCTGAGGATGTCTTTTTGGGAAGCTGCTCTCAATATTCTTTAGCTGCTTTTACCTAGATTTTTTTTTTAACCCAGATATTTTTACTCTGTGAAAAAGACAACCATTTAAGTTTCTTGGTTTATAGGAAAATGTTTGGAAAAAGCCTAGGCCATCTTAACCATCATCCTAATTAACATTTGTTTTATATCATGAATGGAAGACCAGCTCTTCTGTAAGAAAACATAAAAGTCAGCTGGGGAACATTTATTTGCTTTGAGAACTCTTGGGACTAAGAAAATAAAATACTTAATAATGACAGCATAATGAGGCCATAGGGGTGCTGACAATGTTAATTAAAGAATGATTTTAAAGTTCTCCAGAAGCCCAGGGAGAGTGTGTTTTGTAGGCCACTTTGCTGAGAAGGATGCAGTTCAGAACAGGTAAATTCCTTTACTGACAAACACTAATATGTTGTAACTACCTGGGGTGACTTAAGTCAGAGCTAAATTTTAAAGCACATCCAATTACAGTTCCTCTCTTATAAATGTAATGCACCGTATTTATTGGAGTCATTATTCTCTTGAGAAGATGAAGCACAGTAACCACACCCTATTTTTAAATATTTAGGCTACAGAGCTAAAATTTTAAACATATCTGGAGAGGTTTAGAAGTAGATATTGTACTGTTTCTATGCAGTGTCCCGATTTGCAGCAAAAGAGCTATAGGAACACAAGCCCTGACCTGACCAACTGAATTAGAACTTAAGGCTCTGGTCAAAAGAATCATGTTGCATAAATAGGTCAAATATGGACAGATGCTTCCTGCTGTTGTCTAATGAAACTTAAATTTTCAGTGGTCCCTCTGAATTTAACAAGGTCCCTAATTCCTAGCAGTAAAACTGGTGGTGATTCTAGTAGGCAGCTTGGCAAATGTAACCTCCTCTTGTCCATGCAGTAAGACTAACCATGTAAAGATTACATGACTTGATTGTACAACCTGATGCCAGCGTGAAACCCCAGTTGGAAAATTCACTATATTTTGTCATAAAAGCAATGAAGGTTTTTTGTTTGTCTTTAGTGATTCTTAATCACTTAGGAAATCTATAAATTGGAGTAGTATAGAGGGATAAAGCTGTTACATGCCTTAGAAGAGAATCTGTACTAATTATTATAATATGTTGCCAGCATGATTGTTTTGTAAGACATGTCCCACTGAGGTCCTGGGAACTGTAGCTACTGGTCTCCTAAGGACAGGAGACCTTCCATGAAAAAAGAAAGTTCTGGATCTTTGTTTTTGTGTTACAGTAAAGGGAACTCTGAAATGTTTTATGTTTAGACTGAATGTCCAAGATTAATCTTTCCTGATGGTTTTTTTTTTTTTAAGATTTTATTTATTTATTTGACAGAGAGAGCACAAGCAGGGGGAGTGGCAGGCAGAGGCAGAGGGAGAAGCAGGCTCCCCACAGAGCAGGGGGAGCCCGATGTGGGACTCAATCCCAGGACCCTGGGATCATGACCTGAGCCGAAGGCAGTCGCTTAACCAACTGTGCCACCCAGGCGCCCTTTCCTGATGGTTCTTTTGCTTGAATATCAAGCTCAATAAAGTACTTAACACCAACAACACTAATAATATATGAAGCTGGTCCAGTAATTAATAAAAATGAAGTTCAAACCCATTTAGATTTTTATACATCAACCAATAGCAATTCCCCTGAATTTTATTCATTCACCACATTCATGTATCCGTTCCTTCATTCACATATTAACACGTACCTGAATTGAGTGTCTTAAGTTGAGTGCGGCAGACACCCGGAGCTGTTAAGGTTGGGCTGGTTGAGCTTCTTGCCCTCAAGGAGACCACAGCTCAGTGGCACAGAGAGAATTCTAATAGTGTGGTGAGTGCTACCAGCCAAGTGCGACTGATGTGTGCAGGCACAGGGATGGAACAGCTAGCCCTGCCTCAAAGTCTGCTCTGTCTCCCTCAGCTTCATTCATCTTATTTTAATTTCGGGTTTTTTCTAGAGCCTGTCTGCTCCAGTTATGGCACCTTCTGTCTCACAGGCAGTTTGTTAGAAACGCAGCCATCTCAGACCCCATGCAGACCTGTTGAATCCTGATTTGCATTTTAACAAGATTCAAATTTTGTGATGTGATTAGAACTCCCCCTCTGTAAATCAGAGAGGTACCATTACCAATATATGCTCTTGCAAGGGTGAGCAGAGAGCGTGCACTCTTCATCAATGAGTGTTGGAATAATTGAGTAATAATAGCTCCCTTTTGATGTGTCTATTGCTTGGCAGTGTGGCTCCTCAATGACTCAAATACATGATTTTACTCATTTCCCTGTATAACTCATTTCTCTGTGTAACCTCAAGAAAAGAATACTTATTCCCATTTCGTACATTGGAAAACAGAAGCTTACAGAGTTTAAGGGATGTGTCCAAGGCCAGGCAGCAAGTAATAGCTGAGCCAGAGTATAAACCCAGGACTGCTTGCTTCCGAAGCCTTGCTCCTGTCCCTGCAGTACCTGCACAGACTCCCCAGTGCTGGAGACCTATCCCTGAACACTTGCTTTACACTGTTCCCTTTTATCTGTCAGTTTCATGATGGAAATTTAGTCCACCAAGCCCAACCAGCTCTAAAAGTGGAGTTACTTATTTTCTGCCCCAAATATAATTAATAATTGCTCTAAACTTGCTAGCATGAAGCCCTGGGCAGCTGCCAGGTCCTGAAGGCAGTTTTGGTCAGTGGTCGAATCCCACTGGTCTGCTTATTTACAGTTTTAGATGTTAGATGAATTACTTCTCTGCAAATCTTCAGGTAGACCCCACCTTGGGGGATCATTTGGGGAATAGTTGGCTGGCAGATGACCTATCAGAAACCTGGGCCTTAAGAAGACTGTTTCTTTGCTATGGGATGTATTTTACTCAGGGAATGCTTTTTGGATCAACTTTTAAAAGATTTTTTTTAATTCGTGGCATCTGCTTTTCTTTTCAAGTTTTTTTCTATTCAATGAAAGGAAAAGTGTAACATTTTACAATCATTGTAATAAGTGTGAACATTATGAGGTTATATGAAGACAAGTTAATAATCTCTCCTTTAATTTTCCTTCCCACTTCTTCCTCCCACTTTCTCCACAGATGGGCTTGCATCGTTCCACACCTTTCTCCTTCCTCACACTCATGTGCATATGCAGGGTTTTCAGTTTTACAGAAAATACTCCGCTATTGGCTTTTAATATGTCATGGACATCCCTCTCTCTGCTCTCCAATCTCACTTGCAAAATTTATTTTTCTTCACTACAAGGATTCTCAATTGGAGCAGGGGAAAATGAGACTATTTCAGTTTAGCTATGTCAGACTGAAGTTTAAGGAGCTATGCCTGTAGAGGTAGTGATGCAAAATAAAAGGTGCTTTTAAAATGTGAAAATGCCTATAGTAATCTGTAAGAAATTATCTTTCTGATCTATATTATTGAAAAAGAGTGGTTTATCCTGATATACATCTTTTTCTCTATTCTCCAAAACTAAATTGAGTGATAGTGACTCTTTCTGGGCAGAAAATATGCCTTATTCTGGCAAAATTATTGCAGCACCTACAATGTTCTAAAAGTATGCTGCACTCATTTCTATTATTATTATTATTTTATTTATTTTTTCATTGTGATAAGTGTACTGTTAAATCCCTATCACCTATTTCATCCATCCCTCCACCCACCTGCTCTCTGGTAACAATCAATTTGTTCTCTGTAGTTAAGAGTCTGTTTCTTGATGTGTGTGTGTCTCTCTCTTTTTTTCTAAGTTCATTTGTTTTATTTCTTAAATTCCACGTATGAGTGAGATCATATGGTATTTGTCTTTCTCTGACTGACTTATTTCGTTTAACATCATACTCTCTAGCTCTATCCATGTTGTTGCAAATGGCAAGATTTCATTATTTTTTATGGCTGAATAATATTCCAGTGTGTGAATATTATTCTTTATCCATTCATCTATTGATGGACCCATGGGCTACTTCCATAGTTTGGTTGTTATAAATAATGCTGCAGTAAACATAGGGTGCATGTATCCCTTTGAGTTAGTGTTTTTGTGTTTTGGGGGTAAATACCCAGTAGTGTGATTACTGGATCATGAGGTAGTTCCATTTTTCATATTCTGAGGAACCTCCATACTGTTTTCCAGAGTGGCTGCACCAGTTTGCATTCCCAAACACTTGTTTCTTGTGTTACTGATTTTGGCCATTCTGACAGGTGTGAGGCGATACCTTCTTGTAGTTTTGATTTGCATTTCCTTGATGATGAGTGATGTTGAGCATCTTTTCATGTGTCTGTTGGTCATTTGTATGTTTGTTTTGGAGAAATGTCCATATACCATATACTTTTGGGCTTATTTCTGGGTTTTCTACTCTATTCTATCTTGTCTCTATTTTTAATTTATGCCAGTACTATACTGTTTTAATTACTACTGCTTTGTAATATAATTTGAAATCTGGAATTGTGATACCTTCAGTTTTGTTCTTTTTTTTTTTTTAAGATTTTATTTATTGGGGACGCCTGGGTGGCTTAGTTGTTGAGCATCTGCCTTCGGCTCAGGTCATGATCCCAGGGTGCAGGAAGCCTGCTTCTCCCTCTCCCACTCCCCCTGCTTGTGTTCCCTCTCTTGCTGTGTTTCTCTCTGTCAAATAAATAAAATCTTTAAAAAAATATTTTATTTATTTGAGACAGATAATAGAGTGAGAGAGAGAGCACAAGCGGGAAGGAGGGTCAGGGAGAGAGGGAGAAGCAGACTCTCCACCGAGCAGAGAGACAGACGGACACAGAACTGGATCCCAGGACCCTGAGATCATGACCTGAGCCAAAGGCAGACACTTAATCAGCTGAGCCACCCAGGCACCCTCAGTTTTGTTCTTTTTGAAGATTGCTTTGGCTATTCGAGGTCTTTTATGGTTCCATACAAATTTTAGGATTGTTTGTTCTAGTTCTGTGAAAAATGCTGTTGGTATTTTGATAGGGATTACATTAAATCTGAAGATTTCTTTGGGTAGTATAGACATTTTAACAATATTATGATCATTTAAACAGATGCAGAAAAAGCGTTTGACAAAGTTCAACTCCATTCATGATAAAAACCCTCTGCAAAGTAGGTCCTGGGCTTTTGTTTGTTGGGAGTTTTTTGATTACTGACTCAGTTTCACTGCTGGTAATTAATCTATTCAAATTTTTTAATTTCTTCCTGCTTTAGTTTTAGTAGATTATATGTTTCTACAATTTATCCATTTCTTCTAGGTTGTCCATTTTGTTGGCATATAGGTTTTCATAATAATCTGCTATAATTGTTTGTATTTCTGTGGTTGTTGGTTTTTATTTCTTCTCTTTCTTAGTGATTTTATTTATTTGGGTCTGCTCTCTCTTTTTTTTAATGAGTCTGGCTAGAGGTTTATCAGTTTTGCTGATCTTTACAAAGAACCAACTCCTGGTTTCATTGATCTGTTCTGATTTGTTTTTTCAGTTTCTATATCATTTCTTTCTGCTCTAATCTTTATCATTTCCTTCTTTTTGCTGGTTTTAGGTTTTGTTTATTGTTCTTTTTCTAGCTCTTTTGTTTATTTGAGATTTGTCTTGCTTCTTGAGGTAGGCCTGTATTGCTATAAACTTCTCTCTTAGGATCACTTTTGCTATATCCCAAAGGTTTTGGATCATTGTGTTTTCATTTTCATTGGTTTCCATGTAATTTTTGATTTCTTCCTTGATATCTTGGTTGATCCAGTCATTGTTTAGTAACATGTTATTTAACCTCCACGTATTTTTGGTCTTTTCAGATTTTTTCTTGTGGTTGATTTCTAGTTTCATAGCAATTGTGGTCAGAAAAGATACATGGTATGACTGATTTTTTTTAATTTGTTGAGACTTGTTTTGTGGCCTAATATATGATCTCTTCTGGAGAATGTTTTATGTGTGCTTGAAAAGAATGTGTTTCCTGCTCAGGTTTTAGGATGGAATGTTCTGAATATGTCTGTTAAATCCATCTGATCCAGTGTGTCATTCAAAGCCACTGTTTCCTTGTTGATTTTCTGTTTGGATGACTGTCCATCAATGTAAGTGGGGTTCCCTTACTATTACTATATTACTATCAATTATTTCCTTTATGTTTGTTATTAATTATTTTATGATTTGGGTGCCTCCATATTGGGTGCCTAAATATTTATAGATTGTCCCCTTTATTATGACATAGTGCCCTTCTTTGTCTCTTGTTACAGTCTTTGTTTTAAAGTCTATTTTGTCCCATATAACTATTGCTACCCTGGCTTTCTTTTGACATCCATTTGCATGATAAATGTTTCTCCATCCCCTCACTTTCAATCTGCAGTTGACTTTAAGTCTGAAATGAGTCTTTTATAGGCAGCATATAGATAGATCTTGGTTTTTGTTTTTTGCTTTTTGCTTTTTTTTAACCACTCTGGCACCTTATGTCTTTTTATTGGCGTGTTTAGTCAATTTACATTCAAAGTAATTATTGATAGATATGTATTTATTGCCATTTTGTTATTTGTTTTGTTGTTGTTTCTGTAGATTTTCTCTGATCCTTTATTTTCTTGCTCTCATGGTTTGTTCGCTTTTCTTAATGATATATCTTTCTCTTTATTCTTTGCATATCTATTACTGGTTTTTGATTTTTGGTTACCATTAGGTTTGTATGTAACATCTTCTGCACATAGCAGTCTATATTACATTGATGGCCGCTTAAAAAAAAAGAATAACAAAAACTAAAAAAATGAAAGTATGCTGCCCTCATTTCTCTATGCCTATTCCTTTGCTCTCTTACACAACTTCAAAGACCCTACCACTTGAAAGGAAAAGATTATCTACCTTAATAAATAGCATAAATATACTTCTGTTTTCTGTTTTTCTAACCTTCTGGTTAATGTGGAATTGGCGCCAAATCGCTCTGCATGAAGGCATCTATTTTGTATTTTGACTCAGTGATAACCTCAAATGAACAGTTATAAATACTATATCTTGGGGGGCCTGGGTGGTGCAGTCAGTTAAGCATCTGACTCTTGGTTTTAGCTCAGGTCATGATCTCAGGGTCATGAGATTAAGCCCTGCACTGGGGTCCACACTCAGCGTGGAGTTGGCTTGAGATTCTCTCTCTCCCTTGCTCCACCCCTCCCACTCATGCTCTCTCTTGCTCTCTAAAAAAAAAGTAAATATTAAAAAATAATATATCTTGTTCTTTTTAGTCATGGAATACATATTAATATTTTTCATTCTATATAATTAATTATTCTTGTGATGAAATAATATATAAAAGATTTTAGAAGTGTAAAGTACTAGGAACACGTTTTTGCAATTATTATTACTTTTATTTTGATTTTCCTTTGTCCTGGTATACTTTATTTTCTAAATTTAAAAAAAAATGGCTATAAAGGGCGCCTGGGTGGCTCAGTTGGTTAAGCGACTGCCTTCGGCTCATGTCATGATCCTGGAGTCCTGGGATCAAGCCCCACGTCGGGCTCCCTGCTCAGCGGGGAGTCTGCTTCTCCCTCTGATGCTCCCCCCTCTCATGCTCTCTCTCTATCTCATTCTCTCTCTCAAATAAATACAAATCTAAAAAAAAATGGCTATATGATGTGCTATTTGGGGCTTTGATAAATAATCTTTTGGTTCTGGTTGTTGTTGTAGTTATTATAATCTACCTTCCAGATCAGTGATCCAGAAGACAGGGCAGTAGAACTTACCCGGACAGAGCCTACCAAAGAAAAAAGAATTTTAAAAAATTGAAGATTTTTTAGCTTAAGGGACCCGTGGGACACCATCAAGGGTAATATTCCCATTATAGGGATTCCAGAGGAGAAGAGAGAGAAAAGGGCAGAAAACTTACTTGGAAAAATAATGACTAAAAACTTCCTAACCTGAGGAAGGAAACATAAATCCAGGTCCAGGGAGCACAGAGAGTTCCAAATAAGATAAACCCAAAAAGATCCACACCAAGACACACTATAATTAAAGAGTTATAGAGAGAATCTTGAAAGCAGCAAGAGAAAAACAACTTGTTATGTACAAGGGAAACCCCATAAGATTATCTGCTGACTTCTGAGCAGAAACTTTGCAGGCCAGAAGGGAGTAACATGACATATTCAAAGTACTGAAAGGAAAAAATTTCTAATCAAGAATACTCTGCCCAGCAAGGATATCACTCAGAATTGAAGGAGAGATTGAGTTTTTTAGACAACCAAAAGCTAAAGGAGTTCATCACCACTAAACTGACCTTTCAAGAAATGTTGAAGGACTTCTTTAAGCTAAAAAGAAAGAGCATTAATTAGTAACAGGAAAACATATGAAAGCATAAATCTCACGGGTAAGGGTAAATATATAGGGAATGTCGTGGATTAATCACTTATAAAGCTAGTATGAAGGTTAAAAGACAAAAGTAGTAAAAATAATGGTAACTACAATAATCAGTTAAGGGATACACAAAATTAAAAATGTGACATCAAAAACATCACATGGGAAGTATAAAAATAGTTTTAGAATGTTTTCAAACTTAAGTTGCTAGCTATTCAGAGTGAATAGAGTATATATATACATGTATGTAGGCTGTCTGTGTAAGCCTCATGGTAACCACAAAGCAAAATCCTATAGTAGATGCACAAGAGATAGTAGGAAAAGAATCTAACTGAACATAACACTAAAGAAACTCATCAGACCACAAGGAAAGAGAGCAAGAGAAGAAAAGAACAGAGAAAAACTATAAAACAGCCAGAAAACAATGAACAAAATAGCAATGAGTACATACCTGTCAATTCACCTACTAATTTCCTTTTTTTGCTTCCAAGTGACCTCCCCTTGAAGTTCCCATTGTGCTCCCAGCATCTGAAGGCATTTATAAAAAAATGATTCTACTTTCACATGGTTACGTTTCATTGGAAATAAAGGCATTGAGTTCTAGTGAAAAGAGTACTGGACGGAGAGTCAAAAAACCTGGTTAAGTGGGCCCTGGAGCTATTGCCCTGTGGGACCTTTGGGCAAATCATGTAATCTCTTTAGACTTCCTGTCCCATTCCTTACTGCCATCCCCCAAGTTATACTAGCCTGATCAAGCTCTTTCCCACCACATGCCTTTGCATACACTGTTTCTTCTACCCTGAATGCCCTTCCTTGTCTCCCACCAGGCAAACTCCTACTTTTCTTTAAATGACCAAGTTCAAATCTCATCTCCTCTGAGAAGCTTTTCTTGAGCCCCTCTCTTAAATACTGTTAGTGGCTTTTTCCATTATGAGCAAACTCATAATTCTACAAACACTCATTTTTTAATGGTAATCTTTTAATATGTCATTGTGATTTGTGTATCTATGTGTGTATGTAGGGCTAAACCTCCCTTGCTAAACCATGAGCACCTCAGGGCAGGGGCTGTCTCTCATTCATCTTTCTCTCCCCAGGATCTACTGATGGAGAGTAGGTCTTCTTTACCTAGTTTGTTCATTGCAGGCATGGGCCTCATTTTCCTCATCTGGAGTAAGGGGGTTGGACCATATGGTATTAAAGCAGCACCATGGAATTCAACATTTAGACAAAGACCTTAAACAAGGGGACCAGGTCTGCAGACACCCAGCTAGGTGATATCTTGTGTGTACAGTGCAGAGGGGAAATGTGTCAGTGTAGTGAAATGTTTGGCCAGATTGCCATTTCACAATGGTGGGCAAAAGAGGCAAATTACCTCTTTTGATCTTTCTTGGTATGCTATCAGTCCTAATGTCTTATTATACTTTAAAGAATCAATAATCATTGGGAGCTGATTATGATAATAAATTCATAAAATGTTACTGTATTCTTTGCCCGAATCTTTACCAGGTTTGAATAATCCTTGCTTTGAATAATCCTGTGATGGTTTTTAACCTGGTCTGCTAGATTTGATTAATTAACTAAAAAGTGATGATTTTAAGAAATCAAAAACTGGCTGAAAATTTTCACTAAGTTTTTTATGTTTGTCAGAAAATAAACCGATTTTTGGATCCCTTGACATTGGACTAGAAGTGACTAGGAGAGTTGGTTAGTCCCATTTCTAGATTCATTCATTTATCCACTAACTATCCACTCTCCCACTCATGAACAAATATTTACGAAGGTTCTGGGTGCCAGGCTTTACACCATGTGCTAGGCATCCAGAGGACAGCAAAATACAGTCCCTCCTGACAGGGAGCTCCCTCTCTTGGGGGGGGGGCGGGGGGCGGAAACAACCAGGTGGTTGGCAGATGTTCATCTTATCCATTGTGATAAGAGTTATGATATGGGGGATACAGAGAGAGGATCCCTAACTCAGGGACAAGTATAGCTTCCCAGAGAGGGGTCTAATCTTGGATCTGAAAGATGAGTAGGAGGGAGCCAAGAACAGGGGTCAGGGAGGGTCAGAGGAGGACAGAGCTCAAGGCAGACAGGGTGCAGCATGCTCAAAGGCCTAGCAGTCAGAGAATGGTGCTCTTGGAGCACCTAAGAGGTATATTCTGAATTGGGTATTGAGTTCAAAGGAGTGAGTGTGGTGGCATTGAGTCCAGGTCAGGGTGGGTCCTCTAGGCTGTGGTGAAGCACTTCGGATATGTTATGAAGGCAATGGAGAGCCCTTGAGGACTCTGAGCATGGGCCTTGATCAGATTTGTGCTTTAGAAAGATCACTCGTGTGATTAAGTCCCGTGTGATTAAGTCAGGGCTACTCAACTCAGTATGGAGGATGGGTGATATTACTCCCAAAGAATTTTTGAAACAGTTGTGTGTCTGTTTTTGATTTTGTTCTCTAATACATTTGTCTACTGACCTCACCTTCCAAGACTTAAAGGGAAGAGCATAACTTGGGGAATCCCACTGTTTAGTCCCCATTTCTCATGTTTTATTTATACCACAAACAGAAATACACACTACCTAGATCTTGCAGAGGTAAATAGTTTGTTGCATAAGCTTTAGATCTCTTTTTTATTAAAGAAATAAAACATTACAGATACACCTAGAGCTATACACCCATTCTTTCCTACTCCTTCCATCTCCAGAGGTAACAACTGTCTTGCAGTTGGTAAGCATTGATCCCTTGCATTTTTTTCCTACTATATATGACTGAATCCATAAGCAACATAAAACAGATTTTCAGGTCTTTTTAATACCTATGTGACTGTTTTATAGATGCATCTGTGTTGAGAGTGTAGAGAATATAGTGTATTCTTTGATAGGTGGACATTACTTGTATGGTAGCAGACTAAATGCCTTCCTGGACAAAAAGGAAATAGATTCTTTTCTTATCAGGTGTGGCGGTTCCCTTTCCAGGGGCCTATTCCCAGCTAGGGAAATTTGTGTTTTCACTTGCAGCTCTGGGACCCTGCATGCCACCTTCCAACCCCCACCCCACCCATATAGACAGAGTTTGCATTTATCTGCTGATTAGGGAAATCCACGCCTCACCACCTCCAATGTAAGCAGAATTCTATGCCAGCAATATAGTCTTCCTCTCTTCCCATGATAAGAGCAATGAGCTTAGTGTTTTGGGGTAAGTTTCAAGGCAAAAGTGGCTTGAGTTCAAGATGAGTTAACCCCACCACACTTGTTTTTGACTTAAGTCCATTTTACTGCCTTTAAGCATGAGAGCCCAGGATTAGCAGCTGTTGGGTATAGGTTTAAGGTCTGACAGAAGCCTTTGCAGAGGCATCTACTGCTTTCAGAACTGCCTGGGAATCCCCCACACAAAAGGCTTCGGTTGGATTTCTGTGCATAGCTGAGAATTCTTAAATGACAAGGGGAGAAAACCACAAGTGAAAGAGAAGTAAAAGGGAATACTGTCAACAAAAGGCTGTGCTAGGGCAAAAAGATACGTGTGAGTATGAAACAGCAGAGAAAAGCTGAAAAATGAGCCCCAAATGGCTGGAAAGAAAACCCAGTGGCAACATCCAAGTTTTCCAAAATGAGGATGGGAACCGAAGTTATCTAAAATCTGCACCAGCCATGATCATTTGAAACATCATGTCTCACCATTGTAGTCTGTACAAATTACCCATCCTTCCAGAATAAGTAGGAACAATTTTGAGCCCCTGCCATGGGATGGTTATAGCTCTCTACTAGCACTCTTGGCCCTAGCACGAGATAAGCCGTCACTGGCAGCCTTGAAATGTGTGTCCCGTAAGCCACATTTCCCCCTGTGAGCCAAACACATGTCATGGTGTTCTGCTGGGTATGCAAAGGAGTGTCCCGTGTGATTAAGTCAGGGCTACTCAGTGGGTGCATTGTGAACCCTCGACAGACATGACACCAGTCTTGAATCTCTGTAAAAAGTTACGTCTGTAGTGTACCATGCTATCTGCGGAGGTTAGATTTCTAAATCACCTGACTCTGCTGCTCCAGCAGCTGCCACACTGTTGAGCTAAACGCAGGAAGATTTTGTCTTTATTCCACTGGATACTCTCCATCTTCTGCCTCCCATCCCTCCCACAATAGGATAGGAAACCAGTTGGTAAGGAAGGTTGGGAAAAGCATTTGCAGACTTCCAGCCCCAGGGGCAATATCGAGCAAAGTATAGGAGGGCCAGTGTGAGGCTGGGAGACAGCAGGTGAATAATCTGCACCAAACTCAAAGGAAGCCACTGTGTGTATTGACAGGCCTATGGACTGACCTGGCTTGGAAATCTCTGTCCAGTCTGAGACAAGTTGGCTCAATAGGTCATTTCTCTCATCTGGAAGTAGAGATGAACACAGAGTAGTAAAAAAAAGCTAGAGCCTGCACAGAAGAGGTCATGAGTGAACCAACCTAAGAGAAGGCAGAAACCAAACTGAAAGGCAGAGAAAAAGATACAGAGCATCAGAGTGAGAAAGATATACGTGGAGAACCTGTGGAAATAGTTGAGTCATTTTAACAGCAGACTCAAGAGTGACGATCACCAGACCCCTGCTCCTACAGGTCAAGTGATCAGCTTAGAGTGGGAAGGTAATTGATTGATGGACCAGACCAATGAGCCCAAATGCATCTAGAGAGTTGATTACTCATGGCACGACAAGCAGTATGAGCTTTATGTTCACATCAGTTCTCCCCTCCTCTCCGAGTCCCATGGGTAGATGTGGACATGGGCCCAGGTGGGTACTGAGCACACAGGGTTCTGTTTCACAGTGAGCCACACTGAGCTTAGGAAACCCCCAGTTTTATAGGGGGACCTGCCAATCCTCCTTTCCAGAAACAGTGCCGTTATATTTATTACCCTAGATAATGCAAACAGATCTTTGGGTTGGGGATTTTCCCTGTCTTTACTATGCTAATCAGGAAACAAATGTGCCCTGTGATCTGGAGAGGGATACTATCTCTAGTCTCCTAGGCTGTTTGCTAAGGCAAACGTCCCAGAAAAGATAGTCTGGTATAAGACTTGTAGAAACACCGTGGAGAATTGTCTCCCAACACTAAGGACTCTTAGCTACCTTGGCTGTCATTCCAGTTTACATAAGGCCAAATCCTACTTTATCTCCCATTTAGATCCACACAAAACTCATGTTTTCCTTATTGCTTTTACGTCCTTTTTTTTTTTAAGACTTTATTTATTTTAGAGAAAGAGCATCTTGAGCAAATTCCACGCTGAGTGTGGAACCTGACGCAGGGCTCAATCCCAGGACCCTGAGACCATGACCTGAGCCAAAAGCGAGAGTCGGACGCTCAACGGACTGAGCCACCCAGGTACCCCACTGCCTTCACATTCTTAAAAGCACCACTCCTCCCCCTACACTAGCCTGGGTGGCTTTCTGCTCCTCACCTCTAGAAGAGCAAGACTAACATAAACCTGGAAAATTAGGCTGTAGTCAGAATGTGGGGCCTTGGGTGCCAGGTAAAAGTTATAATCAAATAAGAAACCCTGACTCGTAGATGCCACAGGACCAGCATCCATTTTGCTCGATCCAGTTAGGCTTCTGTTCATTTGGGACATGACTGCCCAAGATACCAGAAATTATTTCTATTCATCGCCTCCATGATGCTTGGGGCACTGAATCTGAACCAGAACCCCAGGCCCACCATCCAAACTAGCCCTTACCCCTTGTCTACACTTACAACATTTGCTCTTGTTATTCTTAGCATACAGACCATTTGTAACTCTGTGCTGTGTGTGTGTGTGTGTGTTTAATGGCTTCTCCCTCACCAGACTCTAAGCTCCATTAAGTTAAGAATCATGTCTGTTCACTAGAGCAAACCCAGCCTGATGTAGCTGGCACTCAAGAAATACTCATTGAATAAATTAAATGTGGGGTTTTTTTTTACCCTCTTATTGTAAAGAGTCTTGAGTATCAGCTCAGCAAGTTTGTACTTACATGGTTAGCAATAGTTAATAGTATAGAGTAAGTGATATATAGGAGTATTTGCTATGACCCTTATTGTTATTAATATTTTATCAGTATTTAGGTTGGATGCCAGTGAGACATCCTGTTGAAACTGTCCACCTGGCAATGGGAAGCTCTGGTTTAGACCTCAGATGAGTGGTCTGTTTAAAAATAGTGGCAAGGCCAGTTTTCCAGGGTAGTTGATGTGTTGTCAGAGTTTCCATTAACTGAGGTATCATGGTCACTGTCACTGAATGTGTCAGAGTCCAAGGCTCGCTTATCCAAGGTGGGGACCTGGACCTGGTTGTGTGGATGTATTTGCTCGCTCGTACCCTGCTGAGCCTGATGCCTGGATATGAGCCCCTACAGAAAAGCCCAGGATTGTGTGGATTCCTGAGGGTGTGTGTGTGTGTGTGTGTGTGTGTGTGTGTGTGTGTGTGTGTGTGTGTGTGAAAGAGAGAAAAAGAGATGAGAGATGGGCAGGTGGAGTCAGAGGAGTTAATATGTGCAACCTTTGAGTCCATGGGGCAGGTGCAGGGCTCTGGAGGTGGGCACACCTGCAGTGCAGCAGGAATAACATCTGGAGCAAATAGAAGGGAACCATCCTGGGACCACTGCCTGTGGAGACTTCACGGTAACCCTTTAATGTGGACGGGTTAGAGTGACTTCCAGATTGGAGACTAACTTTGTAATAAAAAAGTAAGCTAGAGTAGGTTAACTACTTTTTTATTTAAAGTAGAAACAAGCTCAGAATAATGTACTTTAGTCTGCTCTCTGCTTACGGCTTCCCACCCATCAGCTTTGTGCAGGGAGAAATGTGCACTTCCTATGGTTTCCTGTCCCTCCCAGGTTTCTGTTTTGTTTCTTTTGTTGTTTTAATATTGGTCCATTATAACTAGAAGCACAGAGACTACCTTCTCACCTCCACCTACCTGATAGGCAGCAGACTTTTGAGGAAACCCTGGGAGGATCAAGGTCTTCTGAAGAGCTCTTGACTAGCCCTTCCCCCTCATCTCCTTAACTAATGTTTTTGTCTGAAGGAAGCCCTTATGAAGGACTTTGATCACTTCTATTTTCACCCATCCTTAGCCCCAGACAATCCTGACAAGTTGTGCATTTTTAGAAAAGCCTATGTTATGAAATGCAGGTAACATCTCTCACTTGGGGCATCCCTGCCCCTCAAAGACTTAGGTAGAACTTAGTCCAAACCCCAGTTCCTGGCACTGCAAGTTCAACATGGCCCCTCACCCCTGCTCTGGCTACTCTTTTGCTTCTCTGCCCCCCTCATCCCTGCTCTGGCCCAGCTTTTGTTCTCTACCCCTGCTCCTGAATCGTGCGGTCTCATTTCCACTCAGAATCCAACCTGGACTCCAAGTATTAGCCTCTTGCCATATCTACAACAAATCCAGTGGAAATCAACATTTTCCCGGGTCTTTCGTTTTATTAATGATTTCTTGAGAGGTGGGGAGCAGAGGAGGGACCAGCCCTCTGCTGTGTCCCCCTGCACCATGTCAGGTTCCACCAACTGTCTCTGTCCCCTCCAGCTGAACACAGGTCCCGGTCTTCATGACTTCCTTCTGCCCACACGCATACCGAACATATCCACATGCACCCACACCCCACATTAAATGTAACTTTTGCTGCAAGAAATGAAAAGCATTTTTACAAGTTGCTTTTTGAAATTGACTCTTAAGTTACTCATTCAAGTTTGATTGGCTCTGATTTCTAAGGAGTCATTCAGTCACGTGTTCTTAAAAAGGGAGAAATTTAACCTACCAATTGTTTTCACATAGAATAAAATATCTTTGAATACTAGATTTAATAATTAAAGATATAAACATTATATATATGTTAATTTTTGTGTTTTTCTCTTTGTATTCTGGAGACAGTAATCTCTTTTAAGGCTTCAAATCGTTATGTACACCCTGTAAGGAGATTAGACCATAGGCACTGGAGCTCTGCTTTGCAATGGATAAGACAGCTTTGGCAAGAGGCCTGTTCACAGGGCAAGACCCTCTAGGAAAAAAAAAAAGGAGTCCAGTCCCCATCATGGTTGCATCCTTGGCCTGCAGCAGCCCCATGAGGCCAACCCACTTACCCCTCATGCCTTCTGGAATTATCATGAGCCCAATTTTCTTTGTCTCATTACACATGTTTTTGCAGAGCCCAGCTAAGTTTAAAAATAGTGATGTGGTACATTCCTCATACAGGGATTGTGTCTGGAACCTCAAGCAACCTTCAGAGAATACTTCCCTTGGGAGTGGATTTGGTCTGAAATGTGGAGGGGGAGGTGAAGGCATCCTGACAGGGGCACTGGCCTGGGTGAAGGTGTAAAGGCAGGGGCTCAGAGGGACCTGGGCTGAAAGGCCTTCGAAGCCATGCTTGAATACGTGGGACCTCCCCGTCATAGACCATGGGAAAAACTGGCATTCCAGGACCTGGCTCAAATAATAGACTCAGAGTAACAGAAGGTGAATATTGCTGGTTCTTTTTTTCCTTTCTCGGCTTCCTCCTCTCTGTCCTTTCAGGCATTTTTTTTTTTATTTAAGATTTTATGTATTTATCTGACACAGAGAGAAACAGCGAGAGAGGGAACACAAGCAAGGGGAGTGGGAGAGGGAGAAGCAGGCTTCCCGCAGAGCGGGGAGCCCGATGAAGGGCTCAATCCCAGGACCCTGGGATCATGACCTGAGCCGAAGGCAGACGCTTAACGACTGAGCCACCCGGGCGCCCCCTTTCAGGCATTTTTTAACATCACTGTTTTTTATTAACAGCTAGAGAAGCCTAGGTATCCATGAAGCCCGGAAGGAGACTTGCTATAAGCAGAACTGATGGAACAAACATCCAAACATTATTTTGAGTTTTGAGTGACCACTGGGCTCCATGTACTTTATGTGTGGATTATTCAGTGTTTTTCCCATCCTTTAATGTTACGTCTCTTCAGCCAAATGATAAGGTTGAACAGGGTGGAAATTACAGGGTGGGGATCACGGTGGCGTTTGAGTATAAGCCATCACTTCCATTCATGTTCACGGGTTTGCAAGGGTTGTTCTTTTTTTCTTTTTTTCTTTTTTCTTTTTTTTAGATTTTATTTATTTATTTGAGAGAGAGAATGAGAGATAGACAGCACAAGAGGGAAGAGGGTCAGAGGGAGAAGCAGACTCCCTGCTGAGCAGGGAGCCCGATGTGGGACTCGATCCCGGGACTCCAGGATCATGACCTGAGCCGAAGGCAGTCGCTTAACCAACTGAGCCACCCAGGCGCCCGTTTTTTTCTTTTATTTTCTGTTTCTGTTTTTGCATTTTATTCACCATGCTTTTTGCCTGTTTATCTTTTTTCCTTCCATCCAGTGGATGGATAGCATTTTCTTACCCTTTTGCTTTTCAGTATGCTTTTAAAAAGATTAGTAGCCTATGTTTAAAAATCAGATTTGCCACAAAACTGAATTTCCATCTTTGTTGGGAGGTTGATCTACAGGACACTGGATTTGTATTTGCACATGGCAACAATCTGTGAGAGCTGCCTTCTTTAGACAGATATGCTCACCAGTTTACCCCAGACCCCACTGCACCCTATTGTTTCCCTGACCCCGAGAAGTCATCAGTTACCGTTTCATTTGAGCTTTGCTTTCCTATACCTGCTGTTTACTCATTTATGTCATCTAACCTGCCCCAGGAGGCATTTGAACTTGTTACCATCTTTTAGCTGGAGCATTTGGTAGATTTACTTTTGTTACCATTACTCATATATTTTAATTCATGTTTGACAAAGTCTTTTGTGCTTTTTATTTGTCCCACAGTTTCTATGTTTCTTCTCTCCTTTTTTGTCTTCTTCTGGGTTTATTAGGTTTGTTGTCTCACTCTACTTTTTTTTCTGTACCAAAAGTTATGTCTTTTTACTCTTTTAGTGTTTAACCTAGCAGGTATCTTTACCTTGCCAGATTCTAAAGTGCTCAATATCTTTACCTTCCTCTGAATAAAACCCTTCCCATGTATGACCCACCAATTCCCATGCTGAAAAAAATCTGTGTATTTTTTAAGCCCACAAGGCATTGTTTCCTTTATTTTTTAAAAAGTCAATGTTTGTATTGACTTGCCTCTATATTTACCATTTTCTGTCCTTTTAATTCTTATATCATGGGATCGTCTATCTTACATCTTCTCATATCTTCCCAATTTCTTCTTCTATCTCCACTTACATGTATTACATCTATGATCAGTTGTCTTTTACCTGGACTACATTCTTGTAGTTTCCTTTAATGAATATCTGCTAATGGCACGTTCTTTCTGGTTTTATTTGTCTGTAAAGATCTCATTTGGGTATTCTTTTTTCTCTTTGTCTCTTCTTTACTACTTTGGAAGTTATACATTCCTTATTTTCTCCCTCATCCCCATCCTCATTTTCCCTAAAATTATAATATGCATGCTTAGCTTTAAATTTTTAAAAAATTATTCAGAATCACTATCCTCATATCAAACAACACAAGGACCTTAGAATACTTTAATGTAATTCTCCTTCCATGTTATTGTACCTAATATTTTAGTTCCAAGTTGTTTATAACTCCTCTACTCCTTAATCTAAAAAAAAGAAAAATTAAACAGTAGGGATGTTTATAAGTTTACTACCATATGTATTAACTTCTTTGCTCATCATTGGTTTTTTTTCTCAGTTTATTTTACTTCATATTGAAATACATTGTTATTGTTTAATTTTTTTAGGGAGTGTCTATGAATTGGATATTCTCTTCCTTTTTTGTATGAATATGTCTTTATTTCAGCCCCATATTTGAGCAATAATTTAGTTAGGGATAGAGTATTAGTTTGACAGTGATTTTCTCCTACCACTTTGAATGTATTATTACATTATCTTCTGGCACTTCTGTCACTGATTAAAAGTCTGCTGCTGATCTGATTGCCACTATTAGGTTGGTAACCTATCTTTTTCTCTGTGGTTGCTTTCACAGCTTTCTGTTTGGCTCCAGTATTCTGCATTTTACTACAGTGTGTCTAGTGTGTGTGTGTGTGTGTGTGTGTGTGTGTGTGTGTGTGTGTGTGTGTGTTTGTGTTTCTTTTGAATCCTGCTTGGGACTTGTGATGTTTCAAATGAATAGCATAGACATTACTTTAATTCTGTTAAATTTTTAGCCATTATTATTTCAATATTGCTTCTCTCGCAATCTCCTGCTCCTTCCTCCTGGAACTCCAATTAAATGTATATTTTATTTTCTCAATCTGCTTTCCATGTCTTACAACCTCTCTTTCATATTTTTCTATCTCTGCTACTTTATGATTAATTTCTTCAGGCCCATCTTCCATGATACTAATTCTCTTTTCAGCTGTCTCTAATATGCAACTTAACATTGCATTTTTAGTATTTAGAATTCTATTCACTTCTTTTTTTTTTTTTTCCAAAATCTGACCTTTCTTTTTTCATAGAGGTTGGTTTTTTCCTGGTAGTTTTAATTCCTTCTTTTATTTAAAAAATACTTTAAACATAATTAGTTTATAGACCCATCAGGTTATTCTATTACCATCAGCTCTTGGAGTGCTAATTCTTCTGGTTATTGTGCCTGTGGCCTCTCCCTCTGACTGGTTTGTTTCTTTGTCGCATTTGTTCAACAGGAATTGTTTAATCTGAGGGAGTCCTGTGAGTCCTGAGTTATGAAAATATTTCTACAGAGCAATTTGAGTTTACTTCTACAGAGATTTCTCTGGTCCGAGGAACATTTTTATGGTGATTTAGTAGATCTGGATTCTTGCACAATATAAACAATGTAAATTTAGGCCACACAGTTGTGCATGCCACAGACTTGCTGTCTTGTTTTTTAATTATATATTTTTTTTCACCAGGAGACAGGGGCAGAATACAGACTTACTTGCTTCTTCCCTGAGCTACTGGGGAGCAGTGGTAGTTTTTTCTAGCCCTATTTTCAGGTATTTCCTCCTACCTTGCACAGGCCCAGGGCCACAAAACCTGTCCTTAACTGGGCATTAAAATCTCAGCTCTAGGCTCCTAAGCAGCTGTATCCAGATTCAACTCACCTCTGGGTGACTGCAGCATTTGCTGTCATGCTTATTGCTTTGGCTTTGGATTCTGTTCTCATTTCTAGCCTGTCTTTTAAATAAAAACAAAAACAGTTATATTGTCTAGGTCTGTGAAGTACATTCTCAAGAGGTTCACATTGGGTTATATTTTATATATGTTTAGAACTGAAGAAGGAGCTGGGTGAGTTCAGTATGACATTTATTTTTTTTTTATAAATTAATTTATTCACCAACTAATTATTGACTACCTATCATGTACCTGGCTTTGTTATAGGTACTGGGGCACAATGATAAACAAAAAGTCTTTGTCCCTTTCTAGTTTACTTTCTCAAGGGAAAGACAAAACAAACAATAAATAAAAAGGTACAGTAAAATCAGATGGAGCTATGAAGAAAACTAAAGCAGGATAATGGGAAAAAGAGACTGGGTGGGGTCAAGTGTGCTTTACTTAGGTTGGCAAAGGAAGCCTCTCTGAGGAGATGACATCTGACCAGATGAGGTGGTAAAGAGTCATGCTGATATCTGGGGTATCCACCTGGGTCCCCCAAGAAACAGAACCAAGTCATGGGTTAGCTGTGCAAGAGATTTATTAAGGCAACAGGCTGTGAACCAAACAGTGTTCAGTACAAAATGAAACATGGGTCCCCTTCTTCATAAATAACATGTTAAGAATTTCAAGTCAGCTACAACAGAGCATTCAACAAAGTGCAGGGCCCTTTTGAGTGCTCTGCCCCAGCTGCAAGTGAAAATGGGGAGGGAGGGGCACCTGGGTGGCTCAGTCATTAAGTGTCTGCCTTCGGCTCAGGTCATGGTCCCAGGGTCCTGGGATCGAGTCCCACATCAGACTCCCTGCTCAGCAGGGAGCCTGCTTCTCCCTCTCCCACTCCCCCTGCTTGTGTTCCCTCTCTCACTGTGGATCTCTCTGTCAAATAAATAAATAAAATCTTTAAAAAAAAAAAAGGGAAGAAAATGGGGAGGGAGCTGGTGGGAGCCTGGGAGTGTCCTCAGATTGTGACAGAAGTCTAATCCCGGGTAAAGAAGAGAGGGGAGGGAGAAAGGTGGAGTGGAAGCACTCTAGAGTGTTTGGTAAGACTGTTGGAGAGTTCTTGAGCCAATGATACCTGTCAGGTGAATTTTCATCTCCCAGGAACAGGCTTGCCTTGGTATCCTTGCCATGCTCAGTCACTGACTAGGAGTCACTTGTGGGAAGCATGACTTTGGCACAAATGCACAGATGAATTTCAGAGCATAGCAGCTGTAACTCCTGGCCAGTTATGCTCCTTATGTGGGGCACATCCTTATGGCAACCACTGTGGGTAGAGAGCTTTCCAGAAAGAGGGAACAGTGATTGCAAAGGGTCTTGTGATGAGTTGAATTGTGTCTCTCCCAAATTCATCTATAGAAGTCCTAAGCCCTCAGAATGTGGCCTAATTTGGAAATAAGGTCATTTCAGTTATAGTCACTTACGATGAGGTCATATTGGGGTACGATGGACCCCTAATCCATTAAGACTGGGGTCCTCTTAAAAAGGGGAAGTTTAGACACACACATACACACACACACACACACACACAGAGCAAGAACACTATGTTAGGATAAAGTCAGAGACTGGGGTGATAGGTCTGCAGGCCCAAGAACACCAAAGATTGCCAGCAAACCACCAGAAGCAAGGAGAGAGGCCTAGAGTAGATCGTTGCTTAGGTCCTTCAAAAGGAGTACCTGCTAACACCCTGATTTTACACTTCTAGCCTCCAAAACCATGAGACAATACATTTATGCTATTTCAGCCATTCAGTCTGTGGTACTTTGTTCTGGTAGCCCGAGCAACCTAATACAGCCCTGAAATGAGAGTGAACTAGGTGTGTTATAGAAACATCAAGGAGGCCAATGGGGATAGAGCAGGTAAGTGAGAGAAAGAATTGTAGAGGAAGGAAAAGTATCCAGAGACCAGAGCTGTAGGTTATGTCTTTGCGAACCATCAGACTTAGTTTTATTCCGACTGTAGTGGGAAGACTACAGAGTTTAGAGAGAGGAGTGGCCTCATATCATTTGCATTTGTGAAATATGGCAGGGCACTGAATCAGGTCCGATGCTTCTGTCCAAGAAAAAGTGGATGGTGGTGTGGATGGGAGGAGTAACTGTAGGGGTGGTGAGAAGTGTGGGATGTGGTGGCAATTTGAAGGCAAACTCTATAATTTAGTGATGGACTGGATGAGCAAAAGAGGAGAGTCAGAACAATCTCTCTTCTTTATCTCACTCTTTGTGTATATTTTGTCTTTTGCTTTTGTTTGTTTGCCTACAGCAACTAGATAACTACAGTTGCTATTTTCTGAGATGGGAACAGTGGGTAAGGAGCTTGCCTGGAGTTCAAATTTGATGAAGTGAAAGTTCGGAGAGCTGACATGTTTTAGAAGTCTCACATTGTTTTGCAACTTGCTTTTTAATTTTTGTGGACTAATCTTCCCATTTCAATGTAGAAATTTCGGCCTCGTTATATTTTGAGGGCTGCCTAATGTTTCTTGTATGGATATGCCACTCTTGATTGAACTAGCTCCCTCTGGATGACTTTTGGATTGTTTTCCCCTTTCACATGCAATTACAAATACTGATGATTAAAAGCCACATTATTTACTCTTGCTGCATAACAAAATACCCCAAAATTTGGTGGCTTAAAAACAACATGTATTATCTCACAGTTTCTCTGGGTCAGGAATCAAGGCACAGCTTAGATGGGTTCTCTAATTCAGGATCTCTCACAAGGTTGTAACCAGGGTGTAGTCTGGGGATGCGGTCATCTGAAGGGTGGAATGTGGAAGGATCTCCTTCTGAGCTTACTCAGTGGTTGTTGGCAGGAATCAGTTGCTGGTAGACTATTGGCCTGAGGGCCTTCATTCTCCACTGACTGTTGACTGGAAGACACCTTCAATTCATTGCCATGTGGACTTCCCCAAAGAAGAGCTCACAACATGGCTTCATCAGAGTGAGCAAGCAAGAGAGAGTGAAAGAATATGCAAGCAAGATAGAAGTCAGTCTTTTATAACCCAAACTCAGAAGTGCCCCCCATCTCTCTTGCTAAATCTTATTCTGTAGAACTAAGTCACTAGGCCCAGCCCTCACTCAGATGGAAAGGATTATTCAAGGGACATAGATACCAGGAGGCAGAGATCGTTAGGGGCCCTCTTAAAAATCTCCTTGCCAGAGGCGCCTGGGTGGCTCATTCAGTTAAGCATCTGCCTTCGGCTCAGGTCATGATCCCCAGGGTCCTGGGATTGAGATCTATGTCAAGCTCCCTGCTCAGCGGGGAGTCTGCTTCTCCCTCTGCAGAGAACTTCTCTACTCATGCTCTCTCCTTTTCTTTCTCTCTTTGTCTGAAATAAATAAAATCTTTAAAAAAAAATCTGCTTGCCATAATAATCCACTATATTTGTCTTTTGATAGATTGTTATGGATGATTTGCTGAGGGAAACATTATGCATATTTTAAAAATTCAAGTAGAACATGAGATTTATTTTCAAAAGCTTCACTCCAGATTTCAAGGTTCATTTTGATAGGACTATTTGCTATTGCCCACGAAAGAGAGATTGTAGATCCTCAAAGAGCCTTTGGCAGCTTTTTCATAAACATCTCTTCCCTTCCTGTCTTCCTTTTCTTGCCCCTCCAAAATTTCTCAGAACAGGAAATAACTGTGTGTCTCATAACAGAAAGGATAGGAGTGTTCTAACCAGCAGGCATACGCCATCCCCGTCATCATGGCAACAAATAGGGTATGCTGACCTGGGTTGTGCCATTAAAAAAAAAAAGTCATTGCCTTCACTTGTTTCCTGGCTTGGGTGAGGTTTTTTTCAGCCAGCTTGGTGAGAGGGATGAAAAAGTAAAAGCAGAGCGAGGTAGGTTGGGCTGATGAGGTGTAGGGAAACTCCACTTGAATCATTTATTCTAAATCCTCACTCCTCAGAAGTTTCCAGTAGGCCATGGAATAATGAGATGTACATTTATTTCTTTATTAGAAAGCACCTTTACTTACAAGGACCCTCTTACGTTTACTAGGATATGGTCAGAGGAAATGCAGATCATCATCAGAATTACTTTGTCTCCCTCCCACACAATTTATAAAATCAAATACATCCTAAAACCAGACTATTATAAAAATGAAACAGTTGGTGTTCCAAGTGTCCTTGGCTGCAATCAGGTCAGGTGCCCAGGTGGAAAGCTCAGGCTATGTTGGCATCTTCCCAAATGAATGCCAAGATACCTTCCTCTTTTGAACAAAATGGGGTTGGGGCAGAGCTGGAGAAAGTGCAGGAACTCTGATGATGTTGAGGAATCATCTTGATGGGGCCATCATCTCATTTCCTAGTTTGTGGCTAGCCCTTTGGGTGGAGAAGGGTCTGGAATCCCCCTGCACTCTGCCCCCACTTTCTCCTTCTGGTCCCCGTGTTGCCCCCAGAAGCCACGGGGTTCCCTCTGACGTGGATCAGTTTAGGGACCTCACTCTCACGGCAGCAACTCCATCTCTGCTTGTGATGCCAGTGTGGAAACCTTTGCTTCCTGAAAATCTTGAAGGTCAAGGCCCTGCCTCCTTCCTGTCTGGGCCCTCCTGTGCGCCTGGTGCTGAGCGAGGGAGCGAGCGAGGAAGGCTTACGAAGGTGAAGTGACTCCGTTTCCCAGCATGACCCCGCCTTCCCCTTCTGCCCTCCCCTTGACGCTTGTGCAAGGTCGTGCTCACGTTTCACAAGATTACTCCACTAGATGAGAAGAACGTGTATTTTATACAGGACAGCGAGCCCAGTGGTAAGGACTGCATTCCCTGCTGAAAAGAGAATGCAAGTGCAGTGGCCTTTCAAAGATGAAATAAATCAGGGCTCCTTGGCTCCACCCCCTTGGTCTGTTGGGTTTTGTCTTTTTCTAGAAGCTGTGCTGGGTTAGGGCAAATTAGGGGAGACCAAATGAGGATCAGCTCACTCTGCAATCACTCACAATCTCTGGAGTGGGGGAAGAACCATCTTGTGATCTGAAATATAAATATTTGTAAATGGTTGTATCTTGATCAGTTATATAAAGATCTGCATTTGAGATGTGCTAAAAAGTGACTGAGATTTTTTTCATCTTTTTTTTTTTAACATGACAGCCTTGTCTTTGTGGAACTCTGTTATTTTTCAGTCTTCAACTATATTAAGCTTTTGATTTTTTTTTTTTAATTGACTAAAGTTGGTGGAAGAAATGTTTGTGGTTATGCTTATTAGAGTTTTTATAGATTCTTAGACCACCTTCTTCCAAAAGGAATTTGAGTCATCTGGCACTTATATAAAATCAAACACTATATAAGCTCAGGGAGCTGCCTTTTTTCTTTTTCTTCTAAAGAATAAAATGCAGTTTCAGGGAAAGAGAGTAGGAGATAGTAGCAAGCACCTGTTTTGATCTCTTGCTGGGCTGATGCTGTTTTCCTAGGAATACTCACTGTGTTTCTGTTTTTCCTCCTCTTTCTTAGAGCAAAGAGGAAATCTCTAATGGAGCCTGTCTCAACAAGATGTATTGATGAATTCAGAATCTTAAATGAAAAAGAAGTCAGTGGATGTGGCTTCCTGGATTCTGTTTGGACCAGAAATAAAGCAAGTCCTCACCACAGGGGTTTGGCTCAGCCCAGGGCCTGCAGCCATGGTTGTTTTCGACCGTTTGACTCGTTTGCTTCTCTGGGCAAAAGTCCCCCACGCCTTTGGAAGCTTTATAGGCCTTTTTTTTTTTTCCCCCTGTAGCTTTTATTGTTTTTAAGGAGAGTGGGTCACCCTCACTTGTCATTAAAGAATAGTGTGGGGAAAATAAATAAAACTACCCAAAGAATAAAACAGGAAAAAAAAAACCCACTTCCCTAAATGAAAGGAAAAAATAACCCCCATCCCACTTTGGTGCAGTAACTGTTTCCATGCAAGTTTGATTTAGAAGCTAGATTTTTCTCTTGGATTTTTGTTTGTCTTCTATTTTTAACATTTTTGGCACGTCTGCACACTGTGGTTACATAAGAAAATCAGAATTAAGATATTTGGTATTAAAAAAGCACCCATTGACTCAGGATGAGTTTTTCTGGCACTGCTGTGAGAGAGTTCAAATTCCCATCATAAAATAAGAAGCATAAATGTCTAATCAACATAAGTTTTCTGGCCAGCTCCTTGTGGTCCCTGGAGAAGCCTGCTAAGTCAGGCTCCTGCCCTCCTGCAAGTCTCCTCTGCCTAGTGGCTGCAGGGAGGTGCCGAACATTAGCTCTGATGAGGGAAAGCTCCTGCTGTTCCTGGCTACCAGGGCATGGCCAAGGTGGGGCAGCCTTTTCAATAATCATGGACGATTACTGAGTACCTCCAGGATGCCATACCTCTCTTCACCCACTGTCTTATTCCATCACTGTCACATCCTGCCAGGCGTAATCTACTAGGAGTGTTTTTCTAAGAGAGGGAAAGCAGAAAGCCTGCAGAATTCCCTGTCCAGAAGGGGCAAGACACACAATAATGAGTGCATTCAAGAAAGCATTGTTAAAGAATTAAAAGCCAGTGCTTATTACAAACTTACCTTGTGCCTGGTGCTCTCTCAAATTCTGTATGTGGATAGAGTCATTTTAACTCTCTTAGGAATACTATGTGAGAGATCATTTTATCTCCCTTTTATAGAAGAGGAAACTGAAGTTTGGTGAGGTTGCATAAGCTCAGGAGTCCACAGTTCTGAAAATGATAGCTGTGGGAGTCAAACCCAGGCCGGCTGATCTCCGACTCATTTACTTAACCACCAGCCTGTATAATACAGTGGCCAACAGGCTGGGGATGCAGGGGGTGGTTAACAGCACCAGGCGCCCCATGAGTGATGTAGCTGGTTGGCCAGTCAGGGGAAGGGCCACACTCCTAATCCCCAGTGTGATTCAGGTCAGCCCTCATTCTTCCTAAGGACTTCTTCTGTCATCCTTACTGCTGGACCTTCAGCGTTCCAGATGGCCACATTTCTGTCCTGCCCATTCCCCTCAGTAAATGAGTATTGGCCCAGGGACTCCTGGATAGGCTAGGCCTCCCTGCCTTAGGGAGTTCTTAAATGTTGGGATGCATCAGAGTCAGTGCATCTGAAGGTGAGGGGTGGGACCTTGGGGTCTGCATTTTAAGTAAACACCCAGGTAAGTTTGGTTTTCTATCATTTCTGAGGGTCCCTAGTAGATCCTGGGGGGAACTTGATAGTCAGTGGGCAGAGGGTGCTGGGTGAGTAGGTGTCGAATTTTTTTCTTCAGCAGCTACTCAACCTCTACCAGAGTTCCCAGAGCTCAAGGTGGGGGATGGGTAATGAAAGGAACAAATGGGAGGTAGTGCTGGGGAAGAGTGTCAATTCAAGCAGAGCAAGTGAAACCCATAAATATTTGTTGAGAAGCAAGGGTTCCAGTGAGCTTAATAAGAATGAGTGAAACCAAGCCAGATTAGGGAAGGGTCAGGAGGGAAGGCGAAGAGGTAGGCTGAACCTTCACCTGAGTGGCAGCTTGTGTTTGAAGTCTGGTTTGATGGAACCACAGGGGCTGCCAGATGGGCAGGTGGGCCCTGACTACAGGGGGGTTGGAAGGCAGGGAGCATGAGAATAATGAATGATTCTGACTGTTTTGGTACAGAAGAGGGGTTAAAAATTCAGAGCATTGTAGCGAGAGGGATACAGGGTCACTTCCTAATAGTATGGTCAGGAGTTGGTGGCAGCTGGCCAGGCCTTGAAGGCTGAAGGATGATGGCAGGCAGGCCAGCCAAGGAGAGGCCAGGGCAGAGATTCAGTCACTGACAGTGCAGTGGGCATTAGGGGTCTGGTGTGTTGTCTAATTGATAGAGCCAAGCCTGAAGGTCCTCAGAGAGGTTTCTGTGGCTGGTCGGAGAGGGTAGACTAAGAGTGAGGGTCCTTCTCCCTGTTTCAACCACAGAAGAGAGAATTTTTACTTACTTTTCTATAATTGGGTACCATGTATGGCTTTATTCGAGAGAAAGGACTGTGTTGCTTAAAAAAATAAAAGCCTTAAAAACCACCAGGGGGATTTAAAAAAATATATATATATACATATATATGGTTTGTGTTGAAGTATCAAAAGAGATAGTTAAGTTGGGGGCCCTTTGAAGGCCACTTAGGTGTCAGGTTTGCTTAACCATTGAAGAGACTCATGGCTTTGTGCAAAGAACATTGGCACTGGGTTTGAGACTTTCCTTTCAGCCTCAGCCTGTCCTAATTGTGGGCCTCACGCCACTTTTTGAGCAATAGACATGTCTGTTTCTGGTTTTGTATTTAATACATTAAGAGGTTGAATTGAATTAAGTGATTTTTGAGGGTTCTTCCTGCTATAAAATCCCGTCAGCAGTAATCTTGCTCATAGGCCTCCCAACATACACATAGGGTGGTTAGCAGGATCATTCTTGAGGAAAAAGAATTTCTTGGCACTGTGCAGGATGATTAAGGGACACAGGGTAGGGACCACAATGCCTGAGGCTACATCCCAGTGTGAAGGGTTGGATACAGAGAGGACAGGGATGGATGCAGCAGAAGCAGAAGCTTGGGGTTAGACACCAAAGTCACAAAAGCAGAGTTTGCGCTAAAGAAGGTGATAGGATACATTTTCTTCTTACAGTAAAAAAAAAATTGCCCAAGCTGATTGACCTCTTCTGCATTATTTTTCCTTTGAGGCATATATTTTAAACCTTTTTTTTTTTTTAAACAAAGCACCCAGATAGAGACTTTTGTAGCACCATGCAAAGATCTTGACAAAGATCTGCTCTGAGTTTTTTTTAACATTCTTTTAAGGCTGGGCATACTAACAAAGGAGCTGATATTTTAATGAATGCTGGAAAATGAAAACGCGTGAGCTGTTCAGATTGGCCTGGGAAACCACATGTCCAGTGGCTACTGTTGACCTTTGTGTGAAGCATCTCTGTTTTCTGAAAAGGTTTCTTTTGTTGATTATGTCTCATCATGATTCCGGGAGTATGGCCCTCTCAGCTGGAGAAGGAACTGTTTATCTGTGTAGTATTTGATTAGCAATAATTTAGATACATAGTTTAACCAGAAAACTAATGAGTTCCTATTTGTGCTGGGTGCTGCCTTAGGTACTAGCACTGCAGTCAAGTCTAGGGTATGATTTGGCCCTCACAAGCTGACAGAGGGGCCAGACACACGAGCTCAGAAATACAGCATAGTGTGAGGTCACAGGGTGTGTGTGTACAAGATGCAGACGTCACAGGACAGGGATAATTAGCCTCCCTTCCTTCTGCCTGCCTTCTTCCTCCACCTCTCTCCCCTTACTTTATACCAGAGGTTAAAGTTAACCCGGAGAGAAGTTTGAGAAAATGTATTTGGCAAAAAAGAGGCTTTATCTGGGTAGAAGTTTTTAGATTCCCTATGGAGGACATTGGTGATATGCTCCTGAACAGTAGCCACATACAGCATGGAACTGTGAAGCCTAGTGCTCATGGACTGTTGGGGAAGGTTTGGAAACACCTCACTGACTGGGGGGTGGGAGGGACTCTCTTCTGAACCTTCTCACTCTCTGTGCCTGCAGCTGGGCAGTAACTGGGACAGATGCTCCCTGTGACTGGGTCCTCTCTCTTGTCTGAGAAAACTTTTGAGAAGACTGTGCATGCCTTATATGTAGGCACAGACTTTCTACAGATAAATTTTAAGTGATATCCTGTATGGGGCTCTCCTTGAATTGATATCACAATGAGTCTCTACCGAAAAACAGCTACCTTTGCAGACCAGGCTACACAATGTAATGTTGGGGTCTCCAAGAGGGCTCCCAATAAACAAATACCACTCTTCTCTACATGGTGGCAGAAGAATTTAATTGAAACAACAACAAAAACAGACATCAGCTTTATTGCTTACGGAAGCCAACTGGAAGACAAAGCTCTGGGTCTATTAACCAAATGAGCCCAGGGGTTTAAATCTAAACCCCAGACTTACCTACCTTTTCCCATGTTGTGCTGAAGAGAACAGGCTTCCTCCATTCAGGTAATTGGGGAAGGAGCAAATAGCACACTCCTTGAAGGCAGGCAGCTCCCAAGAGGTAAGGCTGTGCCAGTTGAGCACACCCAGTTGAATTTTCTCAAATTTACCAGTTAAGCTAATTACTCCATCACTTCCCCTAGGGCAACATTAGTAAAAAGAGAAAGGCCAGTTGTTTACTTAGGAAAAATTCTTCCTTATAAAATCCAGAAATGGGGGGTGCACCTGGGTGGTGCAGTCGGTTGAGCATCCAACTCTTGGTTTTTTGTTTTTTTTTTTTAAAGGTTTTATTTATTTGACAGAGAGAGACACAGTGAGAGAGGGAACACAAGCAGGGGGAGTGGGAGAGGGAGAAGCAGGCTCCTCGCTGAGCAGGAAGCCCAACGTGGGGCTCGATCTCAGGACCCTGGGACCGTGACCTGAGCCGAAGGCAGACACTTAACGGCTGAGGCACCCAGGCGCCCCCAACTCTTGGTTTTGACTCAGGTCATGATCTCAGGGTCGTGAGATTGAGCCCCAAGCTCAGTGCAGAGTCTGCTTAAGACTCTCTCTCCCTCCTCCCCTCCCCCCACCTCTCTGTCTCTTTCTTTCTCAAATAAATAAATCTTTAAAAAAATCCAGAAGTGGGGAAACAGAACTCTCCTCCAAAATGTTCCAAGATTTTATACATTTTAGGGTCAGGTGCTCAGGTCTTACAAGAAGTTAAAGAAGAGACCAGGTATATAAAGAAGAGACCAGGTTATGGTTGGGATCCCTATTGCTCGTGAAGCCACCAGAAACCTAATAATGTGAGAAATCTGGGTTAATAAGTATAATAATTGACATTTGCCCAGCTTTTCCTACATTATCTCGCTTAACCCTGAACACACTATGATATTGGTATTAGTGCTCTCATTTATCCAAAGAAAAAATTGAAGCACAAAGAGATAGTGTTTAATTGAGGAGGGTAACTAGTTAAGAAGCAGAGTTTGGACTTAGGACCGTATCTTTCTGACTCTAGAGGTAAAGTCTGGCACAGTCCTCCAGGTGGCCATATCCTTCACAATCCTTGTTTGATTCGATTTTATTTCAAACCTCTTTTTCAGTTGCTGTGGAATGTTCAGGAGTGTAGAGAGGATGGTATCATTATTATTTGTCTCAGTTTTATCTCTGCCTTATCCTGTTCATCCATCTGTTTTCACCTAGGCAAATTGAAAAGCTCCCAGGTAGATGGTTGTCTTTTCTCTCTTGAGAGTTTCTGGGGGTGCAGTTTGACTCTTCGAGCAGGATCACTCTAGCAGAGGTCACAGCTGAGTTATAATCTAATGTGTTATGGTAATGTAAAGCATTGTGAAGTTTTAAATGAGAAACTTTTATACTCCATTCTAAAAAGTGTTTGAAGGATTAGTGAGAGGGCGTGAGGGACACAATTTGCCCTGACATATCCACATTCATGAACTAATATTGCACTAGATTTTATTATATGCAAAAATACTAGAACTCTCTTACAATATTAACCTAAGTACGTTATAAATGTTGGGGAATATTGACTCATCATCAGATCACTTAGATTACTATTTCTTTTTGCCTGAGAATTAGAAGTCTATCCAAATTAAGCAAGAAGGAAGCATTTGATTTCTTTCTTTCCTCTTTATGCAGGGCTCCCATTGTCCTCCTTCCCTCACCCTATTTCTTACTCATAAACACATATTTGCGTTGAATGGAATCATTTTACGTTACTCATGTAATTTCTTCATGTTCTGTCAAAATTGTAGCTCCCTTTGTCCCCATGTCAATAACTGCATAATGGTTTTCCGTTGATGGAGTGCTTTCATAGGCAGTATCTCTTTAATTTTCATAATCTTGAGAGATAAGCACCATTATCTTTAAAGACAAAACTGAGGCCCATCAAAGGTGTCTGGTCCAAAGACACAGCCAGTTAGAATCATGGCCAGATCTGGATCCAGATCTTCTCTTAAACCACGGTTCAAGAAATACATGTCTTTGGGAGTGGCACATGACCAGGTACATAGGGCTAAGTCTTTGTTTCTCCCATCCCTTTCCCTAACCTCCTTAGATAGGCCCTAGAAGTTCCTCTGTTTTTGTTTTGTTTATTTTTTGTTGTGAACAATCCAACAGTCTAAAGAGGGAGTCTTAATTAAGGTTAGAGTTTTGGAATCAGCTTGGCTACTTACGTATTCTACAACTTGGGACAAAGTTTTAATCTTGCTATGTCTCAAGTTTCTCTAAGTGCAAAATGTGGGGGATAATAATAATACCTAACTCATGGGGTTGTTATAAAAATTAAAATAGATTGCAAAATAAGTAAATGTTAGTTTTTATTACTGTTACATAATCAGGTTGAATAGAATTTTAAGGATTCTAAGATTTCAGTGGCTGTTTGGCCTCTCAAGAATCTGACTCTCTGTTAAAAAACTTGCATCATAATATGACTCAAAGGGTGATAATGATGATAGCAGACCAGATTACTGAGTGCCTGTTGTGTTCCAAACATTTTACATATACCCTCTTGAATTATCACAGCAACCCTGTAGATGCTGCACTCTTAGCTACTGGGTTATATTGCTCTAAATCTTGCCTGCTATTATTGTCAATTTTACCCATCTCTCGAAGCTTAAAATAGTATTCTTTTGAAAATTAGAACTGTAATTTCCAATTTCCAGTATTCTAGCCCATTTTGTTCTCTCTGCTCCCCCTTCACAGATCTCTTGCAGTGGTTCCAGATGTCATACCCAAGTTCCCATAGCGCCAGGGATAAAAATTTTCCAGATCCTGAGACTCAAATTCACTTAGACTGGCTAAGAGTAAATAAGTCTGTTGACAGTTATAGGAACCAACTTCCTTGAATTTGAGCATTTTTCCTTTAAAGCAGGACTTTCCCAAGAAAGAATTGTCATACTCTGTCTCAAAGAGAAAGAAGGAAATGGTAATTGACAGTGACCTTTATCCCAGTATCCAATAGAGGTTCTGAGTGACATCACACCAGCTGGTATACACCTGTGCTTTAAAAAGTAAAAATACATTTTTTACTTGCCTTAATTTTTTGTTTTTTTGGGTTAGACAACAGACATTTATTTTTCACAGTTCTGGAGGCTGGAAATCCATGCCAGCATGGTTAAGTTCTGGTAAGAGCCCTCTTCTTGGCTTGTAGAGGGCTGTCTTTTCCCTTGTCCTCAGGTAGTAGAGATAAGCTCTGGTGTTTCTTCCTCTTCATATAAAGGGTACTGATTCCTCCATTGGGCTCCACCCGCATGATCTCATCTGATCTCAATTGCCTCCCAAAGGCCCCACCTCCTAATACCATCACACTGGGGGTTAGAGTTTTACATATGAATTTTGGGGGCACACATTCAGTCCATAGCAGAAGCATAATACAAATTAGCAATATTTGAATTCAAAGTAGGGTTATCGCTGCAAATCTTAGAGACATTAAAAGAATAATAAGGGAATATTACAAAACTTGATGTCAGTAAATTTAACAAACAGATATAATGGAAGACTTACTTAAAAGGCACAACTTTCTGAAACTGACAGAAAATGAGTAAAAAATCTGAGTAAAAATCTGAAAATACAGTTTAGTATTATACTATATGTTAAAAATTAAGTTATTAATTTTTAAAAATTAAAAAAGTCTGCCTCAGTTTTTAAATTCAGCTATTCTATTAGCTCTGTCATTCTATCCCCCTGTTTTTACATGCCTTACCTATTGGGTTCTCAAATCCTATGTCTTTTTTTTTAACCATAAAAATATTTTCTAGCTAGTCCAAAGATTTGGAAATAATAGAGCAAGTGGTTACTGACTTGGAGAAGTTCATTTTCCCCTTTAAAAATTTAATAAAATAATTAGGATATCTTTCATAAATATTCCGTGGGTCAACTGAGCATTTATCTTATAATTTTACCTTCACTATTTATTTTTAAAACAGTAGCAAGATCGAATACACCCTGTCCAAAGTGGGATCAAAGATTTGCCGTCTTCCTTATTACTGAGAATCTGAGCCAATCCCTACCAGCCTCCAGAAGACCTATATTTAGGAGAATATTACTCTCTTTGAGAAAACATTTTTTTAAAAAGGCTGCCTTTTCTTCAGCACAACGTATGTGGTGAATTAAACCACACCAGTAAATCCCACCCGCTCCTGTCCTTCTACCCTTCTCGCTGGTTCTCACTCTTCCAAATGGTGAAGATCCTACGTTTGTGAAATGGTGGCTCAGTACAGGTCTCTAATGTAAGCACCTGTGCATCCATCCATCACTGCTGTTGCTATCTCTGCAGTATGACAGCATTGCATGCGATGTTTTCATCTTTAGAATGTTTACTCCCATTTTTAATGCCAGCATATCTACACTGGTGACTGAATGAATAAATGAGTGAACCAGGGAGAGCGTTAACTGGAATGGATGTTTGAAGAGCCAGAAAATGACGGGGTGTGAGAGCCATGCGGCAGGGCTCTGTAGGGCTGCACCTGTTTATCCTGACTTCTTCTGGTTCAGAAATAACATGGGCATTCAGAAGCTCGGAAATCACGCTTGTCTTTGAAGATGAAAATGAGGCAGCCGTGTTTCTCCCAACTAATCTAAAATGACATGATATGGCGACCCAAAGTTGGGGAGGTAGATTAGTTGGGGGAAAAAAAAAAGAAAGAAAGCCGCCCCTCAGACAGGAATCTCTCTAATTTGGGGTTGTCTTGTGAGCAAAGATAGCACTTAATGAGTAGGCAGGAGTGTAACAGTAAAAAAGGTTGATGGAATCACATTTTTAGGCACTGTCCTTTCTTGGAGTCTGGGAAAGTCAGGTGATATTCATTTTATGCATGCACACACACATTCCTCTAAAATAAAAACCTAACCTGCTTTTATTCGGCTTCTGGGGTATCAGAGAAGAGTTCCATGTACTGTTCTAGCTATAAAGAGAAAATTGGTGGGAAGATGAGAGATCAGACTTGTCATTCTTCAGTTCTGAAGAGCTGGAATTTTAGGTAACACATGGGAAAGGAGCAGTCCATTTGAGAGAGAGGTGGGACAGATATCTTCATCTTTGAGGAGGGGGTCCTTCAGAGCAGCACCTCAGCTGGTAATATTGGACCTCAGTGAGTTGGCAGTGAGCTTACAGCTGCAGGTGGGAGTCCTCAGATAACTAAATTACAGGAGGTTCAGTTTGTTTTCACTTTTGTGGTTTCACTTTGATGCAAAGAGTCCTTTATTTACTGTCCTCTGTTCATTCACTCAGCAAACGTTCAGTGAAGTTGGCTCTGTGCCAGGCACCATCCTAGCTCCAGGGACCCCAGCACTGAAAATGACATGGAACATCCCACATGGTGGGGCACTTCTGGGGCATTTCCCTTAGCTTCCTGGGGGTGAATTGCCCTGTTGGCTGATCCTGCCAGGAGTCCTCCACCCCATAGATGAGATATTGAACTTCTTTCCCCCCAAGTAATATCAGCTTTGGTTTCTCTCTCTCTGTCCTACCCACCCTCCTGAACTACCAACATCTCTTTAGAGGTGGTCACAGCTAGAGAAGATGGGTCTCTCAAGGGTGAATGGGAGAATTGCTTCAATTCTTCTTCATCCTGGAAAGGAGACTTTGAATTTTCAACTAATAAGGCAGAAGACATCAATAGGAAAAGAAAAATAAGAACTTTCCCTGCCAGGGTTGCCTAGTTACCTCGTCAACATTCCCTTGCAGCCCAGCAGAATTCTCTCTGCATATTTTTATAGTGCACATGTTTTATTGCTGTAATTGATCTATTAAGCAGAAAATATGGAGAACACATGGAGCTCCTATCAGTTTTATGCTGTTTATTTGGGTTTCCATTTTTCTCTTTCCATAAGACTTCATTTTTTATTGTCCCTTTCATTCCTAACTGGAGTAATCCTGTGAAGAAATCACATCACTATCCATGTTGGTGCATTTAACTTTGTAGCTTAAAAAGCAAAAGCCAATACACTAACCTCAAACTAAACAGCACATTGTGGACTTTTCAAAGGCAGACACCAAGTTTTCATCAGCTCTGTGTCCGTGGTGCCTAGCCTCGAGTCTGGCACATAAAAGGTCTTTAGTAAATGTCCACTGATTGAATGAGCAATTGGCTTCAGAGATTTATTGAGAACCAGCATTGTACGGAATGCTATTCATAACATAAAATTGGATTATAGCTCCTGCCCAGGGGGCAAAACTTATGACTTGTTCTTTCCTTTCTGGAGGCTGGACAAGGACAGAGAATAACAACTATGTTGTTGCTAGTGTTCCATTTTCATTAGCCAAAGAAGCTTTCCGCATGAGGCTGCAGCACAATTAGTAGCACCCACATTCTGTCTGGCATTTATAGAAAGTTATTCACTGGATACCTCCTGGGTTCTGGGCACTGTGCTCTCCAAATCAATCCAGATCAATAGACCTGGTCATTGTCACCATCTGTCAAGGCATTTGTATTCGAAACAGTGAGTTTCCCCTCATTCTTCTTAAACACACACACACACACACACACACACACACACACACGCACACACTCACACACTGAAGACTGTGTTTATGAAGCAAACTGTCGACAGAACAACAATGGAAGTTTATTTTGTCATCCCTTTACCCAGCCAGTCAGGCAGCCCTCCAACTCTGTGCTTCTTAAACGTATACTTCTGAGATTTTGTTAAAGTGCAGACTTAGATCTGCTAGGTCTGGAGTGAGGCCTGAGCGGCTGCATTTCTAACAAGCTCTCTTAGTAACCTACAGTGTCATCCAAGGACAGTAGATTTGGCATCACCAGGGAGCTTGTTAGAAATGCACATGCTTAGGCATCACCCCAGACCTACTGGATCTGAACCTGCATTTTAACAAGATCCCACCTTAACATCTGAGAAGCACTGCTCTAACCATTTAATAAACCTACTGTACAAATTATGGGCAGGGGTCTTAAAGGGGCTCGGAGTTGGTCAGTAAGGCCAGATGGATTTCTTGTTCCCTTTTTCATTTCAAAAGTCTTCTGGGTATCTGCCCCAATACAGCATTTGACACTCAAATAAAGACACAGATGCCTTTTGGTTCAGCCATTCAGTGGTATGATGAAATTGTTATTATCCATCCTGGATTGCCAATGTCTTTAAACATGGGAGCCCACCCACCAATCTATCCCATTTCCAGAGAACTTTATTCTAGGTGAAAAAGTTTGAGCAGAAGAGACATCCTCAGGTTTGAGCATGTCAGAATGGTTAATGCATTCTCAATAACAGATCAGAGTTTCTGTTTCCTTATCTGTAAAATGGAGATAAAATACCACCTGTTCTAGCTTCCTTTATAGTCTTGTTCTGAGGAGCTTTGAAACCTACATGTGAAGGAGCTTTGAAAACATAAAAATGTTCATGAGGCTTTCAAGCAGCTTTAGTAAGAAAAAAAATCACATATGTTTCAGTGCCAAAGAGTTCTGGGTTCAAAATTCAGCCTTACCATCTACTAATTTTGCGATTTCTACCAAATTATTTAATCTAGTTGAGCCTCCGTTTCTTTTTGTGCTAAGTGGTCATAAAAACATCCACCATGCAAGACTGTAGTAAGGATTAAAATGTTAATAATATACGTAAAGGATCTGGTGTATAGTAGAGTTTAATAAATGGTAGCCAGTAGTGGCACATTAAGGGTCGTGACTGAGAAATAAATCCTCCAAAGATGACTTTTTCCCCCCTCCAGTAAGCCTTTTACGTTGAGGCAAAAAGAAAGGGTGACTTTAAAGCTGGTTAAAGTTTTGATTAAATGCCCAGCCTGTTCAAGAGACTGATATCTTCAAGTTCATTATCTCAAAGTATCTCTGGAAGAAAACATCTCTAAACTTCATATGGGGTTTTAATATTTACTGAAATGTTTGTGAGTACCAGCCACTGCAGGGCTTTGTGACAAGGAGTTGCTATGATTATTCTGTGTCATGAGAGGTGCTAGAGGATCTTTTGGGGGGTGTGCATAGGAGCCTGCCATCGTATGGGGGAAGGTTTCACATTGGTGTCCATGCAAGCAGATACTCCAGGCCCCAGGGAAACAGCCAAACAAGTGATACTGAGGCTCATGTAAGGCAATGAAAGAACATTGTTCTGAGGACCATGGTAACTGATGGTACCCTCATTATCAGAATAACAGAACAGCCAAGTCTTATTTGCTGGAGACATGAAGGGGCAGCTGTTGGGTGGTCAGCAATTAAGCATTTGTGATACAGAGGGACCATTGTTTTTGTGGGTTTTTTTTTTTAGATTTATTTATTTATTTGAGAGAGAGAGAGAGCCCAAGCAGGGGGAGTGGGAGAGGGAGAAGCATGCTTCCCGCTGAGCAGGGAGCCCGATGCGGGGCTCGATCCCAGGACCCCGGGATCATAACCTGAGCTGAAGGCAGACGCTTAACGAACTGAGTCACCCAGGCATCCTGATGTTTTGTTTTGTTTTGTTTTTTAAGATTTATTTATTTATTTATTTATTTGAGAGCACACACACGTGGGGCGGGGAGGGGCAGAGGAGGAGAGAGAGCCAGAAATTTGATCAGACTCTGTGCTGAGTGTAGAGCCAGGGTGGACTCGATCTCACAACCCCCGAGACCATGACCTGAGGCGAAACCAAGAGTCTGATGCTTCGCTGACTGAGCCACCCAGGGGCCCCACTATTGTCTATTTTAAAAGGAAAAAAAAACCCAACCTCACCATCCTTTCTCTATCTTCCCAACCTCTAGCTCATATTTTTATTTTGGAAAAGCACTTTTAGGGCCCTCTGTTTTCTCAAACCTCTTTCCAGGCTGACTAAGCCTTTGGGAAGGTATTCTTTTCAGGGAGAGATTGCCAGGGGTTTGCAGAGTTTGCGTGGTGATGTCCTTCGTGGTGATAGTTTGAAGCACCCTGGAGTGTGATTTCACAGACGTCCTCAGGCAGAGAGTGCCACGGGACCTGCTTTTCCACATGGATCTCTTTGTGGGGAGTGTTTGTGCTGAACGCCATGTGAGGAGGAGAAAAAACCCACCTCGTCAATGTGGCATTTCAGTGGAAAGCTAACAGGAAGAGAGTGAGATAAGGAGGAAGTGAGCAGACAGGGGCTGCAGGGGGTGGCCAGAGGAGGCTTGCACCTGAATGATCAGCAGTTCTGAGCAAAGAGCAGCTTGTGAGAGGGAGTACGCATGTCTCAGGTGTTTTTGTTTTTATGTTTTTACCTGAATGACCTAAGGTTGAATGCATCACCAAGCCACGTTTGAGTGTGGAATAGCAAAACCCCATCTAAACAGGGCAAGTGCATTACAGTGGGATCATGCTCCAAGTTCACTGTAGCAGATTCCATGATGGGCTCTTCTGAATCTAGCTGCAGCTGTTGGCCCATTTTGCTAGGGCTTGATCCATAAGTGGATCAGTTATCTCCTCTCTGTTTCCAAGCCACAGGACACAATTGTTACCTCCAGCCAATCTATACTTGTGGTCTTTAGGGAATTTGTGGATGGAAGGTCTGGGTAAAGGGGCTTCAGGAACCAGCAGGAAAGATAGGTGGAAGGGCATCACTTCTTAAAATTTAAGGTGATGTGGAAAGAGTATTCACTAGGAGTCAAGAAACTCGGTTTCAATCCTAACTATGCCCATATTAGCTATGGGATGTTGTTTAGGCAAGTAAATTTATCTCTTAGACACCCAGGGATAGTGGTAACTACTACAAATCTACTATAAACCACACCAGGATTTTGTAAGGGCCAAATGAGGTAATAAAGAAGAGAGTACTGAAGACCAAAGCTACACTTTCCAAAATGGTAGCCACTAGCTGCATGTGGCTATTTGAATTTCAATTTGTTAAAGTTCAATAAGATGAAAAATTCAGTTCTTAAGTCACACCAGCCACATATAGCTAGTTGGTATCATACTGGACAACAAAGATATAGAACATTTGCATTATCACAGAAAGTTTTGTTGTACACCCCTGCCTCAGAACTCTAGGGTATGATATCAAAGGTGTAAAGGATGAAATATTATAGGGGTGATAAATGCTGTCATAGTTAAGGATTCTTGGAAAGAAACAAAACCCTCTCAAGTTAGCTGAAGTAAAACAAGAGATTTATTTATTTTTTTAAAGATTTTATTTGTTTATTTGAGAGAGAACGCACTAGAGAGAGTGAGCGTGAACAAGCAGGGGCAGAGGGAGAGGAAGAAGCAGGCTGCCTGCTGAGCAGAACCTTGGGATCATGACCTGAGCCAAAGGCAGATGCTTAACCCACTGAGCCACCCAGGCGACTGAGCCACCCAGGAATTTATTTGATTAATTCAGGGAAAACCTATGGATCCCAAGGGCTTCAGAAATAACTGGAACCAGGGGCGCCTGGGTGGCTCAGTTGTTAAGCATCTGCCTTCGGCTCAGGTCCTGATGCCAGGGTCCTGGGATCGAGCCCGGCATGGGGCTCCCTGCTCAGTGGGGGGCCTGCTCCCTCTCCCACTCCCCCTGCTTGTGTTCCCTCTCTCGCTGTCTCTCTCTGTCAAATAAATAAATAAAATGTTAAAAGAATAACTGGAACCAATTCCTAGAAGATTAACAGGAACTTAAGAAACCACTGTCCTCACTGTTTCTCTTTTTCTCTTGTCTTCTTCCTATAGCCGCTTGTGCCCTTGTATCTGGTTCTCTGTCAGTGACATTTTCCTTCTCTCCCCTCTCCTCCTCTCCCCCCCCCTTACTCTCCTTCCTTCCTCATTCTTCTCTCCTCCCTCCCCTCTCTGAGAGCAGCTTTCTTAACTGCACTGCATGTGGTCCAAGGAGGGCTCAACCGGGCCCAGTTTTCATTGTTTCTCAGGAACAATGCCTGACAAAGGCTGGGCCCTGATCCCAAATTCCGAGGAGAGATATTCTTATTAGCCAGCAGGGTGTGATAGCCACCCCTGCTCCAACCAGTTATATTTAAGAGCATGGGGTAGTGATTCCATGCTTACTCAATAAAGGCAGTGGGGAGTGCTCTATAAAGGGGCCTATGTGGGATGGGGATGGGCCCTTGACTAACATGTTCATGTTAACCTCTTGGAGAGTCCATTAGCCTACATCCACACAGGGAAGAGTTGCCAGAGATTTGACCAAGGCCATGAAGAAAAAAGAGTTATTTGTGTGGTTTGAATCACCATTACAGATGCTTGGGGGTTTGGCGTGTCCTCAATATCCTTATGCCTGGGTAGAAGTAGGTACTGACAGAAGCGAGGTGGAAATCAGATCTAAGCGTTTGTCGTTCTTACATGCAAACTGGGTACTAATAAGACCCTTTTCTCTTCAGCCTTTAGAAAGAAACATGAGGTTCTCTTGGAGACTATTCAAGAGGAAGGTGGAAGGGGCCGCCTAAAAGAGATTAAAAGCTGCGTACCGCAAGCCTGGGGCCAGAGGGCTGGCAGTGGAAAGCGCTGCTGGGTTGTGACCTCTCCCTGAGAAGTTCTAGGTGCCTTTTTGCTTCCTGCAAAAAAAAGGAAGAGAAGGAGAAGACCATGTCCATAGCCTTGAAGCAGGTGTTCAACAAGGACAAGACCTTCCGGCCCAAGAGGAAATTTGAACCTGGCACGCAGAGATTTGAGCTCCACAAACGGGCTCAGGCATCCCTCAATTCAGGCGTGGATCTGAAGGCTGCTGTGCAGCTGCCCAGTGGGGAGGACCAGAACGACTGGGTGGCGGTGCACGTGGTGGACTTCTTCAATCGGATCAACCTCATCTATGGCACCATCTGTGAGTTCTGCACCGAGCAGACCTGCCCCGTGATGTCGGGGGGCCCCAAATATGAGTATCGGTGGCAGGATGACCTCAAATACAAGAAGCCAACTGCCCTCCCAGCTCCTCAGTACATGAACCTTCTTATGGATTGGATCGAGGTCCAGATCAACAATGAGGACATATTTCCAACCTGTGTGGGTAAGTCCGTGACCAGCTTCTTGCTTATTTTGCTGCATCCCACCCAAGTTCAGAAAGTTTGCAGAGGCTTCTTCTAGGACTGTCTTTAAATGCTGGGGAACACCTATCGATATTTCCCTAAATTCCACCATACCAGCAGTGTCTTTTTCCACATCTAAGAACCTCCTTGAAATTTAAAAACACAAAACAAAAAAACCCACCAAAAACACCAAAAAACCATTTGTGAACTACTTACAATTATTTTGTGGGCCTCAGTGGTACACATACCACATGTTAGGGAACATTGCCTTGGTGAGATGTTAGATTTGATCTTGCTGGCTTCCTTAGGACTAGGCCCCAGACCCACGCAGTTATCCTGGTAGAATTTTCACTTTTTGGCTAATTAGTTAAAGTTACATTAACTCTAGTGCATTTATTGGTATTCATCTCTCAGGTTAGGGAATCCCAGTGTGAGAATCCATGGGCTTGTTTGGGGATCAATCAAACAGGGATTGGCATTCTGGGGAAATAGAGGTCCTGGCATTCTGTTCTGCCCACTCCTGATCATTTGTTATTAGTTCCAGGCTGTACTGTTAACTGTGGACTCTTGTGTAAGCTGCTGGACCCACTAGGGACACTTGAAATGCAAATGCTTTCATTTGCTTGGCGCTCTGAGCCATAAAACTCTTCAAGGGGAAGGACTAAACCTTATCTCCCTTTTATATTTCTTTATGCTGCTGATAATTGGATTTTCCATGCACTGACAGGCTGAATTTAAAATTCAGGTTTGGTTTGGTTTTGTTTTTTTAGGCCTGAGATTCAATAGGAATGAGCACTCTCCTACTTCCACTCTTGTGTTTCCAGTATCTAACACGGTGCCCTGGAACCTTTGTAGGCACTCAGGAATTATTTGTGGAATGATAGAGAAAATACTTGTGCTCTTGGACAGTAGTATTAAAAAGCTCTGGTTTGGGATATAAAAGAAGCATTTGGAACACATTGTTGAAATCCCCTCTAGATGGGATGTGTGTGTCTCCATGTGGCATATGGGAAGTTGAGGTGGGTGGGGGGCGGGGTATGGAAGTAATTAAGCTAATACCAGGGGGGAGAAAAGTGTATACATTGCATGTACGTCTTGAAATATTCAGCACGCAAACCAATTTGCTCAGAACCACTCTGCTGCCTTGCTTGTCCAGCTCTGTCCTGCTCTTGCTCTGTGCTGTTCCTTGCTAAGGAAGGAGGTGGTGTGTGCGCTCCGGCAAACTCCCTTGGCTCACCAGCACAGGAGGAAGAAGGCAGGGTTCCAGAACTCCCCCAGCCATATAACAGGCACCGCAGGGGGATGGGAAGTTCTTCGGTTCATATCTTTTTGTACTTTCATTGACTGTCAGAGGCTTCTTTTGTTGCTAGGAGGAATTTTGCCAACTTCCAATGCTCTGTGCAGAACATGTGATAGCAATAAAGATAAATAAATGTGGGCAAGGATACGTCCTCTTTGTCTTTCCCCTTCTGTTTCTGCTCCTTGGTGCTTTGAACTCTGGGCACTGCTGCTGTCTCTGGCAGCTGTGGTTACCACATAGAGTTGGTGACCAGAAATAACATCGCAGAGCCATGGTGTGTTACTTGAGAGTAAGGAAGCTTCTGGCAGTCGGCTTGGAAACTAGGACATCATAGATGGTTTTAGACTTTATTTGGAGGAAATCAGTGGATGCCGCCATATCCCCCAGAGTCACTGACTTTGCTGTCTTTTTCCAGACATTTCCTTAGCCATTCAGTGGACTTGCAGAACATAATCACCTGGTCAGAATCCTGTTTCAGCTCTGCCCAACCTTTGTTCCATAGTACATAGTTCTGAGAGATCTTAATAGGTGCACTGTGCTTTTTTTTTTGTCCATGAAAAATAAGTTGGGAACTGCTGAATGACAACAATTCCTTTACTGCAGGACTTTTAATATTCTAATGTGTATTATAAGTCTCGGAGAAAGGAATACTTTAATATGTAGTATTTCCTAATTTGAACCTGTATCTTTTTTTTTTCTTTTTAGATGAAGCACCATTAGCATCTTTGGGGAAATGTTAATCTATATAAGTTAGAGTTGTCAAGCATTTGTTTGTTTATGTGGGCCTTCTTTTCAAAATGCAAATTCTTTGACCTTCCCCCAACTAAATCAAAATCTCTTAGATGAGACCTAAGAATCTGCCCTGTACTAAGCACCTGCCACTCCTCTGTTTACTTTAACTGCCCAGAATGCTTTTCATTCCCCCCCAAAAACAGTCTGTATCTTACCTCTCTGGTTTTATCCGTCTGGTTTTCTCCTTTTGGAATCCCCCATCTTCTCTAACTAGTGAATTTTCCTGCATCCTTTATACCATGTCCTCTGTGAAGGCTTTCACCCATTAGAATGTAAGCCCCTTAAGGTTATGGAATGTCTTTTATTCATTTAAATATTTCAGTACTAAGTCCAGTCTTGGTGCCTTACAAGTTATTGAATGGATGGATGGATAGACAGATCGATGGATGGAAGGATGGAGGAAAAAATAATCTTTATAAAGTCCGAACATGTCTGTAGTGCTGGTGATCAAAAGTTAAACGGAACCTCTGAATCCCTTTATCACCATCCTCAGTATATCCTGCACCTTGTCTTCATAGAGTTTAATTTTTCCAACGTGAAATGTTAGGGGTCAGTAAAAACCACTGCCATCCACCATTACCCTAAAGGTCTTCATCAGCATCCTGCTCACCTCTGTCATTTGCCCTTGGATTAAATTGTTGCTATCTTTTGAAAAAAAACATCTTTAGGAGCCACTTTCTCTGTTAGAATTCATTTCCTCCTCTTCTTCCTCCCCCTGATTCCAGCCTACTTTTCATCTTTTTGATCTTTGTTCTGCCGTGAGTCATTATCATGGAAATGATCAAGATGTCTGTCAGGATAAAGTAAAAGAAGAATTCTCTGCAAACAGCAGACCCCGGATGGATGAGAAATGGGGAGTTCTGCTTAGCATTATGGCTTTGGATCCCAGGCATATTTCTGTGTTCTTGCCTGGGAATTGGGAGGGGTTCAGACTTCACCTC